>NC_142124.1:18822500-19430000 GCF_056152115.1 Neolamprologus brichardi | reverse complement strand
CAACAAATGTGTCAGTTGAGATACAGCTCAATGGTCAGTATGTAGACTACAAGATCAATGGGACAGCAGCAGAGAGACATGTACTAGTGATTCCTGTCTTTCTTTTTTCTTTTTGTCCTGACTTCAGGCTGGAGTCTAGTCCATCTGGAGGATGGGGAATGTGATGCGAGGTGTGAGTGCTGAGAACAAGGTCAACACCGAAAACCCTGAAACCTCTCTGAAGGGTAAGATGTCCTTTCAGTGTATAAATAGCGAAAGCTGATAAAAACTACAGATTGGGAGCTTTCTGCACTCTTGTCAGCAACAACAGTCACTGTGATAATCCCTGACCGAAGAGACACTGATATCTTGAATACCAGAATTTACTGTTTCGGCATGTTTCATTATGCATGCCTATGATGATGTGGCAATTGAACCTAGGCAATTAAACACAAATCACGAGTACACATGCATAAGAAATCACAAATCTAGTCTTAAAAACTGATTTCAGACCGTTTTAGTTATTTCTAAATTACAACGGCAACATTTGGCTGCCAGTAAAGGCTGCAAATATTACTGTTTTTGCAGGCACAGAAGACGAGGTGGTGGTGGTGCTCCAGGACTATCCTGCTCCTGAAATCAGCGAGCCGATCTACAGATTGGGAGAAAAGCTCAAAGTGGTTGCGCAGTAAGTTCATGTGCTTGCATTTCTAATTGAAAAAAAAAGAAAAGAAAAGAAAAGAGAAAAGTTTTGGAGATTATGTGCAGCAAAAGGAAACCAAAGTCAAAAAGAAAGCTTTGTTTGTAATGGAGTGTTCTAAATGTGTAATTAAGAGAAGTGGCTAGGCAAAAGGTCAGTTTTTAATTCCTCTTTGCTTCTGTGTCGTCGTCAGGGAGGCTTATTGGTGGAGAGTGCGCTCTATCCAAACAGGGAAGGAGAACTACATACCCGGCAGCCATGTAGCACGAGTGTACCATGGGTAAGTAAAACCTCACTGACACTATCTTCCGTTCCACTGGTCTGGTTGGTTTGCTTGAACTTGATAAAAATAGGTCCTTCTGCTTTACGATCTGTTGTTTATATAGAATGGGCATGACAAACGTTAGTAACGTGACATATTGGTGATGTGCCCTATATTACAGCTGTGTTTGTGCTGATTTAATAAATATGGTGATTTATATTATTATCCCCACTAGTATTTAATCTGGAATTAAATACTCATTTGGGTTTTATTTTTCTTTTGGTTCAATCAGCTGGCTGTTTGAAGGTGTGGAGAGGCAGAAGGCGGAAGAACTGCTTCTTCTACCTGGCAACAGAGTGGGTTCTTTTCTGGTCCGAGAAAGTACCAGGGAGAGAGGTAAGAACAAGTAAACGACTACTTTCATTTGATTCCAATGCTTGGTTTCTGTGAATAAGTTAAAAGCAATCGTGAACTACCTCTGAGACTTAACTACCGACACAGGACATCAGCATAGTCACACCATTAACCGCTCAGTTAACCATAGCTTGAAAGAGGAGGAAGCAGCAAGCTGCCACTCAGGTCTAGATGAAGCAGGCCAATGACTGCTAAGCTAAGCTGAGCCAAATGCCTGCTGGTTGCATCTTTAGGCTGAATGGAAAGCAAACAGCCTATCTCCCAAAATGCCAAACTATATCTGTAAATACACGTAAAAGGTGATAAATAAATAAATCCAATGACTAAACTTGACAGGAGATGGAAACTACACCACATGACTGCACTTCACGTTGCTTCTGCTTTGGCTCAAAGCCATAGTTATTGATGTTATTGTTATTAATCATATGGTCTTGTTTCAAGATTGATGTCATTATTGAAAGCCTGTCTTCAAAGCATGCGATGCGTGTCACATCCTCAGGTCTGTATTCGCTCTCAGTGAGGCACAGGAGTGTAAAGCACTATCGCATCTTCAGACTTGACAACAGCTGGTACTACATCTCCCCACGTCTCACTTTCCAATGCCTTGAAGATATGATCAATCATTATTCTGGTGAGTACATATGTAAATGTGTTGCTTTCTCATAGACCCTTAGTTCACATGTCAGACAGTGAACAAACTCATCATGTGTAGGGGCACACACACACATATATAAGTACTAACGAACTTCAGAAACCACACGCGCTTAGATGAACAAAAATACAGTTTCATGTTCTTAATATAGAAGTATTTGTTATCAGTGTTTCAGCCTCTATATATATTTCCTCCACTGAAAGAATATTTTTGGAACACAACAGGAAATGAGATACAACTTGCATGTTTGATAAGCACTGTTGTGTACACAGTGAGGAAAAGAGGTTGTGATAGTTGCTGAAGTAGTGCAATACTCTTGACACATATATAAGTTTGCTTTGTATGTTTGCTAGAGCGGTCAAGTGTTGAGTGGTTCATGCAAATTTTGCAACTTTATGTTTGTTCTTTGCTCGTCTTGCCTGGGAGCTGTATTTTACTTCCCCTATTGTTGCATTTTCAGATTCTGCAGATGGGTTATGCTGTGTGCTGACCTCGCCCTGCCTGTCTGGCACAATTCAGCCGCCAGATGCAAGTCTTGGAGCTCCACCTGTAGTGATGCGACGCAACTTTGACTGGAACAAAGTGGACAGGTACAGATGAGATTCAAATAAATATTTTGCTATGAAGGCAATAGCCAAGAAGTGTGTTTATTTGAATATTTGTGAGCCAGAATTGCACAAAAGCTGCCCAGTGGAGGAGCATGAGCAGGGAAGAACTGGGGGGAAAAGGTCTGTCCACTTTATTTTAAAACTGCAACATCGGGAGCTGGCCTTTGTCGGAAGATCAAGTTAGAAGCATGTTAGTGTGACAGTGCACGTTGTGGGCAGTTGGCAGTTGGCTGCCCCTCCCTGAAGCTGGTTCTTCGGTCTTCCTGTTAAAAGGGAGGTTTTCCTTCCCACTAATGCCAAGTGTTGCCTCATAGAGGGTGGTCTGATTAATAGGGTTCTCTTGTATTACTGTAGGGTTTTTACCTTCCTATACAAAGTGCATTGAGGTGACTATTATGGTGATTTGGCACGATATAAATAACACTGAGCTGAACTGAACTGAATAAAATTCAAAATTGCCATCTTTGTCCCGCCTTACGTTAAGCCTTTGAGATACAATTTTAATGCATTTTAATGAAAAACACATTTAAGCACTGTTTAAAAAAAAAATCTACATCCAGCATCTAACCAACTTTGTGCATCAGTATCATATATTTGAGCTTCAACAACAAAAAGCTCACAGTGGAGTAACAGAACAAAGCACTGCTGCCCTGGATGTTCTGTTTCTGTTAATTCACTGTAACTGTTTACACTGTTTATTCTTTATTTATTATTGTATGGAGGGCATTTGTCAGAGGCAACATTTAGGAAAATCAGGAAGAAAACAGCTGACACTCAGGAGCCACAAATAACATGTCCACCAGTGTCTCATCTGACAAGCTAAATCTTTACCAAACGAACAAATACTAAAACCCATGATACAGTATTTCCTCATTATTTTAACTTTATGTTACATATTTTTCTAAGATCACAAAATTGTTTCCATTCATGTTTTTTTTTTCAAAAGTCTATTTTTCACTTTAATTTTGGTTTTCAGAAATTATTATTTTTTAATATTTAGTTTCCATTTAAGTTTTATGTTACATTTTAAGTTTAGTTATAATAACCATGGTATGACGGTTATAAGTTTCCTTTTTTTAATCTTTATTAAATATGCAAAAGATATTTTATAAAGAAATTGGCTAATCATGACTAGAGATGGACCGATCCGATATTACGTATTGGTATCGGTCTGACCTTTACTGACCTAAATTACTGGATCGGATATCGGAGAGAAATAAAAAATGTAATCGATCCATTAAATATCAAAAAAGCACCTCACAAAACTTGCAACATGGCGTAACTTGGCTTATAACCGTAGCATGTCGGAGCAGTATGCATCAGGTGATAGAGCGGCTGTGTGTATTTGTAGCCTTGCTATCAAACCAGCATTTCATCTCTGAGAAAGTTATCCCAGAGAGAAGTAAAGCAAGTGTGTAAGTTCATCTCTGAATGTTTGTAAAGCATTCCCACGTTAAGCTTAACAACCGATATATGGAGCCACTGCCTCTCTCTCTCCCTCCCTCTCCTGCTGCTACTTCAATCCTGAAACTGATCAATGATCAGCTGATCGGCTTTTGTGTTTCTCTTTGTATATCGCCCACTTCACGCAAGAAAGAGGAAACCAGCGGCTGAACAACAGCAGCACGTTTAAGCTTGATAATCTGTGGTTAGAATTTATTTAATATTACTTTCTACACCCTTTTCTAAGTAGCTGACGGCTGGTAACTGTGCAGGGGCGGATCTAGCAAAGTTTAGCCAGGGGGGCCGATAGGGCATTAACAGGGAAAAGGGGGGCACAAAGACAGACTTTTCTTTCTTATTCTCATTTAAAATGTCTAGTTTTTAATAATTAATTATCTGAATCTTACACCCAAAGTTTTAATCTGATGTAGACTGTATATAGTAACTATTAAGTCTAATATACCCTAGTAAGCTAGTACTTTTTCCTTTGGGAAGGTACCATCTGTGCAAGTTCTGTTGAAGAAAGATGTTGAATCTATTTAACTATTCTTGAAAAATAATTGATTTTTGTGCATTTTGTTCCACACTGCATCAAACTAAAGTTGATTACGTCGATTAAGCATCATGAGGTGGGGGGTGGTTCCCTATTATTATTATTTTTATTTGCTGGGAGTTTTAGAACCCTATTAGTTAGGTTGCTTACTCTTTAAAATACCAGAATAGGAAGGATGGAGCAGGTTTAAGTTTATTAGATTGATCAGTTTTGCTGAACTATGAAATATTTTGGGTGCAGTGTATTTTTTGCATACAGGTATAACAGAATAGCTTTAGTGTTGTTATTTATTTAAACTTGAGTATAAACTTATACAAAATGCAGCAAGATAAAAAAACAAACAGTTTTATTTATTAAAAAACACACTATATCGGATTCATATCGGTATCGGCCGATATCCAAATTTATGATATCGGTATTGGACATAAAAAAGTGGTATCGTGCCATCTCTAATCATGACATTAAACAAGAGGCGCATATAAAATCAGGCAGCAATGAATATCTGAGGCAGCTGTGGAGGTGGAGCCTGGTTAACGGTTAAATGTGAAGGTCAGTGGTTCAGCCCCTGGCTCCATTTTGAAATTTCCTTGGGCGACAGACTGAACTTTGAATTGTCCCTAATGCACCTGTTTAAATGTTAGGTTAAAAGTGCTTACGCATGTGAAAAAACAAAATGTGTGAATGAGGCTACAGGTTAGAAAACACATTAAATGCTGAAACTGAGTTAAAAAACAAAACAAAACAAAGAACCTGACCACTGCACTCAAATCCAGCATTTTACTGAAGGCTTGTCCTTATTCTAAGGTGGGATTAATTGTATTCATCTCTACACTTTACAGGAAGCAGCTGGTCAGCACAGACGCCTGCAACGAAAACATGGTGAGCTATGGAGTCAGGAACAGCATCGCTGCCTACCTGTCCTTTGCTGGCGATCAAGACCCTTCACGGGTGAAATCAGACAGCAGGAAGAAGAAAAGCAAATCGCTGTATGTGCTTCCTGAAAATGGCCTTCCGAACACTGACTATGACGAGGACTTCTAGATGCAACAGAGAAGCTAAAAAGACCGGACTATTTTTAAGTGGAGGCCAGTAGACGACTTCCTCTGAAACCTACTACCGATTCCTCAGCCAGCAGAGAACAGCACTGAGCGGAAACTATTACCCCAAAACATCGAGGCGTTTCATTGTTTCTACTTTGAGCACTTTGAAGTACTTTTAACAATAACGCAAATCGCATGACCAATTACACTTGTAAAGTAGTTGAACTGGATGACGGTGCAATTTAGATGTGAATACCCGAACGCAGGGCAGAAAAACAAAGCTTGGCATTATGGTGTGATGAGTGATGTGGGATAGATTCTAATTATATGCATATGGCTTTTTGTGGCTTTCAAACTATTTTAAGTTTTATTACTATGGTAAAATGGTCATATTGAGACATTGGCAAACTCAGATCATTTGAATTTGGCGGCTAAATTGATGCACTGAAGATAAAGATCATATAATGAGTGTGTCTCAACCAGTGACTTATTCACACACAAATATAGGGGGAATTGAGTGAAATGTGGATTCCTCTTATAGTTGCCATCCTACGATTTGTCATTCAATATTAATTCTCACTATGAGATTCACTACACAAGCCAGTGTCGCAGTTATCAACAACCAACCTCTAATTAATGGCTATCATCGTGGTGTGACCCACCGATCAAGAGAGTGAGACCATGTGTATAGACAGAGGTTGTAAAAATATAATCCGCTTTAGTAATTTGAGTGAGCTGGCCCTTTAAATATCCCCAGAGGGTGGAAAATAATCACTTCTGTGAAGCACGATAAGGCTCCAAATGGTTTATCAATAATATATGCTGTGTGGGTTGTTCACAAAATAGTTTTTTTTTTTTTCCTTCTTCTTGTAATTTTTTGTAGTTTATTAATGTTTCCTAAACACTGAAATGTATGTTCCTGTGTAATAATTTATCTAACTTGAGCAACTCGGGTTACAAATATCGTCACCGGGCTTGGTAACAATATTTTAGTGTTACTAGTGCAACAGGATCGTGTAAATACTGTATATAATTAATATGTACCAGTTATCATGTTTCATGTATCAATCAATTACAGGAATGGCTGTTATGGTAATAGTCTGATGCTTTTTTGCCTTACGTTTTATTTAATGTTTCATGGGAATAAAGACCAGTCAACTGCAATACTAACCATTAGAGAGGTCACAGTATTTCTGGTAAACATCGGTGTACTGCATGTTTAAATTTAAGCAGAAAAACACGCACATGACCTAAAAGTAAGATAAAAATATCCCACCAGCTGTGAAGGTGTGTGAAGCTCAGGACTCAACCCGAGGACGACTGCTGTGTATAAAAACCCCAAAAACAACAACATCAAAAAAAGCATATTGTGATTCAAGGTTAGGTTTACTATTAACGTAACAGTTCACTGAACCAACTTAGCGAATAGTCATCAATTAGTTTCATTACCAATCTCTTATCGTCATGCTTGTCTGTGCACCATTTGCAACTCATGCATATATTCTGCACTTTCTGCACCAGTGTTGGTGCTAAAAAATGGAGAGAAAAAAGATATATACATATATAAAAAAAGACTGCCCCTTTTGAGAAAAAGAGCTGTTAACCAAATAGAAAGGGATTTGGGGCTTTCCCCTATTTAGCATGAGATTTCTTTAGGCAAATGTGAGACCATGAGAACAAAAGTCAAAGCATCCTGTTTTTCATTCACACCCTCAGATTTAATACTGTACCCACTGTTCATCTGATGTGGCGGCATGATGGGAAATTTCTGAGAACTTCTGAATTCTGATTTCTTCACAAACACACTGTCGGCCTATTGATATTTGCTCAACTTCCGCTATTCTGCAAGGTCTTATGGAACAACTTCTTTTTAATAAGATCATATCTTACTGCAAATCTGCAATGAACCCGAGCAAAACTGGCGATGTTTTTGAGTCTGAAACTAAGAATGACGAACGCGTCCGAGGAAGCAAGCAGAAGAACTGTCGAATAAGTCAGATGTGTGGGAAAATTTCAACTACGTGTAGTGCATTATGGCTGAAACAGGAACAGTGTCCTAGAGTTTAAAGCACAGGTCTGCGTTTGGCCTGTGTTTGCATATAGAAAATAACAAAAATATATGAAATACTGGACTGTTGGACCTCTTTTACATTCTGAAATATTAAAAAAAAAAAAAAAAAAAAAAGATGAAATGATTTTGATGAAGAGAAAAGGGTTGAGAGAAAATGAAATGAGCCTCGGAGCATTTGCAGAGAATGTATGTTGTAGAAGAATAGTTCAGAAAATTGCTTTACGTTCTTTGTACAACTTTGGCGACCTTGCCAAATTGTATTTATTTGTTTTTTTGTGAAATTTATGAGCCAACTGTGTGTAATCAGTACAGGCAAACTCAGCACTTTCTTCTCTGTTAAAGAGCAAGATCAAATAGTTGTGTTGGCTTGTTTTAAAGTCTCGTAAAATATCTGCAAGTGGGGTTACACGGTGTATGCGTGTGAGTGTGTGTGTGTTGAATGGAATAATCAGTGATGCAGACACACACGTCTGGTAGCCTACTGCTGCACCATGCAGAGACTGCTTTCCAGTCAGCGTTAGTGACTTCTCACATAAGGCCCCCTCTGCAGACCATGTGCAACCAGTTGAGAAAAGACTGGAGGCTAAACCGTAGGAAGATTGCGCGCTGAGCGACTTTGCTGTTTTGCTGTTAGTGCGGTTTGTCCACATGATACATTTTCTGCTTAAAGTTGAACAACTGAGGTGAAGAAAACGGGTTGAAAAGTTCAACTTGGAATCCGAATGAAGGCAGAGCCATGGGAAGTATGGTCCATCAAAGGTCACTTATACATTCAAAACAAACTCTGCCTCTGATCACTCTGTTCATCCATATTCAAATCAGTGAAGATCCAACACAGAAAAAACAGCTGTTCCCTGAAACCATGCAAGCACTTACTGTAATACTAATGCAGATAAGAAAGGTAATACCCCGTCACCCCGCCAATCATCACACTTTTGGTGTACATGGTGAAAACAATTGCCCTCAGTGAGGCGCAGAGAGGAAAAAATACAGCTCAAACTTAACGTAACCAGATCCCCGTGCAGCTCATGCCGACTTACGAGAAACCCCCGGGTTCTGGGACTTTATGATGAGCAAAAGGGATTCGAGCTTGAGTCTCCTGTTCTCAACTTGATTTTTGTTTGATGTTGCAGTGGATGTTAGCACCAAGAAAAACACTCCAACAACGCACTCTGGCCTCTTTTCTTCTTCCTGAATGAAAACAAAAAGAGGAAGAAGAGTTGAAGCCTGCTCATAACTCGGCCTTTAGAAATGGGATCAAAGCACAGAACAAAAAGGGGGATAAGTGAAGGAAATGAAGAGATGGATGGGGATCCCTTATCCTACAGCCTGCTTTCTGTTAATCACGTTCTTCTGATCGCATCACATCCTTTCCACTACCCCTAAGGCCGAGCTGTAAAAACCTCTGACTTTGCCACTGCGGGACCCAGTGCTTGTTTGTGAGCTCCTAAAAATCCACATAAATGTTTCCTTTGCTTAATTAGAAATGTTCTGTTTTTAATTTACATTGCTGCTTTCCTTCTCCAAACTATCACTTTCATTATGGCTTATTTTTTTAACTGCTATATGGTCTTAATAATCAACTTTAGGAATTTTGCTCATTTAAGTGTTGATCGTGTCATCAGAGCAGCTCTGGCTTTGACTCTCTGGCTCTGGCTTTTTCCAGCACATTCCTTTTAATACTATATCAAAGTAGGATGTGGGGAATTTGAGTGCTGGGTTATTGTCTTGAATCATTTGTCTGCTTCGTTGCATCAGTCATCATCAGTTTTTAAGTATTTTTTTTCTTTGTTTGTTTTTTTTTCCACCCAGGACTTGTTGCATTGCAAAGATAAGATGATCATTGTTACGCACTTCAGCTTCCTCAGTGTATGGTGCAGATAGACATTAGTATGTTCATTTCCTGTCTGAAAACCTCACACTGCGAGCTGACGTTACCCTGCGCTTATTTTGGTGTGAAAAGTGGCTTCCCGCTCTAACTTTAACTCTTACCACTTCCTGCAGACATAGAATAAAAATCAGCCTAACCCTGAGTTTGAAATTGCACATTTTCTGTTTAGTTTGAGTACATACTCCAAGTATATGTTATTGCAAATGATTGGGACATATATTGTACTGCTTTGCCACTGCTGTGCCATGACACTGACCCTATGAACTGTAACCCTTTTGCTCACATTTTATAGATAATGAGGGCACTTAGTAACTTTTGCAGTATTAGTTTAAACACCTGTCTATGGACTGCTGTGGCAAATGTCACAAATGGCTGGCTTGCCTTCCTCAAGATTTGGCAGGATGTGGTAGTAGAATACTGGCATTTTGGCATATTTCATTTCATGTTATTTTCACATGGTTATTAGGATAAACCCCAAATGTTTATCCCATTTTAGGCTCAAAACAGACACGAACAAGGTAGCTGCACATTGAAAGATAATAATAAGGTTTTACTAAGAAGCCAGTGGTTCAATAATTACACTAATCAAGTGTAAATGCTTTTGACAGTTTCCCCTAATCCGGTGAAAAACCTCCTCCAAAGAGTACCGTCAACAGCACTGAGTGTTCTTCTCAGAAACAGCACATGAGAACATGGCCTTTAATGTTGAACCAGAGGCCTCAGCCAATACACACAACCAAATCCAAGGCTGTCCAGAGACCAAGAAGAAAACAAACAAAAACCGAACAGTCACTAGAGAAGAACTCCAGGGCTACATCTTCGCCAGGGAATGGGAAGGTCTTATGTGCGCTGCTAGGAATCTCTGTCTACTTCCATTTCTGAAGCTTTTTCACATAAATACCAAAGAATGAGGAAGTGATGTGCTCGATCATTACAGAATTACTTTTTCACATGTTTAATATAGAAAGGTTACAAAAAAGAAGCCAAAGTAAACACAGTGACAGATGCTATTGCCAGCGGCACAAGCGCCATGCTGTGCACTTTCTGTGGTAATCCTGGAGGGGGCGGCTTTGTAATATCATTTTCCGCATAACAAAAAGACAGAACAAAAAAAAACAACAACAACAAAAAAAAAAACAAACGTTGCTTCTAACACCTTATTATCCAGACTTGAGTGACTTAGTTCACAGTTATTAGGTGCGATTGGTGTCTTTCATTCACAGCCAGTTACCACCATAACATAGCTAAACAATACAGGCACGTTTTATTTGCCAAATAAAATGTTGTGAAATCTGCGAAGCCTGCTTGAATGAGTAAAAAAAACCTAAGAGGGTAAATATGATGAAAACAGCTACTTGAATCTGGAAAAAGTCAGCCTGAGGCATAAATTATTTTCTGGAAGTAGTTGAAGGATAGGTATTCGGAGGGGGGGAAGGATAACTTGGCTCTGCTGTCACTCAGTCGCCAGCTGAGTAAAAGCTCAGAGCATCCTTGCCTGCTGCGCTATACAGCCATTACACGAGGTGGATGGGTCCTCTTGGAAAAAAGCTCATTTTCAGTGAGGAGATTTTCGAGCAGCTGTTTGCCACGTGGCTTCTTCTAAATAATTATCACAAGCTTTCCACAGGCACTTTCTAAATGGGAATTCAGTTGTTGGTAAACCTAAATAAGCCCAGTTGGTGACTTAATATGTACGCATACACTGCCTTCAGCATGCTATAAAAAGTCTTGTTAAATTTTCACTGCTCTGGCAGGTGAAACCATGTGTCAAGAATATAAAACATTTAATATCTCAATACCTGTGAAAACTTGCTTAAACGTGCAAGGGGACTTTGTGTCACTCTTTCCGTTGCCTTCAGCTCCTGTTGAAGCCCATCGCTCTCTGGGAGTGAAAAGCAGGGTGGCAGTTGTGAACATATTAGCGTCAGGAACAAGTCTGACGCACTTCCTAGTCTGTGAAATGAAGAAAAATAAAAGGCAGTTAAGATGGATGGGTTTCAGGTCAGACTCTGGGCTGGAGATGAATGCTCGATTAATAAAAAATATAGAGTTAATAAAAAATATAGAGTTGATGAGAGGGAGAAATGCCAAGACAACTGCTGGGACATTAATCTATCACATAACTTACGTGACCACTCATACTTGACATTACAATGGCACAAAAGACCGAATCATAGTTCACCTTCAGTGCAAGAGGACAGAATGCAAACAAAATAAGCAGCAGCTTTTCTTGTCTTCACACTTCAGTGGTCACATTGAAATGACGTCACCACTGGATCAACTTCAGAAACAACTTGCCTTTGTGCTCCAATTTTTTATCGATTCAACTAGAGAGCCCTGAACAGCTCGGGAGAGATCCTGAAAGTACAGCCTCTACCAGGAACACCTAATCTGCTTCTCTTAAAAGCTCGCATTTAAATATTTAAATACTGCTCTCTGCGTTTAGTGTTCTAATTCGATGCAGGTGTGAAAGTTCCTGGCAGCGGTCATGCTTTCTGAATATTACCGTGTTCCTCATGCAAACTACTGCACCATCAGAGACATTTTGGGCAGCGCACATGGTGATGGAAAGTTATACAAATATCTCATATGAACCCACTTAAATATGCAGGGACAGGCAGCTGCTGAGATTCAAACTCTGAGATGTGCCTTCACACTTTCCTTTTGCTTCAGCATTAGGTGCACTTCGGCACATTATTTTTTTACTGCTCAGAAATCCCCATTGACAGAACAAAAAGGTAAAAATTTCAAGAGCTCAAAGACATTACTGCCACTGCGAGAATGTGATTACTTTCTAAACAGCCAACCACATATTCATCCCCTCTAAAACATTTGGCTCGTAAACTATCTTCCTGCTAAAGACACTGACCTGTTGACTGACACGTAAGCGCACACATACACACGCACACTTTTCAGTGCCTGCGGCTGTGCTGTTTTTGGAGAAAGACCAGAAACAACAGAAAAGCTCTGACATGGTTGTTTGCACCTTCGGCTGCTGATTACCGCACAGATAGTTCCAGGAAGAATAACATGGCTTATCGCAAGTTTCTCAAAGTGATCACACCCCTCCACTCTGCAAATGCAATCTCTTTATTAAAAAAAAAAAAGAGATCTCCAGATTAAGGTGCTCTGGAGTTTCTATGGTGTTGCGTTTTAGCAGATTAACCATTTAAATCTATCAGCTGTGGGAAAGTATTCTTTTAGTTGTGACACTGAAGATTCCTTGCTTTAGAGCATTTCATGTTTTCAGAAAGTTACATGTGACAACATTAAAACAAAAAACAGTATAACATTTACATTTCTTATTTGTTTTCACCTTTTTTTTCACACGTAATCGTGAATCAAGGGCTTAAATGTGCATTTTGGCAGCATGTGACCCAGTCTGTTTAATGTCAGATACAGATGTGCCGTGGTGCTTTCCAGGGAAAGAAAAAAGACAGGCAGTATGTCTAAGAGCAGCATACCTCCTGTTTTCCTGGACTTTTGTTGAATGATGAAAAGTGAAGAACAAACCTGGATTTCATAAAATGTCTCTCTCTGATAATGAACTGCTGGATGTCTTTCTGACAGCTTGTCTGCATGAACCACTTCCATCCACTCCCCCATAATAATTCTTTTTAGGTAAGTGCAGAAGAAGCCAGCGTTTTGATAAGCCACGCAGGCATCACCTCCTTTGTTGGAGCTCTAGTCTTCCCTTATCAGGCAGTCGTCTGGCAAAGGGAACTATCTGGGGAAGGACTGCTGGAGCCAAACAGACAAATAGTCGCCCAGAGAAGAATGGCTGCTTGCTATTGCAGTAGCTGACGTGGACCTACGTGTGCATCCCACACAGAAGCCCGTGCAGCTGGAGGCCCTAGAGATGCTTGTCTAACAGCCTACAAGTGAACCTCGACATCGACTCTCTGAGACTGGAGAAGTGAGCAGTATTTTGTTCCAGTAATCAGTGTTAAATGGGATGGAAATGTACACAAACTGACAAGTACATATGGGGATAGGCAGACTGATAAACAGATGCAGACACACACCACAAGGAAACATTTAAAGTGAGGTCATACTGTGCAAACCTCTTTCATTATGATATAACAATCAGAGATGAGAAGAAATTGTGCATTTTTGCGGGTTTCACAGATTGTCCTATGATGTGACAAAAGACCGCATAACATGACAAATGCAGGGTTCATAAGGAGCATTGTTAGTTTATATTAGGTATGGATATGTTTATTGGGCATGACTCCATTTTTACTGGCTCTGCAGCCACTCTTTCTACGATAGTTTTGTCTTTTCATTGCAAATTAATTGCAGACTAGAGCATACCACAGGCGAAAGAGTAATGGAAACACTCATTAGGATGGATCTTGACAGCAAAACTTTCCAAGTCTGGGTAGTGGTGGTGAGCAGATAAATGGAAAACTCACGTTGTGAAACCAAACGTCAGCCGAGTCTCACTCTCTCTCTCCTAAGTACGTGCCCTAGATGAAGTCATCATTACTGCCCCGTGCCGATACCAGTGCCCCAAACTGTTCTCTCAGCAGTGTCCACAGTGTACGAGTGGCATTTCATGCCAGATATGTCCAAGCATGTGGATGAGAGAAGCTATTTATCAGGTCTAGAGAGGGAAACATTCCTTCATTCCTCCATCCATTTTCTCCCAGATCTCTTGATTACATAATAAGGATGCAGACTCAACATACTTATACGCCATCTGCAAGAATCATTAGAGCTACGTGAAAAGAAAAATCACATGCAGTTCAAAGTATGGAAATTAAACAAAATGGGCCAAACTTGGAATCTGTGATGTGGCAATAGAGCAATATTATGCCTCCTGGCGCTGGTTTACATAGAAACTAATTGGCGCTGATTAAATGTGAAAATATTCATCTGGAAATAAAATAATACATTCCTTTCATATAGATGATTATGCTTCTGGCGAGAAGTTAAGTTGCATTAACAGTGCTGTACTCTGGTTGTTTGCCGTTGCCTGACATCTAGTGGGCATTGTGAAAAATCATGATGACAATAGTGTTTTCCACATGTGCAGCTCAACCTCACTTTACCACAGAATGAGCATGGTGAATGAATCTGCGATGGGATCAGCGTTTAAAAATAAGGTTGGGTTTCTCCTGGTTTTGCAATAGAAACAATAACAAAGTGGCAGTGATTCTGACATTGGGCCCCACCTCGAGACAGTTTAAGCCTTGCCTGGTCAGGCTTTATGGAGACTTGAGCTCTCGCTTATTCAAAAATGACTACAGTACTCTGTACTGGTTTTAAATATTGAAAGGATTATGGATACAGATTTGAAGATGATTACTGCAGCTGTTCTAAGAAAATTCAGTACAAAGGAATTCATGTTCAGGTGATGGCCACAGTCCTTCTACAACAGTGGCTCTCAAGCTGATACAGCATAAAGGCATGAGGCATGGATGACCATAATATATATATATATATATATATATATATATATATATATATATATATATATATATATATATATATATATATATATATATATATATATAGTTTTTAAGTGAAATAACATTAACCCTTACATACTGTTCTTGTTGTATGCCTTCATAATATGTTTTTTTGACCCAGGTCTAAGAATTCCCTCATAATAATTGTCTATAACTAATTTCAAACTGCAGGTCTGTTTAGAATGCATTACTAGCCTGTCTGCCATCAATATTAGTATTAATCCTTAATTAATGTTTCCAAGAGCAGGGAGAGTTTATTTACTTTTAGGTTTTACAAGAATTGTTTTTTGTCAGAAAACATCATCATGTCCTGTTTTATCTAAGACCTAAAAATATAACAGCTATAAAGATTACATGATGAGATGCAAAATCTATCTGTGTGCCAGTTTAGAATCTCAAATGAGATAACATGCATGTTTTGGACTGTGGGACGAAGCCAGAATACCTACCCAGATATGCAAAATACACACAGGCAGGATGTGGAACTGTAATGCTTTTCCTGGGAAACGACAGTGCTGACCATCCCACTTTTGTACTGCCCTATTTCAATTCCTGTGTCTGTGTGGAAGCACCATCTTTCAAGGCACACTCTGACCTCTGTTTCATGGGTGGATCATATATGATCACTCTTGGCTTTTTACTAATTCACTATTCAAAGATTCCACCGTGATTCTTCAGAGACCAGCAGGTTCTTGTCTCTGAAGGAACCAATGTGGCAAATGCTGTGGGAATGCAAACAATTCTAATGACAGTGTCAAGATCAACCACTGTTCCATTAAAAATATGCACAGCCATAATATGTCAAGTTTCACAATTTCACAAACATTCTTCTAAAATCACAATTTTCCTGGATTTGACCCACATTTGACATTTGTGTATCTAAAATTTAAGCAGGTACTGGTCAAGTTTGACTCAGAACAGTCTTAATGTGCAGAAATGTGCATATGAAATGTATATACACACACACACACACTTGTAAATAAATGTACTTGTGTGTTTATTCCACTATAATTTAATGTGGATTTCCCTTTTTTTCTGTTGTGTAAGATTTGAATGCTTAAAGCACATTTCCATGCATAGAAATAATAAAGACCGTTTTATAAAGTTTTGAAAGACCTTTTTTCTGGAGGGTTGAAGTTCTTTTTTTGTCTCAATCTTATATATTGTGATTAGTGAAAAGTGAGAGACTGTTCAAATGATACTAGCTGTAGTTAGTTACCAGCTCTTCTGGTGAACATATTAAACTTAATAATTTATTGTTTATTGCTACAGTCAATGAAGATTCACTACAAAGAAATGCGAATCGCTGTACAAAACAAAAGAACAGCCAGAATTCTTTGCCTTTGGGGTTTTCGGATATATTTCAAGGACGGACTGCCCGGTGCTGCACTATTTACTGTCCGTCAAGACAAGTAGACGCCAAGCTAATACCTTAAATTAGTTTTCCAGCGTTATTATTTTACATGGAGAGCGTGGAACATGAAGATACCAAAGCAAATGCTCCTTCAGTTATCGACCGATATTACACACGCTGGTACAGAGCCGGTAAATAACGTCCATTTGAATGTGTCTCATCTATACTTGCTAAGTAGCTAAGCTAAGTGAGCTAACGTTAGGTGAACTTAAGTGTTCAGGGGGAGATGGCGTTAACTTTTAGTTTTAGTCTGAATAGATGTTTTTTTTATTTTGTTTTTAATGTCACGAACACCTTTTTTCATTTTTTGTTTTTAGACATGAAGGGAAAGCCATGTGAGGACCATTGCATCTTACAGCATTCAAACAGGTAACGGGAAGTTCCTGAGAAAAAAAGAATTACACCAAGTGACCATGAGTCACACCAATTGCTATGATTCATTGTATGTTAATGGCCCTTTTGTATGTTTGATTTGGCTAAGATTTTATGCTGGATGCTCTTCCTGACGCATGAGAGAAGACAGGTGGTGAATTAGGGAGTGAGAATAGCCATGAAAAAGATGAAGAGTGGAAAGGAAGTTGGTCCAGAAGACATACCTGCGGAGGTATGGAATTGTCATGGACTAAGATTTGTTTGGCACGATCTTGGAAAGTCAGAGAATACCTGAGGAATACAGAAGACGTGTATTGGTACAGATTTTCAAGAACTGAAGAAGTGTGAGCTTTAGTTACTGCAGAGGGGTAAAGTTGATGAGCCATACCATGAAGATATGGGAAAGATTTATTGAAGCTATGTTAAGAAGAGAAAAAGTACGCTAAGAAAGAGCACTACTGTTACAAATATGCTTTGAGAGTGATAAAGGAGTACAGGGAAGGTCAGAAGGGATTGGATCAAGAAAAAGAAGGGAAATCAGGGGTAGGAGAGAAGTATGTGAGAGTGGTGCAGAACATGTATGAGGACCAGGAGACAACAGTGAGGTGTGTGGTAGGACTCGCAGATGAGTTCAAGGTAGCAGTGGCATGACATCACCACTCTGAGCCCCTTCTTGTTTGCAGTGGTAATGGACAGGTTCACAGATGAGGTCAGCCAGGGGTCTCTGTGGACTATGATGTTTGCAGACAACATTGTGCTCTATAGGGCGCAGGTGAAAGAGGACCTGATAAGGTAGACATACGCATTGGTGAGAAGAGGGATGAAAGTCAGTTGAAGCGAGACTTGATATATGTGTGTGAATGAAAGTGAAGACAGATGGAAAGGTGAACATGCAAGGAGTAGAGATAGTGACAGTACCTGGCTGTTGGTGTAAAAATATAAATACCTGGTGTCAAAAGCAACAGACAGTGCAAAAAAGAGGTGAAGAAGAGAGTGCAAGCAGGGTGGAGATGAATGTCAGAGGTGATTTGTGGCAGAGTGATAGCAGCAAGAGTGAAAGGGAATATTTTTATGATCATAGTGAGACCTACTATGATGTATGGTTGGAGACGGTGGCTTTGACAAAAAGACAGGAAGCTCTGAGCTGGAGGTGTTAAGATTTTCATTGGGAGTGACCTGAATAGACAAGATTAGAAATGAGTTCATTGGAGGGACAGTTCAAGTTGAGTGGTTTGAAGAAACCCCTAAAGGGAACAGCTAAAAGAAGAACAGCAGCTTAATGTATTTTGTAGGCCTGGTCATGACTAAGTGGAAGTTTTCTCTGGAAAGAAATTGGGAAAATGGGGAATAATAATAATTTGATTCTATTTACACTGTATTTGTTACACGACGTAGTCCCTGCTCAGTATGAGTGATTTATATCACTTCTACATCAGTATGTCGCTAGAGAAATATAGATTTTAAAAGGAGCTTGATAGATTCTTAAAAGAATGTTTTTCCTGGTAGAATATGTGTCATCACTTTAGCAGAGACTCACCCAATTCTACAAAACGGACGCACAATCAAAAGCATCAATTACCAGATCAGTAATGGCTGCAGTCGGCTGAAAAATAAAGTCTCTGGGAAGTCCAAGCGGGTAAGTTAATAAAGCTCTGGATTTTGGTCTGTGTGCTCGTACATTTATCCTAACATTCCTTTTTTGGCCTGTACGACAGGGGGGACAGTTCCTTACTGATTTTGCACCGTTATGCAGGATAACATGCACGGATGAAACAGAGTACACAATCTACAGGTAAGAGTCTGTCTTTGACTGTTAAAGTATATATTTATCTTCCACGTGCTCATACATCTTCATCACTGGCTGTTTTAGCTGCATTCGGGGCCGTCTTCTGGAAGTCAATGAGAACATTTTAGAAACTCCGACTCTATTGCTGGAAAAGGTAAAACCTACATTTTTACCTTACACATGTAAATGTAAAGTACATTACATGTCATCTTTAATATGTCCCCATCTGCATACTATTACTGCATACTGTACCTTTTTTTTTCTGTTAAACACCCTTACATGAGTAGTTGACATTAATTTAGCATACCTGATGGTTATACGGCTTCATATGCCTATGATGACATTAGATAACACTAGTAAAGGTTCATAAACACATGTAACAATGCTTGGTTTGTCAAATCTCTACAGCCGTCCACCGAAGGATACATCGCCGTCATCCTGCCAAAGTTTGAAGAGAGCAAGAGCATCACAGAAAATCTTCTAAACAGAGACGAGTTTGAGAACATTGTCTCCAAACGCAGCTCTGCCCAGTCCCAACCATCTTGACAGTTCCCCACATTCCTGCCTTATTCAAGCCCGTTCTATTGTGGGAGAGTTTCTTTCCCTCATGCACTTAAAGTTAGCAGAAGACTGAAAGGCTTTTGTTTATAATGAAGCACTGTGTGTCTAGGTTATTCTATATTTTTCCCTTTTTTTTTTTAAAGTGTTTAACATTTTAAGGATCCAAGAAGCAGTCAGATTTCAAGTAATTTGTCTATGCTTGGATTTGCCAATTTGATAAATATAATAAGGAACTAGTGGAACGCATGAACAGTGGCTTGCATTTTCTTGTTACATACTGCAAATAATCATGAGTTTGAAGTATTTTTGTCAAATATAAAGAAAGACAAACAATAATTTAAGAAAAATATTGTTTATTTTTTTGTGTCACTTTTATTAACCTTTGAATCGTCAAAAGAAAATGTGGTCCAAAACTAGATACGATTTCGTCACATCTCTAGCGACACTACGTTACCCAGCATTCTTAGCTGCTCTCACACTGTACAGTGATTCTCTAAAGCTTCCTGTGTGGTTATACATTTCATTCATTCTAACTCCCTCTCCTAGTACCAAAGTGATTTCCTCGGGATACATATGCTTCAAGTACCAAGTAATATATACCATTTAATACATAATGGTCTGTTAGGCAGCTTCACAATGATAGTCTTCATAACAAGTACACTTCAAGGTTCCATTTTACACGTGTGCCAGTTCAAACTTGTTTCATTTCTTTGAGAGAAAGTATGCCATGTAGACTGGTTTGTATAATTCTCAGGACAATATAAACAGAGGTTCGATCAAGTTGAGAAACCCGGCTTAAATAAAAGTGTCTCCATTAACACTGGAGGACTAGGTTTTATATTTTATAACAGTAAGAAGACACAAGAACAATCGTATTTGGCATTTAAGGTTTTTTTTGTTTTTTTTTTTCATTTTCCTACCAGCATGGCACATGGGGAATGTCGTACAATAATGGCTATTAGACATCCATTGCATGTTATGTAGTGTGGTCAGCTTGTAAAACCTGTAAATGAGGTGCTCAATATAATGCAAGTGATCGTCGATCGATATAATGCAAGTGTCACATTACAAGGCTGTGACCACAGGAGACTCAAACACGGGGGTTTGGTGATGATGGCGTCATGCATTGTGGATCTTAATTTTACTTTTTTTTTTTTTTTTTTTTTTACATAACTTGTGCAACACAATTACAGAACACCACAAAACACAGGCTTGTCACACAGAGGCACATAGTGAAGATAGATGTATGGCTGAGCTGAGCATCAAGTGGAGTTCTCTCCTGACTTTTAATTAGTTTATTAATTCAGAAGCAAGAAAAAACAAAACAAAACAAAACAAAAAAACAGGTTTGTGCCAGGCCTCACTTTTTTTGAAGACTTTTTTTTGTGTGTGTGTAGTAATAACTCCATCTTGTGGACTGGGGTGGAACTGGTGCTTCAGGTGAAACGCTACCCCGGATTAAATCAACCTCAGTGGGAAAGAGCATAGACTTGCTTTTCTTTTTTTTTTTTTTCTTGTGCAAACATCATCCAGGCAGCAAATGCAAATTCCGGTTGAGCCAAGTCAACCATCTTTACCAGACTAGTACTGAATGACGGATGGGGGTGGGGACTGGGGCTATTTCGAAGATCATATTTTCTCCAGAGAGGTGAGGTCGGCTATGTGCTGTTTTATCGGGAAGAGTGGACAAAGGAAGCGATTGCCTGGGATTATTTGCTCTCAAGGAGGTTGAGACCAGCCATGTGCTGCTCCAAAGATTTAACGCCAAATCCGTTGCTGTTCTTGGTGTTGAGAGCTCCTTCCTCTTTGACAGGTGTGGATGCGTCCTGCCTTTCTCTCCAATCCTGCGGGGAACTGAGGCTGTTCCTCTCTGACTTGTACTGAAAGTAAATGACAGAGGAGAGTAAAAGTGAAAAAAACAAACACCAAAATATAATGGCTCGTTTCTAACTGTTTATACACACAAAGCTGGCATAATCAATATTTTTAAATGAAATATTGATTGCTTGTTCTGGAGTCAGTTCTTTTTATGTTTCTGTGTTTATGTTATTAAAAAAACAAAAAAAACTACATCACCAAGCTTCTTTTTTTCCCCAGATATTAGTTATGGAAATCTATACCATCTCTGGATGCAACTTTAAAGCGTCTTGAGGCAACTGTTTTATAAATAAAACTGAATTTAATTGAACTCACTACCTAGCCGGTAACATAGCACTCCTTCATGCGCTGGTGTAGATGCGGTCACTTGCGGCTCTCGAAAATCATGATGTGTTGAACTTAAAGCCCAAAGAGAGGCTTCGAGTAAAAAGTTTAGTTGCCAATGCCAGCTGCAGCTTTCTGCTTACAGTCTACGGTTTGATCTTGTGAATGTGCTTCAGTGGCAATCAGTCCAACAACTGACATCTTTTAGCTTCAACAAGGATAGGAGTTAGCAACTCACCGGAGAATTATTTGATAGACAGCAAAAAAATTGACTATCCCCCGCAAAACATAGCTAAAAATGAACACAAGCGCTGCTGTATATCTGCTGCATGCTAAAAATAAAAAGGTACATGTTTGCAAGTGTCAGTGTGCTGTGATGTTTGCATATGTATCTGGATAATAAGATCTCCAAGCTTCTTCTATACTTTCGTATACATGTTCAAGCTGCCTGTCAATAAAGTGTCCAGGTCAGTGGATGTCACCTTTCTATTGAGCTTGTTACAGCACGGCAGGAGGGAGAGGACCACACTCAGGATGCTCCTGGTTGCCTGAATGGATGAGTCCACCTGAAAGCACAGCACGTAAAATAATACATCACTAAGAATGCACGCATGGAGATTCACTGCAGCAGCAGCACTAAACTACACTGACCCTGTAATTTAACGTTTCCTCATCCATGTCCTACCAACCCCCGTAAGACAGGCTCTCTCTACCGTTCGAGATAAATGATACGGTCGATGTGAAGGTAGAGAGATATAGAGGCGGGAGCCAATACATATAAAAGAGGCACTAATTAATCAGCCTTGAGCATGCTATTCTTCATCGTGTCCTTTTGATTCCAAACCAGCGCCTTTATTACAAGGTGAGCAAAGGCAGCTCATCCCCGTCCAAGGTGCTCATTAATTCCTCATAGACATTCATTAATCCAGCATCCTGCGTTAGATGTTCGTATTACTCAAAGATAACTGAAAGATTATTCTGAAGCCAGTAATGAACACAATTAGTCATGCCCTATTGTGTGTTCAGCGCTTTAATGATACCTATTCATTCTTGGGGTGATAGTTTTGATAGTGTCAGAGCTTCTTCGGTCCTTCAATGGAAACACTTTTTATCTGCTTTGTTCGATCTCTGTGATATACTTATTTAACATCCACCAAACCAAACAGACTTCAGGCAAAAATAAGTAATTGGCGTTCTTTTTTTCCTAATAAAGAGTGCAGACACTAACAAGAAGAGAGATAAAAACACAGACAGGTGTAGTATGGTTACCTTCTGGAAGGTGGCAGCCTTGCCCTGTACAGGAGTCTTAGCCCCCATCTGCAGCTGCTGGCACAAAGCCAACAGCTTCTCCATTTCTGTCATCACCACAGTCTTTTCCTCATCAACCAACTGGAACAGAGAGAGGTACACACAGAGGGAGGGTGGGATGTCTTTCAGAACAGAAGACATGTTTTATAATGGCACTTCGCCGGGAGAGTTAATATGTGCAGACGTTGATAGATTTACTGAACGAGATTCACAGGGCTCGTGGTCAAATACAAATCAAGCGTCGGGAAAAGAAGTGGATTAAAGAAAAAGAAGTTTTTTAAAAAAGGGCTGCTTGATGTAATCCATCAGCAATAGCCATGATCTGCTGCTTAGGTCTGTTATCCATCCGAGTTAATCCCCAGATCGTAGTCTACACAGATACATGCCACCAATGACCCAAGAACTCAATCCCTTGTCATTCATGCCCAGCAACAACATATAAAACCTCTTAAACCTTAGCAAGAAAAAAAATGCTTAATCTCATCTGCATAATTAGAGCTACACAGATGTGCTTTGTGTGTTTGGTGCCAAAGAACTACAGGAGTGGAGGGTGAGACAGAGGGACTCCATTAGCACCAGTTTGTTTGATGTAATTAATCAGAAAGCATGAAGGAAGCTGAAGAGCCGGGCCTCCTGATTATGAATTGCTCCTGGGCGGTCGCAGTCAACCTACCTCCCCCTCCGCTCTCGCCCCCTCTGCCCATTCACATGTGCGCAAACACACGCAGCCTCGGACACACGGCGGTGACAAATGGCAGTCGTTAAAGGCTGTCAAAAGGAGCCATTTAATTAAACTTGGAGGACCTGGGGAAGAAGTTTGTTGAGAGCTAAAAGGAAGGAAAGCACCAAGGCTACTTTTGTTCAAACTGGAGTCTGAGAGGAGGACATGAGGATGGTGAAAGTGTGTGACAGCCTTAATTTCCTGCTCCCGCTGTGTGATTTATAAGGCAGACCTGGCACCGTGGCATGCCACAACGTGTGATACGGGTGTGTATTAGTATCGGAGGGTGTGTGAGTGTATGTGCGCGCACACAGAGTGGGTTAGTATCTCCCCATTTTCAGGAGAAAATAAACAATTCTTTCATTATTTGCTTTGCTATAACGATCTCCTTAGCTCCGTCTTACTACGCTGCAGTCAATCACATGCTACAAGACAAGCAAGAAAATACTGTGCATAAAGTGAACTTCTCTCCTGGTCCATACTCAACTGTATTCATTTTATTTCTACTTAGAAAAAAAACCCCCTTTTGTTCTTTATATTAGATTTCTTTTTCTACTGTAGAAAAAAAACATTATTTGGAATTGCATTATATGAATCGTTGTGCTTTGGTGTGTTCAAGATAGATTAATTGCATGGGAATATACCTGAGAGGAAAAAGTGCGGAGAGATGAGCACAGCTGGAGCCCCTCTTCAGAAAGAACCTTAAGGGTAGGTCAGAAAAGAGACAAAAATCAAACAACTTGCACACATACACAGAAGAAAAACTAAAGCTCTCTTAACTAAAAAGAAGCCTAGTCAGTAAATACTATGACTCTGATTTTTCTTGGCTCTTCTTATCAGTATGCCTTCCCGTCTCTTTCCCCTCTCGCTCCTCTTCCTCGCTTATCTCCCCTGCTCAACACAAATTGAATAAATCCTGTCTGACATTTCGGTCCCTGATTCTACAAATGACTGTACATTACTGGCAAAGATCCCAGTTCAATAGGAAACACTCGTACGCACAAACCTTGTTACACCATGTGCCAGAGATGGCCGGGAATCTGCCACGCTATATTCCCACTGCACTCATAAATCCCCGTAATGCCCGGTGAAATCTGCATTTCAGGGTCGTGAATGAAGGGATCCCTGCATTTGCTAACCTATCGATCTGCGAGCTTCAGCGTGTATCAGGTGGAACGGGACGATAGATGCGTTCATTTACGACTTCAATAAAATAGAAGGAAAACAAACAGAGCAAGCTTAATGAAAAATACCTCAGCTTGATGAAAAAGATCTAGCGTTGTTTTCAACAGTCCCTCCCCTCTGTGGATCAATCATGCAGGAAATAATAAAGAGAAGCTCGGATTAGAAATATGCACAAGGGCAAACGTCTTCCAAAGCAATCAACTCTGTGAAAATACAGTACCGTGCACAAGTCTTGAGACAAGCCACATTTCTTTATAATTTGCTTCAAATGACTGAAATGTTCTTGTAAGTTTTTAAAGGTGGTCTTGAGCAATAGTTCTCTGGGCTTTCTGAAGGTCTCTAAAAGTTGCTTTTTTGGACATTGGCTGCTTTTTCACTCATTTCCAGTCCAGTCCTTGTACCGGACCATTTACAGTACAATGTTTTTGTTGTTTATTTGTTAATGGACGTTACACTTTATGAATCATTTAAGCATAAAAAGTCACCTAAATCAAGCGATGAACCCGTGTTGCATCTGCACATAACTGACAACTTAGCAAATTGTGTTTTTAGACACTTTGTTACTAGCAGCCTGTTGGAAATTTAAAAAAAAAAAAAAGTTCCCATTTCTAAGTCAAATCCAGAAAAAAACTGTCAAAGATAACACAGTCTGACAGGCATGAAATAGCATTTTTGCACCAAGAGAAGAAATAGCACGGCTAAAAAAAATACTATCTACAGCAGATGAAAAGTAGCTGAAAGTCGTGTCTTTAAGAAATGGGAACAAAACACAACCCAAGACCTGAGATGCATCTGGACCTTGTTCTTGGTGGAAGTGTGTCTGTCAAGGCAATCCTTCAAGAAGGGAAACTGGGATAAAAGACTGAGGTGTGCTAAATTACACAAGACCTCAATTGAAAAAAGAGTGACAACAGGTCTTACAGTGTGGTAAATGGCAAATGGATTGGTTCTCATATAGTGCTTTTCTACTTTACTAGAGCACTCAAAGTACTTTATATAACATTCACCCATTCACCTCCGTTCATATGGCACTTTTTTCTATGCCTAAGTACTTTCTAACTTTCACACTGCAATGAATGCATTGGAGAACAACCTGGGATTCAGCATCGTGCTCAAACTCCCGAGCTACAGCCACCCCAAGAGAGTGATGAATCAAAATTTGAATCTATTGGCTCGAATCACTGTCGATATGTACAGAGGAAGTCAGAAGAGAGCTACAACACTGAATGTCTACATTCGTCTGTAAAAACACTGCTGTTGTTGGGTTTGGGGATCTTCTTAAAATTATGAACACTATGATCAATGATTAATGGTCTTTGATCAGTCACTTGGATAAATGACGAAACATTTCTCCCACTGAAAACGCTACGTCCAGATGACCAGAATCAACCTTTTGGGAATTATGAACACAGTTCACGTTTTTGCAATGCCATTTGGGAAGTGTCTGAGTGGCTTCGGTTTCATTTTTCAGCACGATAGTGATCACAGACACACTGCAAATACAGTAAAAGCGTACCTGGATAGAAAAACACACAATATAACACTATCAGTCATGGATTGACCTCCCCAGAGTCCAGAGCTCAACATTACTGAAGCAGTGTGGGATCATGTTGACAGACAACAGAACATCCAGAGAAGAGCTTTGAATGTCCTTTAAGAAGCCTGGAAAACTATTCCTGAAGACTACTTAAGGAAATGACAAGAAAGCTTACCTAAAAGAGTTCAGGTTGTCTTGAAGAATAAATGTGGTGGTATTTTCCTAGCAAAATATAAAGAGCGGTGGCTCAAGACTTTTGCTCTGTATGTCTCTTAAGAGATTAACGGGGATGATTAAGGGGATTGACAACACTGAGCTTTAAAATAATATCAGTGTGTCAGTGTGATACTGGAAGGCTACCTGGTGAACAGGTACATGTTGTAGGCCATACTGGCGAGGCTCTGGCTCTGCCGGACAATTTCATGCTCCTGGTCCTCCCACTTTTCCACCTCTGTGTCTACATCTGACGACAGAAGACGAAGTTCCAGACCCAGCTTGGCCATACTTGTCTGCTCCTGGGCACGCAGAAGCGCAAAAGGAAAAAATAAATAAATAAAAAAGACAAAAACCACACAATTCTTTTTGATGAAGTGTAATTGATATCTTTTTAAAAATGTATATTAGCCAGCAGGGTACTTTTCACTTGTTTACACACTCGGAAAGCCTGTAATCAGCATAATCCTGCTTTCTGTGGCGGTACAGCGTGTGAAAAAGTGCTGCCCAACAAAATTGCAGCACATTACCATACAAACTCGATCAATTCTTCAAGAGAGTGACACAATGTTTCCTAGAGATGAATATACTGCTGCCAAAAGACGGTACAAGATGAGACGTGATGTATTGTGCTGAAAGCCCGAGGATTTGGTGGTGTGTGCGCTACCTCTGCATCCAACTTGACAGCCTTGGCAGTCTTCATGTTCGCCAAGTGCTTCTGTGGAGAAAAAGAGAGTGGTATTAATCAGAGGATTGCAAACGTTTGTATCATTGAGACATTTATGAGGACGAATGGTGTGACACTCACCCCAGGTCTAGGAAGTGACAAATAAGGCCTTTTGTCTCCTAGGAAGAAAGAGTTATTGTTGTTATAAGGACAAAAAAAAAGACGTGTAAAAGTACTTGGATCTAACTTTCAAACAAATACGTGCACACAGACTACACTTGAGTATCTACTTTCTGTCTCTGCGTGTGACCGAGTGTGCAAACAGCAGAGCTCGTCAGAGCGGTTGTCCATGACTCGGACGCTTCTGGTTATTGGCACAATAATGAATAGAGAGAGTGTAAAGAGGTGGAATGAATACAGGGATGTTCAATGGCATTGATGTTAGTCCTTTGATAAAAAGCTTCCCACGGTCTGTGATGACTAATTTTGAAAAGATACATTCATACTGCCTGCCTTAAGTTTTATTAATACTGCTGAAAATTTCAAGAAGAAAATGATTCATCAAGGTTTCTCATAGAATTGGATCTTTTCTTTCCTTTCTTTTTTTTGTCCCCGCCAAAGTTAAGACACCACAGATGGCACATTGACCTCTACTCCCTTGCCCTTTATAACTCACCCATACTTGTACTCTCCTTTCACCACAACTCACCTGAATGGACACAGACAACCAATGAAGTGACTTCAACTGACCTCGCCTGCCTTCAAAGACGTCGTTGATCTCTCTCAGCAGCAGAGCCATGTCACAGAGCTGCGACTCCCAGGCCTCGCAGAACACTTCCAGGTTCTCCTTTGCAATTTTACTAGATGGGTGGAGAGCCAGCGTCTGGGCTGCTGAGATGATCTGAGCAGAAGAGTGAACAACTCTGATACATTTTACATTCATACATATGCTGCTGTTGATCTAAAATGTAAACCAAGTGCCTGTGAATGAAGCTCATAAATTGAGCTTGTATAACTGCTAAGTATTTATGAGCTTATCATCAGATTTTGGTTTCACAAAATAAATGGGTTCAGGCAGCCAAGTACAGTTCAGCATGACTCACGCTGAAGCGGTTTCACACATATGTAGCAATTTATATCTACACTTCTGGTCCTGACATCAAACTGACGTACGATGTTCGAAAAATTTGACAAATATGAAACATGACCACCAGCACACTCATTCACCACCTCCCTTCCCCCAATGTCCATCCTCTACAGTGTAGTATTTAATAGCCAATTACCCTCTGGGCCACCCCTGCATTACTCTGGGTGCAGAGAGAGAGAGAGAGAGATATCACCACTACCACCCTCATGCCGCACGGTTATTGATTGGCTGACCTTTGAACTTAGGAGCGGAATCATTATTGCGGAGTCATGTGGGGCCTGACATTAGCGCTGCAAGGCGGGAACATTCTACATTGCCGGATAATTACGGGCATGGATGGTTTCTAAGAGCAAACATAATTAGATCTGGGATGAGGGACTAAGTGGACAGCATGTTCTCAGCCAAGGACTGAAGATGTGGGAGGAAGACGGAGGAGATGGGAAGTTAAGCGTCTACTTTTCCTCCGTATTAAGAAGACTATTACCCATGTTTGATTTTTACACCTGAACCACAGAATGACTTAATAGACACACAATAAAAGTGCTGAATGGAACGACCCTATCTGGAGTTTAATTAAGTCAACTTTTATTCCTTACCAGACTGTTTACTCCCATCTACTGCTATTTACACATTTGGTCAAGGGCGTATATTAATAGTGCTAAATTTAACAAAATAATAATTTATACGGATAATGTTTAGACAGATTGTGTTACCTGTGGACCAATGACATGGAAGGTCTCCTCAGCATGTATGCAGGTGATCTCTAATGGCTCTGTGCCCGACACATGGCACAACAGCCGACACGTCTGGAGTGAAACAGAGATGGAAAATAAATTTTCTGACATAAAGCATACATGAGGCAATCCCTAAAAAGAGCAGTATGTATACCCCCAGCACAAAAAGTCCACAGCTCTAAATTAAGAATGTGCAATTCTTTTTTAAAATACTTGACATGTTTGTGTGAAGATTGTGACGATCCAGTTTTGCCCTCTCCCACAATGGTAAACAATCCTTCCAAAAAATTCCTGGCTGCAAATCAGAATCAGCTCCACTTCCATTTAATCACTTCTACTTGGACCAATCTCTTAAAATGAGGCTAACCTGGTGAAATTTTCATGCAAATCTGTCCTTAATGTTTTTTGAGTAATTGGTAACAAACAAACCTGACAGATCACATGACCTTGTTGGCAGAGGAACATGCCAACGGCATGACACTCGACGGCAAAAACGCAATCATTTGGCCGAATGATTAAAAATATAGACAAATGTCTTGCGTAAACTACCCTTTGTGCTCAAGCGTTGTGGAATCTCACCTATAACAAACAAAATCTCTTCCATTTTCACCAATCATCCACTCAAAGTCATCTTCTGAGCACCTCAATGCAGATCAGTATTGGTTTTTATTTCTAACATTTTAAAACATTTTTTTTCTTTTAAGCACCTGTTTTTTTAATGTCTTATTTTATGAAAATGAGTGTTTATTTCAGTTTTTCAGTAAACATGTAAATTATAACATAACACAAGAGTATGTTTTCCTAAAAAGGCGCAGTGATTACTGTGACATTAGAAGGTAATGAACCAGATAAATGCAAACATTACTACTGATTTCCATCCACAGATTCAAGTAGCCATCACCCTCCTACTAGTTCCTCTGCTCCCTGTGCCCCTGATCCCACCTACCTCCACCAGCTGCTCCTTCTGCTCAGTGAGCGTGCGCGAATACTCTGCCACTTCCTCCAGGTTTCCCTCGGCGCCTGCTGCTTTGAGAGCCCGCAGAGGCAGCTGCTCCCCATGAACTTTCAGCAAATCTGAGGCTCGGCCCACCGCAACCTTGTGGAGCTGACGGAGTCAACAAAGGTTAAATAAAAGAGCTTTTGAAAAAGGCACAAATGAAAATTATCATTTGAAGAGAAACGGGGACAAAAAAACCAAACAAAAAAGGTAAGAAGAGCAGAGGAGACACAGGCAGCAGCAGGTGGGCTGAGGAAAGCAGCTACAGAGGCACCACCAGCAAGTCAGAGGCATTTCAGTCATGTCCGATTCTGTAACCGGGAACATCTTTTCACAGACTGCTGCTCACCTCACGTCTGAGGTCGCTGACACTCTGGGACGTCTTCAGGATGGCCACCTCCATGTCCTTCGTGGCCTCTTTGGCGTGGACAGACTGCTGCTCCGATGACAGAAGAAGAGGAGAATAAAACATGAGACACCGTGTGCTTTTACGTGCTCCATCCATCAGATACACATGCAGCAGAAGACTAACACAAACAAATTTACATGAGTAGAGTATGAGATATGACTGGAAAAAGACAGCAATTGAGTGCATTAGCAGCACAGGTTTTGATATTTTAATTACATTTGTGGCCCATTATATCCTGGATATGAGGAGAGAAGAAGGCATTAGAGCGCATGATTCAGTGCAATATGAATAAAAAGATTCAAAGCAATTACATAATTGAAGTAATTCACTGCAATTTCTCCAAATTTCAGACAGAAATGCTGCTAAATGTGCTACAACAACACTGAAAAGCACAAATTAAAGATCCTAGAGTATTTGCACATCTTTCTCAGCAGTTTGAAAACATTGCAGTGTTCTAGTCCCCACACGACCTTCAGCTGCAAAAGCTTGAGGCAGTAATGTACAGTTTTGCAGCAGTAGCATCTCTGTGTACTCTGAGTACACTGGAAAAAAGTTTACAACTAGAAACTGCAACATAATGACTTGCGTTTCGCAAGTCCATCAATTCTGAAGGCCAAGGAGACACCGCTGAATGAGGAGGAACACAACATTTTCTTTCACAGCTCAATGAGCCTCGGTAAAAACAGTGATTCAGGTGGGTTATTATGCTATGTTGTTCCAGGAGAGATGTGTGAAAAGAAACTGAGGAGGCAAGGTGAATGAGTAAGTGAGTTTGTAGGAGGAGGGGGGGGGGGGGGGGGGCTAATGTTAATGTGTGTGGGTCTGGCTGTATGAGTTTCTGTCTGCGGAGCTGTGTTTAAACAGCCACACTGCATGCTGCGCAGAGATAAACACAAGATTGTTCCCACTTGAGAATTACATTTACAAAAGCCTGACTATTATGTTCTTTAACAATTTCTTAATATTTTAATTTTTCAAATCTATTACATTTTGACTTCATAATTTATCTGAGGTCACTGTGGTGGTTTAAATTTGCTTGTTTTGTCTGACTAATAGACTAAAAACAAATGCAGTGAATGTTCATACAGTACTGGCTCCTTGGAAGTACTTACTTCCAAGGAGCCAGACTGCTTTTGTGAAATGGCATTAAGCAATAGTTCTTCAAGCTTTCTGAAGTTTTTCTTTTGACATGGGCTGTTTACAACTCATTTTCCGTCCAGTCCTTGTGCCTGACCATTTTTTTTGTTTGTTAAGTCAAGAGGCCTGTCAATCATTCAAACGTAAAAAGGGATGAAACTACGCTTAGCAGACAACTTAGCAAAGAATCAAAGTTAAAATGCATCATCAGACACTGTTAGTAAAAGCCAGCCACCAAAACACATCATTTGTTCTCCCAAAAAATATTTCTGGACCAACCTAAAGAGCTATTAACGGAAAACTCTGCATCTCTCATAACTGCGTGCAGTGTCTCTTTTAAAAAAAATGAGGAAATTGTGTGGAGGATTGGAGAAGTGTCGGGTTTTAAAAATAAAAAATAGATGACAACAGTGTCTGCAGGTCAAGCAATAGGAAAAAAAACCCAACCGACACAGAACCTGTTAGTGGTAAGGTGATCTTTTCATCAACACTGTTGGTCAAAGCCTTATCAGAATTGCTCTGAGGTTTGCCAAATTACACAAGAACTTAACTGAAAATCAGTAGCAACTGGTCTGATGGAGTGATTAATCCAAATTGTTGTGGTTACATACGGAGGAGGTTAGGAGAAAGGTGCAACAGTGATCGTCTACAACCATCTGCAAAACATGGTGGAAGCTCCGCCTGTCTACAATCTGATTTGATCCACCATGTAATAGCATCTGGAAAGCATCATTGGTGCAGTAAAAGCATACTTAGATAGGAAAACACAGAAAGCAGCACTATCAGTCATGGATTCACCTCTCCAGAGTCTGTACCGCAACATTTTTTAAGCATCTTGGGATGTGATCATGATGACAGAGAACAGAACTAATGGCAGCCAACATTCAAAGAAGAGCTTTGAATGTTCTTCAAGTAGCCTCGACGTCTATTCCCGAAGACTACTTCAACAAATTACAAGAAAGCTGCCTAAGAGTTCAGAACAAAAGTTGTCATGCCAAATATTGATATTCAGGCTTATTAGAATTGTTCTCGCCTTATATTCTGCATTCCCATATATGTTTGCAGATGTTTTTTTAATTACTGCACCCATTTCCTATTTTCCTAGCAAAATATAAAGAAATTAGGGCTGCTCAAGTCTTCTGTGCAGTCCTGTATATGATAAACAGCAGTCTTAAAAGGATCAGAATAAATACATATTGTATTTTCTTTGCAATAACTCAACATCAGCATCTATAGCTCCTACTCTTTGCATCTTTTTAACCTACCAATACTTGAAGCCTCTTACAGAACATAAATGGTAAATGGCCTGTATTTGTATAGCACTTTTACTAGTCCCCCCCAGGGACCCCAAAGCGCTTTACACACCCAGTCATCCACCCATTCACACACACATTCATACACTGGTGGAGGCAAGCTACAGTTGTAGCCACAGCTGCCCTGGGGCAGACTGACAGAAGCGAGGCTGCCATATCGCGCCATCGGCCCTTCTGGCCAACACCGGTAGGTGAAGTGTCTTGCCCAAGGACACAACGACTGAGACTGTCCGAGCTGGGGCTCGAACCGGCAACCATCCGATAACAAGGCGAACTCCCAACTCTTGAGCCACGATCGCCCCACAATAGTTGAAATGTGCAATTCCCTTGGATTCATATTCTATTTATCCCTTTGTACACTCTGTATTTATATACGTGTATATTTCTGCTCACATTCTGTAACTTCTGTCGGTCCTGTGCTAGGAAACCGAATTTCCCAGAGGAACCCACCCGAGGGATTAATAAAGTTTTATCTAATCTAATCTAATCCGATAAGAACTTGTGGATAGTCTTTATACAGAAATGTATGTTTTTTTATGAATATTCCAGTGTCTCTGTGTACATCTGTGAAAGCCTGTCTGCATGTGCCAACATACCGCCTCAACCCAGGCGTGTACCAGCTGCTGGGTGTCCTGGCGCGCCAGCTGGCACAGTCCAAGGATGGCCTGACGCTGCTCATGACTGGTGTAGGCCGAATCAGTGAAGTCCTCTGTCCGCTCGACCAGAGCCTCCAGCTGGCTGGACATGCTCTGCGGTGACAAGGAGTATAGGTTCTCCCGCAGGCACTCCACGCCGGACTGCAGAAAGCAGGGTGGGGGGAAAGTTGGGAATTGCGGGGTGTGAATTGAAGGAGCATTTGGAGAGTAGATGAAAAGAGATCTCGACGATTAAAAGCAGCCGGGATGATCATTAAAAGCAATAAGCATCTCAGGCCTTTTCATTAAAATACTTTCCTCTTTCTTTTATCTCAGTGGAAAAGACCCCTCCTTAAAAATGTTTTTACAAGTGTTCATTTGTTTCATCTGCCAGCGCACACGGAGGAGAGAGAAGATTAGTAAGCATGAGGTAGGTTTACTGGTGATTCACTCAACCGTATGAGCCAAATTACTAAATGAGTAGGTCTGCTCCTCTGTGTTGATTGTTTGAGTCACATCTGAAGCTACAGCAAACACCGTGAATGCAACAAATGCCAATTGTGCGACCACAAATCAACACTCCAAAAGTCTGATGATGAATAAGCCGCTGCGCTGCTGCGACGCTTAAATAGCGCTTTGCATTAACAAAAGAGGATCACTACTTAACTTCACGGGCTAACACACGTCAGCGTCATTAATCTGAAGCCTTTACCATGACTCGTGCAAAGTGTAATCTCTAAACCTACCTTAAATTCCTTGATGCCATTGTAGATGCTGGCAGGAAGGATCCTGTTCTCCCCAGAGCTCCGTGCTTCAGTGACAATCTCGATGACCTGCTCCAGGGCACAGCGCATTCGGTGGAACACGGCGTCTTTGTTGATCCGCGCCGACTCACAGTCTGGGTGCCTCAGGCAAGTCTTTGGTAGGGATAAGATGTGAAATGTCAAACCTACAGCCTGTCGTGCGCTTCTGAACTTCTGTCATTTTTCATGTTTTTCAACCACAGATAGTATTTTTCTTTTATGATGATGTGACTTTGGTTAGTGTTAATAATAAAGCCAAAGAGGGCCAAAAATCTCGAGTCTTGAGAAACCAGAGAAGGCTTTAAATCTTTAAGGTGAACAGAATTTATAAACCTTGCCTCGAGGCCCAGTGTTGGTGGGCCAGCAGTTTACCTTGGAGGCTGTGAGGAGCATCATGGTGCACTTCTCCAGCACTGCTCTAGCTGCTGCCATCCGGGCTTTCTTCTTCTCATCCTTCAAGTCCTGCAGCGCAAACGCACACACACACACACCAGATGGCTTTGGGTGGCTTTACTTAAGTTACGGCGTCTTAGAACTCTCAGGGTGAGCAAGGGACATGAAGCATCAAAGCTATTCAACAAATCTTTCATGCTGTGTGTAGGGACGCCCAAACGAAACACAGATCCGTTTCCAAGTTTCATTCCACGCATGAAACTTAATAGGTGAGCTGTCATCTATCAAAAAGAGATACTACAGGAATAGAAAAGAACATACACTGTGGATGACCTGCCGCATCTTCTTTGTGTACTCCGCTCAGAAATAGGCAGCTTGAATTATGTAGATACTGGATTTGGAAAAGGCAGCTGAATCAACTCCTTTCTGGGCACTTTGCCATAGATTACAAAGACGGTGTGATTATCTGTCATTATTTTTGCCTCTGTGCTCGCCTGGCCTCAATAGATGAAGATGGTAGATTTTCTAAAGCAATGTGTGCGCGTGTGAGTGTTTGAGCTGGAGTTGACACTCACACACACAAAACAGGGTGGCAAATGAGGGGAGAGAGCATTAGCAGCAACGAGGAGCGTTGGAGAGAGACGTGACGTGTGTGTCAAAACACGAGACCTGATGAAATTCAGAAAGAGGGATGGTCGATCCTCCCCTCCCTGTAGAGATATCGCAGCCGTTGCACTTTGCATCAACTTCTGCAGGCAAAGCGCTTTAGCTGCAGAGGCTGGCTGTATGGATCAAAATAGGATTAGCAGTCTCTGACAGTACAAAGTTAGCTGCCTGAAGTTGGACTGTTTTTGAAGCTTTGAGCAAAAGTTTTGTCTTGCAAATTTGGATAGCTGCTAAACTGCAAAGAGAAAGGACTGCTGAAAGCACAGCACGGACTCGTGTTGCAAACTGTATTTGAGAGATGTGAGTCATAACTGACCTGTGCATTTCTTTTATGGATTGAGACATTGGTTGGGAGAATAAATAGACACAGAAAGAGATGAAGAAACTTGACGGAAACAAAAGAAACCAGAGGAAGCCTTGTTACTCTGTAATTGTTTGATTTGCTGGGGAGTGTAAATATTTGACACGTGTGTTATTGATTTGTTCTGAGTTTGCCGGCACATTCACAGTGTAGGTACATGAGGTTTTAAAGTGCAATTTCATCGCCTGCTTTCACATTCAGAAAATCATGTTTACGAAATCAATGTTTGCTAGATTAGGCCGATATGAATAAACAAACATGTTTTTCAGTGTTGCAGAATTGAAAAGACTTCAGATACAAATTTGCAAGCGTTTTAATTTAATGAGGGATTTTTTTTTTTAAAATAAACTGAGGATTTTTATCCTCTTCAAGCAAAAAATAACCAGATTGTGTTTCTTAAGATGCCACTCACATTCTGTCTGTCTCCCGTCAGGTGAGCAAACTCCACCATCTCGTTGCCAAACTGGCTGAAAATCTGAACAAATTCCTGGAAGGTGCTGACTCTTTCCAGATGATCGAGCGTTACCAGAACCTGAAAGCAGGAAGAACATCAGAGTAGCACTGGAAATGGCCACATAGTTTGGTATCATAGGCAGTATAAAACCTGGTCGTTGCTTTTGGGTTAGAAAGATGAAGCCACTGTGGAAGTGCTTTAAACCTGGATTCTACCTGAAGGCCACCGAATGGTGACCGGTTTTACAAACACATGTCACACTCTGAACGCGTGACAATCATGGGTGACAGTTTAGGATCAAATAAATAAGGACTCGGTCAAAAGGCCTAGGGGCAGGTCTGCAACCATTTGGCAACCACCAGTTGTGAGCAGTGTTTATTACGTCAAGCAATAATTTTCATCCACGACCACTTTTTATGAAAAATCAAGACGATCACTTAATAAAAACAAATGCACGAGCTCAGACGCTATGTTGAAGTGTCCTGACACTTTCATCAATGAATAAAAACAAGATGAAAATGTTCTGAAAAGACAATTTCCAATCAGAACTAAGTTTGGATTGAAGGTGATCTAATCAGATGTACTCCCCTTTGTGCAGTAAGGTCAGACGCACACATTTAATCTGCTGTTGACAAACGGGGTGCGAAGGAGCCAAGCTCCTTGTTTGTCACCCACCATGTGGAGCAACTCTCACGGTAAAAACACAATACTAAAAATAAATAGAATTTGGAGGCTTAAATTATGACTAAATCTAAATGTAATTTTAGTCAAAAGACTAAAGCTAAAGCAAAACCAAAAACAGCTGTCAAAATTAACACCAGTTGTGAAGGAAAAACAAATATTCCCCGAATAGTTGCTGAATGGTTGCTGAGGCAGTCGTGTTGAAAATGATTGCCAAAGTTGGAGTCATGCAGGTTGGCTAGGACCTGCCTGTAAGGAAAAATAAGAAGTCCCCAGCCAATTAGCAAATAACTTTGGTTGCTAGCATATTGATGTGGAAGAAATGGACTTCTCTACAAACACTGTCCTGCTACCCTCTCAGCTGCAGTGAAACTTCATGGTTAAAAAGGTGCAACTTTTATTTTTGAGGATGAAACTTATCCATTTCCGATACGTGTCCCACTTGCAGACAAACACGAAAAACTACAGGAAACCACGGCAATCTGGTAGCAACCAAAGCAGTCACTAGGATGTCTTTGGTGTAGCACTTTCTTTACAACCAATTTCATCTAGCAATAGCCACAAACCTTCAGGATCCACTGCCAGCAATGCCAATAATTACCAGTTGGAGAATAAAAATGTTTCCCATAACAACTGGTGGTATCATATGCAATGGCCAACAATTGAGCAATGAGTGCAAGACATCATACGAGAAACCTGAATTGAAGTTTGAGGGAAAAAATGCCTTGACATGACCTCTGTTAGCAAGTTCCTCATGACTTTGTGGACCCAGTCACTCATTTTGGGTCATATTGAACAAAAAATTAAGTCTATTTTCAAATCTTAGTCAGTGGATACCGGAAGATTATCCATGGTAAGCTCATTGGCTATTGACAAGTGTTAACCAGTTAGCCAATGAGCAAGCTATTTCACACTCCTTGCCGCAGTCGGGTTTTTGAAACCAAATTGGCAACATTTAAAATGATCTCTGTGCTTCAGAAAACGGTAAAAATAATAAATTCATGGCAGCGACATTCATCTTTTATACTGTCTATCTTGATGAGAATAGTAGTAGGGAGACTAAAAACATGATTTGCCATACTAGAGTAAATATACACTTTTATTTCTGTCAACCCCATCCTGCCGTTTGTTGCATTGACAGTTCAATGTGATAGAAGTGTATTAGCAGTATCTTTTTTTACATTGATTTGCATTACATTCATGCTAGCCAATGAGGCTATGCTAGCATACTGAGCATAAGCAGCTTTTATCCATGCCATGTAAAGAGGAGGAAGGGGTATAATTGTGTTTGCCAATAATGGAGAGCAGGGGGCTGTCGACTGTCTGTCGAAACGAGGCTAACCAGTCATGATTAGGGCCCGTTTCCATTCTTGACTCAGTCTACAGAGCTACATCTGTATCACATTGTCTGGCTAAGAGCGTAGCCAGGTACGACAGAGAGAGACAGTCTCTGGTTCTGCGTTTTTATGTGGTTGCTAAATGTGCTGTTTCCCTTCAATTACCTCCAGAGTACTTCTTCAGAGAGCCAGTGCTTATCTGTTAGGACATAAGGGACTCAGGATGGAGTTTGCTAGTGTGTGCGCGTGCGTGTGCGCACGTGCATGTGTGTGTATTTCTGTGTGGACCAAAACGTGTAGAAGACAAACAAAGCAAGCGAACCCATCCATGTGGTTATATGGCTATGGCTCACGTCCGTTATGACTCACCTTGTTGCGTGATGTGATTATCTGTTTGATGACGATGCGGTCTGCCAGGACCAGGACTTTGGTGACAGAAGAGAGGAGCAATCGAGCAGCCTTCACCATCGCTGTCCTATCACTAAACACTGTGACACGTCCATCCAACTGGGACGGCAAGGCCGAGCCAACATCTGTCAGCTGGGCTATGGCATCACCTGTAAGGGACAGCGTGGGTCATCAATCCACAATGGTAGAAGTTTAAACCATCTGAGATGATACACTGTTTGACATTACTTCACCTGCAAATAAAGATGAATGCTATATTAACGGTTATGAGTGTTCTTTTTTATTCTCATCCAAAAAACACAACCTCACACATGAAAATTAAATATAGTTTGTTTTTTTGACATCAGTTCTTTATAAGCCTGTGTATATTTTAATTATACCAACAGAGGGTTTTTTTGCCATCCACCATCTGTTTTACGGGGGGGGGGGCTTTCTACACCTCGCCAAATACGTGAGCTGGAAACAAAAAGAAAACAGGTTATTTTGAAACGATCTATTGGCCGAGAAGCAGGGGGGGGGGGAAAAAAAAAAGTTGTGCTCGGTACAAGTCTGCTTTTTAAATGCTTTTAATGTGTTTATGTTATGTAAGAAGTCCAGTTCTAGTTGGGCTATATCCAGCAGGGACATGTTTTGGACTTTTTAACTCTGTTTATAAAAACTGAAAAATCAGATTAGGCAGTGAAAGGTCAAGTCACACAGCCCAAAAGCTCACTTTGAAGAGGCCATGGAAACTTGGTTGGCCCTGAACACTTTCTGACTTGGTGTCAGGCTATCCAAAAAAGATCTTATCCTATTTGTGGAGTCAGGCGCAGAACATGCTGGAGGGTTTACATATCCCATCTGGCCTGGAAGTACTCAGAAGGATTTGCAGGATGTGGCAGAAGAAACACCTCTAGGGCTATTTTTCTGTTGCCTTCTGTCACTGAGATCTGGACCCAGATAGAAGGAAGAAATTGGACGGATGGACAATCAATTGATCATGGCCTGTTAGTTATGACACTGTGTCATGTTTCTCCAGTGTGTCACTCTTCACCTCTGGCAGTAAAGTCTTGGACAGACTGGAACTTCGCACATTAGCATATCTGCTATTACAACCCAGCCCCCAACTTACTGGTATGCTTCCAATGTGACTTGTTTTAAGAGTTTTAAAAAAAAGTAGTTAGTTCAGATAATACTAATACATAATGCTCCAAACCCCTCACCCCACAACCAAAAAATAATAATTGCTCATGTCACTAATAAATGAAGGGAACAACTGAGAAACTGACTTTATTCCAGCCTATGGTTCAGTAAGTGTCATTATCTTTATAGTCCACATACAACGGACCTGATGTTGTACCCAACTTTATTACAGTTGCACAATGGTTAAAAGATTGCCGGCATCACACACCACATTGCCGGCTCCTTTAGATGATCAGACAACTATTTAGACAGATATGGCTAACAACACAAAAAGGACTCACAGCAGTGTTTCTCTCTGGCTGGGCGGTTGGTCTGTGATTATGAGAAAGCTGCGAGCAGCTATACCAGAGGTCAAGCAATCAGCCAGTTCCGAATGGGCACACTTCGGAACAGACTGTGCACTAGAACTACCCCCAAAAGGGAAGAATGTAGAGTTATACAGAGCAGGCTGAAAACCCATTACCAAAATATCCTCTATCAAGAGGAAAATGTACAGAGTTAAGAAATCCCAGCAAGAGTTCAGAGTTCAGAAAGGAAAGGGAAGGGGATAGGTCGCTAGCAAGTGCTGCAGCTTAGCTGTCCATTATGTTTGGCTGGTCCTTTAAAAGAAGCTGCAGTGAGGAACTGATTGCATCCGACAGGCTGCTTTTCAGTGCCAGCTCTGCTAACCAGTTAAAACATTTGAGGCCCGCCTCACAAAGAATGCTGCACAACCCCCCCGTGACCACGACCAGGGTAGATAACAGAGGCCTGATCCAACTCTCGCCTCTCCATTAGCAGAATATAAATTGTGCCCGGCACAGATTTTCATAATCTTGAGTTGAAATCAAACCTATCCTACTGAGCCTTTACGTATCAAATCTGTCTGTTCATGTACAAAGCAGTTTTGCCCAACACAAAAAGTTGTGTGCTGTGTGAATGAATTCTGCTTTTGTTTCCTGAATCATTGACTCATTATTGATAAGTGAAAACCAGACCGTGTAGTCTGTTGTATGCTGGTATATTGCCTGACTCTATGGATGGCAATGGATCAGGCACATTACACTTAGAATCTTGTATAATCCCACTTTCAACTACATAACAACTTTCAAAATTAATATGTACCCCACCACCTCAGTTGTACTGTGTGTAGTGCAGGCTAGTGCAAGTGATAACAACTATCTAAACTAAGGGTTGTGAGAACATTTGGAATCTGACATCTGACAGGAAGCCAGAGAGTGTATAGGTGCCAACATTGCTGTAGCTGTGTTTCTGTGTCATTCATATACCATATGCTACTTAGATAAAACATTTTGACAGTTTACTTTACGCAAACTCATTCTCATCCTGATCCCAGCTACCCTTCTTTGACATCTTGGGAAGAAAGGGAAAGGCAGAAATCAGGGAAATGTGAGAATGACACTAAGAAACTGAGTGAAACTGACAGAGACAGAGATCCAGCACAGATTGCCTTCACTGACCTGCCTCATTGGATCCCTGCGACGCGCCGATGATGGGTAGCATCTAATTAAACTAGTGCTTTCAGCCTGCTTTTATTTCATTCATTACAGCGCACACAAGGCTGAAGCCTGCCTGATTAAACTCTCCCTGCGGCTAGGTATTAGAGAAATGTCAATCCTTCACTAACTAGCCCTTCTTTCTCCCAGAGACTTTAACAAAATCTAAGAGAAAAGACCTTTTTTATCATCCCTCAAGATGCCTCCATTATTTTTTTTTTTTTTTAAAATAGTCAGAGACCAGGAAAAAAAAAAGGGGGCGAAAAAAGTTTTTCTAATCAGGGAACAATTGTACTGACTGTCAGTATAAGTATGAGGGAAAACTGTGAAAACACCTCCCTGAGAGGAAAGCAAGAACTGGAATAAATTAGTCACAGTGGGCAAGCAACACACGCACACACAGGTGCACACATACACTTTACTTGGTTTTACCTCAGAGCACGCAGCTTCACAAACACACACACTTTCTCATCAGTCTATTCTCCTCCTCCCACCAGCGCTCTCTTTGTTTGAGTTTTAGCCGTCTTTACAAATCAGCACTGTGAGAGGATTAAAGCTACACAAGCTGGTTCCCACAAAATAAACCTATTATCACGGTGTTGAGGCTAAATTCTTATCCGCTGCGATATTGTTTCCGGTTTGCTCTGTAGAAGGCTAAATGAGGTCCTTGTTTTGTCTGATAAGATTGCAAGAGTTGGCAGAGATGAAGAAAAGTTACACTTGCAAGTGATAACAACTATCTAAACTAAGGGTTGTGAGAACATTTGGACTGACAGGAAGCCACAGAGTCTATATTTTTAGACAGGATCTTAAAAAGGCAATACAAAGGGAAGTGCTAAACAGTGGGAAAAGCAAATCTCTCACAAAAACATCACCTTGTCTTTTCCATCTTCAGTTAGAGCTAACAGTTCGCTCTTTCTTGTCTTTTAACACTGGTGGCTACTTTTTTGACCTCTCCAAAGACTCCTAGCATCTCTTTGTAGTTTTCAGGGAGCAACAAGAAGACCCCAGGTACAGGCTTCAGTGTCAACAGATATGTTATGCATTTCTAGCTTAGTCATAAAGAAATAAATAAAAAGACCGTAGCCTTGCAATGAGCAGGAAGAAAAAAATAAAGAAATGAAAATGAGACTGGCAACCTGTCCAGGGTGTACCTTGCCTTTTGCCCTATGATAGCTGGGATAGCCCCCGACCCTGATAAGCATAAGCAGAAGAGAATGGATGGATGGAAAAAAAATGAGGGGTTCCCTGGTGGGTGGTAACCTTCAAACAACTGTCTGTCAGACAGACTGGTGAAGGTTTACAAACAAATGTAATTTAGGCTACGTCCACACGTACACGGGTATTTTTGAAAACGGAGATTTTCCGTTTTTGTTTTAAAAAATAATGCTGTCCACACGTAAACGCAGAAATGAAGGAAAACGCTGCTAGGAACATGCCAAAGCAACAGGTGGCGATATATTCCTAACCGTGTAGAAATGTTGGCCAATCAGAAGTCTAGAAGCCTCGGTGGGAAATAGTAAACAAGGATGGGGCATAGAAGCAGAACCGAGTCGTATGTGTGGAGGGACAGTAACTGTGTGTGTATATGTAAGCATTTAAACACTGCAGAGAGTACAATTAACAGTAACAGTATTGTAGAAATTCATTTCACCGAAACAATAACGTGGTGCACAGTGTGACGTCAAAAAAGGCGCACACCTTTGACGCTGCGTTTTCTGCATTTTTCTCGTCCACACGTAAATGCAAAAACGGAGTTTTAGAAAATATCCACCCTGGCCGGAGTTTTTAAAAATCTCTGTTTTCAGTGACCGAAAACGCCATTTACGTGTGGACGAAAGGTGCAAACGCATAGAAAAATCTGCGTTTTCAAAAATACCCGGGTACGTGTGGACGTAGCCTTAATTGCCAGCACGTTGCAATCAGTCTGAGCTGAGGAACACGACTCGTCTGCAACCCGTCTCCTTACAACGGGAGACTCAAATCAACTTTTTCTTGGTATATTCCTACCTAAAACAATAGTTGCAGATTGCGTAAGTCAGCAACTATGTCACTATTTCTGGAGGAATTTCTGTTTCAGATGTATGAGAATCAGACTGGACTCTGAATGTAAGTAATTAATGTGAAGTTCTGTGTATGTAGACAGCAACAGATTTTCAAAAGATGGTACCAGACAGTTTGTGCTGATTTATCACAGTAAACTGCTGTATTATCGAAAACAGACTGCATGTAACACAACCCAAACTGATACCAGACTGATAACAGACTAGCTGCGTCTGGCTGTGAGTGGTCGCAAACTTCGATCCTCTTTTCAAAGCCAATACTTTAAATGGCAAAGACATTACAAGCTGGGGCGCGTACAAAATATTGACCATGTGCTATAGGCTCCAACCAGCATCTCAATAATGAGATTGAGGTTAAAGCAGGTTTAAATAGCATGCATATGAAATTTGCCGAAAACATTCAAACAAATCTGCTCCGATCTGCTCAGGGTTATGAAGAAATGGTTTGCACTGCATCCCAGGAGAGAGGGCAACTATTAAATGCTCAACTCAACTCAACTCCAGGACCTCATGAGCATGTTTTAAAACTTGGGCTGAAACCCTGAAATGTTCAGCATGATGACTTTATCAGAAAAATCCCATTAGGGTATCCAATATTATATAATCTGTAGTATTGCTACTACTACTAATACCACTAATCTTAATATAATGATTGTAGTGTACGTTTGTATGTCTGTGCCTTAACATAAGACACATTAGAATGTTTCATCCATAATAATTAAACTTCCAAGGACACCAGGATTATCCACATCGATATAGTTTTTGGGAAGAATATTTACAGAACACTTAGATCTTTACAAATGTAGAGATGTTAGTAGAGAGAATCTCTCTTTAGAGATGCAGCCGTGGACAGAAATCAACACAGAAAAGGTCAATTAATATAAATCGATGGGAAAATATGATTGGTTCTTCAAACAGGTTACAAATATGTATCTGCATAACAAAGAAACTATCAATTTCTGTTTGAGGTGCTGAATATTAGGGAAACTACAACCCTTTTAATCTCACCAACAGCCTGCTGCATAAAGTCTCCCATTTCCTTCTATCAGAATCCATTATGCAGCGCTTCCCAAGCCCACATACACACATTAATTCCCTCACTCTACACAGCACCCTTGGGTGCAGCAGCACTTTTTCATATTTTACTTCCAACCTAATAACAGCAATGTGTTTAGAGCACTCTGGAGGTCCTCTGGTGTAATACTGTTTGACAGCCAGGCTGTTCAGACTAATCGAAATTTGATAAAATTTGATAAGACTGAAGCCTGAAGGTGATGCTCGATGCTTTATGAAACTGTCGTTGGTTGTCTTAACAAAACACTGATGAGAAGCCTGCAGCTTATTGGATAACCAGGTCAATATACCCTCAGTGGAAAAAGTAGAGCATCATAAAGAAATGACCAAGTTTACTACAGGAAAATACAGGATCCATCAGGAAGAAGCATTTAGGATAAAAAAAACAACAACAAAAAACACTTTATACATCAAACACATAAAAAGGAGTGAAAGCTAGAAAACAAACACTCCACTATGTGTTACGTTTATGTGCAGCAGTTCAGTAAAAATGTCAAATAAAAACGAGGCCCAACCAAAGATGCTCACCTGCTCTGCGAGCTTCGAAGCAGGCTTGACCCATCTCATCCTTCAGCTCCTGGTTCTCTGCGGCGATGGCCTCCCCGACTGCTACAAAACGCCCCACTGCTACACTCACCGCCTGGCCCACCCTGTGTATAGCTGCCAGGGTGCGATCTGACTTCTTTGGCTTGTCTTTGTGGTTGATCAGAGTGGTGATCTGCAGGAATGAGTGGAGAAAGGAAAAACAGGAAAGCAGGACAGCCTTGTTAGAAAACAGATTCGGCTGTAATTCTCGTGCTTTTGTTTAAAAACAGAGAGAAGGAGGTGGATCTTTGAGCAACGGGCCACCTGACAACTGGATATCAGGATGGATCTCGCAGTTTTTGAGGCAGTAATATAGTATATCCTATAGCATACACCATCTTCTATAAACAATATATAGCATCTGCCATATGTGTCTGTGGGACATGCACCCAGTACAATAGAAGACCAGTTACAAACACCAGTTTGCTCATATTTACACACATCTTCTGTGACCTATACACAGAAACGCGTGCACAGAGACAAGTCAGGTGGGCCCTTTAGTGGTAATTGAGAATATTAATAATAAATGAGCTGGGCCAATTATCATCCATTATTTATTGATCGCTTCTATTCTCTCCAGTTGTTACTATCATCATCACTTTGAGTATGTGGCTACGAATGAGGGGCACGTGTGCGTGCCAAACCATTTGGGTCAGGAATTGGCGGGTGGTGATTTTAATTGGTCTATGGCTGTAGGTGGTCCAAGTGGGGGGGAGGGGCTTTTGTGGTAAAGTCTTTGAGGGGCTGCAGAACCTATGCTGCCTCTGCTGAGTTCAGATGGCTGAACAAACAGCATCCTGACACAGGAATGTTACGCAGCAGGTTGTGGATTTTCCTCTGCCAATGAGACCCTTTGAAATGTGACCTGATAGATTTGAACGACTGTAACACATTTAAATATCAGATGTCTAGAAAAGCTGTTTCTTTTAATTAAAAAAAAAAACCCAACATAAAAAAAGCCCACAAGTGTGTCATCAGGCAAACTGTTACTTTCTCACTCGTACATTTGTAATGTAAGGTGTGAAATGCATTCAGCGTGACTATCAACGACCAGCGCCTTCTCATTCTGTGCAGGATTCTTTAATGTTTGCTCAGATTTTCCAACATTTGGTTCATCTTTTTTTTTTTTTTTTGGTGTACATTGCAAATCATTTTAAAATATGTTTCATGCAGCTTTTTCTGCACACATATCTAGAACGTTCATAACCTAAACCATTGAAAAAATACTTATGTACTTCACGCATTTACAAATATTTATCTGCACGACAAAGAAACTATACATTTCTGTGTAAGACTTATACAGAAAAACTCAGCCTTACTGTAAAATCTAAGTATCTGTGTAGATTAAATTGTCCATTTCAATGGAGTGGGACAATGGAGCCCTTTCTCTTGAAGAGACACTCTTTGAAACATTGCGTGGAACATTTTGCCATGTAACTTGTAATTTATTTTGCCGTCTTATTTTAAGATTTTATTGGTGTTCACTTCGGTGCTGATTCACCCAATGCCAAATTAGATTTGATTAACTTCAGCACCAGGAAGATGAAACAAAGAATTCTACAACAAAATTGCCTGTAAAGACAATTTTAATGTTTCATTTTAGTTTGTGCACACTGTACACAACCTCTCATCATTTCCTTACAACAACAAAAAAAAAAATAGGACAAGATGCATGTGTGTGTGTCCTTTTTTTTCCTTTGAGTGCTGTTTACTGTTCAGTGATTTGTGTTACTTTGACCCTTTTGCACTCCAACACATTTGGGGGTTATCCTTTCATTTTAGCGTCCTCTGTGGGTTACACAAAGGTAGAAGCCGAGGTAGAACGTGTCCGGTATTTCATTCAGACTTAGTGTTTCTCAGACCCTCATGATGACTTGGATGTCTTTTGTTTGCTCGTAGAAAATACTAAAAATATATTTTACTTGAAGACAAAGTACCTTGATAATAATTATCACGATTACATTTCCCCCACATAATCTTAAGCAAGGATTTTCTTCTACCTGCCCCACCGCAGGGTGGGCAGTCAGCAGCTTGAAGCGCTCCTTTGTAAACCTACAACCAGCTTTATGAGCCAAACAGCACATCCAACAAGGCCACAAAGTTGAGTAGTTAGTTTAAGCACCGCAATATACAAGCAAAACACACATCACCTGGATTTGTTCAAAGTTATACTGGAAGGTATAAAAGGTGGTTTCTTGTCCCTCCATTGTAATGATAGTAACTTATATCAACAGAAAGAGCGGATGACATAAATTTGCAGTTCTGACAATGTCAAAAATTTAGACATAAACATTCACCAGCCACTTAATTAGCTACACTGGCTCATTAATGCAAATCTAATCAGCCAATCTCAAGGCAGCAACTTGTATTTAGGCAGGTAGACATAGTAAGAAAGCAACACTGACTCAAATAACTACTCATTACAACCAAGGCAGAGGACCTCTGAATGTACAGCATGTCAAACCTTGAAGCAGATGGGCTACAGCAGCTGGAAATTGAGACTACAATTCTCACAGCCCAAAACTGGATATTAGAGGATTGAAAAAATGTTGTCTAGTCTGATGAATCTCAACATTCAAATGGAAAAGTGAGAATTTTGGCATAAACAACATGAAAGCATGAATTCATCCTGTCTTGTATCAACGGTTCAGGCTGATACAAGTGTAATGGTGCGGATCACATTTTCTTGGCACACTTTGGCACCCTTGGAACCAGCTGAACATTGTTTGGGCATCAGACCCTACCTGAGTATTGTGCTGAACACGTCCATCTCTTTATAATCACAGTGTGTCCACCTTCTGATGGTTGCTTCCAGCAGGATAATACTGCATCTCAATCCAAAAGATCATCTTTGAGATTTTGTTGGAACAGGAGATTCATATCATGGATGTGCAACCAATGAATCTGCAGCAACTGTGTGATGCTATCACCTATATATACACACACGGGCCAAAATCTCTGAGGACTGCTTCCACTACCTTGTTGAAGCTCTACAATAAGGAATTAAAGCAGTTCTGAAGGGTCCAACCCAGTACTAATAAAGTGGTCTCTGAATATATATACACTATTGGTTTCACATGATAAGCTGTACTGGCAGCTACAAGGCTGAAATAAATCATCTGTGCCTTGATTCTCTGTTGTTTTTCTCTACACATACCCCTCTTTCACTTGTCACAATTTTTCCTCTCGTTCTCCATCCGATGACACACTATTGTTTTCAAGCAAGATCATGACCCTGAAGCACTCTTAAAGCCCTTCTTTTAGTCTGTCACTCGTCACTTTATATATTGCCTTAGTACAAAAGGCTCTCTTCCTGCAAGCCTAGTGTTTTTCACTGAGTCATCCACACAGACTGGGATACTCCTAAGGAAAAAAGGAAAAAAAAAACAGTGCGGTCTGGCTGGACATTATGCAGCCTATCAGAAGATATTAGATCACTGTGACACATGATTCACATCTACGTCATAAAGAGATTGTTGTTCAATATTAAGTGGAGTTCATGTTATACAACAGACCTAACTGCTGCTTTTGTGATGTAAAATACATTTCTGATGACTGAAGCGTTTCACTCAGCAGGGTGCATGCATGTCTGCACAACACGGTGCGCATGCTTTTCCTAAAAGACTTGTACAAGGAAAGGGACGTGAACACACACGGCACAAATCCAGAAACAAGCTTCCGATCACAGCGAGAGCACAATGGAGGGAGCTAGACTTTCAAGTGAGAGGAGAGGAAGAGAAAGTGACAGAGGGAAACTGTGTGAAACAGACAGAGTGAAACAAAAAGAAGGTTAAAAGTGACACAGAAAGACACCTCCGGTACAGAGTTTCCTGTGTTAACAAAAAAGCTGCAGCTGAGGTTGAAAAAGTCGAACAAACTTAACATGGCGGGTCTCCGAGAAACAAATAGAGACGAAAAGATCTCAGCGAATCACAAAGGGAGAGTTGGATTTCCTCCATTAGGGATTACTAGGTGGGTACGTTTACTGGGCTGTGCAAACAGGAACAGAGCAGGGTGGAGAAAGCATAATATTGATACAGTGCCATCGCAGAAGAGAGGCCTCTGTGTTTATGTGTCAGAGGAACTTGACACAAACACAGAGGGAGGAGAGTTCATGTTCATTTTACATTTACTCGTTAAAAATTTAAAAAAAGATTCAATTTTCAGGTTTTTGAAAAAACTTAATGGCAATTTTTAGGTGTTTTAACTTATAGCTGCTTATAGCTAAGTATCCACTGGATTTCCAATCCAGTGGATACTTTTGCATCCCAAATCTCACCTTCATATGACTTTATATTTAGGCCCATTTATAGAAATTACCTCTAAACCTGAGCAATACTTTCTGATGTCTTGATTTGAAGAATTAAAACTATTTTGAGGTCAAAGGTTATGATCTGACTGTATTTTACACACCTGAATACTCACTTACAGTCTTCTTCACTTCACTCCTCTGACACACACACACACACACACACACACACAGTGTCTGAATGCCAATGAGCACTGAACCAAGCAGCATCGGGCCCAAAGCCTCCAAACCCCACCGAAGATTTACATAGTATGAAATCCAATGAATGAGCACAAATGTTGCTCTAGATGAAAAAGTCAAAAACCCTGACAGATCTGTTTATGGACGGGGATAACTGAATACCTCTGCAACCTAAAAAAAACAAAATTAAAAAAAAACCACATCCTCCCTCCTGTAATAGTTGAGTCCTTGCGCTTTACTGGCGTGAATACTGAAGGCTTTGCTGTGGGGGAAAAACAGCTTAATCTTCCATGTGACTTGATGAATGCGTGGAGCCAGGCTGCAATGCACATGTTGCTATTTGAAGTGGTCCATTTACCCTTGGTACTCTCTTACATACAGTGTGTACAGTACACACAGAGTTCTGCATACACGTTTTCCCCTCTCACAGTAACACAGGTTCGCAACCAGTTAATTCCAAACCATTTACCTCTCTTCTCTTGTGAATAATTACGATAGCAATTACAAGGTCATAAAAGAAATAATAACAGCATACTCTTAGCAACACAATACACAGAGTCCACCCACTGGTAAGCAGGAAATCTAGACTAACGCCTCAAGGACACAGTGACTGACTATAAATCAGAGGGTAACAAAAGCTGGGAACATTTGTGGCTGCTTCCCGTGGCTACTGACTGAATGGCAGTACTAGGTGAAAGTTTGGCATTATCTGAGTCATTCTTTTCTTTTTCTCTGCCTGTTTTTTTTTTCTGTTCTCATTTAGATGTATGAACGTCTAGATAAATGGGTGTTGCTGTGGAGGAGAAATTGAATTTACTCAAAACAGATCAATTCAGAGCCTCTTCTCCGATGGCAAATTTGCATCAATCTTGTCATTTAATAAAAGCAAAGGCGGCAAGATAAACGTGAGTATGAACAAGCTGATTCTACAGCCCTGATGAGGCCTTATTAAACACACATTGTTGACATTTATTACAATAATTGCTTGCTCGGCAAGTGTTGTGTTGGTCTCCTTATTCATCTAATTTATATCTGTGCTTCTAAGCTTTACTTTCCCTCCCGATAAAGGGAATTTATTTGAAGCAAAGAGACTTTTTTCTAGAGTTTAGACAGAAATAGCTACAAATCCAGCTAATGGAACTATGTGGGGGGAAAAAAAATACCCATCCATGTGTAGCAGAGCTCTTTTCCCCTTTTTTGCCCCTGTAAGCATTTGCATGCATATTTGCAGATACAGGTATTTGATTTGCTGGAGAACTGCTGCATGTTTTTTTCCCCTTTATGGGCACAAAAGAACGAGGTGACAGCTCGTGAAAAGAGAAGCGGATGAGGTGGAAAGAACTAAAAAGAGTTTTGACATCTTGGTCATATTTACCTGCTGAATGGATGAAAATGAGTTTTGTTGTGCTTCTTCCTTTAATCTGACTGTCTTTTTGTGTTTGTCCTTGTTGATATATAAAGAAAAAATACGTCCCATCTGTTAAAACTTTGGCAGCCGTCTGTTTGTGTGCGCCTACGATTGTATCTCTCATTAAATAGACTCTACAGCCTATGGATCATGTGAAATGGGAAAAAGAACACTTCCAGGTCTCATTTCAGCCTATTACAGCACAAAGGAATCATTGTTGCGAGGAGTACTGCACCCAAAAGGACGCCATAAGTGTTTGTGTTTTCCACTAGTTTTCCCCCGCTTCCCCAGTCTTTGAATATGAACAGCGGTACCCTTGAAAAATCCAAGTTTCAGTTTGGTCTTTATTGATGCAAAGAGAGACGGGCTGGTTGTTCACCCAGGACAGCGAGAGAGAGAGAGGAAGAGGAGGAAGAAAAACACATAAGAGGAAAGGGATGAAAGTCGCAGTGAACATGCGCTTTAATGGGTGAGCAATTCCTTCCAAATTGGCCGCAAGCAGACAGGAGTTCGATGCTGCGCTGGTCGACTGCCAGACTAATATATGAAGAGATGAAAAGAGAGACAAGGGAGTTGGAAGTAGCGCGAACGCAGATAGATGAGGAGAGGTGAAGGGAAGAAAAGAATAAAGTCGAGGACATGTCACATCTACATCGCTCTTTACCTCGTCTTTATTTCTTCCTCAATGAATACCTACTGTCATCCTCTCTTTCACACTTCCTTCCTTTGTGACTTTAGAAGTCTTCCGTCTCCCCTCCTACCTCCATCCCTCTCTTCTTTACACTCCTTCTGTGTGCAGCAAGTGATTTTAGTCTGTCCCTAGAGCTGCACTGCTGCAGTACATACAGTACAGTAACAGCTTGCAGTGCTTAAGCTGCATCCTTAAGGGTACACCGTAAATGTGCATAACTGCACCATCCTACTCTTACACTGCATTAACACATTACTTAGACAGCATATGCACATTCATCCCTTGTGATTTCAATGTACAAGTGATTAAACTAAGCACACAAACACACTGACTGGGAAATTGGCCCATATGGATATGGACAGTGTTCAGGACAGCACCGGTCATTACTAAACACAAACACTGCAAAACAATGGCCAGTGACCAGTTAACAGGAATATTCTGCATTAACGTGTCATGCCCACGTCTAACAAAGATATAAAAACACTACATTTAATCCCTTACAGGTGCCTACAAATACAATAGTAAGCGCTACAGAGTCAGCTAATGGCAGCAAAATTCACCTTTCGCACCAGAAGTTTTTTGTGGACCTTGTTAAATTACAACCACAAGGCTGCAGTTCAATTTAGCATTAAAGCCGAGCTAAACCACATCCATATGTAGTCTCGACTAGTCATGCATTCTTTGGGAATTAGACCGCATATGCAGAGCTATTTTCATTTAGCACACTCACACACACACACCTGCAGGAACCATCACACCTACTGTACCACAAGTCTGTCTGTGCTATATAACACCCTGAGGAGTGTAAATTTTAATCTTTATGCTCTTTTTAAAGCCTTATTTTGGCACCATGCCCAAACCACTTGTACTGTAAGGAAAAGTAACAGAAGCGAGGAAGAACACTGCAGCTTAAAGAAGTTAATAAGCCCTCGAATCAAGGCTGGAATATCCATCCGTCTCTCCGTCCATGGTTATTTTGTAGAGATAATATGCATACTATATACCTGTCACTTAAAGATATGTATTATTACTCTTTATAACATGTAAGTGCGTAGGGGAAGATCAGTCATAGAAACAGAGGAGAACAAAGTGACAGAAAAAGTAGGTCTTATCAGCACACACAGCTGTGCTTGCTGTAATGAACTTGCAGAGGCCACGCAGAAAGCTACAGGTTTATGACCTTGGAAATCTTTTTCGGAGACCAACTTCAGATCACTTCGATTTGGTGGCCCCATTAAAAGCTCCTGAAGCCCGAGACGACAGCCTTCAGACCAGAACCTCAGTTTATGCCCGCCAATGCCTCCCTTGTCACAAAATGTACGTCACGGGCCGAAAGCACAAGACTGTGAGCGTGACTGTGTCTCTAGAGGGATCCCTACACTCCATCGATGTGGGAGCACAGGGATTCCCAGATGGCACTGAGCTCACAGAGGAACACGATTACAACAACGGGAAAAGATGAGATTTTCTGAAACAGACTGTGTTAAAACCAGCCTCTGAAGTGAGCCAAACAGAATCCTACTATTACTAATACCAAAACATCTGGTAAAATTTCAATTCCCTCACGAATGAAAAATGTAAGCAATAAAATTTCATATTAAAGATATAATAATTACAGTACAATTTTATAGAGTCAGTAAATGTTGGTATTGGATTGCTGCCCATAGTATTTATCAAGATTACACCTGGCGCCTCGGGTCATTTTGACGGAACAGTTCAAAATTTTGTAAAATAACTGCATCTTCCTGAACTTTTGTACTTGTACTGTTATGTTGGCAAGAAACCAGAAAAGGCTGAAGGGAAGTTGCTGGTTCTAGCAAAAGAACAGATTCTCACCTCCACAAATTGTCCTTAAAAAGGTTCCAGTATCTAGATTTTTGTTATTCTCGGACAAAGCCAATGTAGCTGGTTCCCTTGCTTCCAGTGTTTATACTGAACTAAGCTGACAACCTGTCAAACTGGCTTTGAATTGAGCATTCCCTGTTGTGGTGAAAACCAGGGCTCCCTCAGTGTATTTTTATATAATTCTGTTATTATTGCTCAAGCGAGCTATAATAAGCTGGGTTTTTTTTGTTTTACACAGTCATGTTTTCTTGTTTGTCAGTCGAAATTGTTAAATCTGTAACTCACTGTGTTACTTTCCTTTGTTTGATTAAAGTCTAGAGGCGAGTGGCGAAGGTCACAAGTCAGAAGATGAGAACATGGCATGAACCGTTGCCCACTCGCTCACGTATGCCAACAGAGATGAAGCTGATGAGACAGACAAGCGTGCGGGGACACTGATGTGGGTAGACAGGGAGAAGTGGGGGCGTAATGAGGCTTGCAGATGCAGAGGCAGGCAAACAGAAAGAAGGGCTCTTTGACAGTAAAGACAACCTGAACAGAATACAGTGTAGCAGTTGAATGAGGTTGGATTTTCATCAGACTGTACCCCATCTGAGTTGTATGAGAAAAGGGCACTCTTTGGCCTTCAAGCTCTCGCTTAGCAATGAGAGGTGACATTTGAATATGTGGACAGACAGATTGAATCCACAGCAAACATCAGCAAGAAAGGTTATCGCTGGTGAATAAAAACTAGCTGCATCCCACTGCGTTCAAGCAGCTGCTCAAGAAGGACAATAGAGTATTGTGTCTGCTTAGTGACTGAATGGCAAAGTGTGTTTGTCACAGGCTCACTTATTTTATGGTTTTTTTGTCAGGAAAAAAAAAAAGTGCTAATATATGATATATTCTTGCTACAAATCTTTAAAAAATAAAAAATAAAATAAATAAATAAATCATGAAAATGGTCTGGAGTTGAATTAGAGTGCAGTTTTCGTGTCATCTATAAATTTCCATCACTGCAAAATGAATATAAACAGTTCATTGAATCCTTTTCTCATCGCACGCTGTTCAGATTTCCAGAAAAAAAAAAATTGTCTGCACATTAAAAGAGAAAGCAGCTGTGAAAAATAAATCTAACCTTCTCAAATCTCTTGTTTTTTGAGGTAATTCTTACCCTTTTTTTGATAATTAAAGACTGATGTGTCTTCATCGTCACTGTAAAGTAGTCAGATGGCTCCATTTCAAGAGTGCACAGAAGGAAAAAAAAGCAACATTGCTGTCTAAATGGTAGTTTTAGTGGACGCAGTTTGCCAACTTGGACTCTGATGCAAAACCTATACAGTAACCAGAGTGTACGTTGCAATTTCACTGGGCTAACTTCCACTCTCCACATGATTCAGTGAGTAAAATAACTTGTGTACAAGTGTGACTGTTGAAATGGAGCCTCTGTGTGCGCTGCAAGCAACACTGGACTTATGACATGAGGAAAAGGGCGGTAAATACAATGGTGCTTAAAACACATCCCTTTCTCCTCTGACCACTGTAGCATGCTAAGGCCGCAATGTCTGCATAGCGGTAGAGGATGGCAGCTACTCGAACACAAACACACGCAGCTCGCATTCAAAAGAACACAATACATCTTTTCATTCCTCTTGCTCACGTAATTCGGTGGATAGTCGGTGGGAGGGAGACGGAGAGAGAGGGAGGGAGAGAGAAACGGAGCGAGACAAAGAGAAAGTCAGCGAGTGGGGTCAACCAAGGAGAGCAGAGAGGTGATCTGAACATAGGGTAACTGTTGGGTCAAACTCACTCCGGCTGTCTCAACTGTTCACCTCCTCCCCCCAGTGTACCTGGGGGATGTAGCCTAGGAATACGTGTGCTGTGGGGGTTAGCACCCCGTACAGAACGCCCCGAGGCGGCGGCTCATCTCGTTTCCTAACCTTTTATTCCTGACTGGTGCACTCATATGTTAGGTTGCTATGTTAGATTTCAAAATGTACCAAAATTGCATTTGTTTTCTAGGATAGGCATTCATGAAGATTAACATGATGGTTGTTCTGCATTATAGCACTTTTATGTTCCAATCGGTTATCAAAAGTATTTCTTCTTCTTTTCACCCCTTCTACATAATGACACAGCAACTGTTTGCAAATGCATTAAAAAGGAGAACTGAAATATCCTATTGGCATAAGTATGCATACATTTTACTCGCTACTTAACGGAAGCACTTTTAGCAGTGATAACATTTGTCAATCTCTGCAGAAATATTTTTTTCGTGCTGACCCCGAGTCTCTCGTTGGGGCACTCAGAGACATTGACAGACTTGTACCTACACTTTCTCCAGCGTCGTCTTAGCTGTGTCGGTAGGCTCGATGTAAAGCAAACACCAAAGTCGCACAGCTTTTATATCCATGAGGCCTGATGGCTTTAATATGCAAGAGGAAACATGGTACTTTACAGGACATTTGATAACTCAATTAAAACATTTCCCTTTACCGTATTTGCAAAACACATGTGAACAGCAAAGGGATACGAATACATTAGAAATTGAATCAGTATTCTGGCACATTGCGTTTTATAAACTAAACTTGTTTTTTTCGGAGCACAACAGCAAGCGCTTCATCAGTTTGTGTGTGAAAGGAACTCAGCCTTGGCTAGATTAGCTGACTCTGCAGGGAGCCCTTTGAATACAATAAAAAAAAATGCAAATATGTTTTACTGGACAAAGAACGTGAAGCAATTAAACAAGGGGGTGAATCAATCAAAAATATTTTTAATGCTGACTACACAGATTTCTTTAAAACTTTTTTTTGGCTCGGCCTCAAAAACAACCCCAAAAACTACATTTATTAGACATTCCATAAATCATCTTTTTTCAACTGTTCCCTTTAGGGGTCTCCTGGGCGGATCACCTACCCCCATATCGCTCTCCCTCCTCCTCTGTCACACCAACCCTGTGCAAGTCCTCCTTCATTACATCCACAAATCATCTCTGAGGTTTTCCTCCTGCCTGGCAGGTCCATATTCACCATCCTTCCTGTCCATATGTCCAGACCAACTCAGCCTTGCCTCTCTAGCTTTAACTCCAAACCTCTCAACCTGAGCTGTCTATCTGATGTACTGTTCATTCTGGTCACTCCTGATAAAATCCTTCTAAATCCTTCCCTAAAACCACGCATCATAACAGTCTCACTACAGTCTAGTAAATCATCCCTTTCGCTCCTGCTGCTATCCTTCTGTCATAAATCCCCCCTGACGCTTATCTCCACCTACTGTCTGTTGCTTTGGATGGTTGACCCCAGGTATTTAAACTCAGTCACCTTCAATACCTCTGCTCTTTGCATATTCATCTTTTTCTACCTGCCTGCCTTTTTTCACACACACACACACACACACACACACACACACACACACACACACACACACACACACACACACACACACACACACACACACACACACACACACACACACACACACACACACACACACACACACACACACACACACACACACACACACACACACACACACACACACTATGTCCTGCTTTCACTGACTTTCATTTCTCTTCTCTCCAGAGCATACCTCCAGCACTCCAGGTTGTCTTTTACCAGCTCCCTACCCTCACTACAGATCACGATGCCGTGTGCAAACATCATAGTCCAATGAGACTCCTGCCTGATCTCATGTGCCAGCCTGTCCATCACCATTTCAAACAAGAAGCGTCTCAGAGCCGATCCCTGATGTCATATCACCCCCATCTTGAACACATCTGTCCCTTCTACCACATACCACAACACTCCTCACACCCTTTGATATTATTCTATCATGTTCCCAAAATTAAACAAAGCAAAAATGAAATGTTAGAATTAAACATCTTTGATTCTAGTCTTATTTTGCAGCTGGTATGATTACTAAGAGCAAGTCGGTCCACATTGTATCAGTGTGACAGTTAATCAGATCTGTCTGGCCGCGAGTATGCAGAGGAAAGCAGAGCAGCCGAATAGATTGCATGGCTGGCACACAGTAGACAAACCAATAAACTGAGCTCATATTTTCCAAGGGACCATTCACTGTCAAATAAACGACAAATATAATCCCACTTATTGCCTGGAATTATTGCTTGGCATCGATCCTCCGTGTTCTGCCACGGTTCAAGTGTTCAAAGCTGCTCTGAAACCTCTCAGAGACAGATTTCCAAATAGAGGGATGGCAGCATGGCCCGGGGTTTCCAGATTACATTTTTGTGATTGTTTCACATGAAGAAGCATTTATCTCTGGGGCTTTGCAGCAGACTGGCTTAGTGTTTGTGTGCCATTGTTGGGCAGTGCTTCCACACAGGAAGCAAGAAGCTCAGAGGAAAGCAGAAATGGGTGTGTGCTACCTGGTACTCCATCACTGCCGTCTAAAAATAATGGGAAATCTATCAAGTCTTAAGTGGGGCCCATTGAGTGGGCTGAGCACAGAGCTCTCCAGAGTCACTCTGAGGTTCAGGCAGTCTGTGAGTTGACAATTTTTTTTTTTTTTCCACAAACCAAAGCAAATCAAAGGTTATTAAACGCAGCCATCTTGGTCATCCAATGACCATTTTACACCTTTATTAAGCTGCTTAGTGCTAACATGCCTGGAAGGCTTCCTTGACATTTGAGTAGATGAACTACTTAACTAAGTAGAAAACATAGCTATGAGAGAAATGAAACCCCACCCCACCGCTCTGGTTTGTTTGTGCATGCACTGACAGTAACACATAGTCTATTGAAAGCAAAGCGCTGCTACAGTGTAATCAGTACGGCTGATATGAGGTACAGGAAGTCTAGAGGAACCAGCAGCTGATAAGAGAGAATGATAAACCTGGGAGAGAAACAGATGGACAGCTGTGATGAAGAGATAGAAAGGAGAATGAAGAGGATATACAGTAAATAAGGAAAAGGGTAGAGAACTTAGGCAGGAACACAAAAAAATATGACCGAGAGGAGGCACGGAGCCAAAAACTCTACATTATCTGAAAACTTTCTGAGAGATATTGCTCTTTTTCCATTTGAGCAAGTTTAGAGAATAGAGTGTATGAGGCAGTGTGTGGAGAGTGACCTCTGATTCAGTAGTCCTTGCTGGGGGGTAGACAAACAAACCATAGCTGCGGATCAATTTTTGCTCTGTTAACCACAATCCAAGGTTAACCAAGATGGGAAGGAGAGCAGAGGAGGGAATCGATCCCTTCTGTTTGTAGAGCACTAGACCATGATACAAAGTGCTGTTGTGGTTCATGACCTTGTTTTGCTTTGAAACCCTTTACAGTCGCAGCACAACAATAGTAAAAAATAATTTCAATCTGCAAATTTATTGTCAGCTATTAATAATAATAACATATACTTTATTGATCCCCGTGGGGAAATTCCTCTCTGCATTTAACCCATTCACTCAGTGAAGCAGTGGGCAGCCACTGGGCGCCCAGGGAGCAGTGTGTAGGGACGGTACCCCCAACCTTCCGATCATGAAGCCACCACTCTACCTACTGAGCTATCCCTGCCCCCTAATCACACAGCCTCGCTGTAACCCTTTATAATGATTTTAAAAAGCTACAGGTTATGCAAAGACCCCTTGCGCTGGCTCTACTTTTGTGCACGTGGAGCCAATAGAATTTACTGCAGAGTTTGATTTGCACATGTGTTTAAGTTAGCAATACCTGGGTTTACTCCAGGTACTCTGGCTTCCTCCCACAGTCCAAAGACTGCTCGGTGTCTTTCTGCAACAGCCTGCCAACATATGTAGGGTGTGGTCACGGGCTGAGCCTAAACTGGATAAGTAGAAGAAAATCAACTGTTTGTATAGATAAAATAACTAGAAGTTTTAATATTTTCATATCAAAATTAAGAGCACTGAAGTTATAGCCACCAGTTAGTTAGCATAAAGTCTGGGAAATCGTTAGCATCACTCGCACATCTAGGCTTGGGATTCGTGAGACTGCTTACTTTACAAAATTGTAATTTTAGATTAAAGTTCCTTACAGCTTCATTTGGACAAATTCACAGCATCATATGTGCCACAGACTTGCAATTAGGACATCAGCTCTCTTTACGGGTAGCGACGCTGGTTAACATTTAGCTCATTATTTTTACTTAAGAGCAGTGTTTTGTTTTTTTTGTGCATCTGAGTTTGTGCTATGTGTTGCAACTGCTGTATCAAAGACACATTGCATATAGACATAAATTAGGATTTAAAGAATAATAATAAAAACAGTGTCAATGTAGCCATTTTTCTTTGTTCTGAGTTTTTATGCCAAGCTGAAGCTTTGGATTTGCTTTTTTTGGAATAACAGGAGGCAGTTTTATCACCTACCCTCAGTTTCAAGATTGATTCTCATACTGAATGCTGCTTACATGTGAATATGATAAATTATTCAGTAACATCTGTACAGTATTACTGAGACTATTTTCTGTCCTACATGATGCAGAGTGGATTCAGGTTTTTGCAAGTGAAGTGTGAAAAATGTTTTGGGGGAGTCAAAAAAAAAGTCACCTACTAAAAAGCAGTATTCATAAAGTGAACAAAAAGTAATTTGCTAAAACCATCTGAGAGTTTGTAGCTGAGAGAGAGACACTTTTATTATTGAGCAAAACACAATGCAGATGAAGCTCTTCTTTCAAAAGAATATTAAATAATGAAATCAAAACATATCTCCTTTCATATTTTATAAGAGTGGCTCCGGCCTGAATGGTGCTCAAGTATTTTTTTCCCAGCATCATAATAATGCTGGCACACCTGTAACAGACTACCACTTGCAAATAGTATAACAAATATATTTTGGATGAATTTTAAAAAAAGAGAGAAAAAAAGCTGAGATTTTCTGCTTACATCAAAAAGATGCCCAAAAACCTCATCTACTGAAAGCTTCTAGGAGGCATATCCTAGTCTCAGAGTGTAAACCATGCAATGTCAGCTTCTAACCAACTCAAAACAGCCAGAAAGAATAGCGGACAATGACGCTAATTACTTGGATCTAACTGTTTTTACATGGATCAAGCTGTTATCAAAGTAAAACCAAGACAGCCAGCCTGGCAGCACAGATATCTTTGATCTAAGCACGTTTTTGCAAAACATCCAAGATGCAATATCAAAGACATCTCTGGCTCAAGCAGCGAGGCAATGCAGATGAGATCCCACCCATTTGGAAACGTACACCATATGCAGCTAGAGATTTCTCCAGGCTACACTGAGCTCTTTGTTCCATTGAAGACCGAGGAGTTTCATAGTGACGTCCACCCCATGGCCCCAAACCCCCTCCCTACCCCACCCCAAGAAAGCCTCACCAGAGTACAGCAGTTATTTAATCTGGCAAGTCAATGTCACAAAGACGGCAAAACACTGAAGAAAAAAAACCCATCGAGACATCACTCATGATATCTAAATGTGAAGTCTTCAATCTCTTGTCACATCCAGAAGCAGGTTAGAAATTCCAGACGGTGTTGCTCAGAAGCCTTTGCTTAGACACTAAGTCTTGTTTTGTTTCGTAACATTCATTTTGGGCAAGTTGTTGCATATCAAGAAGGAGTAAAGAAAATAAAACATATTAGTGGATGTCTTCATTTGCAGACAGGGTCCGTTGTTGGTGTGCATAAACAGACCAAAATTTCCAACTGATGAATAACTTAAACCTGCAGTCTAAAAGCTGTCTGGTATTCTGTAGCGGGTATAACAGCAGAGAAGTGGCACAAAGTCAAACATGGAAACAATTTTCTTCCTAGAAGTTAAATATTTTAGTCAATTTCACCCTACATACACCTTCAAAAGAAACATGGGGTGTAGAAATTCAAATGGACTGTGGCAAATCATTTTCTTTGAAACCTCTGAACCCAGAAAAAAAAGAAAAAAAAAGAAAAACCAAACACAACGTGGCCCTAAGCACTGTATCTACTTTGTCCTTGCATCTGAATTCCCTCTAAGATTTATCTGTGTTGTTGAAACATTTGAAAGCACATGAAAAGTCTTTTATCGTAGTCCTCATTCTGCCCTTTAATTATCTCAATCAAGACCTCCTGAGCCACCACTAAAGATTGATCTTGTGTACAAGGAAAATAAAAGTTGGAACAATAACCGTAAGCAACCTGCTAGAAATACATCTCCAGATCCATCATCAAGCAACATCTATTTCAATGAAACCACGAGTATAACCCAAAACAATCACGGGTATTAAAGCTTATATTCTCACATCATCACAAGCTTGCAAACCAACATCCTGCGAGTAAAACAAAGACAGGAGAGTTTGCTTAGAAGTGTTGACTTATTTTTTTAGCCTGGAACATTGCAGCTAATATTTGTCTTTGGGTGATTTTCTTGAATGCGGTGTTGCATGACGACGACTGCCCCCCTACGAAACCCGAAGTTATGAACAATACAACCAAAACACATGAAAGTCAGGTTGTCCTCATGCTGAGCCATGTTTAATGACTGGGTAATTGTATAAAATCCTCAACAGGAAAATCCGAACTGCTTGCCAACTTGGCGCGGAAAACATTCCATCAGTCATCATAATTGGTAATTACAAGTAATGGACAACTAATACAAGTAGTAGTGTGCAGTGAAAAGTGTGTGAAAGCGGCCTAACCAGGCTCTGTGACGGCCTCACTCAGCAACAGCATGTTCTGCAGGAGCAGGGGAAGCAGACCAAATGCACCTGTCAGAAACACTGGTCTGTTCCGAAACTAATCACGGCTTGTTTTTTGGTGAGTGAAAAAAAAAAAGTGACAAAGAAAAATGTGCTTCATTTCTCAGCTGCCTATTGAAGGTCAAATCTGATGAAAACCACCAAAATGATTTCCACAAGCTACCTCTGGGAATTCTGGGCTACTGCGTTTTTTTTGGGGGGGGGGAGGGAGGGTTTGGGTCAACTTCTTACAAAACGAAAGGAAGCATTTAGAAATGTGAGTTGTCAGGTGTAGACAAAAGCCAACGCAGCTACAAACTAGCCCCAGAGCAAGAGACATTCTCAACCAGACGGAGATAAATTCCTAAGAATGTTGTCCTGAAGGTTTGACATGTGAGAAGAAAGGGACTTTAGAAAGTGAAGGACTGCATTAATAAAGCAATGACGTGTGTCAGACCAAACATCAGAAGCCACAACACAGAACGTTATACGCTGAGCTGGATGATTCACCGATGAATGAAGGGGGGGGGGGCAGACAAACACATGCATACCAGCCAGAATCAAGGTTTTTGCCCTTTGAGACTTTGACTTTTGACCTCAGTCGTGATGCCCTTTAAAGAACATGGAGGCACAATTTCAGACACCACACACACACACACACATGCACACACGCACATTGTGGGAGCTCGAAACTTGAGCCCTTAAAGGAATGCAGCCCCCCCTAACTTCAGGCTGTATAAAGGCCTGTGTTGTGACACACACAGACTCCCTAACACATTCTCACAGGGGCTTCGGGAACGTGCTTTCACTACATGACACATACCTATGTCTTCAAGTGGTTTGAGGTCCATTGGTACAGAATTTAAACATCAAACGATATTAACATGAACCAGTACCTGCAACCCATAGACGTCCCACCGACGATGCAGTAAACACTCTTTTCTAAAATCACTAACTCTCACACTCAAGTTTTAATATTAGTTTTCATATCAAGACCTCTTTTCAGTCGTTCAGATAGCAGATCCAGGGAAATGCCCAGAACAACTTTATTTATAGGAGTAGAGTGACTTTAACTTATTTATAGGTGTTGGTCCTGGGTGTATGTGTTCTTAAGTACACATGTACACACTGGGCTATGAATCCCGGCTGACTGGCCCCAGCTGTCACCCACTGGCTCCAGTCGTCTAAAAACGGTGACAAGATGAGAACATCTTCCTCATACCAACAGAGCTAGGTGTCAGAGTGTTTGCCGCACACAAACTTTACCTGGCAGGCTGCCCAGGTATATTGATAGCCACCTGAGTGTATAGGTGACTTACTTTTCACGCATCTGAGATAATGTCATCCGCCATTGATGCCTCACTGTTATTCTGAAAGTTTTTGGAGCTGCTAATCAGACTGCTGTGGCGAGATTGCTGGGGTAGTCCTTGATTTCTTTTTGCTGCTTCTACAAAAGGATGTTGTTGTACGCTACTTTTATCCACTGCACTTCTTGACAGACGTTCTGCTCTAAACAGAACATTCAGAAGTTGGTTATCCATTTCATGGGCTCCTACACCGAGCCCACAGAACAAGAACTACCATCTCCAGCTGTAGTCTAAAGTTGTACCCACACTGGTAGTGGTTCAGTTGTCGTGCATCGCTGTGAAGCTGACAGCTGGTCGCTCACAGACATCGTAGCCTCCTGTTGCCTAGCTAACCTATTAATGCATTTACTACAAGGTCATTGGTCAATCAACAGTATGGTACATTCTCATTGGCTGACTTATAACTTGAGAAAATTTATCTTGGGTCCCTCCCACTTTGTGCCGCCAGTGGGTATTTTGCTCATAGTTTCATTCACTTTATACGGTCGCCACATCACTTCCGGTGTGGACGCAGCTTCAGGCAATCGCACTGGAGCTCATCAAAAGGATGAAAGTCTGCTTGAGAGGCAGGGGAATGTATTGCTTTTCCATTTCATTATAGTTAGCCCATGGAAATCTGACAATTACAAACATAGCTCAATCCTGCAAGTTAAAATTATATAAGCCCATTCTTGATACAAAGTCTTTTCAAAATGTCCAAGATCCTATCTCTTTACAGCTGTGCTTTCAACATTGCATTCCTTTCAGAAAACATTTCCCCTGAAGATATGTGACGGTCAGACAAAACTTGGTAAGAATAGCATCATCTTCATCCATTCTATGTCAGAGAAAGAGTCTGGCTCAGCTGGTTACATGCTATTCCCATTAGTGTTCTTCAGAATGGATGCAGTCCCGAAGATTGCGTCTCATTTTACGGTAGAGAAGAAAGAGGGAAAGATCCAAAGAAATGATTGGGCTGAGCTATTCAGCTGAGGCTATACCTGCAGCCTCTAGCTAGGTTTTCAGCAAGCTGCATAATTAATGAGGTGATATAGAGCCCCTAACTCTCTGGAGAAGTTGAGATTAATAGTTAGAAAACTGAAAGGTAAGTGGAGAGTGGTGAGAAGAAAACAGGCACAAGGCTAAAGGCAGAACTAAAGACCAAAAGAGAAAGGGGTGTGACAGGAAAACGAAAACCGGAAATTGGGCAGAGCAACAGAAGAAGGGTGGAAGACATACAAACGAGGTGCTTCCTTACAGACACACCCTGAATCACCCCACAAAGTGAGGTGATCTGGCAGTCGCTCAACACGACTGCTTGAGGTTGAAGTAGTCACTAAAAGTGATATTGCACTGAATTAAAAGTGGCATGCTTGCCAATTTAGCGTAAAGTGAAATTTATTATTTAAGTAATCAAAAGATTAACAAAGAAACTAAAATTTAAAAAATCTATTTTTAATCAAACAGTGCAGACATTAAGTGATGGCAAAGGTGACACGGCAACTTTGAAATTGTTCTGAATTACAGAAAATGTTTGGTATTCTATGTTCCCTGTGCCCTTCACACTGTCTTTGTTCTGTCATGTCAAACCTCATCTCTTTAAAAGAACTCATTATCGAGGGGGGGAGAAGTTCAAAGACGCTTGAAGAAAGCAATTAACACATACAAGCCAGGCTGAAGGATTCCTCGGAGGTAAAGTTAGCAATGTTGCTGATGGAGAAGGAGAGAAGAACAAACAGGAAGACTTTGACAGCTCTGGGATGAGTGTCAGAAAACCTTTATAGATAATACATGATCAAAAAGATAATTATACTTATATTCAACTAATGCTTAAAGACTGCTTCGTTTCCTAGACTTGGTTTTGTTTTTCACTTTGAGATATTTCTACATTCCTTACAATGCAAGCCAGGAGGACAGAGGTAAGAAGATAGTGACAAGGACCGGCTGATCAAGTACAGAAAGGAATAGTAACACTGACTGGTGCGATATTTTCAGTGACAGCAACCTCCACTTTTATATAAAGACGTCACCCTTACCATGAAAGTATAGGATGGTGCAATGGTTTACCTGGAAACGTAGAAAGGGTTCCTGTCATAACCAGGATTTGCAGAGCTTAACCTCTAAACCCCACCGTGTGAAAAACTGTCAGGTCAATGTCATGGGCTCAAGACCAGAATGATCACAATGCTCAGCCACAAATACACAAAGAGGAAAACAACAAGAAACAAACAGCTGCCTGCCAAACAGTGGTGTGTTTACCTGCGGTTGTCCAGGCAGCAGATAATATAGATATATCATGTCATATCTCTAGCAGTACATGACAAGGCAAATAGGAGAGTGCATGCCTACAAGATTACAGTAAGAGGCCTGTCCTGTCTCACTCTTCAGTCTGCATGTCCTAACAGCATGTACAGCAACACTATATCTTACTTCTTAGCGAGCACAGTTTAAAAAACAGAGAAAGCTATTCAACCTGTATCTGTGCTATTTTAGTCAAATATTCCTTATGTACAGCTACAGAATGAGAGCCTAGGAAACGGTTGTGAGGTTTCTTAATACATATGTCCTTGTTTGTGCTTCAGCCATGTGTTTATACATCCATCTTAATCCGCAGGGTGTGAGGCTGGACAACACAAAACATCACGCCACATTAGGAATCACATCTTCACTGACAGAGAGATTTCCTCCTGTGTGCTCATACTTATGAGACGTCCCATCACTACCTCATCATCATAACTCTGCAGGCCTTGGAGGATCATTCACACACAGTGCGTGAACACGGTGGCAGATCATATTAACAGTGAGCTCAGGGAAATTGCGGTGATAACATAAATTAAAAAAAATTAATAGTAATTTGCAAAAAGAAAAAAAAAAAAATGCATGGCAACATATCTTTACAAAAATAATATCCTGGTTAGTCGTGATAAGAATCCACTAACAGCAGTTTTGTTATTGTCACTTTTTCTCTCAGGAATCTGACAGCGGAAAATTGTAAAACCTTGACGGATAAAAACCAAACACTTAGTGTTAATGCAGACAACTAGGACCCAAGTTTTCACAAACTGACAAAATGAGTCTGTTCCCATTTTCATTTGATGGTCAATGAAAGACTGAATGAAAGCAATTTGAGGCTGACTGATGATGGGAGAGGTGCTTAATCAATACTTTATCAGCCTTCAGGATATAGCCATACATCTCGGTCAGAGGCAGTGGCTTCTCCTTAGACAATTAGAAGGAGCTTCTGCTATTAGCCTCACCTTTCAAATAACTTAAATTGCAGAGCGTGAGATTGCCTTCTTGCACCATTAAATTAACTCTGCTGTTCCCTCTAGGTGACTGATCCCATTGGGCCAGGTTATTTGGAGGTTTCAGGTGCACACACACATAAATGAAGACACACACACACAGGCAAAAAAAAAAAGAAAAAAAAGAAGCACTTTTCTCATCTGGAAGTATATTAACCGAGGAAAGGTCAACGGCTCGACATGTGAGACAGACCCTTTTATCTGCACTTAAAGAGAACAGCAATCTGTAATGACTCCCCTGATAGCAATAATGAAAAGACTGCTCGAGGGGACAAGGGGGAAACGCCGATCATTTAAGCTCTGCACATGTGTGTTCACATGACACTGAGTGTGTGTTTGTGTTAGAGAAATGCAATGAAAAGTGAATATGAGCAAAAGTCAGGGTGGGAGGTTTAGAAGAGTGGATTTAATCATCAGAAGAGAGAGAATGTGGATTATCCAAATTGACAAAGTTAGCTGCCTAATGCAACCACTTTACTAGAAAACAAGGGGAGCCGAGTGGAATTGCATCTCATTTCACTTTGATGAAACAGGCTTGTTGACTGTTTACTTCCTACTGCTGAACAAGGACATGCCAAAGAGCGTCATTTATACAACAATAATGCGAGTCGGGCTCACTGCAATTCATATATTAGATGTTTAAACCAGCTGAGGGCCCATGTGTAGAACCAACCCGCAAAACCGCACGATCTCCCAGTTTCTTTAGAGGGGAAAAAGGGTATATAGTGTAGGGCTGTGCGATATGACCAAAATCTCATATCCCGATATAAGACATCTATCGTCCCGATAACGATATATTTAAAAAATAAAAAAAATAAAAAAATAAAAAAAAAAATCACAAAAATTTAACATTTTCTGTAAATTCTGTGAATCTCGGGCAGCTCGACTTACGTGAAGTGTTTCCAGCTGGGCAAAGTGTACCTGGAGTCGAGTGTTTTAACCGATACATGAAACGATACATTAGAAATAAGTTGTAACGGCCGCTGTTTTCTTTGTGAGTATTTATTACACGGCGTGCTGCGGGGAAAAGCCTGTTCTAACGTTTGAGTCTAAGGTTTATTTTTTAGCACCTGACGGCTCTTTTTTGCTTGTCATCCATAAATACTCTGCATACTCTTTCACTTGATTCAGTTTATTTTGAAAAGTCTCAACAGGATCTTGAGCTTTATTGTGAAAGGTTTATGTGGAAAATAAACAAGCGGACACGCGATGGTTTTACCATCGTTGTTGCTAACAACAACGCATAAAAACAGGCGCTTGTCCGTTAGTAGTGTGGTTATATTAAATATAAGAGAAAGAGAGATCTTCAAGAAATTAATATAGCCACAACAATGAAAAAAATAGACATTTTTATATCATCATCCGATATATATCGTTATATCGAACAGCCCTAATATACTGTATGGAAATATTAGTGATTGGCAGTGTTGGGGAGTAAGACAATACATGTACCGGCGTTAAGTATTTAAAATACACAATATGAGTAACTATATTCCGTTACAGTTACCGTTTAAAAAGGTGATAATTGGAATACAGTTACTTTGTTGAAATAAATGGATTTCACAGCGGTCTTTTCCTGTTTCATATGTTAGGCTATCCCCTCTCTAATTTTGGTAATTCCACGCATTGTCGGAATTAGAGGCTCTAATGCAAGCGTCATGTTAATCTTGGTGGCATCAGTTACACAATGGACCCGGAGCCAGCACAACAGAGCCAGCAGTGTACAGGCAGGAATGCATTTCTTACTTGGAAATTCTGACACCACTTCACATTTAATGGGCCAAATCTGACCGTGCAATGCAAACTCTGTTTGCCAGCAACCAAGCTACTTTCAGCGTCAAAAGCCTCCACCTCCAACCCAAAGAAACATCTGAAAGTTCGTTCGCTAGCCTACTGAAACTATTATGTTTTAGTTGTGGTAGCTACCTGGGTTATGTGCCACTTCAGTATCTTCAATGTACTATTGCTGTGTGATTTATTACTATTACTAAAGGCTACCCGCCACCAAGCTAACATTGTTAGCTGGTGTTAGTTCATAGACTGCTGACTGTTAGACTTTGATAACATTAAAAACCTGCTAGCTGCAAATAATCATGTGCAGTTCGGAAAGCAGTCTATGAACTAACTTCAGCTAACTTTAGCTAACAATGTTAGCTTGGTAGCGAGTAGCCTTCAGTAATAGTAATAAATCACACAGCAATAGTACATTCATGTAGTTGTAAAAAGCATGACATTATATTAAGTAATCTAAGGTATTCAGAATACGTTCCTTCCATTGAGTAACTTAACAAAATATGTTACAAAATACATTTTGGGGCATGTATTCTGTAATCTGTAGTGGAATATATTTTAAAAGAAACTTTCCAACACTAGTGATTGGGAGTGTTTGTGTAAATAGCGTGGCCATTAATCAGCATCTTTCACTGATAGTGACGTAACAGGAAAAAAGGTTGCTCTCAAATTGTGTTATCAGGCGTTCTGTTTTAGTCACCACCTTGAACTTGGACGGGGTGACAACCTGTAGCAGCAGAACACAAAACAGACGATGACACATGAAAACCACAATCCCACCACCACAGATCTGTGTAGATTCTGTTATCCATGAGCAGACAATCACACACATCAGAGTACACAGATACAAAGTCGCTCAAACCACTGTGGAATTCCCCACCCATCTCCCACATATACAATAAAGGCATATGTTGTCCCAATCGTGTTATGTTTATATACTCTGATTTATGAGTGTGTATTCACGTGCAAGCTTCGAGTGCGTTGCTATCCTCATGTGGTTTTACTTTCATGCCAGGGACCCATTTGTCTCCATTATCATCATACGACTCGAGGACGGAGATCTGTTAGGGCTCATGGCAACAGTAATGCCTCTCTGTCTGGATATAAAAAACAACTTCACTACCTGAACGTTTGTCATGTCACTCTACTATAGGACCAGGAACATTAGGAAGGAAATAGAGCCTTGTACCTCAGTAAAATTCAATTTCCAGTATTTCCAGAGGGCGGAATAGAAATTTGACTGATGGCCGTGCTTACGAAGCCGTTAAGTTTGGAGTATGTTTATGAAGCGCGTTTTGTCAGCTTTTTTGTTTAATGTTGAAATTTATGGCAAAATGGCAAAGCTTTGAGAAAATCACATCCTCTGACTTTCCCCTGAGCATTTGTTTGGGTGATAAATATGCCATTTCAATCCAGTTTGAGAGCAAAAAGAACATGGGAAAGCTTTTTTCTCCCCCCCGTGTTCTATAACACTTCAGAAAGCAAAACTGCAACCACCACAGAAGCCCTGGAAGCATGACAAAGTCGATGCTAACAAACGCGGACAGAGAACGGATTTTCTAGGCCCAATTACAGGAGAAAATCTTTTAAGAAACTCCTGGCTCGGGCCTGAAGAAAAATGATGGAGACAGCTGAGCTATGTAATCACAAGGCCAGGGTGTCACGAGTGTTTAACGTACACCAATCTGATCAAAGTCTTAGAGATTATTCCCAAGCTCCTATTCGTTCCCACAAGTCTTTGCTTCAAAACAGCACCTTTACACTTCATCAGTGTGGACCACCATGTCCGCACCCAGACTGGGCTGCTGCGTTTTTAATAGGAAAACACACCTCAATTATAAAAGCCCAGGAACATAACTGTTTTTTTCCTACTAATTACCACTTCAAAACAGGAATCGGATCTCAAGGAAAAAGCATCCAGAGTATTGCTAATTGCCTTCCAGCTGGCTATAGGCCACATCACAGGTAGCGCGCACGCACAGCAGCAGACATGTTTTCTTTAGTTTCCCCTTCTCTCTGCATGATGGCCATTACATTTTGACCACCACCAGAGCAATTCATTAGCCTCACCATGCCCCTGACTACAAAACCGACGGCAAAGGTGAAGCAAAGCATATTACAAACTTTGTATTAACATAGGAGAATGTGTCGTTTAGAAATCAAGAAAATGCATTTTGTAGTTTGAAAAAAGAAGTCGAAGGAGAAAATGAAGGAACTGGTCAAAATGATAAAGAATGCGGCCCGAAAGCATCCAGGTGGTCCATTAAGAAAACAGGACTCATTTAAATTGCAGAATCTCAGACCAGCTGGAAAATTGGGAATGACTCTGACCTACTGGTGCAAAAAAAACCCCAAACAAACACAAAAAAAATGCATACACAAAATAATCAGTATGACAGGAGAACATACAAGCATAAAAAGGAAAGACGTAGGTGGGACTGCGTGCATCCATCTAGTTTGTGTATGTGTATGTGTATGAAGTGCAAGACAGGGAGGTTCCCCTGGCCTATAATTACACCCTGGTGGGAGTGAAGCTGATAACAGAGGCCTGAGGATAACAACGTCAACAAGGCGAGAGGAGAGGAGAGGAAATAAATAATTAAAAAATAAAAGGGGAGAGTAAACAACATAAAACCTTATCAAACGTAGGCTCTCAGACTGACACTGCTTTTTCATTTCCGCTTTGATAGTTATGAGACCCACACACACACACGTGCGCGCACACATGCATGCATACAACGCTCCTTAAGAAGACAAGCTGCAGAGCACAGCCCTCACAGTCAGTGTTTCTAAGTACACTAATTCAATTGATGCGCATGTATGGCAATACTCATTCTCAGAAATGTCACATAAGGCCGTTAACAAAGTTATCATGCACACCTGAAGCCAGGTAATTTTATTATCACAGCTGGGTTAACCATCAGCCTTTCTACTGACTTTTCTCACAAAGCGTATACGAACCACAGATTTATTTTTCTCTCATTCAGTGCACACACAAAACCACACATAAACAGCAAGTGTCCAGGATTGTTTTCCTGTAAATTACGGTGAAGTTCTTGCAAATATATTAGCCGTTATTTTCCAGCGTACCTACTGTAATCTACAACAGCAGTTTCTTACTGGAAGAACTATTTAGAATACTAACAGTTGTTTTGTTGCCAATAATTTTTGCACATTCATTGTGGAATCTCAATAAGCAGTTTATTATCATACGTGACACCTGCAAGTCACCATCCTTACAATCAAAATAAAGTTTACTGTCCTTCTTGAATTATGACAAGACAGCAGCTTTGTTGCTGCTCTATTCACTGCATTTAGACAGAAAATGAAGGCTAGCTGGTCACGATTACTCAAATCAGAGTCCCAATTGTTACGAACTATAACCTAGCACTGTCCTAGCATGCACAAACACCAAAAACCACATATTTACAACCACCAGTGTCAGAATAACCATCATGACCTTTCAAAATTAATAATTTGACTTAAACAATTTTATAATTTCATTCAATTTATCGGATTATTTACAATCTGTAAAAAAAAACTACCACACCCAATGCTTGAGATTTACTAAGCAATCCATGTAAAATCCAACTAAGTCACTCCGTAAAGAAGTTCACTATAACATACGTTTTTTGTTGGGGGTTTTTATGGAAACTACTTCTAGGAAATCAGAATCATACAAACAATTTTCTACCTTAAGCAATTATTCTTTGAATCAATTGCATCTCCACAAACAGCAGAAAAGGCTGACTTAAGCCCCCAGAGGACGTCTAATTTCAAAATCTAAATTCAAATAACATCCATTGTCAGAATCAGATTGTCAAAATTATTGCTTCGGTAAAATAGACTAATCATTTCATACTCAGAATCATTTCTTAAAAAAATAAAAATAAAACAGAAAAAGTTTTGTGCATTTTTGCACACTGTGTATCAGTTAACAGTGACCTTGATCTTATGACAAAATAACAACAAAATGTTACATATGGAGTTGACGATCCTTGAAAATGTGGTTTCTTTCAGCATTGCAGAGCTCTGTTGCTATGGGGACAGGCCTTACACTGAGAAAAAAAGAAAATTAGGAAACACTGTCCTTGAGGCCCTCTATGGACTGTAATAAGCTGAATGCATATTACAGTTCACCCCTCTACAGACGGGAGCCCAGCCAATAACTCAGCGGGCAGGAGTGCACCATAAGTTTGCTGGACAGTAAATATTACACTAACACAAGGGATGGGACATTTATTGTACACTTTTGCGCACTATTACAGCAGTACTTAGTGTGAATATTGTTCCCCAAACTCCTGCTTGCACTACCGGTATACACTCGCACAGATTTAGCCCTGATTTATCATACTACATGGAAAGCACATCCCTCTAACAGATGTCCTTTTCTGATAAGTAACCCATATCTATTCGGGACAGGATGACCTTATATCTTTCAAATGAGCCTGTGCAATGAGAGGGGGAAGCAGGTTGTCAGTGAGCACAGGAAGGGCAGGGACAGTGTCATGGGCCTCCCAGTGTGGTATTATCCAGACTCTGTTAACCCAACAGTGAGATGCTGATTTCTCCCCCTGTCTTTCAAGTGAAAACCACAACCCTGTCCTACAAAACACAGGATATTAGCATTTATAAGACTAGTGGTCACTTCCCTGTTCAGGAGCAGACGACTTCCCCATTTTTTGTGACATGCTGGAAACAAGAGCGGAAGATAGTCATGCAAATTAAAGCCTAAAATGGCCCAAACAGCCTCGAGCTTCTAACCAACATACAATAAAACGATTCATTAACTTATTGACCTAAGCTCCTTGTTTTATTTAATCCGGGGACTGTTAAAGTGTGTAAGAGTGGAGAGTTGCTGAAGGAGTGCAGTGGCCTTAAGTGGGTCCTTCATTTTCCTGTGTTTATTGAAAAACAAAGCACGTGCTTCAAAGTGGCTCAATTAGAGAAGAGAGAGACACAGCTCGGGAACAGCTCTGGAGTGGCGAAGGAGGACTTCAGGCTTCTGGGCTACTCTCTGAAGACTTCCTGGAGAGTTTGTGATCGTCTCAAAAAGATAAAGAACCATCATCATAATTAATTGTATTGCCTTCTGGGTGTGAACAGTTTCACTACCCTGTATTATTCTAGTCTGTTATGTAATTCTGTAAATCACAAACTTCCCAAGTTACCCGTTCAGCGTATCCACAGCTTATTTTCTTCAGACTTGGCTGTGCCCACCTTTGTAACTTAAGACAACTTTGAGTATTGTTACTTTTTCCGTTTTCTACAACAGTTACAGGACTAGCACAGTGTCGTAACTTGATAAACTACTCGCACCTGGGACTGCTTTTAAACGCAGCACGGGAAGGAAGCACGCACTGCAGACACAGTGCACAAATAGGTAAACAACAGAATCGGTGTCATGTGCTCGACACAGCTGTGAAGTCAAAGTGTGGTTTGAGAGCACAAGGGCTTCGAATATGATAACTAAACGTCACGGTTTAGGTTTCCGGAGTACTCACCTGCGAAACTAAAGGAATAAGCGTCTGCTCCACCGAGCGAGTTTTGATTTCCAGACCGGAGTCAAAGTTACTGTTGCCGCACGGAGATGAAGCCATTCCCGCCGAGCTTTCTCTCCCTCTCTCGCTCTCTCCCTGATTGACACACACTCTCACACACACATACACGCACACACAATGCACGCTACTAACTGAGTTTACCGACAGCCTCTGCTTTGCTGTTTCGCATTTGCAAACTGGTGTAACGGACTTGGGATTACACTCCGGGGGTTTCGCAGTCGGTCGTCGAGTGGCTCTCCACGCACGCACGCAGTTTTAATCCACTCCAGCTCGGTGGTTGTGCCGCTGCGCCCGCTAATGTCCATGTACTTTACTCAACTACGGCAGGGAGCGGACTGCAGCACACCACTGTGGGCAACCACGCACAGAGCACGCACACGCAGTCGGGTTTTCACTGCTGACTGCTTAAGTGGGGAGCGCTGAGCAGTTCATCATTGCGTGCACTGCACAGTGACGATCCGGGAGCTATTTATGTTTTAATATACAATACGTGTTCACGCACGTGGCAATTACACTTACGTCATTTAAGTATTAATTACATTTCAAAATGATCTACAGTGCGCCTCGTGTGCAAAAGAAGGGACAGTATAAAGGGAAATGTATCATTAATTGATGTAAATGTACTTTTTTTTTATTGCTTTTGAAAATGAATGGAGATTTCATGGTTCTGGGCATCAGAGAGGAAGGGGCATTGCCTCCTTCACACCACAGTTCTGGTTTGATCTCTGAGACACAGAATCCTATATTATCCATTGGAGTGTGAGAACGCCTTACTCTCCCTCTGGAAAGCCTCACCAGATATACCAATTAAAACCAGGCAGCACTAAAGCACATGGACTGGGATCTTATGAAGTTACAAATGTTACCCTTTGTCTGTCTTGAGGGAAAACATTCATTTTCATGATGTACCATTTGATGTCCTCTAGGCTGTGAAACTAAAAAGGGATCTCGAGTGACTGCATTGGTAAGCCTGCAGTAAAGCTCTCGTGTTTTAATTCTGCCTCTTTATTTTGGTGGAAATCAGCTAAACGGCACTGAACGCTGATATTTTGTTGTCTGGATCTGCCTGAATTCCTACAATGAAAACAATTATTTCCTACTCAGACTTTAATAAATGACTGAAAATTTAGTTATGAAAGCTTTGCATCACTAATGACAGTCATTTCAGTTAGAGGTGTTGCTGACTTCCTTTTACAACCCTTTCCCCCCTCTGGTTTTCATTATTTGACCAAAAGAGAGAGTCAAAATATGTATCTCTACTGAACTTACCCAGATGTATCTCCCAAATGTCCAGTCCTTTTACAGATCACAGCCTATGTTTGAATTCTACAAACCTGAGGCTCTTTAAATCTTTTCTTTCACACTCCGAAATGAGGAGGAAACGTCTCATCCTTGTAATGCCTCTTCTTATTTCGTGACCTGGTGACTTGTATCCGCAAAACAGAACCGAGTGTACTTTATGGTTGCCTGTATCCGAGGCCGACCAAACGACTACTAAAATTCTCAGTTTCCTCAAGCAGGTCCGGAAGCTATTTCTAACTTTGCAAGTGCAGTCAGTGGACGACAAGTGGTGAGAAACGATTCACATTACAAACACAGCAGATGGCAGAGACCAGATACGGCTTATAAGCACCGTGGCACTGTTAGTGACGCCTTTTGCTGCCTGCTTTATCATCACCTATGGTGGCTGGCTGGCACTCTTGTGTCAGCAGTGGAGACAACTATTGTGTTTGTGTGAGTGTATGTGTCTGCCACTCTCAGGCCTAGCCAGTATTTATTTAAAACCCCAGAGCTATGCTTTAGTTTAACCCTCCCTTGTTTACATTGGTTTCACTCCACACACATACAAACATATATACACAAGCAGACATGTACACACCCACACAAATACACACGTTTGCAATGCATCATTATGAAGGCATGCAAGTAGGTTGGCTGTTGTGTGGACAAGGTTCTGTTCCACCTTGATGAATGGCTCTACTACCAGCTAGATAGTATCTGTATGTTTCTTGGTAATCTGCACTGAGGCTCTTTTCCAGCTGATAAGGCGATAAACTCCACTTGGGCTCCTTTTCGCATTGTGGTGTATTAGCTTGTTTTGGCTGAAATTATGCTGGTCACAGCATTTAAGTTCGAGTGGAAGACTGAGATAAGAAATATGATACATCCTGTAACATTTCGACTGAAATAGATTAGTTATCACCAAGACGGATAGCTTTGAGTACACAATCTCAACCAAACGCACTTGCGTGTCTGTTCTTGTTTCTTTCCCTTTTTTGTCATCGCCACATCTGAGCTGTGACACTGACTTGTTTTTCTAAACAGCGTCTCATTTGTTCTGGAATATTCAATATTTGCTCTTTTGCCTCTAATCTCTTTGAGGCATGCTCCATTTTTGACAATTTGCCTGAAACGGCACATAAGCAGGGAGTCCCTGATGTGTATGTTCGTCTCGCACAGTCCAAGGGTATTGCTCATTAAATAAAAGATGTTTGTGCGAGGTGTGATTGTGTTGCTAACAGCTGCTGCTGTCTCTTCCCGTGCTTTAGAAGTGCTGACTTCCCTCTCTCGCTGGATCATTCCTTCTGGTTGTACAGCTCCTGGGACGGGAACTGCTGAGGCTAAAGAGATAGTGATTTCTCAGTCTACAAGATGTAAAATGAGTGCACTCAGTCATAGTCCCCTGCTGGATAAGTAGATTGAAATTTGGGGATTTCAAAGGGAGGATTGTGGTGGAATGTTGATGGATTTTTTTCCCCTTGCATTTTTTAAAACAGTTGAACATTTTCAGCTGGAGGAAACAACTCATGCCTGCACGAAAGCATGCTTTTAACGCGCACGTTTGTGATCACAATCTTCCTCACACATTCTACAACATTATTTTCCATTGTTTTTCTTAGCAGCTTAATGCAGTTTTTATGCACAGCTTAGAAATTCATGTAACCTACAGCGCGCCGATCAGATGAACTTAGGTCTTGCACGTAAAGCTGCCGTGGCCTTGACAGAGACCTGCAGCTGAACTCATCCCCTTAGCACGATACAGTGACCGCAGAGACCTCTGTGAAAGAGAGGAGTTCAGGCTGAGGTGAGGCGTCCTGTTTGGCTGTTCAGCTGGATTTGCATTGACTTTATTTAACTTACCTATGGTTATGTTACGGCTTAAAGGTTTCAGTTGTTTGTAATGTTAGATGAGTTTAATCCCAGGTGTTTATGTTAATACAAGCTGTGGTGGTCAGAGGATATTGCACTGCCTGAGTGAAAACAATATGCAGAGAATAACAGACACTGGCTGGAAAGACATTTTAATATGTTCAAAATAAAAAGGAGAGTTAAGTACAAGTGCTAATAAGAAGCGGGCCATGCTATCCTTCTGCCAAGGAGGCGCCCTCAGGGACAAGACAAATTTAATTGTACATAAACAAAACCAGGCAGCAGCAAAGTGGCATGCAGACACCCCGGCCCTGCAATCTCGGCTTTTCCGCGTCTCCATTTCTGCTGTTACATAATCGTGGACACCTCACATAGCCTCATTATCATTCTGTTTTCATCCAGACCATCTTTTTTCCTTTTTTTCCCCTCCTTTTTCTGAAGGCTGCCTCGCTTGTCAGACATGCTTTCTGCTGGTTGAAATAACAAACACATGGGACCGTGTGGAGATGACACACATAAATGGTTATTAGTTTAATTTGCATTCTCGCACGCAAGTGCGCACCAAGATAATCCCACTTCTTTCACCTTGAAGAAAGAGCTCGGAGAAAGTATTCACAGTAAGCTGTTGCAAAATGCTGTTATCACTTGGGAGTTTGGAATTGTAAAAGCATGACTATAGACTCATTAGGTGTGCTTTTGTAGACTCTTGCAACCACAGAGGTAAAGTATGCCTTTTTGTGGGTTTGAAAAACCAGAACACTATTTTATTAGATATTTAAAAAATATATTAGAAGGTCTCTTCATCGTCTGTCAGCCCATAAGTACTCTTGTAGAATATAAAATTCAATCCAGTGATTCCATAATTTGCTATATTCTAACAAAACTATCTTCAGAGATCCTTGGTTGCACCTGTAGGTAACAAATGGTACAATAAAATGAATGAGTGGAACATTTAAAGACATTTTGTGCATTCATTCATCCTTGTGAGATTTTCACAATTTTGTAGACATTATTTAGAAGTGTGTTTCTACATTTCTGTCACGATTCAGACTTTCTGAAGTAACAACAGAAAGAATAGTATTCGGTTTATCATTAATGTAACATGAAAAGTTCTATATATAATGAAAACGCAGAAAAAGCAAAGAAACCTGAATTTATATCCACAACATTTGTCACGATACAGACTCCAGACTCTGTTAAATAATCATAAATCCATTACTGTGGATTTCTTATCAAACGGACCTCGCTGACATACACAGAATAGCAGGAAACAACGTTTTTATCTTCCAATCATAACCACATGATGAGGCCATCAGAACTGATGCAGAGTGCATCAGCTGGATAAATTAAAGTACTTTCTTTGTAAATTGAATTACAAGAGTTTGTACTGTGTAAAGATGTGTTCACATAGCCATATACACCCTGTTTCCCACTTTATGAGAGATGAATGGGATCCTTCCTAAATAAATCTCCCCTCTCCTCCAATGACCTGTTACATTTGATCAAATTAATCGTGCATTATGTAAGCAACCACAGAGACACAAGCGGATGAGAGATAATACAGATACTTCGTCACAGATCAAGCTCTTTGGCTGCATCTGAAAATAGCTTTTCTGCCACTCATGAGCTGACACTCCAAAGATGAGAGCCATAGGGTATCCTCCACATGGCGTGCGCCCCATAGAGAGGTTGTCTCACCCTGCCAAGTCTGTCTAAATCCTGCTTCACTGTGACTGAGGAGGGACAACAATAGCAAGTCGGGCATAATCTATTTTCTGCTGAAGTGTTGGTGACAGGGTGTCTGTTTTGTCTTTGTCACACCGGTATACCGTAAGTCAGCTTGGTCAGAGGTGAGCCAACACAGGCCCAACACTCTCCCTTCCTTCATCCTTTCTCTCTTTCCTTATTATTTGGGTCTGTTCCTGTTTGTCTTTGCTACACTGTCATTTATGATATGACTTAAGGCCTCACAGTCACCATCATTTTCTCTTCTGATCCTGTCAAATAGGTGCCCCGAAAACTCCTTGTTACAAAAGTGTCAGCTGTTGAAGCCCAAAAGGCCCAGGGGGCTTTTTTCTTTTTCTTTTTTTCATTACACGTAAGGTTGTTTGGCTAGCAGCTAGCTCAGCTGCGATCACTCACCCTCAATATAGAGTGACAAGTAGATGATGCAGTCTGACACAGCTCTGCGATTATGCTATGGCGTGTTGATTGTTGAGAGAGAGTTTTAATTGAGATTTTAATTGAAATGGCACTCACTTGCACTATAAGAGCTAGCGTCTCTATAGTATATACACATATTTTATACAAATCCACAGTTGTATATATTTGTACATTGTCTGATGCAGTGTGACTGTCCTTCAGGCACAAGACAAGAGAAAATCTCCAATCATCCATCCTGCTAAAATATCTCCAAATAAGGCTCTAAATCTCCAACAGTTTTGTTTTTGTCTGGCCTTCAAAATTCCCTGTAGGGGAGATGAAACGAAATCTCCACAGAATAACAAATAATCACCTCACTGTTATCCTATTTTACTTTAATTCAGCCATGCTAGAGATTATGTATACTATTTTATTAATGTTATGATATCAATACAATACAAATTAGAGCATATTATGCATAAGGTGTTACAATGAGTTATAAAATGCCTATTGATAAAGGGTTCTACCGTTTTGTGACTTAATAAAGGGGGAAAAAACCCTTCCCTTCCTGTCTTAATGATGTTTTGAGGCAGCTTCAGTGCATCTTGGCATTAATTTTTCACTTTTCCGAAACGCTCCTACTACTCTAGTCAACAGTGTCGCCCGATATTCTCACTTCAGGAGTCAAAAGTTCAGGCTTTGCCTTCAATTTGTTGCGCGTCTGTAGCGTGTCTATGGATTTGTGATAGCATTACGCCATCTACTGGACTCCAATCGGTAGCGCAACTACAACTAATCCTCCCCGAGATATCTGTCACTAGTCCATAGTAAGCACCCATATTGTAATTAAAATATTAATATTATTTTAAAAAGTCACATTATAGACGTGTGTAAATTGTTTTAAAAAATAAAATTCACTGTGCTCAAAATGTGGAACCGTTGTCACAATGGTACCGTTTAGCCCCGGCCACATTTACAGTAACTCCACAACTTCAGCTTTCAAGATGGCGGCGGCCGTAATTGAAACATGCCATGTAGCTTGTTGTGCAAACAGGACGCCAAACGTTGTTTCTTGGGGTCGCGGAGGAACTATCGCTTATGGGACATGTAACTCGGTGGCTCTATACGACCCAGAGGTAGGACAGGCCGTCACCTTGTACTGAGAATCCGCTGTTAGCTGTCACAGCCAGCGACGAGCATGCTGAAGATTTAAATGGGCCGATATTTTTTTTATTACTCCAGTAAACTTGTTCTTTCTTTAGGAGAGGAGAGTTGTAGCTCTTCTAAACGGACACACCGGCAGAGTTAATGCGGTCCAGTGGGTTCACAGAGAGGACAGCGGTGAGTGGAGAGAATGGAGCTGATGGCTGTCAAACTGCTTGTGTGTGTGTGTGTGTGTGTGTGTGTGTGTGTGTGTGTGTGTGTTTCCGTTGTTGATCCAATGCTGCTCGTGCTGCCACAAAGGTAGCTGTTCTTTAAGAGCCTCGCAGAGGTTGCACTCGTGTTGAGCTGTGTTCCTGTCAGGACACTGTGCAGGTTAGTCACCTTATTCTGCAGCAAGCCTACAGCGAGCTTTCCAGAGACTCCTGGCACATTGAGAAACTATATTCCAAAAACGTTACCATATGCTACACAATTTATGTTTACACTAGTTGTTACTGTGTTATGTACGCCAAACCATCAAAACCGTGTTACTGTTATTGTCACAGCTCCAGAGGGTCATCTAGTCTCGGGAGGATCAGACAATCGGCTCATCCTCTGGGAGGCTCAACAGGATGGAAAGGTGAAGCACCCGCAGCACATATTGCTCATACTGTTTCTTACACCTTGCCACCTCTTTAAACAGCTAGTAAAGCAAGTGCATGCTCCCTGGAGAAATGTTTGATTCCTCTCCATAATAATGGCCATACTTTCTGAAGTGATCTCCATCATGATTTGGCAGCATATAGGGTAGCACAGGTGGATTAAAAAAATAACTAAAATGTGATGTTTCCAGTTTATCCAGTCTGTTGAGTGTAAGGGCCACACTGGTCCAGTATGTGCTGCTGATGCCATCTACGTGGAGGGCTCAAAGATACTGGTGGCCTCCTCAGCATCAGACTCCACAGTTAAACTCTGGCTCTGCTGTGATGCCAAAGAAGGTAAGAGACAAAAAAAGAGTGACTGATTCATTCATCAATTACAGTTGCTGTGATTCCTGAAATTGATAGTTACAGTACAGTTCTGCTTATATTAAACTTGACCAAAGGAATGATGTTCCCATAGAGAGGAACAGCCCCTCAGCTTGGATTTCCTGCTTAGGATGTTGAAGCAGCCCCAAGAACCCAGAGTTAATAGTCTGAGATGGCTGCAATGACCATAAACAGTAGTAAACACATAATAATATTCTGTCCTGCCACTGTTGTGTATTTGTGGCTCACTAAATAAGCTAAATACGCTTTTCCTGGAATTCATTAACTCAGGAGTCACTCCCGAGTTCCCAACAGCTAACTTCCTTTGTAACTGGAACGCAGCATAATCACAGAAGCCCGACACAAAATCAAGAGTAATTGAATTAAAAGGAGAGAAGCTAGAAGATCTTATTTCATACAGTGGATGAACTGAGGGGCTGCATCAAGACCAAAGATATGCTAAATAAGGATAATTTTGAACGATGAATCATTCAAAGCTACTGCAGTTCAGTCTGAAACAATATGGAGCTGGTTAGGAGTGTGATTAGTCAGAAGTTATGTCTTCTTCTTATGAGGCATGGCTACTCTAAAGATCCATAGTTCACTCTTCACATATTGTTTGATGTGTTTCAACAGAGATCCCTAAAGTGGTAGCACTGCATAGCGTTTACCACAAAGAAAAAACAATCATTTGTGAAGAGCTTTAAAAGAACAAAACATTTTTGTGTCTTTTAAGATTTCACAAGATATTAAGTAAATTACATGACCTGGAAACGTAGGGGGTCTACAGCCACAAGCTAGAATGCTTCAGGATCCTTTCCCCTCTATATGCCAACTATTAACTGACACATAAAATGTTAATTATTTGAGTTTATCATACTGTTTCTGATTAACTGTCTAGTAATGGCTTTCAGAGAGCATGGCAATGTTTGTAACATGATTAGCGCTGTGCTGCAAAACTATTTAGGCTTGTCATGTATGCCACAGCACTTACAGTAGACTGTCTTCATGGTTCAGTGGACTTACTTACATTTAAGAAGAATTATATGCATTTATTTGTAAAGCTTTACCCTCAAAGCTTCCAAACTAACTCACTCTTCTCTCTGATATAAATCTTAAAACTAAGTCACCATGTGCACAATAATTGGTTACAGGTACTGATCACCTTGCAAACTGAACGAGCCTCAGACTTTCCTAACGAGAGTCATAAATTCCCCTTGAACATCTAAAGGCTTCATTATCTGATTGTTCTTCTAAAGGGTAACGTGTATGTTTATAAATGTAGGTAAAACAACTTGCTGGTGATTTAAAAAAGAAATAAAAAGGCCAAATTTGAGATAGAATTTATTATACCACGTATCATACAAAGCTGTATAATTATCCCTGGTAAAAAATGTGAGCATCTTTGTGTTCCTGTCTGTCATCCATGATCCTTTCCTTGTTTCTAGCTGTCCCCCGTAACGTCTCCTCTTTGCTGAGAGTTCTCGTCCAGTTCTCAGTGCAGAAAAACATTAATGAAGCCTGACAGTTGTCGAGATCAAGCGTGCGTTTTTGTGCACTAGGCATCACCTTGGGTTATATTCCCAGTTAAGAATACAGTCTATTTCAGATCGGTGCTGTTTGAAGAGCAGTGGCTCGAAATGTACTTTCTTCATCAACGTGGGGAGACGGGGGGGAAACTTTGTGTCCACATGTATAATGTCATCTGTGTTATCTTAAATTATTTCCTGTTATTACATCATGTTTAAAGTTTAATTTCATGTATGTTTCCTTTGCTCAGCTGAGTGCCTTCATAACTTGTCCTTTGGCAGCGGTTTCATGATGGATGTCTCTCTGGTACTGTTGCCAGGCAGCAGAGGTAAGCCTAAGCCGTTCATCCATAGACATCTCTTAAGTTATGAGACACACACACTCACACATACATTCTTTTTTCCTCTCTTGTCATCCATCTCAATTTACATGACTGCTTTAGAGCCTGTAACTGAACGTCATATTCAAATATTCAAAACTCTGTCTCCGTTTGAAGTGTCTCGCGTCATTTTGCCTCGCAATTTTACACGCTTTTCTGTCTGATTCATGCTGTGCTGCTTCCTTTCCATTCCGCTTCTGTTTATAAAACCTAGATGGGGATGTAAATGCATGAAGCCTGCTGTGAGAGCGAGAGTGTGTGTGTGTGTGTATGCGCGTGCTTTTGTGACTGTGTGAAAACTTCTTCTCACAGTTCCCATATTGGCCTGTGGGGGTGATGACTCTCGGGTGCATCTCTATGTGCAGGCCAATGGGCAGGTAAGCTCGGGTTGATATTTCTTTCAGGAAATGCTCTTTTATGTTCTTTGTGTGTATGCTTTCCTTTGAATTTCCACAGTTAGAGGGCAGTGTCTGACCCTTTTTAATTCCTCTACAATAGCTGCAGAAAGCCATGTCCCTGCAAGGACATGAAGACTGGGTTCGTGGAGTGGAGTGGGCATCTACAGGTGAGTGCTAATATTTGTACACTCTTTGTATCAGCTGTATAAGAAGGTATTATCCTAGTAGAGTGTACGTGTGACACATTTAATTAAAAATAAAAGTACAGTACAGTAAGTCTTGAGCGATCTCTCACTTCATTTTATTATAATAGTTATAATAGATGCAACAATTGATTGAAACGTTTGCAATTATATATGTAAACACAGTATGTAAGGCAAACAAAGTCAGCCGTTGGTATGGCCACCTTCATTCTTCAACATAGGCTGAACTCTTTCAAGCTCTCTTGTAATTTCTTTATGTAGTTTTAGGAATATTTCAAAAACCTTCTTGAAGGACATTTAAAGCTCTTCTTTGGATGTTTGCCAAGGAATAACTTTGAAAACCTGGAAAACTATTGTTAAAGACGGCTTTGAAAAACTGGAAGTCTTTCTCCTTAGAAGCAAAATGTAAAGATCTGAGGGCTGACTAAAATGTTTTGCACAAAGACACAGTCATGCTGAATCAACATTCAGTAACAATCATTATTTTATCATTTTTAGTTATTAAAAATTGAATAAAATAATGTTTGTTACTGGTCAAAGAGTTCTGTGGGTAATAAATGTAGCTTACTAAAAAGGGACCTGTTATGGGCACCGAACGTATTAAAGAAAAAAGGACTTGATAACTTTGTGGTCTGGAGTCCCTTTATCTCTTTATTTACCCTTTTTATCTTGTTTTCTTTTTTCTGTAATGGTAGCGTTTTATCTTCCAGAGCTTGAAAAGCATGTGCTTGATTTCTCACTTATCTTTAGTCGATCTTAAGAAAGCAGGATAATGCAGTTTCTGGGCTTTGAAAGAGCTAGATAACATGTTGCTGAGTAAATGCTGAGAGGTGGGAGTAGATTTCCTGTCCTAGCCTTTAACCAATTTGACAAGAAAGGCTGACATGTGGTCTATGACCTTTGCAAATTGAAAAACAAAGAAGTGGAAAGGCAATTTTCTCCTCGCAGACCCAGAAAATGTCTAAAGCATGCATGTGGTTTCCATCTTTCCATGCTAAAGTCCAGCCTCACCATCCACTGCATTCAGACTATTTTGATAGCACCCGGTAATGCATGGATCCAATCCAGGCTCTACTAATTGTGTAACCCTCTTCAAGGGCACTTCATTACTGCACTGTTCTGACTGTGTAAAAGCTATTTCATCTCCTTAACCAGCCCTCTTCACCAGTGTCTCCTTCCTACTCACAGTCTATGACCCACTCGGTGCTGCCAAGCTACGAGCCAAAAAAGAGACAGAATGAAGTTTGTTTATATGAAGTATTCTCACAGGAATGACAAAAACCCTCTCTCTGCTGCGAGGGTAGTTAAATAAATCAGTCTGTTCTTTTATGATTCGACAGATGGCAAATTGGAGCACTAGAGGAGCAGTTTATCATAGCTGTTCAATATTGGGGTTCAGAGCATGATTTCTAGTTTTGTATTTCTCTCTTTTAATCTGTTTTTTTTCACTAGGTTTAATTATACGTTACTTTAAAATCAGCTTGACATCTGTCATGCACTAAAAGCTTTGTAGAAAGAAGTCTCACTTGAAAGGCTTTTAATATGTTTGCTATTTTTCCTCATAATTAAATGGTCAGAAAACATGGGCGTGTTTGGCCTTTTCGGAGACTGTGCAGAAACTGCAAGATTAAGATAGTGAAAGTATCATAAATTAAAAGTCAAAGTTAAAAATGACTTTGATGCCCAGTTCTCGTTTTAAAAACACTGTTGCATAAGAAGTAGTCACCACTGCGTGTCGTTTCGGCACAGTTTGAGGCGAGTAGCAAAACAAACCATGGCTGTCGTTATCATTAGTGTCATTATGCCATGATTGACAAACTATAATGGCTTCATCCTTCTTATCCCAGCATTCTGGAGGCCTTTGGTGGTAGCAACACAGGACTTTTTTTTGTTATATCTGTTTATCTTGGCAGAGATAAAAATGGAACGGTGGCTACTGCACTAAAACTAAAACACCAATGTGAGATGGGCACACTCAGGAATAGTGGCATGTGCTTTGTTTGCCACCTGTCGGCGCGTATTTGACCCGCATACCTGTGTTCTGACTGGCTACATCACACTCAGCAGCAATCTTCTCCTAACTAACAGATAAGTGATCAAAGTGAAATTAAACATCTAGCTGAGGGTTTAATGCTCATTACAAGGCTGAAAACTAAAGCTCAGTATTTAATTGTCCCACGTGGCTCAGCTTTGACCACTTTAAGCACGCTGACTTCTGTTAGAAATCAGTGGACGTTTTATTCAAATGTGCTATAATGATTTTAAATTTATGATGAATCAAATGACTGTCTGTGGGAAATTAGCCTACACTCTGCATAACTTTATATATTTTGTTTTAGCCACCAACAAGCTTCTGGCATAATTCCGACTGGATATTTGCCACTCTTCTTGGCCAAATATCCGCATTTTAACCATCTAGTTGTTGTTTTGCAGTGAAGTTGAAGAATTTTAAGGTATTCTTCCAACTTTGTTATTCCATCTCATTCCATTCCATCCAGAGCATGATGCTACCACCACCATGCTTGAGAGTTGGCACACTGTTTTTAGGCTTGAAAACCTCACCTTTACGCTGGAAACATAGCGCTTGTCGTTGTGGCCAAATAGTTCAGTCTTTGTCTTATCTGACCATCAAAACATTTTGCTTGTCCATGTGGGCAGCTGCAACTTTTAGTCAGGCTTGAAGGTGTTAACCTTGGAGCAGGGGCTACTTTCTTGGTTGGCATCCTCTCAGTCCTTTGTGATATAAAACTCTATTCACTGTGGACAGTAATGCTGGTCTTTCAGCAGTTTCCAGTTCATGAAGGGGTTGAGCCTTGATGGTTCATGGGTTGCTTCTAACCAGCTTCCTCTTTTTGAGGGTAACAGTTTGGGTCTTCTTCCAGACCTTGGCAAAGTTTTGACATGCCCAGATAAGTTGTACAGTTCTTTAAACTGATGATCGTGGAATCTGCAGCTGTTTAGAAAAGTTTCTGGAAGAGACTAGTCTAAGCCCTGACCTCAACCCTATTGAAAATCTGTGGACTACGCTTAAAAGCCGGGTCTGTGGACACCAATCCCAAATAATTTTACATTTGTACACCCAGTTCTTGTTATTTAAAGTCACGGAAGATGTACAATTATTCCACTTTGTGGAAAGAACAGTACAAAGAAGTGATGAGGTTTTCAACACGTTCAAGTATATTAACCATTAAAGTTAATGTGTCTGATCTCTCTATGTTTTTTTTGGACTGTCATTGCTTCTGTTCACACCAAAACAATACCACTATATTTCATAATACCACACATTTCATTGAAGGACATGATCTGATTAAATAAAATGATGTAAAGTGAGGATAGATTCTGCAATAGGATATTTTACAAAATACACATAATAACTTTGTAGTGAAGGTTTTTGGGTTTTTAACTCTCACTCATTCAGGTGGGGAGCTGTTATTAGCCAGCTGTTCGCAGGACTCTCTCATCAGAGTGTGGAGGCTGTGTGCCAAGTCTGGCACAGACACCCATGCAGAGGACAATCACAGCATCATCAAAATGAAAGAGGACATTTTTGAAGTGAAGGAGAGAGGTGAGTGGGCCACCCAGGCTTGATTATAAAAGGGGCGCTAATTAGCCAAATGAAGAGAGATGCTTTTTGAAGGTTTAATGGCACATGATGGTTACAGACCTGTATGTCTGTTTATACATAATTGTTTTTTTGTGTGTGGAATTTTTTCAAATTTCATGCAGTTGTTCTCGTAATCAGACACTATTTCCTGTGGAGGTTTTTTGTTGTTGTTTTTAAGCTGTTTTTTTAGGCTTCATTTGTGTTCTTTCTACAGATAAGTCCTCAGTGTATGCTGTGTCCCTTGAAACGGTGCTGGCAGGCCATGAGAACTGGGTGTATGGGGTTCACTGGCAGCCTCCTTTCTATCAAGGTACCTTGATTAAAACCTGGGAGGAAATGCCTGCTATGACGCCCATTTTTGGGCATGCACTTGCATAAATTTGCCAGTTGGTCATTGCTACAATCTATTAGTTATGTTAGTCGAAAACACAATCAGACCATTTATTTTAGATTCAGAGAAAAAACATTTCAATCACTTACTCAATTTCCACAGCTGGTGGAAGTAAATGAATTGGCTTGGACACAAGAGGCATGTTTTTCCCCTTTTGTCTTTCAGTCTTGGCTTACAAAAGCCAGCGAGAGACTGTGACATTTTAAAAGGAAAAAGAAAAATAGAAGTGTTAAAAGTTATTGACTTAATTAGTCCTCAAAGGAATGACAGATGGATGCGATAAATTCTTGCTTTAAACTCTGGTTCTCCTACATCACATTCACTTTACATATATCTTTGCTTCAGATACATAAATACAAACAATCTTTTATTTTTAATTTATAATTCAACACAAGTTACAATAATTATGATGCAGACACATGTGTCCAAACTGAAAAACACTTCATGAAATGACAGTTGCAATCTCCCTGCAGTTTGGTGGTCTTTGCATGGAAAGCAGTCGTGCCTGCAGCTATCTGTGTGTTTGGGGAGCAGAGAACTTTTAACCACAGCACCATCGTTTGTGATCTTTTCTTGTTCTTGGTGTTTGTTGTAAATAGAGAGCAGTCAGTTTGAAAAGAGCAAAACATGTTCATCAGTACTCCTTGAGTTTTTGAGCTGCACTAAAAGTAAAGAGGTCGCTGAGATTATTAAAATGATAAGTAGTTTAAAAAAACATGCTATGAAAATTTGGCTGTTCAAATAACTTGCACATGCGGCCGAGAACGAAGGATGTTGGGAGTAGGATGTACTTCAGCTTAAACGTGATAAAGATGGAGAAGCACTGGCCTAATGATCAACTGTTAAGCAATTTTTTGATCTCCATGCCTTTCCTGAAAATAGATCTCTTTATCTCCTCCTGCAGGTGGCGAGCTGCAACAGCGTCTCTGTTTGCTCTCCGCCTCTATGGACAAAACCATGATCCTCTGGGCTCCTGAGGAGGGTTCTGGCGTGTGGATAGAGAAGGTCAGTGTTGTGCATGCAGGTCCACAGAGCCTCCACACATATACAATAAGTGAATTCAGTCATTCTTGATAGTCAGCACAGGGTTTGTTCACACATCCACGGAGACTCGCACACCCACCTCCTCACTCTATTTTGGCCAGTTTTCCTTTCAGTTGCTTGTGACATGATCTGGAGCCTGAACCCCCCCCCCCCCCCCCCCCCCCCCCCTCCACCCTGCACCCTCCGCCCACAGTATCCCTTCTCCTGCTGTCAGTGCCCTTGCGTCAGTTTCCACTCTCCCTGACATTGAAGTGTCAGGAATAGAAGTGATAGACAGTGATGAAGAGGCGCTGAGCCCAGCACTGTGAGTTTAGCAAAGCCAGTGTTGTCCTCCCCCCATCCTCCCTTCTATTACTTACTCACACTGAGCCCCCCTTTTTTAACAGCCCATTCCCTAACACATCCAACAAGAGATGGAGAGGCTGCTGGTGGAAGATGTGTCATAGCCTCTGACTGCAGCACCTTTCCTATTTATTTTTTAATCATCAGTCTTTCTTTTTGACTCTTCACACCCACCTTTCATAATGTTCTCCTCCCTTTTTTTTTCTATCCCCTTCTGACATCATCTCTGGCCTCCTTTTCTTCCTCCCCCCTCCACCTCGTGTCTTTGGTGCCCAAACAGCTGCTGTTGTGCTAGAATGAGACTAAATTTAACTCAAGTGTGGATGGCAAAGAAAAAACAGTTCTCTGCCCATCTGCCCCACAGCTTTTTCTTTTTTTGTGCAAAGCCTATTCTCATGTGGTTCAGGGCTACCTCAGAGTACCTTCCTTCATACCTGACACTTACTGCATAGGCGTCTGATACAAACTACTGCCAAAGATATGCTCGGACACAGAGGCATCCCAGAATGGTGGACCAAAAATGCTCTCACACACACATCGCACTCATCCAGTTGAACAGAAGTGGCTGACCTCGTCATGGCAGGCACCTTGGCTGTGATCACATTCTGCAGTAATGAATAAGATTCCACACTTGATCAGTTGCATTTTTGCACCTTTGATCTCATCGTCCACATTCAGAGCGACGAGCAACAAAGACTACAGAAAGGAGAAAATTATAAAAGTCTTGAATCCGACAAAGGGACGATGATTAGGACCCGAAGCGAGCATTGATGTCACAAATTCTTCCCAGTATGATTAGACAAAGCAGTCAGAGGGAAAAGAAAAAGCAGCGATGGGCGTCAAGTCTAGTGCAGCCAATCTCCCTCCATAGCCAGAGCTTTTTCTCTTGATACCAAAAATAAAGAAATAGCACCCATACCTGAAATAACCTTTTTGCTGAATGTAAGAGTGCATAGCATACGAGTCTCTTCCTCTCTTTGCTCTCCCCTCCATTTCTTTTTGAGATTCAAACCTTTGAACTGACAGTTTCCTCTGCCTGCAGACGCTTTGTCACTTACACCAGAAACACACAGGTACAACAATGACACCTTGAATTGAATTAAACTCAATTTATATAATGATATGTTTTGGGGAATTAAAGGCATTTGAGTGTTTTCTCTACCCTCACAAAGGTTTTCCTTTTTGAGACTGGCATTTTTTTGGGGGGGGGATCCCAAAGAGCTAAATGACCAGCCATGTGTGCCTTAATTAGCTGTTTTTTTACAAAGAAGCGCTCCACTTCTTTACCCTGATTAGAGTAATTGGTGAGATTTAATGGAGAGCAGGGCTAGCAGTGGGATGGTTGGGGCCCACCGCTGCGTAAAGCACATCTCACTAACGAGGCACACTGGTAATTAACATCTTCAACTGACCACAGTGGGCCACCACAGCACCTCGAGGGATTATCAGTTTGTGTGTGTGTGTGTCTGAAGATAACCTTTTATTTAGACCTTGGCGTATGTATCCTCCTCAGGTTACACTTAGTCGCATGGCAGATCACAGAAAGCAACAAAGTCCAAAGTGAGTTGTGTTTTATAGATGACGCTACAAGTAGTTCATTTCATGCAAAGTGAGTCTATAGTTTAAAAAAAATCAGCAAGTCAACCGTGTCAATAATCCAAAACATGTGATTTTTATTATTTTCTTTTTGCAAAAATCTTGAGCTACATGCCGTTTCTTTAGATTTTTTCCAAGGACCCAGACTTTCTTGTAAGTTTTTAAAGAGCTCTTGAGCAATAGTTCTTCGAGGCTTGTACATGACCATTTTCATAGGAATGTGTTTGTTTTATGTTTATGATAAGCTACCTAATGTTGACCTACGAATCATTCAGGCACAAAAAAGGGCACCTAATTCGAGAAATGAACCACACATAACAAACAATGCAGCAAACAACCATTTTTAACTTGCATCTTTAGACACTTTATTACTAGCAGTCTGTCACAAAAGCACATATTCTGCCGTTACGTTAGTTGGAAAATACCAAAGGAAGAAATAAACCAAAGACCTGATAGAGGCATTTGGAATTTCTGCATCGTCTCTGTATCTGCTCTTCACTGAAGACTCATCAGAAATGGTCTCAGTGGAAAGGTGGCTGTCAAGGTTTAGGTATGCCATTAGAAAGGAGGTACAATAGTGAGTATCTACAGCCATGCTTTATCATGGGGTGGAGCTGCATTTCACCAGCATGATCCATAATGCAACACGATCAGGCTGCGCTGAAGAACAAACCAAATATTCATTTTAAAGTTTGTTAAAATGGTCGTTTCTTCCTTACGTACTGTATTTCCATGTAGTTTTGTATGTTTCATGAAATCACTGCAGCCATTTCCCATCATTCTTGAGCAAAATTAAGAAACGATAGGCGGCCCAAGACTTTTGCACACTAATGTGTTACTGAAAATTGAAAACCTGAAGAAGTTGCAATGGGTTCTGAGATGTATATCAGTTTTCTCTAAAAATGAAAGACATTAGTTTCTGTTGCTGTTGACATTATGTGTACACAAATGTTAAAGTACTAAAAAAGTGTTTTTGAAAAGAATTAACAAAGACAAAACCAAATCATAAACACAAAAAGCTAAAAAGATATTCTTTTACACAAAAACATTTTTTATCTGTACTTCCTAATGAACAACTTTCAAGTTGAAAATGAATTGCCAAATAATATTTCAAGTAATAACCCACACGTGACAGTCTGAACTCAGTTAAACACCCTGCAAACTTTATACTGAGGAGCACTGTAATAAATAGGCGGCCCTTTTCTGTTACAAATAGTGTACACGTCATTGATTCACTCTTATTCTGTCAGATCTTTTCCAAATCTTTAGGCAAGCACAAATATTCCCACACTGTAGATTATGCTAAATGTCTGCCAAGATAATTAAGAGAAGTCCATTATTGCATATGTCATGGAAATAATCCTTCACTATATCTTTTATTATATTTTACACGCATTGTATTTTTTAAAGGACTGAGAAAAACTGAAAAGCCGCTCTCACCATCTTTCAGTGTTGCTCCAAAAAAAAAAGAAAAAAAATGTGGGTTTTAATACCTGTGCTTCATGCTGAATGGGTTTTCTCAGTATGGCTAAGCTCTCTCTCTCTGCAAATGATATATACCTCCCCATTTTTACTGTCCTTGTTCTATTACTCCCAAATACTCCCACTACCCACTGTCCAGCGATAAGGCACACCACACATCCATATTGTTCCTGCTCTCATAAACAAGACAGATGACGGCTTTTTGCCTCTGCGAGTTTTTACATGATTTACGGCTGCCCCTTGTGTGCAGAATTTTAAAATCAATCTGCTTAATGTTGCATCCCGTTCTCTCTCAATCTCGGCATCTATGTTTCTTCCGGGCTGTCTCTCTTTCCTCTCTCTTACTCTGTCTCTTTCTAGATGGCTGGAAGATTGTGCCATTCAAAGTAAAGGCATGCCTTTATCGTTGTCATTAGTTCCGCTGTGTTTAAGCCTGCATACGGGCATTATTTTGAAGGTCACTGTTGACCAGTACATGCAGGCGAGAACGTAGGATGATTGAGATCCTCAGTTTACTTCCACATACAGTACACTGCCGTAGCTAAATTATGTATGTTCTGCTGATACTGTGTTTTTGCGTAGCCTCTTAAGGTCTTTGTTTGATACGCATTATTCACTGTGTGTTCTGCAGTTTGCCTCAGGTCACTGGTGACAATAAACGACCCTTTTAAAAAAAACAAAACAAAGGTTACTGACCAAGCTGTACAAGAGGGGAAAAAAGTGTGAATTTAGCAATTCTCAAATTTCCTCATAGCCAGTACATATATCATTTTAAGGCATGGGCTAATTAAAGATGGAGAGATACCTGGATGCAGAACACAGTGCTGCTGAGGGTGCAGTGTAGCACTCGAGGTTTGGTTTGACTGCTATCGATTTGAATAGATCTCCCCTTTGGGCCCAGTTTGCCTCAAGGCCCAATAAAGCTTTTAATTGTTTGAATTCTTCATGGCAGTGAGAAGTTAACCTGGTCTGCAATATGCCCGCTGTCCTTGAAGTGTACAGACTCGGTGTGTCTATCACGGTTGAAGGATGAAGGTAGTTCTCTTTTCTTGTGCGAACTAGTTGCATCACTTGACAGCTCATGGTTAAAACGGCTCCCTGTGGCCTGAATACTCTGATTAATTTCTACATTGTTTTTAAGTTATTTCTGTCACGTAATCCCACATTGAATTGTACTGATTATATAAGCAGCAGCACAATATTGTCTAATATTGTCGTCTATTTCAGGATGTAATTTAAATTTACTTTGGGTATTAATTTCAATGAATGGTCAAATTAATCCAGAATCCAGTGCAATTTATCTCTTTATAGTCTGTATTCTTGTTGCCATCTAGTTCTTGTGGAATATAAATATTTTGTTGTTGCAGTTCTCCTTTAACTTCTTATATCAAACTTGATTTACGTATTTCGCTTCTTTTCTCTTCTTGCCTTAGAATAAACTTTAAAGAAACTTAAAGTGAGTTCGGATGACCTCATAGGGGGTTTAAACAGTGAATTTTCATTTGTTTGGGTAATTGGTAACTGCACTTAAATCAAAATGGGCTTTCTGCTACAGGCAGCGATTTGAATCCACAAAATTCAATACAAAACTGTCTGTATGCACAAAGGCAAGGTGCACATGATTGGACAGGTGATGAAAATCCTAAAGGAGTCAGTCGTTTTTCTGGCCATGATTACTGGTAATTTTAAAATTGGATGTCTTTTGTACTGCGAGCTCACAGCACATGGAGGGTTTAGTCTCTATATAGCATGATGTACGGGTCACGAGCTCTCAACCAAATCCAATTTATGCAAATCTCTCAGTGTTTTTAAGCTCAAACATTTTTCATCATTATTTGTTTAATGTGATACGCTGGGCTGCAATTGCATTCATTATGTATTAGACAAATGTATTTGTTTGGGGGGGGGGGGGGGGGGGCAGAGAGTTTATGCAACTCAATTTTTATTATTTTAATTTTTAATTTCTTATTATTATTCAATGAGACTAATAAGTCCCATTTTACATAATTTCTCATCTGGCTCGCTGGCTTAATTTGTTAGGTTTTTATTTTTTTCCTGCTTCTGTCTGCTATTATGGAGTCTGTTAGTTAATAAGTCTTAGAGGGAGACTGAGAAGAGCTTTGACAATCCTAACTTCTCCCTCCCTCAACCTGTTTTGCATAAACCTCAGCGTGTAGGCTTACATAGAACCAAGAGGAGACACATGAGCTTTATGCACTACTGCATGTGAGATTGTTATATGCAGTAGGATCCTTTCTTTACGCCGCTGCTGTTTCTCTGTATGTGACACTTAATGCACGTTAATGTCAGCGATGTTTGTTGAGTCAAGTTTACTTATATAGAAATCTACATCTAAAATAATCAAATAACATATAAGCATGGGACAAATTGACGTAGTTTAAGAAAGGAAACATAAGATGAGCAACCCTCACACACAAAAGACTCACAGCTCATTCTGATTTAAAAGCCAAAGAATAAAAAAGGGTGCAGATGTGAAGAGGCAGTTTGGCAGCCACATTTTGTGAGTAGAGCAACTGCAAAGGCCTGATCTCCTCTGTGCTTTAATCTGGACCTCTGTACAGCTAGGAGCATTTGCAGACCTCTGTGATATATTGAAAGATCAGAGAGCCAAGAAGGCCCCAACCCATATAATGCCTTAAAAGCGAATAATAAAATCTTGACTTTTATTTTGAACTCACAGGCAACCAGTATAGGGACACTGAGATAATGTGGGAGATATGTGGAGTCTGCAGGTGCCAGCTGATAACCATGCAGCAGTGCTTTGGAGCAGCTGCAGTCAGCTAAGCAGTGACACACTGACACATGAATAAAGCCTTATTACAGTAGTCGAGTCGAAACAGAGGAATGGCTTCACTTCTGTGAGTAGACTGAGATAAAAAAGAAGCTAGTTTTAGTGACAGCATTAGCATTACTTCTAGGTTCCTCGCAAAGTTTTTTTTTTTTTTTAAATAATGCATCCCAATAAGTTTGCCCTCAGTTATTTTTTTTTTCCTTTCCCGCCAGGTGCGTGTTGGGGAGGTTGGTGGTAACACTTTAGGCTTCTACGGCTGCCAGATGAGTGCCGACGGCTCCATGATTCTAGCTCATGCTTTTCACGGTGCACTACATCTCTGGTGCAAGGACCTAGACAAAGAGGTGAGAGCCATAGATGTGGTGATTATACCCAAGCTTTCAAATCAATGTCCTTTACTTAGTTGCATGTTAACGTTTTTTTCCCCCCCCCCCCATTATTTCCAGAAGAAGTATACATCGTTTTTATGTTGAAGCAGAGTGGCAGTTCAATTTGAAATAAGATTCACTGTTTGTGCATTTCCCCTCGGCTTCACTGTGAGAGTGTATTTGAGTGTAATTAGTCACACCAGGTTTCCTGCCTGCCACTCAGTATGACTGGCTTAGCATTTGTCTTTGTTGCTTGTCCCTGAAATTGAATAAATGTCTCAAGGCCCAATGATTTAATTCTGAGACAACTGGGTTTACGTTTATACCCAGTTGGAACTTACATTTACAGTTCAGCACAAACCTGAGGTTGTGTTTTAAAATAAATTTGCCTCTGGGACAGGAACATGTACCACTGATATAGCTGTTAATGTCTAAAACCAGCTGAGCAGTTACGATCCTTTCTTCCAGGGAGAGTGGAGACCTGGAGTTGTGATATCAGGTCACTTTAATGCAGTTCAGGACCTGAGCTGGGATCCTGAGGGTGAGTTCATCCTCAGTGTGGGCTCTGACCAGACCACCAGGTTATTTACTCCATGGAAGACACAAGAGAGCAAAAAGGTAAAAACAGATGCACAATTAGCAGCATTGAATCATAACAACAGCAGTTACAGTGACCTTTCTGTCTCACTATACTGCTGTAGAGATATGATACCATGAAAATGTGTTTGAGGTATATTAGTTATTTCTTTTTTTCTCGCCGCTCAACAAAAATTCAAGCTTCGTTTAGCATAAACCCTACAATCAGTGCCGTGTCGTACGTGCACACATTCAGTGTTTCCCTGAAATAATCCAACAGCAGCCAATCCTTCAATCTCAGTTCCAGAAATCATTCGTTTCTGGAAGCTTGACCGAAAAGTTGTCTTCTACTTAGATTTAAAAGTCAGCTGATACTTGTCTGAGGTGTTTTGGTCTTGTACCGGCATATCTACCACATTTGCCGGTACAAGACCATATAAGGCTTTAAACAGAAACGGCACCACTTTTTAACTCTGTAATGCACAAGGAGGCAGTGCAAGGCTCTCTTGGTTCTTGTTTTTTTATTTTTGGACTCATTGAAAAGGGGCAAAAGATGATTGACTAACTCCAGTGTATCACAGCAGTCCAGTTTAGATGCAACAAAACATGCACAACATCCACAGTATTTTTTTTTTGTCTCTCAGATGTCAAATTTGTGTTAAAGATTATCCCATGGTTCTTAACTTGTGTTGAACCACATGATTAATGACTTACTACTTCTCAGGCCCCAGTCACACAGGCCTGGAGACCAGTGGGACGTCTTACTTTTCAGGGAATGGTACTTTATACGGGAATGCTATAGGGAATGTGTGTACTCTGCACACTTTTTCAAGTTTCACTCCAGCTCAGAGAAAAAATGGCAAGTGTGCGCAAGCCAGAGTCTTCCATGCAAACAAGGGGCAACTGCAGCGGTCTGCTTGCCATCAAAGTAATCACAGGAATGCTCCTCTTTGGAGCTGATTGCATCCAGTAGCAGCGATTAGATGTTAACAGGAGTTGCTGACCATGACTGTGTGACTTTAGAATTAAATAAAATTGCCAAATGGTAATCTTTGTCTAGTGATTTGGATACATGTTAAATCTCACATTGTGATGAAATAAAACCGGTCTGATTTCTACATGTATCCTCATTCAGTGGCAAGATTAAAGAAATAGGTGACCAGTTATTAACAGTACAGTAATATTTCACAGTTTAATCATACTTTGCTCGCTCTATATGATGAATGCTTGGGATACACTGATAATATAAAACATACCCATCAAAAGTTCATATTCCTTACAGTAAATTCAGATTTAATTAAGATTTAGAATTTTAGTTAAAAAACGACTACTTGTGACCGCACTGCATTTATTATTATTTTTCATCATTTAATATATCAACCATATTTAATGCACTTGTATTTAATGAATATCGTTGCCATTCAAATGATTTGCTTCGTCTTGGCTCGTCCTAACAGTTGCTACTTAGCGTGTTGTTCTTTTTTGGCGTAGGCCGTTTGCCTTGTCCCTTATGGGATATATATGCAGGTTCTAATGTATTATTCTTTCAGTTTGTTAAATGTCTTTAGGCTATATCTAATTTAGTTTCAACACTATATATATATTCTAAGACGACTCAGCTGGGACTGAAAGCAATATCGCAGTGGGGTAATATATTAAAGTAAAAGACTACACTTCTAAATTGCCAATATAGTTATCCACCTAGCATTTTAGAAACAGGGTAAGACATACCAGTTTACCATTCAGTTGGGGTAGAAACATTTGTAGTCACGCTTCCTGCTTCCACTACATTATTCAAGATGCCAGTTTGGATTATTGCCACAATACCACCTGATGTTGGTGCCAAATGAAATCTAGTTATCACAATGGAGGCTTCCATCGTCCCCTGTGAGAACACTTTGGATCTTAAGCTGGAAATGTTTCACTTGCACGGGAGAATCAATGTTGTATTTGGCGTCGTTTCAAAGGCCTGGGTTTTGGGCCAAGAAAATAAATCCCCAAACATCAGAGATCTATCGAAAAGGGAGGCACTGCCCAACGCGACCAAATGAACAGAGCCACGTGTTAAGCATATGTTTTTGTGGCTGTCATCACTGCAGGTCACGTGGCATGAAATCTCTCGGCCGCAGATCCATGGATACGACATGCAGTGTCTGGCCATGATCGGAAGGTTTCAGTTTGTGTCTGGAGCTGATGAGAAGGTCCTGAGAGTATTTCAAGCACCTCGTAACTTTGTGGAGAACTTTGCTAATATATCTGGGACTTCAAAAGAAACTCTGTTAACATCCAGTGTAAGTGTTCAGCTAAATGTGTATCTAAAGAATATTCGATTTTATTCTGAAGGTATATTATTCCCATTGGTGGAGATGTTTGGAATTAAATCTTACGAAAGCTTTATTCCCTGAAAAGTACTTAATGGACTGTTCAGTCACCTTAAAAAGCCTTTGCAGTCTCTAACACATGAATATACCTTCTGTGTTTGTTTCAACTATGTCAGGACTCTGCCGACCTCCCAGAAGGAGCCAGCACACCTGCCCTCGGGCTGTCCAACAAGGCTGTATTTCAGGGTAAAATCAAAAATTACACCGCAGTTTTGTTTGATGATTTCCATCAAAAATCAATTTCGCTTCACTCTGTAGTTTGAGAAAGCTTATTCATATGCAGGTTTGTTCATTGCTTTTGCATAATGTAATAGTATAATTTCAATTTCCAGGTGACCTTGTGCCAAAAAACAATGAAGAGGGGGAGCAGTTCAACAGGGTATCTGACCAATACCAGGAGTCTTACTTCCACCCACTCAACCTGACAGGTACTGCTGCATGATCTACACTTTCAAGTATTTTTACAGATGACCTAGTCTCACTTAAAATGTAGTAAACCTCTCTGATAAATAATTATTAAGCCAAAAGGGCATCCCTGTTTCCCTCTAGAGTCTGAAAGCCTGAGTCATACTCGTCATTTAAGAGTCTGAGAGATATGCCTATTGCTGGTTGCTCTTATGAGAGCCAATGATATGCAGTTAGTTAGAGCTTTATTTATAGAGTCCACTGTGTTTTCTCTTGGGGAGGTGGTCTGCTGAAGGCTGATGGTATCACAGCAGGAGAAAGTTTGGAAAAAGAAGAGCGGCCAGTAATGCGAGCAGAAGCAACAAGAAAATAAATTAATAAAAACAGGAACCAGAAAAAAAGTTTAAAAACTGATCATTTAAAACAGAGAAGGTTTAAAACGGTCACGGAGGAAAAGGAAAACTAGGGGAACAAAAGAGAAGGTAATTGTAGGAAACAGGCAGATGGGAATTGAACGAGAGTCAAATGAAAAGAAAGTAGTGCAGCCTTTTAAAACCCCTGGGCTAGAGGGTGTCAAGGGCTGTCATCAACATGATTGAAGCCACTCCTTAATCTGCAATGCTAATTAGAAAGTGGGTTTATGTGATTGCAAAGTTTAAGTATTGATGACCCCGGGCTATGTCGGGAGCAACCAAGTGTGGAGACCGCTGTTAACAATGCATTTTTACTTGTTTGATTGGGTTCTGCGGGCAAGGAGAGAAATGAATAATCAGGCTAAAAGGGGAGCCCATGTCCGATAGCAAAAACGCAGAAAGTGCAGCTATCAACTACATGCCTCAGAAAGGGAAACTGAACTTGTGCAGATCCGGTGATGTGAGGGAAACAGTTGGGCATCATTTAATCCCCCATGAACACCAGCAAATGTTAAGAAACACACAGTAGAAAGAAACAGGTTCTTATTTCAAAATAATGTGTTGCTTTTAGGGTGATGGGTTTTATTTCTCAGGATTTCATGCAATTAAATGTAAACATATGCGGATGTGAGACATTGTCTTGAGCTGATTATCATGTTGTTAGCGTTTCTTCTTTTCAGTCTGTATCATAAACCTTTTTGAAAGGGGATAGTCACACACTTCTGTGCTATGTCATAGTTACAGCCTAACCACAAACCCTTCTGAAACACTACACCCTAACCTAATGTGCACCAGAGCTCCTTCAGTGAGAGACTGCTGCATCCTCGATGCATGAAGGAGCGTTTCCGCAGGTCCTTCCTCCCTGCAGCTGTCAGACTGTACAATCAAAACTGCTCCCAACAAACATAGATGTTTACATCAGCGCATTACTTTTCTCAGCTTGTATATACACTAACTTATTGGACGTTACATGTCTACTTTTTAATGCACAGGTAGAATACACAATCTGCACTTTTCTAATTATTCTAAATATTCTTAAGTATTTAAACATCTTTCAGTATCCTGCCCTGTTTGCACACTATCTGTACGCTAGTTTTAACAACTGTACTGTACTCAGCTCTGGTAACTATTGTCCGTGATGTAAATATGTAAAAACTGTGTTTTTTGTTTTCTGTTCTGTGTCCTGTTCTTTTTGTATATGTGTGTTTTTTTTTGCTGCTGATACAACCAAATTTCCCCTTGTGGGACAATTAAAGTATTCTTCTTCTTCTTCTCTTCTACCTCCCTAGAAATGTAACCGTCTTGCATAGACTAAGACAGCTTGAGTCTAGGTTGATTTAGACTAAAGTTTAGTTTTAGTCTAAATTCCAATTTTCTGAGAGCATTTGAGTGTGCCTACCTAATGTCTGAAAGTGCAGCCTGTTCACAAGTTAAGAAAACAAAATTTGGCAAGAGCAGGAGACACCTGTTTCCAGTCTCACTCTCCCCCAAAGAACTCCTTTGATTTCTAAAAAATATATTATAATTTTATTTTCTGCAAATAGTGTAAAATCTTAGGATCAGATTTTTTTTCTTATGCTCAACAAAATTTCTGGTGAAGTGTTAACAAAATGAATAACCAACTTGTTATTCTGATTTCTGCTGTTTAAAAGTCTTACATACCTGCAGCATCGGACATCAACAGAATCAAAAAACTTTTCCAAAGTGAGAGAGTGCCACTCATTTATTCACACCACATCTGGAAGCTGATTGATTACCTTCAGAAATTATCCCTGACTTGGAGACGGGATCAATCAGGATCTGAAAGCTTAGATGATGTGTGCTTAGTCAGTTTGTAATCTACAGTCTCGTAATCGTCTTATTCAGTCTACTAAACTCTGAAGCGTGTATGTTTACATCCCTGTAACTATCAAAGCAGCTATTAACACGTAGCTGTGTCCCAGTGTAGCTACTGAGTGTGGTACATTATGTTCCGCAAATACTAGTGATGTTGTTTCTGAAAGGGCTTTCCTAAACCCCCTTATAATCCTTTAAGGTCTTTCTTTGCTCTTTAATTTGTGTGGATTCCAGACACACATTTAAATTCAGATTATAACAGCCATTCCTTGTTTATTCAGCTGATTGTTAATTATTTTTGAACAACTAAGATTTCAGGGCATTACAAATAACAGCAAACTATTTGTATTTTGTGTGTGTGTGTGTGTGTGCGTGTGTGCGTGTGTGCGTGTGTGCGTGTGTGCGTGTGTGCGTGTGTGCGTGTGTGCGTGTGTGCGTGTGTGCGTGCATGCGCAGAGCCACCACCAGAGGATCATCTTCTCCAGAACACACTTTGGCCTGAGGTCCAGAAACTGTGAGTATCTAAATCTTATATGTATTTTCTGTTACCTGCTGTAAGTGAAATGCTGACGTACTTATTGATATATTTGTGTCTATAAAGACATCAGTGTTTCCTTGTGTCTTCTATTGAAAAGTTTCTACTCCATCTGAAAATAATAGATTTCCCTACATCTTCTTTGTTACCCCCTCACCTCTGCACCCACAACTCCAGCGGCATATTCATCAGCTAGTCAGAATCCAGCTACTCAGCTTCCCATGAGCCACTTCTCCAGATTGAATATATTGCCACACTTTGGCCAATGTTAAATCCATTTACCGGTCATTCCACCATAAACATGACATACGACTCAGCCATTTATTTGAGGTGCGAACACTGTGTGTGTTGAAAAGCATTTTTCTACCTTCATTTGGCTTCATCCCTTGAATCGTTTAGTGCAGCATAGAAACATTAAAATGAGTAAGTGACTGAATTATTTTTTGTGGCATAAATAATCCTCTCCCTGTTGTGGCCAAATTGCTGCAGTGTTTGAAAGCTCGCTGGTAGAGGCTGGAAATTCTTTCCACTGAGTTGCAGACTGCAGTTTCAGCTTGTTGGCATTTTAAAACAACCAGGTGATGGCAAGCTAAAAGCAATTAGGCCGTGAGTGATTAGCTAGAGCATCATCATTGTTCATCTGTGTCAGCAGGAGAAGGACTAGTCATCACAGATCAGTATTTTAATTTCACACTCTAATTATTTACCTGTCAGCAAGTGGCGACGGCTCGAGCCTGGAAGCTTGTTGGAGTGACACTCTGGAATAAAAGAATATTTAATTTACTGTCACACTGGGAGCTCTTCCTCTGTTCTGCCTCACCATGCATCCCTTCCCTGTCTGTCTGTAACATATATCTGTCCTTCTGCACAGTCAGAGTGGCTGTTCATGGTTAACCTCTGTATGATTGTCCCCTGTCCACAGGTACGGGCACGGCTTTGAGATGTTCTGTCTTGCATCTGACAGCAGCAGAACAGTGGTGGCATCTGCATGCAAGGTCAGTTTGATAAGCTCCAGGCCGGACTGCATGTCACAGTCAGCACTGCAATTGCAGTCGAAAGTTTAATTACAGTCATCATACAAATGATTGCCAGGGCAATATCAGGCTTTCAATGGTTTCTTTGACCTTTTTCGGGGCTCAATGATTGGGCAAAACCCACAGTTAGGAATAAAAAGATTACCCCCCCAATACATACAGAATCACAATTATACATGGAAGACACTTAATATATTTCCAGTTTGATATTTGAATACTCTTATAAGCACAGTTTCACAGAGTACTGTGAAAAACCAAGTACAACCATCATTCAGTAGCTTGTAGAACCACCTTAACAACAATAACTCGAAATAATCGTTTTCTGTGTGACGCCGCCTTGTTCTTTTTAGAGAGAAGAGGCAGCCTCAGTCTAATTGTGCTGTCATATAACATGGCAACTGAGGTCTGTAGAGTCTGAGATATAGCTCTAAAGTGTTTTTGTTTGTTTGTTTTAAATATAATTTCTCTGAGCATTGTGTGGTTTGACCTTGGGACATCCACTGGTGGAATTGTGTTCACACATACCCAAATGCTCCAGACAAGCAAACTGCCAAGACTCACACCTGCTGATGATCAATTAATCGCATGCATTTGATCAGCAACATCTGGCTGCTGCTTACCCTCTTAATTCCTTTGGAAGCATCGAGGTATACTTTGACTTTCACATGGCTGTAAGCACAGTCCACACACTTTTAATAAGTTTGAGGACAGGACTTGAGGACAGGACTTTGGCTGTTTTACTTATTCCACAACCACATTTAATGTGCTCAGCGACCTTTTGAAGCACCCACTGTGTTCAAGCTTCAGCTGTCAGGCTGATGGTTTGAAGTTATGTTGAAGATTTCTGAGGTAGTTTGCCTTAATTACTACATCCACGTATGCCAGTCCCACAGATTCTTTTGCCCAGCACTATGATACCTTTACTTCACTAGATTTATTTGTCAAGTTATGTAAATTTGTGCAGTTTCCTTGCTTAAGAGTTTTTTTCATTTACCCAAATGGGCTTTATTAGATTCCCCTCAATAACCACGTAAATTTTAATTGGTTTCCTTTTTTAATAGATTCAATTAGTTCACCTGTCTAGCTTGTCTTTCAACACTAGTCATCGGGTCATTAGATCTTTAGATGAAAAACCAAATCAAATCAAATCAAAAACCAGATGTAAAAATAAAAACCTATATGCTAATAAATGTACACATCTGACAGAACCATCTAACTAACCTTTACCGCTTCGTTTGACTATTTTCTTACAATAAATGTAAATAAAGCCAATCCCCAATTATGCGCACACCAAGCAGTAGTGTGTCATTTTTACTTTATTTTAACAAAATATTTACTCAAATGTATCTGAATTATTCAGAGAAAAAGCTGAATTATGTCGTTCTTTTTAACCGCTCTTCACCATAAGCCCATAATATCCTGTACACAAAGTTTGTGACAAAGTGACCCAAATGTGCTTTAAATACAGTTAATAACTATTTTCATTTTCATCATTCTGTGCACGTATATCTCAAAACTTCTGGACTGCTGCTGCTCTTGTTGCTTTGTGGGTCTTTTTAACGCTCTGGTTGGCAAATCAGACTGCAGATTGGTTCTACTTGGTTTGCTTTCCAGTCCGTATGTTGACTTATTTTCCTCTAGGTCCCAATATTTTCTAAAATCCCAGGCTGACCTGACAATACTTGTAGCCAAACAACTTAATTTTGGTCTCATCTGATCATAATACTTTCCTTCAGAGGTTTTATTTCTTCGTCCATGTGGTCAGCTACAAGCATTAGTCGAGCTTGGGGTTGTTCATTTTGGAGCCAGGTCCTTCTTTCTTGGACAGCAGCCTCTCCTTACGTAGCCATGTATGTAGGCCTGTACCATTGTGGTGTCTGGATTGTTTCTGACCACCCAAACCAACTTCCTTATAACTGAGGGTGTTTTCAGATCTTGTGCAGCTGTTTGAACAGATCATCTTGAATTATGCAGAAAGAGACATTACTAACTTGTCTAAATCTAATATCAATTAAAGGTTTTTGTCAAAAATGTTCAGTGTTTTTTCTTTTCTTTTCAACAGACCGTTGACTTTTTAAAAAAGTTTTCTTTAGAAAGCATAAATCATTTTTGTTTGCACACAATAACAGAATTATTTCAGGAAAAAAATGAGATTATCAGGGTCAATATTATTAGACCCCCTGAAAAACCGACCTCTTTATTGAGTCAAAGCAGAAACCACTGCTGTGCAATGGTGTACTTTAACTTTGTAATGCTCAAAGCTTCTAAAAATCAAGTTCAAGCTGAGAGTTATCTTCCAATTTACACACTATAAAAACTTCAGTGAGAGTTTGATCAGTTACTTGAGAAAGCATCATGCCCAAAACAAAATCAATCAGTTTAGATTTGATAAAAAGATTTGTTGATGCTCACAAAGCAGGAGATGGATATGCAAAGTTATCACAACATTTCCAAGTGTTAAGATCTGGAGTGAGAAGTATGATCACAGAGTACCACACAGTACAGAACAAATTTGGCAGAGGGTAGGAAGCAAAGGGTTTGAAAGACTCTGGAAAGAAAACAAGTGTGAGTCTAAAGACAACAGAACAACTGCTAAGATATTATTGAATGACTTAGCCAGGTCAGGAACTGTGGTCTCAAAGAAGACAACCACTAGATCCCTGCACTGGAATGAAGTGTGAGGTTGCATACCAAGGAAACTTCTGCAGATGAGACACCTTGAATCTAGACTAAAGTAAGAAAGAACGACCTGCAGAAAGTTTATGCGTACTGGAAACGAGAGCTCTTTGGCCACAGAGGCGCTGTTTATGTTTGAAAGAAGAAGAGAAAGGTGTACAACCCAAAGATCACCATCCTCACAGTGAAACACGGAGGTGGATGTATTATGGGGATGCTATAATATGTAAAGATTTTGAAAGACAACCTCAAGTAGTTGGCAGTAAAACTGGGTCTGGGTTGTCTCTTTGTCTTTTAACACAACAACCACCTAAAACATACGTCGCTCCTGGTGAAGAACTACCTCCATAAGACCAAAGTAAATGTTACTGAGTGGCCTGCAAAAAGCCCCAACTTGAATTCCATTGAAAACCTGTAAGGTGAACCGAAGACCAAAGTTCATGCCAGAAGACCATCAAATCTGGAGGAGCTTGAGAAAATGATACAGAACTGACGTATCTGTGAAGGTTCTCAGTCATCCAGGTCTGTGTATGGCAGACACCAACTGTCTGCCATCTATAATCCAGTTTTGAGTTCCCTCCCCAGACGCCTTAACGCCCACTCACATCCTGGGCCATCTGACCTCAGGAATTCGCATCATAAGGTGGGGCCAGGTTTCACAATGAGCTCACCCGAAACCCTGGCTGATTGGGACCCACACCCAGTTTCACACCTTGGCTCAGGCGATTAAAGGATCATCAGGGGGTCCTTTTGTCCCTCTGTGGGGGGATACTCCCACTAGGTTTAAATCTGGGACTCTCCACTATTTGACCTTAGAACTGAAGAAGCTTCTCGGATGAGAGGTGAAACGTCTTCAAGCAACTTAAAGAAGTCCAGACGCTTTTCATTGCAAGCTCCTTTGACTACGATGACCTGGATGACTGAGATACAGAACTGACTGTTAGCATCAGGGGTGCTAATTGTTTTGATTGTGGCAGTTTTTGTTTTTTCGTGAAATAATCTTGTTTCATTGTGGAACACTTCAACTGTAGAAGTAGCTTATAAAGTAAACACAGGTGCTTTTATAAAGCATTGTGTGTTTTATGTCTGACAATGAACTGACCCCTTACTATCTTTCCAGGCATCCAAAGCTGAGCATGCAGCAGTGCTGCTGTGGAGTACAACCACATGGCGTCAGCTGCAGGTTCTTCCATGTCACACCCTCACGGTTACCCAAATGGCCTTTTCACCTGATGCACAGCTCCTGTTGGCTGTTTCCCGAGATCGCACTTGGTCTTTATGGAGAAGGAATCTCCCCACACCTGAAAGTCCAGGTGAGAAATGAGGACAACACAGACTAATAAGGAAGTCTGTTTTACAGGGTTATTAGTGTTTGGTCTTCAGGATTTGATTTCCAAATGCAGTGTGACTCAGGATGAGACGTTAGTTCCTCATAATGCTTTGTAAATAAATTCAGTTTAATTAAAAAATGTGCTTGAGTGAATATTAAGAAAAAACGACAATGCCGGAGCCCTTCTGGCACATAGAATTGCTCCCCTAATTCCAAATAATTAAAATAAGGTAAACCCACAGAGCAGATCCAAATTGAATTTCAAGTCAAGCTGGCCTCATTGGAAGGACTCCCCTCATTAATACTATGAAGAGCCAAACAAGTGATGCACTGAATGAATCTAGTCCAAAATGGATTTAATATAGGAAAGATTTGAAACTGACCAGACTGACCAAAATGAACGATTAGTGCTTACTTCCCTCCTTCAAGGCTTATAATTCCACATTTGTAGGTAGAGCAATGATTTGAAACAGGCTTTCAAATGGGTAATTACCATGCAGAATACATCAAATCCTCTGCGGTGGATTGCAGAGATCTCATCAAATCTATGCTCTCTGGGATGAAGCTTGAAAAGAAAATTCTGAAGTAACACTTTGAATAAATACAGACATAAAGCATGATGCAGTAGCCTTTGCATGCGCTGATAAAGACAAACCACAATGATATTTATAGTTTCGTGTTAAACTGGGATTTGTGATATTGGGGGTAGCGCTCTGTGGGGCTCTGATCTGTGAAATTGTAGAGAGAAGTAAATGAGAAAACACTGAATGTACATGAACGGTTTGTGAATATAAAGAGGCCTCTGTGTGTTTGCCAACTTCAGCTAAAGCCACAAAAACTGTCTTTCCCACTTCCAGTGGTGTTTGTGGGTCAGTTTAGGTGCTAAAATGTTTAAAAAGTGTGATCTTCAGATTGTGTGCTGTGTGCAAAAAGCCAGTTTAACCCATAAAGAGGATACTTCGATGCTTCCTTGCGGTAGGTGTGAGATTTGTTTACGCACTTTGAGAGCTGGTGTCTTGCACTAAAAATGTGATGGTTGGCAAAACATGTCTAATGTGACTCACTGAAAACTATTAACTATTAAACTATTAGAGCAAATTTAAGAGTGTATACACTGCTGAAAGTGGAGATAATGAGGTTAAATATCCCCCAGTTACCTTGAAGAGTAGTCATGCTGTGGTCAGCTACGGATAAAATCGGCCCACTTTAACCCAGCAAATATCAGCTGAAAAGTCTCAGTTTTAGCGCTCTCTCAGTCATTTTGTCAATGTCTTTTGACCTTTACCCTCCTTTGTGACTTAACTCAGTGGTTTTGACATGAGGTCAGAGAAATAGATTTGTCTCTCTAAGGTCAACACTGTCAGGATTCACATGGGTGAGAGCTTTCTGAGTGAGAAATCGTCTCTGGCCTCTTAAACGATGCCATGGAACAACCAACCAATAAAACAGTCTCACTTTGCTTGTTTTTTTAATGGGTTTTTTTGCCTTTTTATGATCTATTAAATAAATAAATTTGTTGATTTCATTTTATTACATAATCAGTACAACTTAGATTCTAACCAGTCACATCTGGCATAAGGTATCTGTTTGGTCCCAGATTTATTCAGTCAGAGTCTCCAGACACACGACCAGAGTGATAAAGGGTGATAAATATTCACCGATGATAAAAAGGAGCTCTGCCTGAAGTGGTATGAAGCTGTAATCCCGACATTACAGAGTTTTTAGCTCATCCAGCTGAAGCATCATCATCTGTCTGCTCACCCGGCAGTCACAGAGTACAAACCTCGGCTAAGGCAGCTCGCATTGTTGTGTTTTCTGTATATTAATTTTGTTTTCTTTGCTCTTTTTAGACATACTTTAAAAACTTTGAAGTGGAATTAAAATCAGATAAAGGTAGCATGACAGATGCTCACTCTAATTGTACGAACATCATGAAGGAGTAGGTAATGGGTAATAGGCAATGATTTGTAAATAACTGGACATAAATAAATTGAGCTTACTATATTCGTCTACTACATCTACTATCTAGTATCTAGAAATGTACCACAATATATTTCTAACTAACTAGGCAGCTTATTTACTTTCTCTTAACAATACTTTCTTGAAACATATAATGCATTTTGGAGTCAACTTGAAAGAAAGACAGATGTAAAATGTAAAAGTGAGACATTTTATGACCTTATTTGACCTTGAAGGAGAGGCCAGGGATTAAGCCTGTATGCTTTAAATATAAACTGATAGAAAGAAAGGTTGTTTTAAATAACTATATAGTGTTATCACTTTGACCTTTAGATGGCTCTATTGGCCTTGAAGAAGAGGTCAGAGTTCAAATGTAACATATTTAAAATCTTTATAGGGTTCTTTCTATATTATGACATTACACATCTCACTTGTCAAAAACATAGGTTTAACATAAGTTATAAAACTTTTTCTGAATTTTCAACCATAAATCATAGTTGAATTTGAAGACATTGATGGATAAAAGTCACATTGGTTGTTTTGCAAACATTTCTCCATTTTCACAGCATATACTTCATGCACACTACTTACAATTACAAGTTCTCGCTCCTAGTGTACTGAGCAATGTTAATGTGGCAAAGTCATTAGCATGAGATTTTTGGTGTTGATACATGTTTCATGTATGAAGTGATATCGCTTTGCTACAGATTTTCCATACGACTTGTATCCTCTTAGATGATGATAATCAACTGATAGGTTATGATCATGGGGACGTGGTCTTACTGGTTGACCACATCCTCCAAATGTTAGAGCCTTCCTGTCACCATCAGCAATACAGTCAGTGCTCTGACATACCGAGGTATTGACATGTTTTTATACTTTTTATGACCATTGTTACTACCGACCATGTCCTCATAATACTTCTGAATTCAGAAGTAAGTAGATATCTGATCTAGGTTATCGTATTAAGATTTGGGACACATCGTCTGTAGTGGACCTTGGATTCATCGGGTGTTTCGGCCATTATCATTAGACTCCCTCATCCAAGGAGGCCCTGCCAGGGTTGATCAGGCCCCGGAGTGTGTCACTGGTTTATGTTAAATTGTTATTTCTCTTGTTCTTTCTTCTGTTTAGTTTTCTACAGTTTATTTGCTCCTATCTATTCACTGCAACATAGAAATAATACTTACCTCTTTAGCATTTATGGAGCCTCACTTGTTCAAAGGGATAGAAAAGGTGATAGGGAGAAGTGAGACAAAAGGGACGAGATGGGAGAGAGCAGAGAGGAGAGCCAGAAGGGGGGGCGCCCGATCTGGCTTCCCACACCTCCTCTATATATATGTGTTTACTAAAGGTGTGATACTGTGAGAGGTGCTCTTAATTTTATACTTTCACTCTAAGTAGGTAGAAAACATCTCCCAAATCTAATTCTCAAACATCTGAAACATTGTGAATATGGATCCAGATAATCAATAAACCTTGAGAAACAATACATTTGAAAACAATCAAACATTTTATTTAAAAGAAAAAGAAAAAACTAGCTCAGATATTGGATTTCTGTTCGCCTAAGTTCTGTGTAGAGCTGTTGCTGTTGTCAACAGGAGTGTGTTCTTGGAGAGGATGTTTATATGAGAGAACCTCAGCACACAGACTCTACAAATAACTCAATCCTGCATTTAAGGTGAACAGAAAACGACATTTAAGCCCTAAGGATTACCTCCTCCTGCACCTGGTAAAGCATCTTATGTTTCTCTTGGCTTCTCCGGATGGTGTTAATGGGCACTGACAGAGGCGTCCCGCACTCCTCTGTTCGCCTGAATGGTGGGCTACGCAGAGGCAGGGTGGTGTGTGTGTGTGTGTGTTTCTGTCTAGCTATCTTTGTGAGGACCGACATCTGCATTCTACTATAGTTGTGAGAACCAACAGTCACTTGTGAGGACACACTAACTGGTCTTCACAGGTTTGAAGGCCTTTTTGAGGCTCAAAATGTGGTTATAGTGTCAGGGTTACAATTAGGTTATGGTTAGGGTTAGGAAAACCATTATGTCAATGAAGGTCCTCACTAAGATAGCTGAATGGGCTTGTGTGTGCGTGTGCGTGTGTTGGTCTTTGGTTTCTCTTAAGAGAAATGGCAAGGGATTACAGGGTTTTTTTGTTTTTTTGCTTTTTCCAGGGGCGGGGGGCTCCCCGTCTGTTCTGGTTGACTGCTGAATCACTCAAGGTGATTGTGAGGAGCACGCACGAGGACACGCACAGTCTCCTACCTTCAGACTAGGGAAGGTTAAATGAAGCCAGAGCTGATCAAACAAATGACTACCTCTATTCTATTCACACATCTTCTGGCCCCTACCTGTTTTGCCTGAGCATTTCCCTCCACCGCCCTATTTTGTCTTGGCCTTGGAGACATTGTCACCTTCTCTCTCCTCCTTTTTTTGTTTTTTTTTTAAACCTGAGTGGGCTTTTATATGTTCTACCTTTTAGTCTTCTTGATATGTTTTGTGTGTTTTATCAAAATGGACACTTTCTCTATAGTCTGTGTCTCCAGTCCTCATCTGTGTGTGATGTGATATAGCTCAACAGCCAGTCGTGTTAATGAAAGATTGTGAAGGAGGGAGAAGGAGAATCCTTTGAACACAAACCTCAACACTTTGGTTAACTCAGACTTTTGTGGCAGTGCTGATGTTTTACAATATTCATGCTATGTGTGTGTGTGTGTGTGTGTGCGTGTGTGAGAGAGAGCCAGTGGAGAGCAGGACTACTGCAGACATGCAGGCAGGCAGCTGCCAGCAGCATACAAACAAGCTCTCTAGGGAAACCAATCTGGAGGCTGAAATGACTTAGGCTAGGGAAATAAACAGCAGCAGGTCATAAACCAAAACTGACTGAAATGGAGGGCTGGAATGAGGTTCTCTGTCTTGTTCGGTTGTTTATTTGTCGCTCGGGAGAGTCTTTGTTGCTACTGAGCTGTGAGGCTGGGATCTAAACGTGCTGATGTCATGCTGCAGTAATCATAACACAAAGTTTTGCTACAAGCTCATCCTCTGTTGGAAAAGTGTTGTTGTGGAGCTGAAATGTGACACAATACATGTAGTGCCGGCACTCTTACCATTGTTTGAATGCAGCTGTTTGTTGCTCTTTGTTCCCGTTTCCATATAGAGCCCCTGTTCTCACTGTATGCGCACACAGAAAAGGACACAGCCATACACAGCCGAATCATCTGGTCATGTGACTGGAGCCCTGACAGCAAATTCTTTGTAACATCAAGTCGAGACAAAAAGGTAATTTTTAAATGTTGCGTCACATTATGCGTTGACAATAATACCACCTAGTTGCACTCTTGCGTTTTTTTTAAACAAAATGTGTGTGTGTGTTTGTCCAGGTGATAGTATGGGGCCCATGTAGTTTGGACTCTGGAGACCCTGTGCTGCCTCCTGAGATTAAACCGTGCTCTTCCATCTTAGATGTGGGCGATTCTGCTACTGCTATAGCGTTCTGCCCTGTACTCTGCTCTAGTGACAGGTTTGTGTTACATGACATCCAACTACCGTCATATCGACTGGCCAGGTCTTATATCTGTCTTCAGTACTTTGGAAGTTTGCTTCAATAATTTGAAGCTGCAGTTTTGAACTATTTTCTTCTCCCTTAAACTGCTCATCAGTTAACTGATTGTTTAATTGGTTTAGAAGCTGTTAACCTCACATAAAGAAACATTATATCCAATTAATTTAAACACATGACATGACTGTGGCTGACACTAAACTGCTTCATGTTCTCATCTAAAGACCCCGGAGGTTCACTCATACTGTGCTGAAATGGAATTAAATGTGGTAAAAGTGTCTAACTCTTGTAGCGAAGAGTGACAGTACTGGTTCAAGACATCTAGGTCAGAGCAAAGGAAAACGAGGTCTGCTCTGAAGTTCGATTTTGTTGTGTTTCCTTCCTGCTTTCCGCAGCTACCTGCTTGCAGTTGGCCTGGAGTGTGGCAGGATCCGGCTGTACAGGTGGAGCCCTGGCAGCGAGCCTGCTGGAGGAGACGACTGGAGCTGCTGCGGTGAAACGGACACCTCGTATCCTTACTGCACACATGCAGTCGATCTGAGGTTCATCACAGTGTCAGTTGTGGGTCTTCACTCTGATTGCTGTTGAGAAGCAGAAGCTTTCTGTTATTTACCATTTAAATAACAATAATAATAAAAAAAAATTAGATAAGCGTGATGGAGATTATGTCTGCTTCCTTTGAAGAGGAGATGCAGATGGCATCAACCGGTACCTTAATTTCAGGTCTGTCGATGTTTTATCTCACACTGGTCTGTGCCACTATAGTCTGTAAAGATCAAGATAGGTTGCACAGTCTTTGTATCAGGAAGTCACACCTCAGATAAGCCTTTTTTTCATATTTTAAGATGATATATAAGTTGGAAAATTCATTGGTTACTGCAGGTAAAAATGAACAACATATAACAAAAGAACTTTAATATGTATTATAATAATATAAATACAAATCAAAGGTACTTTCTTGCCACATTTACGGCCCCTGGAACCACTGAGCATTGTTTCTACTTAACTGCCTATTGTTGCAGACCAAGTCCATCCCTTTATGACCACAGTGTACCCATTTTCTGATGGCTGCTTCCAGCAAGATAACACACCATGTCACAAAGCTCAAATCATCTTAAACTGGTTTCTTAAACATGAGAATGAGACCACATTACTCACATGACCTCTGAGGATTGTTTAAACACCTTGCTGAATCTTTGCCGAGAACAATTAAGGTAGTTGTGAAGGGAAAAGATGGTCAAACCCAGTTGTAGCAAAATATACCAAACAAATTTTTTGTATTGTGTGTTTAACAGAGAAATTATGGTTTGGTGTAAAATAGATATGATGTCTGAAAGCTTGTTTTGTCATCCAGACAAGTATCCTGTTGTCTCCTTTCATCACACATCCTCTCACAGACAAAGCCACACTCTGGCAGTAAAACGGCTCCGCTGGAGGCCCAAGAGTGGCCGAGCAGGTCGGGGGAATGGCAAGAAGGATGGACAGGGTGATGGAGAGAGTGAAATCGAGGAGGAGAGCTCCTGGGTCCAGCTCGCCAGCGCCAGTGCCGACCACTCTGTCAAAATCTTCAACATCAACAAACGGGCTCTTTAGCACCACCAACACTGACACTATTATGTCTCTCACACCCAGAGAGACACTTTGACTGAGGGCCACAGGCCTAACTGAGGCACTGAGGCCACAGCTGCTTGCTGGCATGCCATGCAGTCCCTGTGACAGCCAGTTAAGTCATGGGTCAGTCACAGGACAAACCCACAGCACACATGCCCTGCAGTCTGTCTGCACACAGCTGAACGGATTTGATGGGTGGAAGCAAGATGGTTAAAAACACCATGACCTTTGGGCGGTATTTTGCTTAGACACTTCAAAGTGTTTTAGATTCAAAGAAGAAGACTCAGCAGGATTTCTATACAGGTCATCTAAGTAACCGTTGGCATGGCGAACTGTAGGGCTTGTGTTGCATGTTTGTGCCTTGGGATCAGTTGATTTAAATGTCTTTCATGTATGTCACGTATGTGTATAGGTAGTGTGCAAGCAGTCCAGTACGCAGCAATGATATATGACTGCTAGACACTAGGGATCACATTTTTATCCTCTGTGGAAACGTGAGTGTATTAAAGATGACCATTTTGCAAATACTGTTGCTGTGTCTTGACTTTTTAATAGATTTCTCCTACCTTGCAGGCATTCTGTAATCCAGTGCACTCAACATATTTTTGTGAAAATTACAGTAAAGTGCTTTACAAAGGAAGTCCAAAATTTGACTTAGAAAAGATGATCTAAAGTTTTTAGCACGTTTTGAGGAGTTATTTTTTTTCTTTCTCGTGAAATGAAACCAGGTAAGATTGTCTGTCGCCGGGCTATTCTCATGGTAAATGGTTGTCCTCTCTAGCTGAGCACTCAAAGCGCTTTATGCAACTTGTCTCTTTCATCCATTCACACGGGCACTTTTGTCTGTTTTTTTTGTTTTTTCCTTACGTAAGTGCTTTCTAACATTTGATGGATGCATGCATTAGAGAGCAACTTAAGGTTAGTATGTTGCTCAAGGATATTCGGCATGCATACTAGAGCAGCCAGGGATCAAACCAACAACCTTCTGATTAGTATGTGACCTCGTACCTCCTGAGCTACAGCCACGTCATCAACATCAAGCACAGTGGGTGAAATAATTATTTGATCTCCTGCTGTATTTGTAAGTTTGCTAATTTGCAACAAAATGAACAACAACAAAAAACACATTACAAGCACTATGTGCCGTCTTCTGCAGGGGAACCTTCCGGGCACTGCAAGATTTCAGTACATTATGGCGTAGTGTATTACCAGTGGTGTTCTTGGTCTCTGTGGTCCCAAGTGCCTTCAAATCATTATCAAGCTCTTCCCCAGGGGCGTAATTTCCATGGGGGTTAGGGGGGGTTATGACTCCGCCAATAATCAGACCCAACCAATATAAGCCCCCCCAATAAAATTATAATTTGTCTTGCGTAAATAGGCTGTTGTTTTTCTTTACTTGTTTCAGGTATTACCAGCAAAACAGTTGCATGTTTAATCATCTGGGAATTTACCCAGATTTATTTATTTAGACAGAGATCTTGACCCCCCCCCCCCCCAATGTTCAGCACAAAGTTACGCTGCTCTTCCCATGTAGTTTTGGGTTGTTCCACCACCACCACCTTTCATGATCATCCTCAGCCCATGAGGCGAGATCTTGCCTTATGGGCTTGCCAGACTGAGAGTGACTGAAAGTCATTTTATATTTCTTCCATTTCTGAATAATCTCACCAACGGTTGTCACCTTCTCATCAAGTTTCTTGCTGGCCAATCTGTGAGAGTCAGAATTCCTGCTAGGTTGTAGGCTATCAGTTTCTGTCTCTCTCCATTAATATCCAGCTATTGTAAACCTTTGAGACTGTTAGTTTCTTTGTGAGTAAACTTACAAATTCAGCGATAACTGTTACCTCCACTGTACACCTGGATTCTGGTTGGTGGTGTAAAAGGCTGGACATTTCTGACTTGTATCTGTTTTTAGTTTTCCACAAACCTCTGAGAGTAAAATCCTGCTCTCTAGTAGAAAAACTCCCCACTGTGTTCACCAAACTAGTTTTTATCTGTATTTTTTCTTCTCTCAATCTTTTTTTTTTTTGAAAACATTGTATTGTATTGTAGTCACGGACAATACTGTAGGTTTAATGGAGCTTTTTTCACAACCTTCTTTTATCAGAACATTTTTGCACCTCATGAAATCAAAAAATGACCTGCTAAAATGCTGGTAAAAAAAGATGGATAAATCTAAACAGGGCTAGTTTTGAACCCAGATTTTGATTTAGGCTACATCTGCTTTTGGCCAATGAGGATCAGAACTGAATTCTCAAGGACAGGAGAATTCCATGTCACGGATTTACTGTGAGCTCATCCGGGTGTGCCGTCATTATATATTAGCCATAAATGTATCTGCAGGAGACTGTAACTACTGGCCATAACTCTCCCTCTAATCACATATCCTGGTAAATGCAGAGGCATCAGTCAACCCAGGCTACCCACTGCTCCTCCAGGAAATGGCTGTTTTTCAAAAGTAAAATGAGGTTTTGGGACAAGGCGGCCGTTTCTCGAGAGATTTCCCACATCATATATAACATAATGTAATAATTAAATCATTATCACTATGTTTCCATTTAAATATGAGAGATTATCTTGTTAAGGATTTTCAAGAACACATTTGTTGTAAGAGCTCTTATGGCTTAAATGTTCTGCCTAGCATGAGGCATATATGCGCACGTTTTCTCCAGCGTGTCCTTGATCACTCATCTGAGGTGGATTGCCCTAATATAATATAGACAGATTAAAAGTATCACCTAGAAAGCCTTTAATGCTGAAGATTAATGGAAAAAATGAAAAGAAAATTGTGACCATTCACTCAGTAAATAAACCAATAAGAAACTTCAGGACCAGTGCTTTAAAAAAGGGACTGAACAGGGAAATACTTGGGATGATTATATCATTATGCCTTGGTGTCAGTCTGTTCTCCTAAGCAAATAATCACAGATTTTAATAACTATTTTTTTTTACACAGTCTAAATGATAACATTGCGCAGAGTGTATCTACTGTTTACTTGGTGAAGTTTCTGAATAGATCATGTCTTAGTGTGTTTGCTTGAGGGTACTGATATATTTTCCCGCCTCAAAGTAAAGAAAAATTGGTGTTTATGGAGAGGTACACTTGAAATTAGTTGCCAGTGGGTGTGGGCTACAGATTGATCAAATTCTGAAAATACAGATATTACATCCAAACATAATTATTACAAAATCCAATTTAAAGTGGTTTTAATGTTTAGTCTATTACGCCTAATAGGATGTAAAATAGTCCTGTTCTCACAATTGTGCTAATTGTGGAGTTTCCCAGGGTTCTGTGCTAGGACCTGTTCTACACTATATTGCGAAAAAGTATTAATTCATCCACCCAAATCACCAAATTCAGGTTTTCAATCACTTCCATGGCCACAACTGTATAAAATCAAACACCCAGGCATGCAGGTCGCTCTCTCCTCTAAGTTCCTGCTTCTAAATTCAGATAAAACTGTGGTTATTGTAGTTAGCTCTAAAAACCTTAGATGCATGGTGTCTAACCTGATAGTTGCTCTGGATGGCATTACTTTGACCTCCAGTAACACTGTGAGGAATCATTTTTGACCAGGATATGTCATTTAATGTGCATATTAAACAAATATTTAGGATTTCTTTCTTGCATTTGCACAATATCTCTAAACATCCCATCTCAGAATAATGCTGAAAACTTAGTCCATGCATTTATTACTTCTAGGCTCGGCTACTGTAATTCATTATTATCAGGTTGTCCTAAAAGTTCCCGGAAAAGTCTTCAGTTGATCCAAAATGCTGCAGCAAGATTACTGACAGGGACCAGAAAGAGAGAACATATTTTTCCCATATTAGCATCTCCTCATTGGTTCCCTTTTAAATCTAGAATCAAATTAAAATACTCCGGGGTGTTTAAAAGTAGAATGTGATGCAGAGTCTTCAGTTTTCAGTCTCATCCTCAATAGAACCAGCTCCTTGTTTGAACTGTAGACAGACACCCTCTTTTAAGATAAGGTTTAAAGCTTTTATTTTCGGTCAATCTTACTTAGGAATTTCTTGCATTTGCACATCAGAGCATTGAGGTTTCTTCCTGTAAAAAGGGAGTTTTTCCTTCCCGCTGTCGCCAAGTGCTTGCTTAATAAGGGGTCATCTGATTGTTGGAGTTTTCTCCCTATTATTGTAGGGTCTTTGCTTTACAACATAAAGCTGCTTGAGGAGATTGTTGTTGTAAATAGGTACTATGTAAAATATAAAATTGAATTGAACAGATTTGGGGACTTTGGAGAAAAAAAATAAAAAATAACTACCCTTTGATTTTTACTCACCGCTTAATATAAGTAAATTAATTAGCAGAGCTCTCAGCTGTACATAAAATGAGATGAAACTTCAATAGTCAATAGTCAAGTACTTCCGCTGTACCTTGGTAACTTGGGGCTAATGGCAACATTCTGATTTTAAGCTGATATAGTTTAGCCTGCCTCCACCATCACAGCATGTTAACATCTGCTAATTAGATTAAAGCTGATGGGAATGTCCTAAACCAAAGTGCCAGACAGACTGAACATTTGAACAGACAACGCTAGACAGAAGTCACCTCGTGGTAGAACCAGATGAAATGTCAGGGGGTCATTAAAGTGATTATGATCAGGACAATATGTCCCAATGTCCTTATCACTTTGGTGGATGTAGGCTTTGAGTCTCAAAAGTGAAATGCCTTAATCCTGCATTGTCTGACCAGCAGAGGGTTTAGTTGCTGGTTTTAAGTCATCTATAAATACACCATGACGCTCACTTTGTAAACTCGTGGGTGACGTCACGGTCGCTATAACCACATGATTTCTTCTGTATCTGTCCCTCTCTATTACAATCTTTAGATCAATGATATTAATGTGTGTGCACGAGTTCGATAAATTGGATAGAGTACTGGCTTGCATACTTTCCATTTTATTCTGCAGCCAAGCTTAATTTCTGCAATGGAGCCATCACACGAAGGAGGATACATAGACGCTTCCCTTCCACTGACACTTAGGTCAACTTAATCAATCTGTCTTCCATTTGCACAGCACGATCCCACTGAGACAAGAGAGAAGGTCATGAAGCATTTACACACACTGGAGCATGTCTTCCTGCCAAAGCCTTTCTGTGAAATGCGTGGATATCTCTGAATCAGTAAGCAGCAGAACAGACATCTGCTGTATTTAAAAGCTTGATTCATCAATTCATCAGTTGATCACTTGATGTCCTGCTAAGTTCCCTGAAAAACAATTATAGTTATTACAAAGTTATCAGTTTTCTTGTAAAGGCCTTTGAAAATCTATCTCATCTGAAAATTAAAGGAATTTATTCTTGCACACATGCAGCTTTTGCTTTCATGCAACATTTAGAAGAACAGGACCACTTCTTTATCTGAACACTACCTAGTAAGGGTCAAGGCACACTGCTAGACTTTCTCCAAGAACTAAAAAGGTTCACATGCTAGAATCTATGAAGTTAAATATTTAGCACTCCATAGCTTTTTCCTAGAGCGGTATTGATCTTTACATGATCAATACTAAAAACTAAAATGGTCTTTAAGCATTCATGATGTTTAAATTAGAATTTTAGATTTATGGACCAACTCAAATCATTTTCTATAAAGTAGAGTACCCACACAATCCACAGGTTATTTTTTGTACATTAGTAGCTAACAGTTCAACAGCATCAGAAACAGAGTTTTTAACCAGCATTTGTCCACAATACTACGCAAAAGTCGTGAGCCATTTCCCTAAATTTCAGTGATTTATTGAAAAGTCCAAACATACATGTAAATGTTTAGTGTAAAGCAAAAAAAAAAAAAAAGAGTTTGTACAATTCTAAAGTGCCTCTAAGTCAATATTTAATAAGACCACCTCTGCTCTTCAACACAGCCCAAACTCTCTTATGCAACTTTTCTTGTAATTCTTTTAACTAGTCTTGAAGGTCAAAACTCATCTTTATTTATTGGCTGTCTTTTTTTTTCTCTTCCCCACTGCTTCAATAATGTTAAGGTCTGGGCTCTGGATTGGCCAATCGTTGACTGATGGTGTTTTATTGTGTGTTTTTCTATCCAGATATGCCTCTACTGGATTAGCAGTGTGTTATGGATCTTTGTCATGTTGAAAAATGAAGCACTTGTCAATCAGATGCCTTCAGATGATGTTGTAGGGTGGAACAAATTCAGATGGTACTTTTTGTGTTCATAATTTCATCGTTTTTGACAAGATCCCCAACATCACTGGCTGAAATAAACCTCAATCCATGATAGAGCCTCCACCGTGTTTTACAGGTGGCTGTAGACACTTGCTGCTGTATGTCTTTCCTGACCTCCTCTATATATTTTAGTTTCAAATTTCATTACTCCATAAGACCCGTTACCACTGATTTTCGGTCCAGTTCTTCTGTTATTTGGCATACCTCAGCCTTTTCTCCTTGTTTCACTTAATTGGGAAAGCATCTTGACAGCCACCCTTCCACTGACACCATTTCTGATGAGGCTTCAGTTAACAATACATTAACTACAGGGCCAGATGGAGCTCTCATGACACACTCCACATCATGCTGAGATATACCAAGGTTTTATATAATACCTCTTTGTGAATCACCTTGTTGGTGCCAACATACTATTTTATACTTGTCGGACTATGTCATTGCTGGTATTTTTAATAGATTCAGCTGAAAAAATTAGAACAAATTTTGTGTTTCTGTGACATTCCACAAGTAACAAAGTCCCTAAAGAAACAAATTAGATATTTGCTAACTTTTCTGCTCTGTTCTGTTAGACACAACACCGGTTCAATCCTTCATCCCTCTGAAAATATCAACTGCAATGGCTGGGCTGAAAATCTGTAAAAAAGCAACTGGTGTCCAAAGAACTTCAAAAGATTTTGGAAAACCACTTTAAAAAATATAAAAAATTCTTTCTGCTTGGAAGCAAAAAATATCAAAATATGAGCACTGGCCAAAGACTTTTGCACAGTACCCTTTTCAGAGAGGAAAAGTGAAGCCTTGGGTGAATTAAACCTAAATTATGTTTACATACACTACGGTCCAAAGGTTTGGACGCAGATTCTCATTTATTGTTTTTTCTTTATTTTTACTACGTTCTACATTGTAGATACATAATTAAGACATCAAATATATGAATAAAGATATATGGAATCATGTCGCAAATAAAAAATAACTCTAAATATTTCTTATATTTTATATTCTTGAAAGTAGCCACCCTTTGCTTTGTTAACAGCACTGCAAACCCTGGGCCTTCTCTAAGTGAGCTTCATGATGTAGTTCCCTGAGATGGTTTTCACTTCCAGCCTAGATAAATGCCACACAGAGTTCCAGTAGCAGACACATCTCTACATCAACTGTTCAGAGGAGACTTTATGGTCTAATAGCTGCTAAGAAACCATGACTAAGGAAAAATGACAAGCAGAAGAGATTTGTTTGGACCAAAAAACACAAGAAATGTACATTAGACCAGTGGAAATCTGTGCTTTGGTCTGATGAATCCAAATTTGAGATCTTTGATTCCACCCGCTGTGTCTTTCTGTGATGTGGAAAAGGTGAACGGATGATCTCTACATGCATGGTTCCCACCATGGAGGTGTGATTGTGTGGGGGTGCTTTGCTGGAGACACTGTTGGGCATTTATTCAAAATTGAAAGCACACTGAACCAACATGGCTCCTGCAGTGACAGGATGCTGTGGTATTTTTCAACAGGACAATGACCCCAAACACACCTCCAGGCTGTGTAAGGGCTATGTAACCAAGAAGCAGAGTGATGGAGTGCTGGGCCAGATGGCCTGTCCTCCACAGTCACCTGATCTAAAACAAGTCAAGACAGTTTGGAATGAGATGGACCGCAGAGTGAAGGGAAGACTTTTTCACATTTAGACTTAATGACTTAATTTAGGCTTAATGAAGGCTGCACTTGGTGTAGAACAGTCAGTTCATGGTATGCAGTCAGCCACAGTCGCAACCGGCCGCTCTATTGGTTCTCCGTGTGGAGCACAATGCTGCAACCATGTTCAGGCTCAATATTTGCAAATGATAAACAAGCTTATTTAAATGAGTCATAAATGCAAATGCAAAAACACTGTGACCCTGTCAGTAATAAACTCTCCTTCATCCTGTGTGCCACTGGGTTTCTTCTCACGGTTCAATTATTTATCAAACTCAGTGTACAAGACTTTTATTTGTATATTTATTCTTTGCACTTTGCTTTCATGTTTGAGGACAGCAGATTTCACTGTGTGCCCTTTGCATGCCAATAAGAGCCTTGATGTTGACTGGCCAGTGTATCACATCCACACTTTCTTGTGCTTTGGAATCAAATTGAATGTTTGCTGTATCTGCAGTGCTGAGGTTTCTGCAGTTGTCTTCACAACAGTGGTATTGGCCTTTTTTTGCTAATTCTGTGTATGCTAAGTGTTTTACTGACACAGTATTACAACTAATTGTTCACCCCCATGACTTTCCTACTGTGACGAATTGAACACCCTTAGTAAAGGGGAGATTTTATTAGTTATTTATTATGAACATGCAGTTCTTACATTTTACTGACTATTCACTGGAGGAGATGGAAGAAATACCAGCAATTTCTTATTTCTTAGCAATTAAAGTTATTTTGTTTGTATCTAGTCCAAATCATGTGCAGCAAAGGCAGTAAGGTTTTGTTTTCTGTATGTAATGAACATCAGAGCGATTTTTGATAAGTGTAACGCTATGAGCAGCATAACTGCTTAGCTTAGCTATTAGCTTAGAAATTGTAAGTACATATTACTAAATCGCACAGTACTGACTGAAAATGTCATTTATGCGCACTTTTTAAATGCACGACAGTAGATGCATGGGTCACCGTTCACACAGTCTGATGTACATAACAATATATATTTAATTCTGGAGAACAAGCTCTGTTCATAAGGTTAATGGCTATTAGAAATTATAGCATTAGCTTCAAAGGCACATTAACTACCCAACATTTGACTTTTGCTGTCTATAGGTAGAAATTACTCTGAATCACAGCTTGGCTGGCAATAACACTCTTGGCCATGAGTGAACTAAAGAAACCATCCATCCATCTTCTTCTGCTTGTCCAATTCACGGTCGTGTGGAGGGGTCTGGAGCCTATCCCAGCTTCCATGGGTTGAGAGGCAGGGTGCATGGTCGACAGGTCGCCAACCAGTGTTTGCACCTATTGTTTCCTGGCCAGGTGGCTACTCAAGGATCTACTTAGGAAGATCCTGTCTTTTGTGGTGGCCACACACTGGCTGTCACTTGGTGTTCACTCTCTGCGGTAGGGTATCACTCCCTGTTCCTGTTCCAACACACAGTGGTGTGTTTGAGTAGCTTATCTGCATAGCAATTTAATTAAACACTTTTAGATACCTTTTTTCATAGTATAATCTTCATATGCTTCATCCAAAGCACACTCTCTGTGTACTCACTCCTTAATTTATTAAGTATTCACTCACTGTGTCTTTACTATTTTGCTAGCTTACCTTGTAGCCGACTCATTAGCAGCATGGCCTCTTCACCTGTTCCTCCTGCACTTTCCTGCTCATTGTGTCAGATATCTAGTTACTCCTCGGCCTCCTTTAGCGGTAATGATACTTGTAATAAATGTAGCCTCTTTGCAGCTCTGGAGGCCAGGATTACTGAATTGGAGACTCTGCTTCACACCCTTGATACACCTGTAGCTAGCCAGGCCCCTATAGGCGGTGCAGCCGAAGGTAGCGTAGGCCCCGCTAGCTGGCCCCCCCCCCGGCAGACCCCGAGCAGCAGGGGAAAGGGAACGGCTGGGTGACGGTAAAGAGGAAGCATAGTCTTAAACAGAAGCTGCAGGTACACCACCAACCTGTTCATGTGTCTAACCGTTTTCCCCCACTCAGCGACACATCCGCCGGGGATCAAACTCTAGAAGCTAGAAACACCGGCAACCATAGCCAATTGTTTTCCAGTGGCCAGAGCAGGCGACATTGAGGGAAATTTAAAACTGCTGGCTAAGAGTAAACGTAAATTCTGTAAAATTATAATTCATGTCAGCAGTAATGACACCCAGTTACGTCAATAAAATGAATATTGAATCGGTGTGTAAATTTGCCAAAACAATGTCGGACTCTGTAGTTTTCTCTGGTCCCCTCCCCAATCAGACCAGGAGTGACATGTTTAGCCACATGTTCTCCTTAAATTCCTGGCTGTCTGAGTGGTGTCAGACATTTCTATAGCTGACACCTTCAAGCTAAATGAATAAATACCACTATGGTCAAGTGGAGAAATACACAAGTTTGACTCTGAGGTGAAGAGTCCCAAATACAGGGTGGGCCATTTATATGGATACACCCTAATAAAATGGGAATGGTTGGTGATATTAAAGTCCTGTTTGTGGCACATTAGTATATATGAGGAGGCAAACTCCTCAAGATGGGTGGTGACCATGGTGGCCATTTAGAAGTCGGCCATCTTGGATACAACTTTTGTTTTTTCAATAGGAAGAGGGCCATGTGACACATCAAACTTATTGGTAATGTCACAAGAAAAACAATGGTGTGCTTGGTTTCAACGTAACTTTATTCTTTCATGAGTTATTTACAACTTTCTCTTTGTTCACAGCCATTGACATCCCGAAGAGGTTAACATGTTAGGAGCGTGTTACTATCTGGTGAACGTAGTAACTGGGTCATTGCAGCAGATTTGTGTCCAGAATGTGGACGCAAGAGAACTGTCAGTAATGAAGAAACATCAGTGGCTGTCCTAGCTTGATTCAGCAAGAGCCCACAGCGTAGCACTTGCCGCATGTCACTGGAGAGTGGCATTAGTCAAACATCCCTTTGGCGGATATTAGCTACTCACAAATGGCACCCTTACAAACTCCAGCTACTGCAGCATCTCAACGAGGATGACCCAGATTGGCGCACAGAATTTGCAGAATGGACAAAACAAAAATTGGAACAGGACCCTCAGTTCACGCAGAAGATTTTGTTCAGTGATGAGGCAAACTTTTATGTGAATGGTGAAGTTAACAAACAAAACCTGACACTAACCCAAATTGGATGGATCCCTCCAAGACTGTTGGAACAACAAAAGTGATGGTTTGGTGTGGTATATGGGGTACGACAATAGTGGGTCCATTCTTCATCAATGGAAACCTCAAAGCCACTGGATATTTGAAATTGCTACATGATGATGTGTTTCCCTCTTTATGCACTGAAGCTGGCACGTTCCCTGAGTTTTTCCAGCAAGATGGTGCACCACCACATTATGGGTGCCAGGTCCGAGCATTCCTAGGTGAACAGTTTCCTGGAAAGTGGATTGGTCGTCGTGGGCCAGTTGAATGGCCCCCAAGGTCTCCCGATCTGACCCCCTTAGACTTTTATCTTTGGGGTCATCTGAAGGCAATTATCTATGGTGTGAAGATACGAGATGTGCAGCACCTGGAACTACGGATACTGGATGCCTGTGCTGGCATTTCTCCTGCGGTGTTACTATCAGTGTGATAAGAGTGGGAGAAGAGGGTTGCATTGACAATCCAACACTATGGGCAGCACATTGAAAACATTTTATAAGTGGTCAGAAACTTGTAAATAACTCATGAAAGAATAAAGTTACGTTGAAACCAAGCACACCATTGTTTTTCTTGTGACACTACCAATAAGTTTGATGTGTCACATGGCCCTCTTCCTATTGAAAAAACAAAAGTTGTATCCAAGATGGCCGACTTCTAAATGGCCACCATGGTCACCACCCATCTTGAGGAGTTTGCCCCCTCACATATACTAATGTGCCACAAACAGGACTTTAATATCACCAACCATTCCCATGTTATTACAGTGTATCCATATAAATGGCCCACCCTGTATTTGGGATCTCTAGCATTTCTAAAAGCATAAACTGATTTCACCACTGATCTGCCTTTAAATCAAAATTGTGCCATAAAACTGTAATTGTACCACATCCAAGACATGCACGAAGATTAAAAACAACCAATACATGATTTTCGGTCTCACTTTATTTAATGATGATGTGAAAAGTAAAGGCTGTCCATAACATTCAGACAACAAAAGAAGAATGTTTTTTTTCTCCAAAGTCCCCCCCATAACAACTAATGGCTCCAAAAATGTTCAGGTGTTCCAAGTGTGATACTTATTTTATACAACTTCTTCATATCTAGACCTCATCTGTACATAACATAGTTACAGATACTGTAAATTAAAAAAAATGACTTCCAAGTATCCTTGTGGCATTTTGTGAAACATTTTCCTATGTAAAAATGAAAATGTACGTAAAGATCTTTACATATACATATATATAGTTCTCTATTCTTTCTGTAATAAGAAAACAATTTATTGCCCCTCTTAAACATGTTGCATTTAACATAGGTTTTGTTTATCATTTTAAACTCTTAATTGAACTTAATGCCATGTGATACCACATATCAAACCGACAAAACAGTAACAGTATGGACCTCTGTGTTGTTCCACTTAATATATTTGTCATATTACTATATTTTTGGACATGTATGTTTTGTGTTCTCCAGAAACCCTGATGATGACACATACAACGATATAATATATATACGTACATGTCACTTTGATCTTCAAACTTAAAAGACCTGTGGCAAATACAAATCATCAGCATGATGTTATTCATTACAGGAATTTATGAGCCCTTGACCTTCCACGATTGCATCTGCTGAACAGTTTTTCATTCATGTTCAAAAGAATTGAAATGGTTCGTAAAAGAATAAAAATCAGGGCACCTTACAAAATATATCGAACAACAACTGATGATCTGCATTTGGTATTTTTGAATGGACTAAAAGAAAAAAAAAAAAGTAATTTGATAATTTGGTAAATGCCAGGAGTGGTTTATTAAGATTGATCGTTTGCTACTACTTTCACTTTATTGCCCTCGGTGAATTGTTGCTAAACCAGTAGCATATTCGATATGATGATGTTGAGTTTACCCACTGAGAATCTTGGCATTGACGTGTGTGAGCTAATCAAACAGGTTAAGAGAACCTAAATCCATGAGCAAATACACGTAAAACCAAATAGCAGGTGAGAGGATGAAACTACAGAGTGGATTTGTCACAACAGTTGCAAAAACAGAGGTAACTCTGTGAATTATACATTTTATTTCATGCCGTCTTGAGAAAGCCAAATACCAAATATTCCATACATGGACACCATCATCAGGGTATCAGCAAATTGTACACAATCACATTTAATGTAATATATAAAATGTGCGGTTGGTTTGTTTTATCTCCTGAAGGAAGAACCAACCCTCTGACATGTCTTTCACTCACTTGTCAAGTGATCGTGATTCTCTGGTTGGCAAAGGTGCAGGAGAAGCTGTGACTCCTTGGGTATCTGTGCTCAGGGTTTTCCCCGCTCCTGTACTAAGCAGGGGCTGGAAGGGGAGGAGCTCTCATAGGGGGGGAGTCACCGTGATATGTCCCCATAGCAGGCGGGTCCCTGCTCGGTTGTCTCTTGCTCCAACTCGGTCGCAGGAGAGATCCACTCCAGCTGAAGTGGAGTATTTGCCAAGTACTCCCAAACTGTCCCGTTCGCCGAGGCATGGAATTGAAATTAATCTATGACACGTTGTACACTTTACAGATGTGCGGCCAATGTTGTGGGTCAGCGCATTTACCACACTGTGTATGTACTGTGGGTCCTGCAGGCTACAATATAAGACAACAGGCACAGCGCTCAACAAACGCCTTAAAAACTAAAAACCAAGACACCAATGGTGAAACAATATGCTGAGGACAAACCTTCTCACGCTCGATAAAAAAGTCCTTTGTTTGTCCGGAGTCATTGCTTGCTTTTCTCCTGCATGAGGAAAGTTTTACAAAAAACTGTCGATGACCGTTGTGCTCAATGCGGTTCAGCGGCACTGAACATTACATTTCCATAGCAACTGAGGTATGTTCACTGTTGCTAAGCGTGAAGTGGGTTTTCATGACACTCGATATTATCTGTGAAGAAAGCCCTGTGTCTGTGCTGTATCACTGTGTCCAGCAGTGGCGGCATCACCGTCTTGGAACTGTAAGCTACAGTCGGTAGGGGCTTTTTACTTGAGACTCCCTTGTGTTTACTGTCTTTACTACCACTCATGGAAATTCAGGTCAGCAGGCTTAATCCAGACTAGCTGTGGAACCGGAAAACCTACATCCTTTCCACCATCACTTCTCAAGTTTGATCTCTTCTGACAAAGCAGCTTTTTATTCATTTCAGAGTCTTGTGCCTCTTTTTGTGCCATTGACTCCCCCATCGCCCTTAACTGTGCCGGTTAGCTGTAAGGGCTAGATCGGACGGACATCTTAACAGTCTATGGAGACCAATCTGTGGGGATCAATAAGACCAGGCCCGTCACTAAAGCAGTGTCTGAAAAAGCACCCGATCTCATGAGGCGCTCTCATATGAGCGTGTCTTTGTGTGTGCACTTCTTGGCGTATTAACACAAGACATCTGTGGAACACTCTCATGGCGTTCTATTTTCTAACATACGCAGCCTTTGAGACTTTTTTAAAAGGCATAGCACTGATATTCTGTATAACATGCTTTCTGAAGACATATTGAGCAGACTGTAAAATATGAAGGCTTATGCAAAGTCTGATGTGAAATCTCTGATAAAACCAAAAAATAGCGGTACAGATAAGCAAAGTGGAAAAAACAAAATAAAAATAAAAAAAGAACCAAGTTGCTTAAATTTCGAAAAATGGGCACTGGTGCATTTTGATATTTGGTGACTCAGACTTTGATGTATCTTACTTTGCTGCCCACAAGCTAATTGATTAACAGTTACACAAAAATCTATATCTCTCATACATATGTCTAATTTGTAGGATGCCATGTTTTATACGCTTTTCATCTGAAATTGTCATGCCTACCTGCCTCTGTTATAAGCCTCACGCTTAGAACCAACTGAATTGTCCATTCACAGCATATACAAAGCTTACAGTACATCAATGTTAAAAATGATGATATTTACATGTCTGGACAAGATTGGGAAAGGGTAAAGCAGTAAATTTGATGATTTCCTTTTGTTGGTTGTTGCAGATTCCTCATCTCCAAACCATTATCCAGTCACTGAAGCAGTGAAATACTTAAGTTAGATGACAAACTCACGTGTTGCTGCGAGCACATACATACAACAGATTAGGAACAGAAACAGACAATCCCCTCTGAAGCAGATAAGGCTACACATCATTAGGGTTGGTCCACCACAGCTATTGGGGTGTCGCTATATTTGTGCATGTGTGTGTATTTGTATATAGCCTATCTGTGTTTGACTGTGCATATGTGTATATGCCTAGGCAGGCGGGGGGGCAAATGGACAAGGGGATGTTAATTAAAGGAGTTTTTAAGGGTCATCCAGTGCTCACTCTGTCTCCTCATACCCCATCCTGACTGAGGATATCAGTTTACAAGAAGACCAAGGTGAAGAGGTATGAAGAGTGAACCCCCCTCCCCCCCTCCCTTCTCTCCCTGTCCTCCTTGATCCGAGACAAAATACGCACTTACGCTGATGATATCAGTCTATTGTAGAAAAAAAGAATCACATATGTCTCCTCTGCAAAGAGCCAGGTGGGGGAGTGAATGAAGCTCACAGGCCAGAGACCATTACCCGGTAGGAGGGGGGCATGTGTCTGTGCCTTGGGCTCGAACCAGGGCTGCCATTAGGGCTGGTGCAGCTAGCATCTACCCCTCCTATGGAAGGTAAGTAGGCATGATGGAGGATGGGCAGCTGCAAAGACAGTCGACGCTGTATGCTGCAGATAGAGAAGGAAAGGAACAATGTCAGTGATTACAGCACATTTACTGAAGTATTATGTTATAGTCAGCAGTCTGCTCTTTCTTTTCTTGTCATTACTTACAATATAATTTCTTTGCATATCCCATGGATACTGAAGAATGTGGATTTTTTTTTTTTCACTGACTTGAAATTGTTATTTCGGGCTGACAGATCACACGCTCCTTGTCCTCCACCTGCTTTCTTCTTTTGCTTGTAATCTGTTTGCCTTTTTTCATGTCAACTTTGATGCCCAAGCTTTTTTTTCTCCCACATGAGTCACAGTGAGTGTCTCTGGGGAAATGCTATTTGGAATCTCATGGAAACTCTTTGTAGAGCTGTGCCTTTTCTTTGTACACAGTTGTTTCAGTTTCTTTAGTCAGACTTTGTTTCTTTCTTGCCTCAGAAGTGCAGGGTTCTCTCTCGCAACGTCTCGCAACGTCACCAATTTCTTGTCTTTTCCTGAAGGTAAACGTATTTCCATATATAGAAATATCAGGGCGTAGCAGTACGGAGACGATAATCAGATTGCACAAGTCTGTTGGTTCAGAATGATTCTGATTTACTGACATACCCACAGTGGTGAGAACATAGGTTTCAAAAATCTGATGGTAATTTTGCGTAAGCCGTTTTCTACGCGGGATAAGAACAGATATTAATAAATGAGAACCAGTGTGTCTGTCTATCACGTTGGATCGCTTTGTTGTATAAATCTAACCAGGGCTGGATCATTTTGCTTCTAATAATGAATTTACCCCATTTTTACTCTTGCTGACCCTCTGCCAGAGTTCCGAGTCAGTATTTGTCATTTGCAAATTAGTGTCTTTGTAAGTTCAAATGTGCGTTCGCAGCTGTGCCCTGGATAGTGCACTTCATCTGCTTTTAGTGATTCCTCTTGCATGATTTATCTGAGCATCATATGGGATATGCAGAGCTAAATTCAGTTCATCTCAGGTTATCAGCACCAACCGCAGCAGTTTTTTCCCCCCGCAAATGAATTAACACATTAGCCATAAAGCTAGTGACGGAATTGAATTCCTCACTAAGCAGTAAGCATCTTATTTTTCATTAATTTTAGCAATGGAGCTCTTTCAGGCAGATCTGATCCTGGAAAGGCTTCAATAAAATGCTGTGTTTTAGCAATATGGCCATATGAGCTGGATGTTGCTGTCAATACAACAATTTTGTCACAGTCTGGAAGTGGCATATGCAGTGGTCTTGCTCGATTTACTATTAAAATGTTCGCTACACACTTTCACACATATCAAGTTACAGTGAGAAACTGAACATAGCGAACAGATAAGATGGATCATAAAAGACTAGCATCTGGCATTGCACAGCTTCTCACAAGCCTTCAGCAATTTCTTTAATTGTTTTCTGTGTATTCTTTAGCATCCTCCTCTATAGCTTCTTCTTCTTACTAAGCCCCTAATCCACCGTTCCTCTTTCCACCGTCGCTTCTGGGATCGTCTGACGTAAAAGAACATTTCATGCTTCCGCCTGGTGTGACAGTTTGCACCCTACCTCGCCAGAGCCATTGCCACTGCCAGCCATTTTCAAGAAAGTTACATAAGCATTTGGTTGTGTAAAAAATTAAGAGGGGCTAATAAGATTCAAGCTTGTTCTGCATTAAACGTAGTAAAATGTCTTAATTAGGAAAACTTAAATATTAACCCTCCTGTCATCCTTTAATGGTCCTCAGGCCTGTTCAGTTATTCTGACCCGTTCTACTTTATGTGATGAAAACACAACAGCTTATGAAGGAATTTCGGGATATTTTTTGGAATATCATCTAGGACACGGGTGCTACACTTCACGATAACACACGCCTGCATTTTTCATGCCACAAAATATTTATACATCTCGGTCTCTCTCTATTCATAACTCTTTTGTAACTTATTTATATTTGTCTCTTCTTTCTCTTCTCTTTCTCTCCCTTCATCTCTCTTCCCTCCATGTGATCAAACATTCATGTGGCATGGGAACAGCTCCAAGTGTTCCTTTACTTCTGTTCTCCTCCCTGTCTATTTTCAGAGCTGCTTCCAATGCGAGCTGTAAATCAGTGGTTACATAAGCCTCTGCGAGTCTCTACCTTCTTCTTTCTTCCCTCCTTCTTATCTCTGCCTTTCTTTTCTATCTAAACATATTTTTTCTCTTTAAACATCTTCTCTGTGTAACTGCCCTCTCCTCTGCATTGTATCCTCCTTGCCTCTTGTCTCCGCTTTCTTCATCCATCCATCCCTCTACATCCTGCATTCTTCTCCTGGATCTGGTTAAACGTGTGTGGGAGGGAAACTTCTCAATGATGCATGAAGTGTCCCCCCACTCCCCATTGATGAAGTTGACATCCCTCAGCTTTGCTGCCTTATGAATAATAAGTGAATGCAGATCTGCATTTGAATGTTTTGAGAGTTCATCTTCCTTTAAAAGTTGAGAAAACAAATCAATTACCTGCGTGTATATGCATGCAAAATGGACATGTGTGTTTTTGTGTGTCCGGCTGTAAGTAAGCTGCAGGACGTTCAGCATACTTGGAGAATACACTTGCACTCTGTGAGGTGATATGCATGTTGGTGGTTGATGGTATGTGCATTGCGTGGGAGAGAAAAGTAGAGGGCCAGTCCATGCTTTCACAAGGCTCTGTTGCCAGAGCAACCGCCTGAGAGCTGCTGGTGGTTGTGCTACATGTGACATGTCGTCTGATGAGAAAGCTGACAAGACAGAGGGAAAAAGGGGGAGAGACACAGGAGTAGAGGGGCTAAGGAAATGGGAGATCTCACTGTTCTGGTGAGTTGATATCCTCGAGAGGACCTCTGTTTATTCTGGAAGGATCCATGGAGCCCCACTGCGCCTGTGGTTTCTGCTCTAGGTGGTTCTTCAGTATCGACTTTTCTCCATCTGCATGAAAACATGTGTAGACAATAAAGAAAATTGCAGGCTGTCACCTGGACTGTCATATTTTGTCACTGTAAGTTGAAAATGACCAGGATTTCAAATAAGGCATTGGCCTTCAGTCCTGACATTGGACTTTCCAACCGTGCAAAAAATAGCAACAAATGCTAATAAATCAGCTAATGCTAGGTGTGTATTGTATGTCAACACACACCTAGCAAAGTTAGTCTGTGAAGGATCATGTCAGCTCAGATGTGCATGCTCACTGCATATGCTTCATTCACACTAAGAAGTTAAACCAAGTGTGTTGACATTCAGTATGAAGAGACCGCTTTTGCATGATGTGCAGACTAGCGTTACAGATTAGTTCATAAGGAGCAGGTGAAATTGGCCTTTGGTTGCAAATAATAATAAAATAAAAATATAATAATAATAATAATAATAATAATAATAACATTTAATTTGTCCAACTGTTACTAGTCAAAAATTTCTCGCTCAACTATCTGCATGCTAGACAAATTACACAAGTCAGACTATGTTTTGGACAGAGATGCAAAAAACAAACTTGTTTTGCTCAAACTTTGAAAGTGGACACTAACACTTGGACCAGATTCATTTCAGAAGTGGGGACTGGGTGATATCACAACAGAACAAGTGCACTGAGTCACCAGCTGAAGATGCCAGGATTCAAACCACTGGCCCTGAGGACTAAGGCTTAAGTGCTCTACCACCAAACACACAGCCACCAAAACATTACTGTTTGTGAGTGCCAGTAATCTAAGGCTATCTCTTTACAACAGGGAGAAAAACACTCCCGCTGCATTAAGTAGCACCACATGAGCCGTCTTCTTTCTTAAACGGGACTGGAAGAGAAAGAAAATGTATATCTGATGTTTTTAAACCTAGGCAGAATTAATTCAAACGGGATCTTGTGAGGTGAAAAGCAGGCAAGTACTCCTTGCGTACCGTCCTATCATAGGGCAAGAAAACATTTCAATGAAAACATAATTTAATGGCATTTAAAGCCTGAAAATTCGCAAATACTCCACAAGTAAAAAAACAAAACAAAAACACTGAAAAGTATAAAAGATTTTGTCTTTCTTTCAGTGCTGTTAATCTATACATAACAGCATTTAACTTATCATGCTAAAATCAGGCCATGGCTGTCAACCTGTCAGAAAACCGCACCTTAACTGTCATCTCCTGGTGTTCTCCAGCATTGCCATGTGCTTCTACATATTCATGAAGACAGCTAGAGCGAGGGAGAGGTGGAGTGTCGCGTCTCACCCTTTGTGAGTGAGCGTAATCGCTGTTGACACAGCATTCTTCCCTTATAACAGCCACTCATTCACAGCCCCCAATACATTTAGACCAGCTCTCTTATGAATACTGATGACTACAGTTAGAAGCCAATGGTGGTGATGATGATGATGACCGTCAAGCATAAGTAGAATGAAGCTGGGAAAAGTTTATGCGCCGATGATCTTTAAAGGAAGCTTAACTACCTGTGATTTTATTGTCAGAACGTGTGTCAGGCTGACATTTGTGAGCAGCGCCTTATGCGCGCTCTCGCTTTCTTATTGTCTCCATAAGAGAGAATTTCAGCAACCCAGCAGCTGATACGTTGTAGCCCAAACATAAAAACATTTTCTCATTTAGAGAAAACTATTTTTTCATATATACTTAGATCATCTTTTAATTTTTGAAAGGTTTAAAAGAAATTATTTCCAATAACCTACAAATTCTTTGACATATCTAATTTATTGGGCTCCTTTGACGATATAAGCAAGGAAGCACTAGAAAAGGCTGTGTCTTAAAATAGACCCAGTTTTATAAGCCCACACAATCTGAATTTTACTTCATTACACTGAACCTGATGTCAGCTGCCAGCTGCTGCCTCCACTTTCGACAGATTTTTTTCCTCAGCAAGTGTAAAACAACAGGTAAAATGATACATTTTTTTAATGAATTGAACTACACTGTGGGATCCATTGATTTGACCTTTGAAACCACGCATGCTAAAATAGACAAACTAAAATAAGCTCAGTAAGGAAGATTCACACTGTATCCACTCATCTGCCTGAATTCCTGGGTGTTCAAGCTGCTACTCTATTCCTTACATCACTGTCAAACCTAACTCTGTCATCATCACACTGGCCCAATCATTTTTTGGGTAACTTTCTGTGAACCAATCAGCCTCTGTCCTGGCTGTTGTTCAGTCTCATTTGTGTGACCTACCTCCACTCCATTTCCACCAGAGATCTTTGTCCAGGTCTCCACCTGCTTCATCTCTGCCACCACTAGTGTTTTTCTTCCAGGTGCTCCCTTTAGGGATCACCACAGCAGACCATTTGCCTCCATCTCACCCCACCTCTGAAACAAGCTACATCTCTGCACACTTTCAAAAACAGAATCAAAACTTTTTTTTGACCCAGGCTGACACTTAATAGATGTTGATTTTCTTTGCTTTGTTGTAGTTTGCTGTTTTCAAAGAAATGTGCTACATAAATAAAATTGCTATAGCCAAAGCCATCCTTATATACATCCATGAATCTCCTCTGTGATCTTCTTTTCCTCCTGCCTGACAGCTCCATATTCAACAGCCACAATCACATATCTATATAAAATCTATCCTTGTATCCTCGGCACCGTCATATAATATCAATAAATAACTTAAAGTAATTTTAAAGCCAAACTATATTTAGTTTCAGACAGGAGGGCGTACACTTATTTTAGCACAAACACAAAAGGCAGGGGCAGAGAACACGCTAAAACACACAAAAAGAAGCATTACACACATTTCTGTGTGAATGTGCTCATTAACAGCCATCAGTTCACTGCGTAACTATGAACTTTCACAGATGAGGAACTTCTCAAACAATTCCAACACGCTCTGCTCCCAATTGGCAGAATGAGCGCAGCTGTTGTGCTCTTTTACCTTCCCGAGCTCAGACAGATCCATTAGACACCCCTGAGAGCGGCTTTGTGCTGGCGTGTGCAGCAGACACACTGGATCCGGCTGCTGTACATCAGCGTCACTCTGCGACTCTTAAAATGGTGCCTAATGCAAAGCGACGCTGCTGGGCTGTAACGATTCGCTGATTCAATTTGAGGCAGCAGACTTCATAATGTCTGCCATACACGCATCGTTTAAACAGCACAGGCAGAAGTTTGGAGGACTGATGGGACACGCATCTTTATATTTCAGCAAATTAGGATTTGCTCTTCGTGTTTCTATAAACTAGCCTCGCCGGCTGATGACTCACCTCACCTGCTCCCAAACTTTTCTTTACTCTTATCTGGTTCTCGACTTTGTTTCACAGACACTAAACTACGCCCCAAACAAGAAATAATTAGGTATAATACCGAGTGTACACCAGGGTTTGAAAGTGAGGCGAGAATGACGTGTGACTACAACATGTGCTAAATTTGACAAACAGCAGTGGAGCATACGTGTACTGAGGTGCTGTAGCTAATCTCATGACTCATTACAGACGTCACAGATGCTCCTGTGTCCCTCCTGCTGACAGGTGCTCCCGCAATGGGAAAAAAAGAAAGATATTCCTTCATCCAGCTGCTCTGAAAGCAGAATTAAAATCCTTTACTAAAACCACTGAATATGGAAATGCACCGTAACGGTGGCAAAGAATTAGTATTAGATAATGTATGTGAGGATTACTTTGAAACTGAAGCCAGTTCAGGATTTTATGATAGTCCTGAAATTGTGATACAAACCACTGAAATGTAAATTACACTCGCTAATGTGAAACACAACGGTTCACAACATGATAACATACTAGCACAGTGCACGATCACGACATGATATCAAAGGGCATAAATTACAACAGAAATAAACAAAAGCAGTTTTGATCTCTATAGCTTATTTCCTGCTTCATGATTAATGTTCATTTTTTTAAATAACTAACTAGTTCATGCACTATAGTGGCACCACTGTGTAAAGAGGCGTGGCCACTTAAAGTAACTTACAGATTAGGGATGTCAAACTCATTTCACATCATCAGATGCATAGAGCCTACGTTGATCCTAAATAGGCCAGACCGCTCCACTCCACAAACTCCACTTTCTGTCACTGAAAAGTCGTTTAACTGCACATTCAATCTCCCAGATTTCTCAATATATGAAAAAGTGGTGCACTTTCATCTCAGTGCACCTCAGTTTCTTTTACATGATTAAAAAAGGCTGCCGTAGTAAATCAAAGAAATCTGTCAGCGTGACTTTTTGCAGTGTAAATTACAGAAAATGTTTTGGTAACTCATTGCTCAAACTGTCCTGTAATCATAAAGCAGAGATTTTTTGTAAATTCTTATAAAACGCCCTATTTTATTTATTCATTTATTTAATCATTCATTTTACTGTGGACGCATTTAAAAAACCAAAAAACAAAATATTTCTACAGTTAATAGTAACAAAAGCTCATTACTGTAGTATGAATGGCTGTGTGCAAGGTCATTATTGGTAGGAGAAGCTGTAAAAAAAAACAAAAACACATGCCCCCATTTACACTTTCCAAAAATGTCCGGTGGGCTGGATCAGGGGTGATTCTGGCTGCTTGGCTTTAGGTTTGACACCCCTGCTACAGATGGTTCTGTGAGTGAAACAATTTTTCACTAATATGGAATATTTTCCATGTGCCTCAAATGCTTATTGTCAGACAGATATAAAAACAGAGCTATAAAAACAGTATGGCAGTAGTTGACCAGGGCTAAATGAAAGCATGCAGCGAGTATCTCACCTTTGCCATCTGTAAAGTTGCGTATGCTGAGAATGTTGTTGGCATCCGAATAATGGTTCTGTTTAATGTAGGGAGTTTTCTCCGGCGTGTCCTGCAGCTGCATGGTCACTTCCTCCAGCTCTTTGTCCAACTTTTTACCCAGAAAAAAATCTTCTGTTAGTTCATTGAGTATTACAGTTGATCACTTAAAGTAAGTACATTCTCACCCATCACTTAACTATTGTTTCACACCAAGGTTTCATTAATTATCCACAGACAGCCTAACTTACACACTGTGAGGTTATCAGCCAGAAATGAACCTAAATTAGGGTTTGTCTGGGTGTGACTGACTGCTGCAAATGCTACTTTGCCAAAATGATGAAGAAATCTTCAAAGAAATCTTTTTTAAAGTGTAACAGAACATTTACTCTTTGTGCCCACTGCATCGCTGTTCTGTCTGAAAGGTGATGAATGGGTTAAAAGATGAAAACAAAGAAGCTGTAACTGGCTGACCTCTGTTATCCTCATACGGAGGCGGTGGTTATCAGTCTGAAGGCTGTCCAGTCGAGAAGTGTTGGCTTGGTTGACGCTGGTGACTGAGGTGGAGGTCTTGGAGTCTTCTTTCTTCTGATTCTGGGTGAACTTTAATCTGCGGTTCTGGGTGGCTGCATCTGGGTTTGTTCTCATCGTAATTAGCTGAAAGTGGAGTTATGGGCATTAGTCACAGCTGCACTCTCGCACTCTAAAATTGCAGGAGTGCAAAAAACCCCCAATACCTAACTGTTTACGCTGCACCTTCAGCTTTCAGGACTTAGCTGAGTAATAATTAAAAGCTCTAGTTTATGTCATTGCAGAGTCTTTCAGCCACGCTCACACACACACACACCCTCTCTGTCCTATAAAAACTGACCTTGGGAACGAAGACCAGACAGAGCGTGATGGTGCTACAAAAGATGATCACCAGCGCTACAATGCAGAACTGGACATTGGGCTGGTCCCTCGTCAGAAAAGACACCGCGGCGCCAATGATGCACATGATGCCGACGTTGTACACGCTCATTCCGATATATTTGCTATCGTTCAGAGCGGGAATGCTCACATTCCTGGTCTCCCATGCCAGAAAGCACCCAAACAGCTGTAAGAGAAGAGAAAAGGAAGAATATGAGTTATGTTTAAGAGAAGATCACACAAAGCTCTGAGAACAAATGAATGACTTTGGTCATAGAAAGCCTGGACTTGTCTTTCTCCATCAGTGACGTTTAAGTAGCTCTCATTTTCCTCCTGCTTGTTTACATTTCTGTCTGAGGTCTTTCAGAAGAATTATTCATTCTTAATTTATTTCTGATTGTTCATGCTAAACACTAATGGAGTGGGGGTTGTGTAATTTCACTTAGCTGAAAGCAGACAAAAATAAACTTCATTATATGATGACGTGGTAAAGGGCTGAGATACAATCTAAAGAGACAGCAGTTAGTTTCACGTCTGGAAAATTTTATGTGCGAGTGAATTGTTTGTTGCAGCAGCAGCAGACTGCTGAATAATTCACAGTGAGCTGTGTAAGATGGCCTGCCTGCTTATTCAAAGTCTAAATCAGAGCTTGTGGAATGACAAGCAGAAGAATTAATAGAGCAGTCATCGAGGCTTAGTGCACCTGAGGTGTGTGAGCATGTGGATGTCAGGTACGGCTGCAGTGTACTTGTATGTGTCCATATGTGAGTTTGCATGCATGTAAAAGCAAGGATGACTCAAGCCATAAACGTTTTGGTGTTGCGCTGTACCTCTCGGTGCCTCGCGGAGTTGACGGCTCCTGTCAATTACATCACTTTAACTTTCTGTACCGCTATACTTCTTTGTTCCTGTCTTATTATTTTACATGAAAGTCTCTTGGCTTATTCCTCTGCCATCTCCTCATTCCTTTCATCTTTCCTTTTTTGGAAACTTTTAGGTAGTATTTTTAGCCAGGCTACTCTTTATTCTTTCAATCTGCTTAAGATGAGTCATACATCACCAGAATCTAGCTTTTACTAACACCTAATAATGAGGAACATTTAGTACATGCTTTCATTTTCTCCAGTCTTGATTATTGCAACTCACTCCCTTTTCACATGCGTCCTTCAGCAAGCCCTAGCCCATTTTTAACTGGTCCAAAATGCAGCAGCTAGGCTGCTAAAAAAAACTATTCAGCCCTCGCACATCACTCCTATCCTTACTGCCCTTCACTGGCTTCCGTGGAAATTCAGAATTCCCTTTAAAATATTATTAATAGCATACAAAGCCCTTCATAGCCAGGCTCCTTGCTATAAAGCAGACCTGCTGAGACCTTATTCCAGCAGTTGGCCTCTTCGATTATTCGATCAGAGTCTTTTAACTGTTCCAAGCTCTTACTTTAAAACTAGAGGTGACCACAGAGGTTTTCTTAAACTTTGTAACAGCTGAATTAGATCAGCAGAATCTGTGGTTTGTTTTAAAGGTTAGCTTTTTCTTTAAGCTTTTTCCCAATATTTTTGGGTCTTGTTTTTCCATTTGGAATGAATGTTTGACTGTGTGTTTGTATAGCTGGACATGTGTAGCACACTTATCTTTAATGGTCTATCTTCAGTGTCTTTTTTTTTGTGGCAGGCATTATACAGTTTCTCCTTCTTCATGGAGATTTTGAAGCACATATTATCTAGCTATGATAATAACTACACATTCAGAGTTTGCATGTAGCGTTAGCTGTGCTCTGCTGTTAAAGTAACACAGATTTTTCAAATGAAATCACCAAGGAAAACCATTTGGTCTAAAGTAACTCAATATTGCTGATCCAAAGAACAAAAACAAAAAAACAAACAGAAATTTACTTTAATGTCTGTAAGTGTTAAATCAGTAGCAGTTAGAAAAAGAGGCAGTCATGCCATAAACTCATACAAGTGCAAATGAAACAAGTAGCTTGACATATTGCAAACTGCGTGCTTTCATTCAGCTTCTCAAGAGTTAGATGAGAAAATCTGTCATATCTGTTTTCTGAAACTGTTAAGGAAATTATAAAGTCAGGAAAAAAGGAAGCCATTATCCACTCTCATTTTCCCCCCCTTTTTAATCAAAGCTTCTCCTGTGTTATTGAAAATTGTTTTCTTTCCAGGTCTTTGTATTGGAGAGAAGGGTCCTTCCTGATCCTCCGAAATATTCACCTAAAGTTTTAGGGAAAAAAATCAAAATAAAGCTGAAAGTCTGCACTTCAATCACATGTTAATTGTTTGAGGAACAATCCAGTGTTGTGGCGTACAGAAGCAAAATTACAAAAATTGTGTTTTTGTCCCAATCATCTATTGCATGTCTGTCCAAAATGGAAGAGGGACTCTTGTTCCTTCTGCACTTTGCTTTGTTTTTCCTGATTAAAAGGTGTTTTATATAGACTTGTTGGTAAATGTAAAGTATACACTAGAGATAGATTGCAAAAGAAAATCCAAGCCACATCAGCAGACACATCTGCAGATCAATCTTTACATTTGACGAAATCCTGTTTTCTCACCATTAGTAGCCCCTTGTAGGCATAGACGATGCCCAGCCAAATGGTCATGTGGGTGTTCTCACAGTGCTCCAAGAAGGGTCGGATGGCAATATCTCGGCCTTGGGGGTCGGCCTGTTGACAAAACAACAAATAGACAAGAAAAAAAACTGAGTACAGCTCCCACAAAAGTACCATTCTCATCCCAGAGATTGAAACATTGCTGTTCGTTCAGAAAATGCAGGTGTTACAAAGAGTCACACTAGCACCGCTCAAGTTAGGTAGGTTTTCTTTAGCTTTCCCTGGCTGTTCGGTTAGTTTAGTGTCCAAACCGCCTGGTTATGAGTAGGAAAAGATTGCTGTTTTGGTTCCTTCAAAACATTAACCCGACATGTTGGAAGACAACATTTAACTGTGACGGCAAGTGCCACCCACTTTGCTATTGCATTGACAAACACTGTCACTGGAAGAAATGATAAAACCAACAGAGAAACACTCTAAATAAGCTCTAAATAAAGAAAGCCCTCAGTGAGCCTTTCGGCTGTTCTCACATTAGTTTTCGCTTTGTGGGTTATTTCACAAAGGAAATACAGACTATCCAATACTCCTGCAAATTCAGGGTGTCTGTGATCAGCTATCCAGGTGTGAAATCAAACTGTTTCCCCATCACTTCCACTGGGCCTCTCCAAAGTCAGCTAAAGTTAAATTAATCTGTGCTTAGGATGCTAATGGGCACAACTAATGAAGCTTATTCATTAATGTGATTTACACCTCCTCCTTTCTTTCTTGTTTCTCACTCAGTCTCCGTCACGCTATCTCTTAATCCTGCCATCGTCTCTCTGTTCCTTCCAGCTTTCTCTTCGCTTCCACTTGTCTTTCGCCACAGCTCATGACACGAGTGACTTGCAGAGCAAATTAGCACCTGTGGTGGATATTAATACGCTAAAACACGTCACCTCCCCTTTCCTTTTCCCCCCTCTCGCTACCTTTGAAAAGCCTTTAATAAGAGCATTAGCTTGGCTGCATGGACTCATCTGAGGCCACTCTAATATATCAACTGTGAGACACCTGGGGCGAGGCCGGGCACAATGCCACGATGGTCTCCAGGTGTGTGCATGTTTAGTATTCGCAATTAGACATGTCTAATGTCTCAGCAGATGGTGTGTGAGCGTATGTGTGTATAAGCAAACCCAATAACATTTTTCACGAAACGTAGTCTATAATCGAAATTCCTGGGAAACAAAAAAAGAAGAGTAAATAAAGGGAAAAGAAATACACTGAAAAGATTGCCTCGTTTCCATCCTCATACCTATGACACTGTACTTTTTATTAATGCTCTCAGCCATTCATAAATGCTACACATACACACCCCAAAATACCTTGTGCACTTGTCATACTGACATGAATATTCTCCATTCAGCTCGCATTAATGGAGATTACAGCTATCCATGCCTCCCTTCATGACCTTGATGAATTTATATTAGTGGTTCTCTATAGGATGATGGCTTAAAATGGGAAATTGGTGCTTAAAGAGGTGCCCTGACTCACCCGAAAGAAAGAAAAGAAAAGAAAATGGGCCCATAACACATCATTTCTGGGTATCCTTGGCGAGTTATATCATAGTACAGTTTCCTAGCTTTTATTCCCATGCCTCTATCGTAGAAATACAACTTCCACAGTGTTCCCTACTCAGCTTCTCTTCACTGCTCTTTCTGTTTCAAATGTTCAGCTCTGCACAGGATTACATATGCAGTTAGTTAAACATTGCAAACGGTTTGCAAAAAAAAATAAAAGAAAATAAAAAAGAAAATACCAGACACAACCTTTCCCTCCCCCCACAACAACTTCTCCACAATCTTTAAAACTTCTGATGTTGCAAAGCAGAAACATACTGAAGACTGAGGATCGCTTCGGTGGCAGGGAGTTCACACACTTTGTCAAAGCACTCTCGTACCCCTTCTGAGAGTTTCCGTGGCAGCCGCGTGGTTCATGTCGCAAACGTCTGAGAATATTCTGGGACTTGAGTTTTGGATTCTTGTTAGCTTTAGGTGAAGGACTGATGGAACGGGGTTTCTGCTCTAAAAGCCATCAGAGGTAGACACTCGGGAAAGTGGGACAGGAGATGACGCACAGAAAGGCTTTTTTTCCTTCTTTTTTTCTACATGGAACCACAATTAGGAAAAGGAATCCTAAGATTTTCATCGTGCAGTTACAGGGAGCTTCTGCTTTCATTTTATTTTTAGCTTAGTAATGTTGTGAGCATGAGAATATCTGTGCATCCCTTATGCATGAGATGTCCTGGTTTTTGCCAAGTCGCAGGGCAGTAGCAGGTTACTGGTTTCATCTTCGGTCATGGGAAGTAATGCGGTTTTTAAACAATGAAAACAAGCAATCTGCAACCTGCTGACTACATCGCAGAAAAGGGCAGTATTTGTATGCACGATACAAACAATGCTTAAGTGAAATACTTTTTTTTCCCTTTTTTTTTTTTTTTTTTTTTTTTTACAGAAGACAACATTTGTGAAGCATTTTCAGCAATTTTTGTAATTATGTACTGTCAGACCTATATTGAAACAAAATCCTAAAATTACCGGGGCTTTACTAACGGGAGAAGAAGAGCTGCAAAATACGTTTTAAATTATCTGATGAAGCCTGTGAAAAAACTCCTTTGATCTAACTTTCCACTCCTTCTCCTTGTTCTTCTGATGTCAAATACCCACAAGCAGTAAACAGCCTGTAAAGACTAAGCCTTGAGACATTTGTGTAACGGCCGCCCATGAAAGACAAATGCTGATTACACCAGCAGATAAAGTCAGCGATGTTACATGCAGTTTTAGAAAAGACCGCTGACAAGTTGTTAAGATCGATTAAGACATTATTTTAATTCGATAACATGACATAACAGGTGATGTATGATGTAATTTCACAGCATTTACTGTCTAACTCCTCGGAATTTATGGTGTTATTATACTTGTACAAATCAGCAGTTGAATTATGTAGCATCTCCATTAATGCCTCTTGGCATACGATCTATGTATCGCTTGTGTTCCGCTTCTGTGATGAAGTTGCAGTGCACTGTTTGCGGCAACATTTAAATACGCACAGATGCTGCAAAGTGCAAGTATCTTAGTTTCCTGATTTTTTACTTTAATTTATCGACTAATGCAGCTGTGCTCAGTGTAAAAGATCTAAAGGATTCAGAGACGAGCTTGAATAGACAAAAATGAACCTAAATGTCAGATATTCATTACGAACCTTTGATTTAAGTTGTTTTGTTTGATCTATGTCGTCAGACCTCTTGAGAGCTTTTCTACAGAACAGCTTTACGCCATCGTTCTCCAGCATCTTTGTCATTTTTGTATATTTGTGTTTTTGGCTGAGCAGCCTCTTATTCCAACAACAATGCTCCAGGAAGTCACACTTCTTGCAAATCATTTTATTCATTCACTACGAGAGACGCATTCTGCATCGGCGCGCTGTGCATAGTCGCAGCTCCGAGCAAACTTGTGTCACTAACAACTAAATGATAAGACAAAATGAGATATAATGCTTATTAGGCTTGGCTCTCTATCGCAGCAGAGCAGACAGGAGTTCTCGCCTTTTGGAGAAAAGCTGTCTGGGGAGTTGCCAGGCAACAGGGCTGTTGGCGGCAGGCGGTGGTGATGGCGGTAAAAGTGCCGGTTCGCTGTCATTTTTCAGAGCATTAGCCTTCTAACGGGATCACTCTGGGAGGGCTGCAGCGGGCACAGTGGTGGCAGATTGTCTATGGAGAGATGGATCTAGATGAAGCGACTGAGGGAGTGATAGAAGAGGGGAGAAGAAACGAAGGGTGCGACGGAGAGACGACCGGAGCATGAAGTATGGATGGAAAGATTGAATGTGAAATAAGTGGAGTAATCAAGGGGACGAACAGATCGAGAAGTAGATGATGCTGATCCTGTTTTCTCAAAGGGAAAACTTGAGGAAATCAGAAAGAGCTATGAAAAGGTGGAGATAAAGATTAGGATTCCAACTATCTGATACATATGTCATGGTTTTGCACAGGGATGAACATTTATTGTTTATTGTCGTAGCTGCACTTACTACACTAGCACAAGTGGCAAAAACCAGACTTGAAAGCACAAAACTAAATTTAGAAATTCCTATTGTTGGCCATTTCGTCTTCCAGCTTCTGTAACTAAGCTTATGAACGGGATTCTGTTCAGCAAGTGACTGAAGTTTCCTGTTACCACGCAACAACGATGAGCCTTTGTACAAAAATAAAACTAGACATGAATATGCTCATTGTGATGAATTATCTATCTCAAAAAGAAGTCTATTCCCCCCCCCCCCCCCAAGTCGATTATTATACTGAACTGAATTAATTAAAAGACAGAGCCTGAAAGGAAGGTTTCAAAAACCTAAACTGAATGATGTGTTTGGAAAATTTTACTTCTTCACTAAACCCTCATTAAATACTGTCATGTTCCTTTGAAGTCGTTTAAAAGATGAAAAGAGCTCAGACAAAAACTACAGCCGCATGGAGAATCCTGCCTTTCTGTTTTCCCATGACTCCAAAAGTAGAGCTACTGGGGCTTGTTCTAAGATATGGATCTCGATCTGACTGTATCACGCCCTCTGGCCCACTGGGCAGCAAGAATAGATAGACCAGTATGTGAGGGGGGAGGTGGAGAGCTCACTCATTGTCACCTGCAGCTACTTCACACAGAGGTGTGTCAGTGTGAAACATATGTCACTGTGGGTGCCAGCTTGTGCACATTCTGACTGTTTGTGCGCTGTGTATGCATGTGTGTAGAAATGAGGTAAAAACTGAACAGAAGAACTCCATCCCTCAAACTGGCCATTAAAACGCAGGAGATTTTCACCACTGTGAAAGAATGAGGGAGAGATGAGGACAAAAATAATATAGGTGTCTCGGCTGGAATTTTAGACTACTGCAACAGTCTGTGTCAGTGTAACGTTGGGCAAAAGAGATGAAAATGACTGTGGTGAAAAAAGACATGAAAAGCACCGGAAATGGGATTTACTGAAAAGATAACTGTCTACAGTGGCCATTTTTTTTATCCCTTTTTAACATTACTTTGTTGTGATTACTAATATATATATATATATATATATATATATATATATATATATATATATATATATATATTGCACATACATAACACTAGAACATTTGAACTTTATCTGAAAACATCAAGCAATATTATATGATGTACATTTCGTAATAATAGAACTGGTTGGATTTTGTGATTTGTGATTGGTAATGTGTTGAACGTCAGCGGGTGGCATTACGGCTTTCTGATGCCAAGGGAATTGGCCCAGCCAACTGTTTGCCTGGGCACGGGGACAGAGAGAGAAACACTGATACAGTGCTGTCTGATGGATAGAGATGTCAGACAAACACATTATCCTGTGTGCCATACACTGTTTTCAGACATGAAAACATAGTTGGGTTTTTTTTGGTGCAATTATAGCTTTAAAATGGCTTTTGGAGATACCCAGGAAGTTCTATGTATACTGCAATATAGTTTATTTCATACTGAGGAAAGTGTAAAAATCAACTGGAAGTATTTAGCATACTGATCATAAGTGAAAAGGATGTAGGTGCTTAAAGGAATGAATGAAAAAGACATGAAAAAAAGGAGGATGAGAAATTGGAAGAGTGGCAGGTGGAAAAAACCACATCAAAAACCCCAGAAGGCAAAAAGATGAGAAGATAAAAGACATCCTGGCGCCAGAGTAATTTGTAGGAACTCATTTGAGAAAGAGCCAGGACCGTTTTCATGAACCCCCTAAGAAATTTTGAACAGCAGTAAAGGCCTTTAGACAAGCAGAAAGAAGCAGTGCATAGTTGGTAATTAGCTCAGCTAGTCGGACATGGAAGATGACACCAGTTCATGCCAAAAAAAGAGACCATTTAGGAACTTTTATTTCTAGATCCTACAACAGAAACAACTACAGATCCATGCATAAGCCAGATGTCAACCTTTTGCATGAATAAACGATGATTTCTGACACATCACTGGAAGCCTATTCCCAATATAACATTTCACACAACACTTTTGTAAGTCTACCGTAAGATCAGGACTAACTTCCAAACTGGTCACTGGCACTTTCATAAGAAAAATGAGTTTTAGTTACCATCTGAACATGCATCAGACGCACCAGTAACCAAAACACAAGTTTTGAGTGGAGGACTTTAAACGCAACATCTTGGAAGTCATCCTGCATTTTCCAACGTACTTTTTCAAGTTTTATTATATGTCCTAAATGGAACAGTTGGCTGCCTGCAACTGTCGTTACTATTGGATTCTAGGCAATCAAATTCTTATACTTTCTATATTTTACCTGCAGCCAAAAAGAAATCTTTTCACACTGTGCACTGTGATCTGATACTGCAGTAACACTGGCAACAAGAAACAAAGCCATCGTCAAAACTGTTGGATTTGACTTTTAAAACTTTTTTAGCCTTTAACACATTAAAATCTGCCTTTTTCCTTCTTGTATACATAATGTAATACTTACATTTCCCTCCAAATTTAAGTGTATGTGTAAAAATACACCAAATGTCATTTTTTCGTACATTTTTAAATAGATACACATATGTACACTATATCCAAAAAAGAGTAGAAAGCCAGATTGTTAATACTATTATATGATGTGGAAATAATGATTTAACACACCACTAAGTGCTAACCTAATTAGTTACTAATTAGAACATGGGCATTTTTATCTAAAACAACAGCAGGGGGTATCGTATGTGTTTTTTTTAATGCAGGGTATTGACAATGCTGAATTGCATATTTTTTTTATCTGCTTTTCAATGCGGTGTTTTGCAAAAACAAACAAACAAGCAACAAAAAAGACATTTGTCATACTGCCATAAATAGAGTGATGCTGAAAGCTTGTAATTCTGAATCTCATCTCACCTCTCCACAGAGGTGATGAGATTAATAAAAGACATTTCCACACTTATCCTGAGGTTATCAGGCACTTTGCTGTTCTGTGGCAGCAAAGCACCTGACTGTGTCACTTGATGTGGCTCATCACTTGAGCGTCAGATGACAAACATGGGATGACGCACAAAAGTCATCTGTCAGGGTCTAAAAGACAGAAATCAGTGGTAAACGGACTGGTTCTTACATAGTGCATTTTACTCTGTATGAATACCGATTTACTATAAGACACATTCATCTATTCACATAGATTTTCTTTCTTACTCTATGAATCAGGCAAATTCTAACGATCACAAATTCACCCCCTGATAGATGCATTGGGGCCTCAGTCTCTTGCCCAGGGACACTTCAATGCATGGACACGAGGAGGCAGAGATTGAACCACTGCCCTTCTGCCTGATAGAGGAGCTGCTCTATCTCCTGAGCCAAGGCTGATAACTTTAGGCCTAACTTATACTTGAGTTGTACTCTGACTTTTGCTCTTTGGCTAGTAGCTGGAAACACTTTTTTCTCCACAGAGAATCTTCACTTTTTAAAGTTAACCTTGTTTACAGCTGTGATACCATGGTAACATAAACATCCAAATGAGAACATAACATAATTATCACAGTGTGTACTGAGGTCACATCAGATAAGCAGTGTGACCATTTTCTGGTTCACTCTTTGTAACCAGAGGGGATGCCTACTGCTGGCCATCAGTATAAATGCAGTTTTAAGCAACTTGCCTGAGCTTCAGTTTTGAGATCCTGAGGCTAGGCCCTTATCATGCTGTACCATACAATTTATTTATGAAGCACTTTTTAAAACAAAAACAGGGCTGACCAAAGTGCTGAACAATAACACCAAACATAAAGGGTAAAAAATAAAGAGCCACAAAGAGCTGCAGACGTTAGACAATAAAGGAGTAACTTAAAATCACAGTCAGCATCTCACACTGGGTCAAAGGCCAGGGAGTGAAAGTCTGTATTTAAGCAACATTTAGAGAAGGAGACTGCCTGAATGACCCCCAGTACCACGGGGCGACCGTGGCACTGGGGGTTGGGAAGCGCATCTGTAACCGGGGTTCGATCCCCGGGCTCTCTGTCCTGGTCGTTGTGTCCTTGGGCAAGACACTTCACCTACCGCCTACTGGTGTTGGCCAGAGGGGCCAATGGCGCGATATGGCAGCCTCGCTTCTGTCAGTCTACCCCAGGGCAGCTGTGGCTACAACTGTAGCTTGCCTCCACCAGTGTGTGAATGTGAGAGTGAATAAATAATGGAATTGTAAAGCGCTTTGGGTGCCTTGAAAAGCGCTATATAAATCCAATCCATTATTATTATTAGTGGCAAATCATTCAACAGTTTTGGAGCTGCACCTGTGAAAGCTCTTTGAGTTTGCATTGCGTCACTGGAAGCAGTAAAAGCATCTAGTCTGCTGAGCTTAGGAAGAACAAGATGGGACACATAGGTCAAGCAGTTCAGACAGATTAAAATGAGATGCGATCATTAAGAGATATGTAAAAAAAAAACGGAAGCCAGTAAAGGGAAGCTAAAACTGGAGTGATGCGCTTAAAAATCAAGCTTGGGTATTTTGCACAAGCTGTAGGTGAGCAATGGAGGGCTGGCTCATTCCTATAAAAAGCACATTGCAGCAAAAGAGACGAGACATAAAATAATGTATTAGAGTTTCAAGGTTGCATTTGGATGGATAAGGGTTGATTTTTGACACCAGCCTCAACTGGATAAAGCAATCATTTCCCCAAAGTGTTTATATGAGTATTGAGCTTTAGAGTAGGATCCATGTTATACCTAGTGTAAATTGGTGATAAGGATTTTGTCATATGGGGCATTTTGGAAAATAGCACCAAATGGGAGCAGGTATAAAGAGAAAAGGAGAGGTCCAAGAATCGAGCCTTGTGGTACCCCCAGGGGAGTTCAGCAGAGGTGGAGGTAAAGTCATCAGCGCTAACAGAGATGGGTGTCTTTCCCAAAATGTCAAACAGGACTGTTGGTATCACATTTATATGCACTGCATCATTCATTAGTACGTAGGGTTATTGTTTTGAGGGGCACATTTTAACCCAAAACACAATCTTTCCCTACACCTCATGAGTGAAAGCAAAAGTAAACTGTGGTCTCGCTTACTGAAAACAGGACAGCACGTTCTCAGTGTGAGAATGATAAATAAGCAGAAGTATAGAAAAAATAAGCTATCAGGGAAGGGCAGGAAGGAGCTGAGGGAGGGAAGGGGTGGCCCAGAGAGGCTGACCTACATGCAGAGGGGGCATGGTGGCAGGGCAGCAACATGCCGCTGGCACTCCAAGTTGTGGGTCTCAGCCATCCTTCACAGTATATGTGAACACCATATAACCGCGTGTGTGTATATGTGTGTGTGTGACTGTGTGAAAGAGCTTGTGTGGGTTTTACTGTAGTGTCCTAGTCATACCAGATGGGTGACTAGGATATTCCACTCCAGTGCATCTTCACAGATATTATTCTGCCTCACTTCAGAGGGAGAACTGAAGGTAGAGGTGGAATGAAAGAGGGAAAAAAACAACAGAGATAACGAAACACGAGTTCACTGTCCTCTGTGCTGTCTCCACACATGCATACGCTTTAAACTGTTCGGTCTTTAATCTTCATTAAACTACAGAATTCACATCTCACCATTCAGTTTTCATCCCTCTTAAGACAGTCTCCTCCTCTTCCTTTCCACTTCCCCACTAATGAAGATAAAGTGATCTCTTTACTTAAATGTGTCTGTCTGCATTTCAATATTTCTGCTCTCTTGCTTGCTTGAGCATCCACCCCCTTTTCTTCCTTTTTTCATACTAGCCTGTAATCCCATTTGAGGACTAATCCCTCTGATAGAACCGTGGCCCAACAACCTTCTAACCACTACTGGGCCAAATTGGCATAAACTGTGAAAGGGTTTTTTCTCCCCTTCCTTCTTTCTGTTGTTCTCATCTTTGCAAAGAAAAGGGCACAATAATATTTTGACAAAAGACTGATTTCATGTTGTTCAGATAACTGGCTGACCTGCTAGTGCTCGACAAAGCAGAAAAAAAACTAGAGCTTCAAGCAGAGAAATTAACCACTGGTTATGGGTTCATATTCTCAGTGATGATTGTCTGTGGCTACAGGAGCCTGTACTTCCTGTATCCCCCCCGCCGGGTACCAGTAGATGCTGTATCATCTATCTGGGTAAGAGTGTGCTTTAATCTGAAGCATTAAATTGGTCTTGTTGTGTCAGCCGCATGTGTCAAGTTGAACTTTTTTACCTGAGATTCACATATTTGTCTTTTTACCAGCATCTGAGGGCTATGAATCAAAAAATTCATGAATCGTCACATTATCAACAAAGTCAGAAGTGTGCTGCGATCCCTGGTTAGTAGCACTAAAACATTTACTGCAGAATGCTGCGTTTTATTAACACCGTCATCACCAGATTCATTTTCACAGTGTGATACGTTTTGGGTGTTTTGTGCAAGAGTTGTGCAACCAAACATGAGAGGTTTACTTTGTTAATATTTGGCAATAATTAAATAAAAATAAATAATGTAATAATTATAATAATAATTATTAGTATCAAATAACAAGATGACTTTCTCCAGTGCTTTTGAGCAACCTGACTGTATTTTATATAGTTACATGAAGAAGAGCTAAGTAATATATGCAGTGCAAAGAGAAAGTAGTAAAAGCAATGGTGATATATGAATTGAAGTAAAATTGTAACAGACAACTCTATAGTGATCGGTCATATTTTCAGTCTGAGAGGTAAAATGCAATGTTGTTTTTTGTCCTACCAAAATAGGTTAAGAGAAGGTTCTGCTCCTTCCACTGTCACAATTTAAGCACATGAAAGTCACACAAACACACACATGCGCACAAGTGAAGTGAAGTCTAAAAAACAGACATTATGGCACAAGTACTAAAATAGAAACAAGTAGATGAGCGCTCACAAACAGACTTATTTACTCACTAATGCATTCGTATTATTACGGCACAGTGACACACACGAACACACAAAGCTACATTATAATGAAATATGCACGCACTCACACTGGTGCAGCTCCCTGGGCTCCGACGGGGAGCTGCCTTAACTGATTTATTAAGAGCTAAACGCGTCATTAGTGTAAGCGGCTAACCCTGAACATTGGACTCATTAGAATATGCAAATGCTGCGGTATAGCCTCACATTCTGCTCAGGCTTTTGCTATCAAAGGCTCCAAATGCTTATGTGGCTGCCGTTCTTTAACACTCCCCGCCATAACCCTAGCTTCCATCAAACCGCCCATCTGCGTTGCTGTATGTTGGGCGCAACTGTAACTGCCTTATGTCGCTGTTGCTGCCGTTTTCATCATTATGAAAGTTTGTACAGTGCTGGGGAATTCTATGTACTTGTGGGAAGTGGTAGCATGACAGAGAAGTGGGAATAGTGTTAATGAGATCTGTGTACTGCTGGGAAGCAGGTGCATCCTTTTAGAGGTATGATTTTTATTCTGGGTTTATACATAGATAAGAATATCCAGTGATCTAGAAACTTAAAGCATATCCAGGTACACTCAAAGCTCACTGGCTGCACAAAAATGGCAGAACTAGGCTAGAAGCTGCTGTAGCATCAGTCAGAGCTGAACAGGACAGGATTTGGTCAGTGAAGGAAGAACAAAGAAAAGCACTTATTTTTTCTAATGACTGCCTTTGGATTTAACTACTGGGAGCACTTTGCTGATATATATCATCTAATCACCTGCCAGGTACTTTTTGATAGTGCCTGCCACCAAAGAAGACCTTCCAGACGGTTTTGTGTTTACAAGACATCTGGTGTGACCCTGCTAACTAGTGTTAGCATTATAATGTGTTAAGAGATGTGCTTAAAATACAAATAAATAAAGAAAGAAATATTCAGTCACACGTATTTCACACAACAGATTGTTTCTATTTTAATCCTACCGGTTTCCACTAGCTCATCTTCCCTCAAAATTAGTGTGTTTAAGTGCAGAGGGGACTCTGAGCATTGCCGTGATGCATTGATGAATTGTTGATATTTGTGTCTAAACTCATTCTGTGTATCGGGCAAAAGTGACCGCATTGCTAACATGTGAAACATAAAGACGTGATGGCAGATCATCTGTGGAAATAAGCTACAATTTCCACTCACATGTCCCTCCCCATTATCTAAACTTTTAAAATCCAGTCCACTCAAAGACACGCACCTTTAACACCACGGTGGACTTCTTCATCTGAAGGGCCACAATCAGGGTTTGTAACTCAGTCGATTCAGTGAGAAATGAAAGCCACGTAGAACTTGAAGGATAAGCCATCTAATATGACGAGTTACTCTCATACATCACCTCACTCTTAAGTATTTCCTCTTTTTTTCTTTCCAACTCTGATTTCCCTTAGCGCCATCTCTCTTTTAGCTCCATGTTTCACCTGGTGCTTGAAAAAAGGCCCATTTTCCAGTTTGCAGACAGGTCAGTGTTTGATGACTCCAAACTTCATCTTCAGATATGCTCTTCTCTAGGACAGATTGGCCCTCAATGTCCCTTTAAATCATAGGTCCCATATATTAGTGAAAGTTCAAGCACCCAAGCACTGCATATTTTACTCCACATTTTCCAGCAACAAACACACACACAGCCCTGCACAATTTCCAAAGCTTAATTTAACTCTAGCTTCTGATTGAAGTACTGAGGATTGCAATTACTGATGCCCTTTTCAGCCTTCCTGCTACACTTCTCTCAGCTCTTTCTTGATCCTTTGCCCGCTTTCTTTCTAAAGGCACAAAATTCACAATTTGGTTTAATACCTGGAGAGTCTTCGTCGGCATTGGGTTTTCTTGTAAACCAGTCTTAAACATTACACACCGCATTACACTGAAATAAAAGCCCATCATTATGTCATCAATAACCCTTTTCCATTCTACCTGCTTCACTACATTTCCCATCATCCTTTGTCAAACAAACGCGTGCCAAAAAAGGGGGGTTTGCTGTCAGGAATTAATTTCCGTTCATTTTCTCTTCCTGCTTGTTTACAGCGTCTGACAGAACACCATCCTCATATATCATAGAAAGTCTTCCTCAGGAAATTACTGGAAATGACCTGTCGTGTTAAACATTAATTGAACAGAGAAGACCTATTCTATCTGAACCCGCCATGAGCAAGTGCACTATGTTCACAGAATGACTTAATCTGCTTACGGACACATTCATCTCCAGCACCTAATAACATCAAATGCAACAGTGATTTCACACAATATGAAAGCAGACTATAAATGACCTATTTGCAAATATCCATTTATCTTCATACAGGATGAAATTGGGGCAGGAAATCCCCATAAGGTAGTTCCCTATTTAAAGAATCCAACACTGTTATTCTCCTCGAACACGTAGTCATTATTAATGATCACCCATAATGCATATGGGTGCCAAGCAGAATCTTTGTACTTCCAGCATGAAGAGAACACACTATCCTCTTTTCAGGAATCTCTCCCTATACGTATTTTTCTCTCTACCTCATCCTCTGTCCCTCCAAACCGAGAACAGTAATTGAGTCCTCCGAGGCCTCAAGTTGCCATGAGCCCTGTGTTGTGGCTGCTTAATTGGCTGTGTTATTCACAAGTGAACCATGTTGTACTGTACTGCGTCAGTAGTGGAGGCCTTTGAGAAGTGTTTGTCTTCTTCACCAAGGGAGCAGATGGAAAAATTTATACTAACGATATATTTCCTAGTCAATGCATGTGTGTCTGGGAACTGTGCTTTATACTCTGCTTTCATTCTCATAATCTTCATACTTGTTAACATGATAACTGTATCCTGTACATTTTCCTTAGCATTGCCATTAAAAAAACCCCCACTATCTGTCTTCTTATATATCTTTCTATAAACAGATATTTGCATATTAATATGGACAATCTGTAGGCAAGGGCCGAGATTTTTGGACTGAAATAAATCTTTAACTCTGTGACCCATGTGTGGTCGCCCTGATTATCTCTCTTCGAGCCAAGTTGTGACAAGACACTCTTGAACAGCGTGTAAAGATGGATATTTTCTGCCTTGCTTCCTTCACGCACTGACGTGTGTGTGTGTGTGTGATTGCATGTGGAGACTAATAGGAGCAGACAGCATAATGCATCCCTTCTCCACTTCACCCTTCCATCAGCTGGCTTCGGCTACAGGACTCAGGTGTTTCTTGACGTACAGTCAAAATGCAAAAAATGTCCAATGGCTGCACATGGATTTGGAATTGAAGAATATTATCTTGGCACATGTGAAACAGCCAACCATGTGAAAACCTTATGTAATCACTTGCTTTGTTAAAGGTCTCTCAGCAGGTGGAAGGACATTAGACCTAATGCAATTATTCCACCTCAGTTGTAGCCATATTAAGAATTTTAAAGGATGAAAATCATTTAAAAAAATGGATTAACAATTTTATTTGCATTGCAGAGCCTGGCATCCACCACCTGTTCTCCACCTGCCCTTCCTGTTTCTTTTTTGATCTTTCTCTCCTTACTATATACCCCCTTTTTTTTTTTAGCTTCCTCCTCCATTCCTATCCTCTCTCTATTCTTTCTGTTCCCTAGTTTCAATCTATTGCCTGCGGGGTCCAGCCTCGTGCTCAACTTTTGGGAGAGACCTAATGATGCAGAAATGCTCTGCAGGATCTCCATGATGCTCTGTGAGAGCAGGAAGGAAGCGCACACCCTCATAGAAAAACACAAACACAGGCACACATACAAAATGCACACTCAGGCACAGCTGCAGAGCAACAATTGCAAGTGCCCCCCAGATGCCCCCACACACATGTCAGGGGCAAGTAGTGACAAGAATGTGAACAGTGTGTCACACTGAGAGAAGGAAGAGAAAGTTATATGATAGGAGCATCAATAGCAGCCTGCAGGGGCTGACACAATGAGTTCAACGCCACTGGCTTAATGTGACAGTCCTGCCAGCACCTTGCAGCCTCTGCATGGAAGACATACACACATACACACACACACACACACACACATACACACGCACACACATGGACATTTCCACATAAGCTTGGGTGAGTCAACACTCCCAGGGGGCATCTCTCCACCTAGCTGAAACTTGGCTCTGACAAACACAACACCTTATGGTTAGCTACTGGTGGTGCCCAAGGAGGGACAGCAACACAGGCACAGTTCTTATTCCAGTTCTCTAATATCTCTAATAATGCACAAAGCACAAACAGCGCTTCGTGCAGCAATCTACCGTGCACTCCTATTCAGTGCAACATACCCTTTAACATAAGCCGGCAAAGGTTTCTCGCCTTTCGTTGTTTGTGTTTGTGTTTGAGAAAGAGAGACAGAAAGCAGTGTGTATACAGTGCAGGTTGATCAGCCCTCTGCTACATCAGCAGCAGGCAGGAAATCCATAGGAGCTTGACAGTCAATTACTTCAACTGTCATTGGCCTGCCATTGCTGGCTTCCCCAAGGACAGAAACCAGTCACTCCAAAGAATGATGCAAGAGCACCAATCCAAGCAAAGTAGTATGCCACCTGAGCCACAGAGGGCAGGTGCATTCTCAGGTAGGAAAGAGAAAATAGGTATTGACTGGGATGGTTGTTTTTGTTTTTGTGTTAGATGAGGTCACACAAATATCTTCTGCTGAAAATGAAACTAGTCAAAAAAGTATTTTTGAAACTGACTGTCCTCAAGGCGGAAAATTAGCGCAATCAGATTGCAAAAGCTTCCCGCTTCTTTGTGATGACACAGAAACACACACTCAGGCACTCACACTGAAGCACACCTTTACTTTTTGTCAAATTCTCAACTTATTTCCTTGCTAATCCAAAATATCTCCTCGACAACTCTGAAAACAAGCCCACTGGCTCTTTTCTCTATCGCTGCGTTCCAGTCAAAATGTAAAAAAGGTGCACAGACAATCCCTGTTAGGAAAGACAAGCAAAGACAAGTTCAGGATATCATGCGTCTAATCAGTTATCCACTCTGTCATCAGCAGCTAATCTAGGAAGTTTTCAATGCATCAAATCAGCATCAGGATCTAGTTTCTGGTAGCAGGAGATCGGCTCTTGATTTCATTTTATTGACAGAGTTGTTGATTTTTCATTTGTTGATTCGTGTGTAACATTAGATACTCTTTCCAAACAATTCAAGCATAGTTTAATCATGCCGCAAAACACTACCCAGGACGGCTGTCCAATTTCAGGACAGCACCCTGCTGCATGACCAAAGATTTTCAGTTACAACAATTCCTTTAAGCCTTTAAGTTTCCCTCCAGGGTTCTTTCTTTTTTTCTTTTCTTTTTCTTTTCACCTCATTGAGAATTCTGTTGCAGTTTTTGAGGCTACACATCCGGTGATTGTTGCCTATCTACAGAATATAGCATTAACAAGTTGAACAAAAGATAGATGATAACAGAAATCCCAGCAGAGAAGAGTAATATCTTCTCTCTAATGTGCCGGCCACATGGAACTGGCAGTATGACAGAGATTATTATTATCGTCAGATGGTCAGATGGTGCTTGTTTTCATGGCTCAGCTGGTTGAGTTTGGCCATCGGGACCATCACCAGGTGCTGCCACGTCCTCTCTCAGCACAGACCTACCATTGGAGGGCACTGCAGGGTAAGTGCATTCCCTAGCAGGCAACAATGTGACTAGAATTATGTGGGAAGCATATGATGATTTTTTTTTTACCCTTGGAGGATAGTATCGGATTTAGATCATATCGGTTTATCTAAATGTAGATGGATTTTATAAAAGCTTGTAAGGAATAAAGGGAGGCAGAAGTAAAGTTCATAAACAAAGAACAACACTCACACTAGGAACAAAAAAAGCAAGGAGAGTCCAAAGGGAAAAGAAAAAAAGTCTATAGCACACAATCTGTGGGCATGTGATGCTGGAGTGTCTTTGAATTAATTTAGTCCAAAATGTAAGAATAGAATTTCTACTCTGATTGAGGCAGATTAATTAAAAACCAAAGCCTTGTTAATTATACCCAGCTATCTCAGACAGATGAGGCCTCTGATGCGTTGCCTGTCGCTCCCTGTAAAGCTCACCTCAGCTCCTCTGGCGCTGTCCCACTTTAGTTCCAGCTCCCCTGTCTCTAACACATTTTACAGCTGGGAACATAAGTTCACGCCGCAGATAAAACAACAGCCCCTTTGACCCTTGTTAAAATGATTCCTGTACTTTAATTCTATTCTCACCCATAATTTGTACTTTTCAATCTATGCATTAGTAATAAGTGAAGGTTTACACTTTTCTTTGACGGCTTTTTTTTATTCTACTTCTTTTTTTTTAAAGTGGATGCTGTGATAGGTACGACGCAAAATACTTGAGGGTCGAGTTGGGACTGTGCCGCAACAAAATGCTACTACTCCCTTGCTGCCACTTCTCATTTCTTTCCTTTTATAGGTGTAATGAAGAACAGCGAATACATCTCGCTCCCTCCCTCTCATTCTTGCTCTCTCCCATCTTTCGTCTCTCCATTTCTCTGCCACCTTATCGATCCTCCAATCCAATCAGGCTCTTGCGGCTACGTGAATCTCATTCTGAGGACATGGCAGCACATTTAATCTGAACACAAATCAATAGCAGTATGTCTTGTGAAGGAATGCAAACTGTATATGTATTTATGCAGAGGAAATGTGTGCGTATACAAAGCTGGAAACAAGAAAAGTGCTGCATATTATCAGTATGATTTTAACCGTTCAGGCCTATATTTAAAATGGTCTAATAACTAAGAATCTGTAATCTAAATTTAAAAACTTCCACTTTATACTAAAGTGCTACCTCCTTAGTGAGTGATTAGGATAAGAAAAGGTAATATATTGCTCATGTGTAGATAAAATGATGCAGATAAGTGAAGTAACAAGAAATGTAGCTTTCCGTAGGTGCTTGCAACCTGACACCTTGCTGCAGATAATATTAAAAAAATACTGCACTGCTGTTAGGACTGTTTTGAAACTGCTGTGTAATTCTTTCAATATTACAAACACACATACACACACCTCTCCTATGGTTGCAGTATAGACTAAGTTTGCTTTTTTACCTTCAGAAACAAGATTCCACTCATACGTCCTCTCTGTCTTTGCTCTTCTGTCATGTACAGTTACTGCGCACTATAAAATGCTTTAACAGAGCGCTGTTATTTCTTATTTCTTATTTATTTGTTTTCACTGTGCATCAGATTACATCTCAGCAATGAACACGGACACAAAATGTCACGCATGGAGCACAGACCCATTAGGATCAGAGCCTGGAGAAATAAAGTCATAGGCAGGCGGAGCAAACACGTACACACACACACACACACACACAGAGTTTTCAGTAAAGGCAGTCAATGTTGCACAGTATGTCATTCAGGTTAATTACCGGACAGATGGTTGTCAGCGTGACTGGGTGGGTGTGGATGTGCATAACAGGGAGGTGGCGTGCCTGTAGCATAACGACACCTCTTCTGTAAACATACATATGCAATGCATTTACAGTTGTAGGTGAGAAGTACAGTACAGTGCACTAAACACGCTGACGTAAACTGACTGACAATCAGTAGACTCTGTTTGCAGCAATGGAAAGATCTCCTCCTGCCTAATCATTTCCAAACTGCTTTGTCGCTCTCCCTCTCGCCATCACCTCTTCTTGCTCTTTCTCTCTTTTATGCACTCCTAACACCCCTTCTGCGTCGCCGCGCTCTCACTAATCCACAGTGACACATCTCACCATTCGAATCTCACACAGAGACCGCCTGCCTTGCTGCAGCTGATAATGTGCAATGCGCCACAGAGAAGCAATCAGACGATTTAACACAGAAATAAACAAGCAGTTCGCACATGACAGGTAATTCGTCATTAATGACTGTAATTTTCAGCAGTCGTATCTACTTCTGGACCGCTATAGTTAACATGTCAACATGCGGCTGTTGCTCAATTCCATTGTGAAAATCACATATTAAAAAAGCCAGAAGCATATGGGCTTAAGCTATATTGTCATATAACGTTAAATGAAGCGGAGCTAGGACGATGTGTTTCGTTTCTAAATCTGGAAATTATGATAACAAATCTGTGATGCATAGCACTGGGAGATCTCATGCTAATTGCAGCAAGATGCTAAATGTTTTCACCCTGAGTAGAGGCACTAACGTTCTCCTGATGTACTGTATTTAACTTTGTGAAGGATATAACTCTAATTTTTTGTCTTATATACACACAATTACATGCTGGATGTCAATAAATATAAAGACTGAAATTAATGAGGTCACCATATGTATAAAAAAAAAAATCAAAGTATAGGTAGAGGTTGCAACTTAATACATCATCTCAGCCCAAAGAAACCTCTGACATGTTTTTCAGACCTTCTGTTTGGGAGGAGGAGCCAATCAGAAGAAAGTAAGCTGAAAGGAGGGGAAGATAATCTTAGTTCAAATAGTGGCTGGACTGAGGGGCTACACCAAGCCATAGTACAAAATAAATAAGGCAATTTTAAACTGGATCGTGCAAAGCTTCTCCAGTATTATTTAACAATAAAACTATAAATGACTTTCTGAAGAGCAAAACCCCCCAAAAGGAGCTAAAAAGCACTATAAAGGGCAGTAGAACACTTAAGTGGATGAGGTATAGTTCAAGTAGCACCATATAGTTTACATCCCGCCCTCCCAGTGCTCCTTGTGAGCTTATTGATCCGGGACATTCATAATCGCTCTCTGCTCTTTGTGTTTCCGGAGGTTTGCAATGGCAGAGGTGGCTGCATACACCAGAGGACAGACAAATAAGGGGAGGGAAACCAGGCACAAGGACAGCCTGTCACATTCGCTCAAGTGAGAAGACCACAATAAATAGGACATATTTATTGCTACATTACATAAAGATAACTTTCAGTTTCAGAATAGTGATGGTGGGAGCAGAGTTCTTTGGCAGGGATGGTGTATTTAAAGAAGACAGGAGGCAGTCAGGTGTAAAACACACCCTAAGCATTGGCAGGCTAAGATGATAGATTTGACACAGGTACGTTAACACAGAAACCTGTGTGGCTTTTATACATTTAAAATGCCTCACATCAGATTATCACTTAATTGGAACCAATTTCCTCCTCAGTGTTTTGTTCCTATCACCTACACCAACCCCTCGTTTTTACGTAAAGAGCATTATTAATATCGGTTAAAGCAGCGCGTGCAGGCTTGTCTGTAAAAAGAAGATGCTTGCAGATCAAAGTAAGTGGAAAATTCACACAGGTCAAATCCAATCTCAACCATGCTACTTACTCCCACAATGACAACAAAAAAGGGGGAAAAAATCTTCTGGGCTCTTTGAAGAGTTGACTTTGGAAATGACAGTGAATAAAATCACAGGTTGGAAAGAGAGTTTAAATAGAGGTGAAATTCACATGCGCACAAACACCACATGCTACAGGTCACAGACAGATAAGAGGAGGATTATTTACTACATATATCCTGAGTGAGTGAACCTGAAAAAAAGAATCTCTCTGGAGGACTGGGTTACATGACTCAGGCGTGTATATATATATATATATATATATATATATATATATATATATATATATATATATATACATATCTAAAACCTCTCCACTTTAATATTAAACGTAAACATGTGGACAACAATAGTTTGTCACAGCTACCGCTGATGATTTATAGGCGGGAGCAGGACGGGCGTAGTGCCAGGTTCCTGCAGCTGCGCTGGGTTTAATTATCTGACCTTCTCGTCGACTGGCTTGCAGGATTCCTGCCGATGGCAAGCGCTAATCAATGTCACCCTCGGCAGTGTGATGATAAGTAGCCATGACACCCTTTATTCCCCCCTTCCCTCTCTCACTTTGTCTCTCATCACATATCTTCAACATCTTCTCCTCTAATGTCTCCATCTCATAATTCTAGCTGGTATGCTGGCAGACCTCTCACATTTTAGCTCCCGTGCCCCCTGTAGCTCTTCAGCCTTCTCTCTCTCTCCTCCAGCTCTGCCCTTGTCTCCTTTCACTCTCCCTGAAGTCCCCTGTCCCTCCTTCCCATTCCTACTATCTTCAGGTCTCTATACTGCTAGTGTGTGCAGCGTGCCAAAGGCTCAAGGTCTTGTGTAAAAGAACCTTTGCACTTAGTGGGATGTATTTGTATGCCTGGGCTATAATGCTGAGGCCATGCTGGTAGTTTGTTCAAGCAGCACAGAAATGCTCTCAGCTCCCCATCACTGGCAGACCTTGGTCGTCTTCTATATCTGACTTCTCTGTATACTGGTATATGTGTGCTTAGGTGTTAGTACATAAATTTGGAGGGTTGGGTCAGTGATTAACCTTTCTGTAATTGCCCCCTCCCCCTTACTGTGTCACTAAGTCTCTCAGTGGTGGCTCGGTGTCCTTGAGGTGAACCCAGCTCGGTCAAGGCAGCGCGGTGTCGCTGCAATGTGTAACAGCTTGTGGCCTCGCATGAAAAGTAATTAGCGAAAGAATAAATCTCCAGTAGATCTCACCATAACATAGTTCACATCTCAAACACAGCTGTTACTTTATAATTTAATCTCGCATCTTATGGCGCATTCTAGCTAAGTTGCATTAAGTACAGAAATACACTGGTCTCATATGGAATTTAAATGCATCCCTTTAACTTATCAGAATTTAGATTATCATTTAGTTATTCATTCACATCAGCCCGCACCAAAGTCAGCAAAAGCACCACCTTGATTGAGGACCTGGGATGTATCAAAGAAAGAAAGCAATCCTCTTCCTGATTCAATCCCTGGCAGCAGTATTTTCAGCTTAGCCAAGGGCTGGGTTGCAAGCCAGCAAAGGTCACAGTGACTACTATTGGTTGGTCTTTCTATCCTGTCTCACGCTGTCTAGACAAAGAGTAGAGATTAGTAGCTATAAAGACCATAGTATTAGGTCACTGGAGATTGAAAAGGATGTGAAAAAAACATACTACTTTTCTAAGCTTTATAACATCATTTTCCTTTTTGAGGGAAAACATTTCTTACAAGTAGTATCAGTTTAGCAGTGCAGGGTTAGTGGCAGGAAAGTAATTAGCATTTCTGCATCAAGCATACTGTTCAGTTCAGACTGGTAGCAAACTTGAGCTCAGTTGTAATCCTGGCAGAATAGCTGATCACAACATCAGACCACATCAGCTGATAACTCAGCTGATACCATTTTGCAAGCTGACAAGTCTCACATAGAGCAAGCTATTCAAAATGCTTTAGTGTGCCTACACTTAGTGCTTGTTTTTCTCTGCAAGCTGCTTTGCAACCCACCTCCAACCCACTATTGCAGTTTTCTTGCTGCTCTCTCCAACTCCCCAACTCCACGCCTACAAATGAAATTACTGGGAGGTCTCAGACCACAGCCGTACAGATGATACACAATTACTGCTAATGGAAATAAAAAATCAACTTTGAACTGTAGTGCTGATCAAAACAAAATGTTCTTAAAACTCATCAGACCACAAACAACAAATTTGTCATTAAACTAAGTGACAAAAACACACTGTTTGTTCTTTCTTTCCTGCCATTGTCTTCTCATATTTATTAAAGCTTGAATTCTACTGAAGTACCTCAGTCAGTCAGTCCACTTGTCTAGCTATGACAAATTTCAGGTAGCTTATTCCTCATAAAACAACTAAACAATAACAACTCAAATATTCCAATCTAATCAAGTAAAAGGATAGCCCCATGCACTCTTATTTGATCCCTGGCATATCCGCAAATTGTCGATGTTATTCCCTGTTCCCGTTTAATTTCTCTCTAGGTGTCCCTCATCATCACCTGACTGCTTCTGGGACCACAATCATCATCATCTTTGCTATCCTGACTATCATTACCATCATCATCATAATCCTCATCTTCATCATCATCATCGCCATCACAAAAAGTCACTGGCATCATCAAATGCTGCATCTCTATCTGGAGTTAATAACTAATCATAGCTGTGCCCCTGGCCAGATGAGATAGAGCTGCCTTTCCCTAATCTGTGAATGTGTGTGTGTGCGTGTGCGTGTGTGTGTGTGTGTGTGTGTGTGTGTGTGTGTGTGTGCTGTGTGTATTAGCCACCAAGCCTTAATGGAATCCTCAGGGCTGTGTATGAGCAGACGAGGAGCATTGATGAATGCGCCTGGTCATTGATAGGAGGTGTCTCTGGTATCAACGAAAGACAGAGGGAGGCAGGAAGATGGAAAGATGAGGGTAAGGCCAAATGTATGGATAGAAGAAATGTGAGAAGGGATAAGAGTCAAGGGAAAGAAAGAAACCCAGAAGAGTGCAAGAGACGGACAGCACAATATTGATAGAAATATGAGGGAGAGGAAGTTGCATATTACAGCTGAGTGTTTGCATAAGTGAGATTACAGTCAAGCATACTATTTCATACTAAAGCCTCAAAAACAGACGTAATCACTTCGACGGTGATATTTACAGGCACACACACATGCACAGAAGTACTTATCCATATTATTTTGTATGCGTACATATGAGATTCATGCAAATTCAAATATGCAGACAGTATATCAACAACCAGTGTCCACACTACAGCGGTTAAAGCCATAGCTGTAAGTGTGGAAACTCTTGACACCACTTTTCATTTAAAAGACTTCTAATTGGTCAATTGCATACCCCTCATGCTCAATCAGCTGTTGCCTAGCAACTGCAGTCCAGGGAGCAAGAAGAGAGAAGTCGAGAGAAAAAAAAAGGTTCGGGAAAAGAGTGAGAGGAGAGTAAAAGAGGTGCAGGTGACGGTGGAGGTCGGGGGTAATTCACTGTTTGTGCTTATTTTGCGAGAATGAAAGACAGCTACACGAGGAGGTGAGTGAAGAAAGGGAGGGACAGACGGAGAGAGGGAGAGAAATCACACAGCACATACAGATGGAGCAGAAAGCAAAAGGAAGCAAATGCTGCCAACGAATTCCATATTCGACAGATTCACTTGAACAGGCTCAGTCATGCACAACCACATGTCCAATTTACCAGCTAGAGTGTCAACAAATACTGCACCTGCGAAGCAGTCCTAAGAGTGCTCTCCCGCATGATTCAACGATAACGCTGTCAGCTTACACCTACAGTACACTGTTGTCCCTCACAAGACAAAGACCACTGCATTGCCAAACCATAAAAAAAACATACTGGGCAAATAATCTTCACAAAATGATGAAATCCTGTGTAAACTAAAACCTCTGTTGACTTGGCTAGATGTCCGGGTTCCCCTCTTCTTCCCCTCCCAAAACAGACTGAAGCAGAGAGGAAATAAATCAAAAATGCAGGAAACATGAAAATGCTTTCAAACTTCAAACAGCTTTATGCAGGGGTAAATCATAGAAGAGCTAACATATCTGACAAGACACGTGGAGCTAAATCAGCTTTAAATATAGAAACATGGAGGCGGAACTCCATTGATTTATTTATTTTTGAATATTCAGACATTCAGAAGGTACAGCGTGCACTCATAATCTTCTCACTAACATGATTTCAAGTGCAGCACAATATACTTTCATCAGCTGGCACAGTTTGATGGTTATGAAGAAAATAACTTAATCTCAATCTATCAGTGGTCTTTAATTTCTAATTGGCTTGCTCCGGTAGCTTTCTGGTCCATAAATCAATTAATTAACAGTTAACATTTAGACCACAGTTGCAAAATCAATGTCCCTTCACAAAACATTTGGCCCTAAAAACAAATTCAGCTTGAGTTTTCATTCGCACATAATGCAGCACTCTTTATATAGGTTGGGGCATGAGTCCTGTCCAGGTGGAGATTAGATTAAACTTGCTGCTGGCTGGGACATTCAAATACAGGCATAACTATAAATAGAAATAGGGCGTCCCTCAGGGAAGACCTGTCACACAGTTACTTAGAGTACCACAAAATAACAGGCCAATGACAAAGGCACCATGTTGTGCCGGGACCTACAGCATGTACAGCAGAGTAGCTGCACAGTATGTGTAGAAATGGGTACACGGAAATGTGATCGTCAAAGAGTCACTTGCAACTGGGTCTCTTTCAACAGTTAACTATGCAGCTACTTAGAGGAGAGCACCTTGTCATTCATTCAAAACACTAAGTAAAATATAACACAGCACACACAGTAACAACACCTTATTATACATGCAACAACACAGAGCTTGCCTATCTATTAGGCAAACTCTCAGATGCTCATGCAGCCATGCAAAGCACCAAGAATGTGTGAGGTCTGTGTACCCTTCCCTTTTATTCTCTCCCTCATATCCTGCTTCCCTCTGGAGAGGGTCGATGAGAAGAGGCCTAGGTGGGTGGCGGTTATCCCTTAATGACCCGGTTTACTTTGAAAAAGCATTGATCTCAGCCAGAGCTTTAATGCTAACAAAGGAGAGTCAAAACCCATATTAGCACCACCATGGCAATGCTGCTGCTGCGTGGATAATGCGGCAGATGATGTTCTCCTTCATTATGAGTGAAGACTTTGTGACTCTCATTGCTTGTCCTGTGATCACTCATTGGTAAATCCCTGTATAATTTACTTTTTTTTTAAATCCAACAAGCCAACAGCAGTGCAATAAATACAAAACAGGAGTTGATCTGGGCTCTAGCAATGCTTTGATAGTGAAAGGAGAGCATAGTGTCCTTCAGATGGCATTCACATAATCAACAGTTGACTGAAATGGATCAACTAAGACATCTATTTTTAAGATGTCTTAGTTGTTACTTACACATCAAGAAATAATGTATTTGCCATTACTGTTGTTGCAAGCTGGCAATTCTACGAAGTTTGGCAGTTTTACGATGTAACTAGTAATTAGTAGGGGTGGGTTTTGATTATTGATTTATCGATTAAAATCGATTCTGGCTTGGATAACGTGATATCGATTCATTAAAATCCTGAATCGATTCTTTAATATAAATTAATTTTGCACGAAAAGCCAGAATCTCAGGTGAAACCTCATAAAATTTCAACAACCACCAAACAGCTAAAACAGTAAATGAGAGCAGCTACACGGATTCTGCACAAAGACCTAAACACAAAGCGCGGACCCGCCGATGGATCAGAATCAGTGAGATGTCGCCTTTCTTACCCGACGGCACGGACTGGCTGATTCTGATGTTTCGGCGGGTCCGCGCTTTGTGTTTACGTTTTGGGGTTTTTTGCGCTAGATTCTGAAGCTGCAGGTTTTATCTCTCTCCAACCAAAATTCACTTAACCAGCAGCAAAAGAAGGAGCAAACTACACTTCACATTTGATAAACATTGTCATGAATTCCCTCTTACTTTTGCTGTTTTGCTTCCACCCAGGGGCGGATCCAGAGAAACTTTCTTAGGGTGGCATGAGGGTGGCAAAGAAATCAAATGGGGTGGCAAAATCAAAGCCTCCCCCCCCCCCCCCAAACACATAAGCAGGTGGTTAAATATGGTTAAAATGATTCAAATGCAGTAAGTATACACGTTTTTCATATAAATATAGTCTATAACATAATTATTGTCTGTAGCTGACATAAAACATGTGAGTTTTGATTTTATGTACTGTATAGCCTGTATAATAAATAAATATGTAACCCAATAAGTATAAAATCCAGAAAGCTACACAACATGGGGCAGTTCATTTACAAACACAAGTCTAACTTAAGTTTCACACTGTTTTTTGGAGTTTGTACGTGATTTTTGGAGTTTGTACATGCTTTGTCTCTAGGGGCCACTGTATATATTTATATCTAAACATATATAAATAAAACCACATTTGTTTACATTAGTAATTCTTTTTGTGCATAATTTTATATTGTTGTTAATAATAAATTAATTAAAGCAACAAAGCAACCTGAAGAGCCAGTTGGGAGCCGAAAGAGCCGGTTCTCTAAAAAGAGCTGAAAATCCCAACACTATTGTTTACAGAGCTGCTGTAAACAATAGTTTACAGCAGCGCTGTACTTGCTGAGCTATACTTGCTGAGCTACATCTCAGACTCTAGAGAGTCTGAGTTAGCATGTTAAAGGTTAAACGTTTTTGACCGCATAATTATTTGCCAGGAGAAAGTCTCTTTTCTCTAAAAAGAACATGGCAGCATGGAGTAAGCTTGCAGAGGTGCATCTGAAAAAAAAGACTTTGGACAGTAGTCCAAATTGGAGACGATTGGTCATACTGCACAAAACCACATTTGTCAAAAACCAAACACAGCATATCAGCACAAAACTGTCATAAAACTGTCAGCATGGTGGCGGAGGGGTGATGATTTTCGCTTGTTTTGCAGCCACAGGAACGGAGCACCTTGCAGTCATTGAGTCAACCATGAACTCCTCTGCTTATCAAACTACTCTACAGTCAAACGTAAGGCCATCTGTCAAATAGCCAAAGCTTGGCCAAAACTGAGTCATCTAACATGACAAAGAAGTACAGCAGCAAATCTACACCACAATGAATGTATGCAGGTTGTTACGATGGCCCAGTCAAGGTCCAGCCCTCAACCTAAATGAAATGCTGTTGCGGGACCTGAACTGAAGCAATGTTGAAAGAAGAGGGGGCCAAAATTCCTCCACAATAATGTGAGAGACTAATAAAGTTATATAGAAAATGATTAATTCAAGTTATTGTTGCTAAAGGTGGCTTTAAAAGCTACTGAATCACTGGGAGTTGTATTTAAGTTTTCACAGGACTGCAGAAGCATGTTAGACCAAGAGGATCAAACACATTTTAGTTCATGGCCCCATAAAGTTCAATTTGACCTCAAGTGGGCAAGACAAGTAAAAACACTGGATAAAAGCTGACAAGACATGAAAAAAAAATCTAAAACCATAAGCATAAAGCCTATTTTTCCCCCAAATTCACAGTCTGTCATATATTCTACAATTTACAGAGCCTAACAGAAAGTCATAAAGTATTTACATGTACATGAGTATTTTACATATATAGTTACAAAAATAAATAAATCTAAATCTAAAAACTACTATAATCTTTCCTTGTGTTACAAATTCCTGTGCAAAACTATCCAGTGGGCTGAATTTGACCCTTTGAACCAGCTGCTAGTTTAACACCTCTGACTTAACTATCAGAGTAGAAGCCACACACACCACTAGTGAAACAGAAACATGACCTTTGCCTACATAAATCTAAAATGTTTCTGTTTAGTCTTGGCAGCTTTTCTTAGATCAATGAGCACCCACGAGGAAGAGGTTTCTAAAACAATCGTCTGACCACAACAGCGTGATGGATCTGGAATTTTTGACAGAACTAAAAGCTGATTTTATTAATGAGGTCACATAACCCACAGGCTGCTTCGACTACAGAATCAGTAGTTTAGAGAGAATACATTTATACATATAAATGTAACACCCAGGCACGGTGGTTAGCACTGTTGCCGCACAGCAAGAAGGTCCTGAGTTCAATTCCACCATCAGGCCGGGGTCTTTCTGTGTGGAGTTTGCATGTTCTCCCCGTGTTTGCGTGGGTTCCCTCCGGGTACTCCGGCTACCTCCCACCGTCCAAAGACATGCAGCTTGTGGGGATAGGTTAATTGGATAATCCAAATTGTCACTAGGTGTGAATGTGCGAATGAATGTGAGTGTGAATGGTTGTCTGTCCCTGTGTGTTGGCCCTGCGACAGACTGGCGACCTGTCCAGGGTGTACCCCGCCTCTCGCCCTATGACAGCTGGGATAGGCTCCAGCGCCCCCCGCGACCCTGAAAAGGATAAGCGGAAGCGAATGGATGGATGGATGGATGGATGGAAATGTAACACCCATGTAAGGTGCAAAAAAAGGGTGACCAATAACAATAAAAACTCAAATAGCCTCGGTGACCTTGACACACAGATTCCCACTGGAGTAGTACACGCATTCTCTGACTCAAGGAAATTTGCTGGCACATGTCTCACTCCCTCTGGCCACACTCGCTACTTTCCCCAACTCGGCCCATCAGCACCAAATCCTGACCGGAATTGGGCCAGATGTTGATCCCTCCCTTTGAAGAGGTGGAATTGAGAAACTACACAGAAGATGGTGAACTGAGAGTAGAAAAAAGGAAAAGAAACACCAGAATCAAATGAGACAGAGAAAAGGGGGTGATGAAGAGAGGTAAAAAAATTGAGGATGGGGGAAAAAAAAGAGTGGTTCAGTCCAGCCTGAGTTTCATCCACTGGCACTGCTGTCAGAAAGCACTTTTTTTCATCCCCTGCTTTTTTAGCACACTCCCAAAGGGTAATAGCTGGACAAATAAAGAAAAGCAGAAGAGGGGTAGAGGATGGACTGGGAGTCATGGAATAAATAAGGAGGTTTGGCAAACAGAACAGGGGCTGGTGACATGATTCTGATGGTTAAAGGTCTAACATAGGTAGAAGGCAATTCAAAAAGTAAACAATATAAGCGCATGGTGATGAAAAAACAACATGAAATGAAAAAGAGGGGACTGAATGTGAGAAAACCATATACCTGTGGGTGCAGGAGAGTGTGTGCGAGTGTGTTCGTTAAGTCTGTGTCTGAATCTGGATATAAACACATTAAGTATTAACCTCTCTACTTGATATTCATATGAATGAATAATTTAATGCAATTACTATCACATGGGGGTGATGGATGCAACATGCCACATTAATACAGCATATGCAGTCAAATGCAACGGAGCGAAATAATGGGGACAAATGTCAAGAATGAAGAGTGAAATGATTCAGCAGGACAAGTGGCAGGCAGTAGCGATGCAAACAGCACAGCAAAAACTGCCAGGACTGCTTTGCAGAGTGACTCTAAAGAGTGGAGTCACATTGATAGCAGGTGCCTGCTGTCAGACTGGTCTGATGTCATTATTAATAGAAATTACAACAGATGCAAAAACCGGCCTTCTTATTTGTTGCCCACAGCGTGACTGTTGTCTGCGGTTACCTTTCCTCTCTTTTTTTTAGAAATGATGTTAACAAAATTTTTTTTTTCTCCATCTTTTAAAAATAGCATTTTTAAGTATTACAAGAACAGATGGTATTTTACAGCCTCCCGCCAAGAGAAATGGCTGTGTAATCTGAGTAATTGCCTCACTTAAGATGTATTTTCATAGCACAATTTTTTTCAAAACTGCGCTCAAATGCATTTATGTTTGGGGCAAATAATGAAGACCTTAGCAGTGTCCTTTAGCCTCTGGTCAGATTAGTTGTGCATCTTAACCCTCGCCGCTTTTGTCTGAGCCTGGCAGTGAAGACCCTGTCTCGATTTCCATTGCTGATAATGGGGGCTCCCATTCAAGCTAATCAGCATCATATCATCGCTGCATAAAGATGAATATTTCCACATTAAATGCTAGTGGTGAGTCATACTTTGCTTGCTCCTCCGATGATATGATACTGGGACCAGGTGAGTGCATTGACAAAGCACAGGGATTAAATTCCCTCCACCCCCCTTTCTCTCCTCGTCTTGCTGCATATAGGTGGGGGCAGCAGAGGCAGAGAAGCAGAGGTAAACTCTCAGAGATCTTCTGGAAGAAAATCCGCATGCATGAATATGTATGTGTTGATAAATCTGTTCTGCTTCGATCAGCCATTGACGATCTATCAGCCTTGGGCATGTATTTCTGTGTGGATGCTTAAAGTTTTCCCAGCATGCGTTGTCATGCTGAGACGGGTGCCTCAACCCGTTATTTTTGTCTCGTGAATCAACAGTGCCGCTCTCTGCGTTATGGATGTCAGGAACCATGGCCGTTGCCATGGCGATGCCACACTGCAATATTCTTTTGCAGCTCTCCTGCCCGCTGATGCTTGCAGCAGCTTCCAGGCTGCAAAAAAAATAAATAAAAAAATACACGACAGAGGAGGGAGGGGAAGAAAGAGAGGAGAGGAGAGTAGAGGGGGTCTGCGGCAGGATTCACCAGAATGCTAATCATCCTTTCTTGACAGTTTGTCCTTCATTATGCGGGGGGGACAATACCCTGGATCCACAAGAGTGGATATTAATGCATCCGTAAACACACAGGCACACATACAAAAACACATCCGCGCATGACTTGCCACATTCCACACGTGTGTACACTGACACTACAGCATGTGTCAGTACTGCAGGGCTTAATTTCTAGCAGCCAGCAGCTGCTGAAACATCCATGCCATTAAGGAATGGACAATTATTAACGAGCCACAGAAGGGCTTTTAATTGCTCACTGCAGCCCAACAATTCCATCAGCATTCCCAGGATATTTGTTGGAGCGGTCAGAACGATTCCTGCTTTCAGTACATTAAGCTTTCTGAAAAAAGAAGGATGTGGATAATATTCTCTGAGCTGTCATGATTTTAAGTTCACTCAGTGAAGAGGGAGGGTTGTAATTATCATCTTAGTCCATCTACATTCCACTTTGTTTTGTTTTGTTTTGTACTTTTCTTTATTCAGCATGTGAGTCTTTATTTCATAGTATAGTATATAGTAAAAGCAGAGGTAAATTGCTTATAGTATCAAGGTCAAAAGTCATTTTTTGGGAGAGCACCATCATCCATGTAGTGCAATTAAAACTACAGGCTTAAAGTGGAGCCATAAAATATGACTGGGGGGTGTGAGGTAACTCTCCTCCCATTTGAAAGACTTAAAGACTTAACTCCCCGCACGATCTTTGGCTCTTCTTTACTTTTATTTGGGAGGGTATTAAATCAGTGATGTTTTATGAAGTGTTCCACAAGGATCTATTGTCAGCCTCTTTAGTTTCATCTTCTTGTTAATGCTAATAAAGGATGCAAAGGGGAATGGCCCAGTTTTGTGAATGGTAGCTCATTAAGCTTAGCTTGCTAGATTCAGCAGTGGGATTAACCCTGCAGAACTGAATTTTTCCAAGTTGCCCATGTACATCGCAAGCCCAATCATTTCATCCAAAATCTGCGATAGCCACTGACCTTGGCCACACACACCCTTTGACTGTGTCTATTAAATTAAAGAAAGAAAAAGAAAAACTGAATACGCTTGTTGTTTAGCAAAGACACCCTCCGGTGAAGTGGTACAAACAGCAAAACTGGCAAACTAGGTAGCACCGTGACAGTTCAATAACACTGCACTGACATACAGTGTATCCTTGGATACAGCGGGTGGGTACAGCTTAGCGAACCCAAGGTCAACTTCAATTTTCCACAGAGGTGAAATGTGAGGGGGTGTAGGGGAGTTTCTGACAAAGACAGAGCGAGAAAGAGAGAGGGAATGAAAAAAAAAAAGAAAACGAAAAAGAATGCTGGCCAAGCATGATGCGGTAGTTCACAGGAAACTGGGTAACTAATCGTCCTTCTCTTTGAGCCATTTACTATTAGTGAGTCAGTCACTGGCTCCTGAGCTCCATGGAGACCGTTTACCACGGTCCTATTCCCCATCCCCTCAAACAGTCAGACTTAATCTACCTGAAGTTTCAGATCAGAAACAACACACACAAACAAACACACACACGCGTGTGCACACACACCGGACTACAACTGCAGGAGATAATGTAATAGTACTGGGGAGAAAATGAAATATGATGGGATCACTCTGCATTATTTATTATTATCTTCTTTTTAATCGTGTTTCATTTTCATTGGATACTTGTAGATCACAACACTGTTCCAACACCTCACTGAACCCAGTGGAAATGCTGAGTTATTTATTGCAGTGCTTATGCCATTATGTACATGGCTTAAAACCCTTCTGCCTCTGTTTATAAAGCAATATTCTCTGTTCGTTTCGCTTTAAAATTATTGTTACAACCACAGCTATTCATGAGTAATCGTTATCTCCTAGCCTCTCTTTCCTTCTTGTCTACTTTCAGTTTATTTGGGTTGCCTTCTGGTTTGTGGTCCCACGTGGTAGGCCTGGAGGCCCGGGGTGCAGATGAGATCCAGGCTGTCTCTTCCCTCAGCTGAGCCCCAAGGGTCCACTGGTGCCGGTGTTTGAAATCTGGCAGGCAAGGCAGGTTGGTGGACCCTATGCCTCAGCACAGGCATGCAGATTCATAACCTCAGGGGAAATGCAGACTCCAGCACTCAGTGGTTTATATATATTCACAACCCTCCCCTGGCCAGGACATAAAGTCTGAGACTACTCCACAAGGAGTCAGCTGCCCATGCTGATAACATTCACAAATACTAAGCAAGGCTTTGTTTCCTTCTTTCAGCAGGCTTAAATATATAAGTGGCTATATAACACAAAATAAATACAGCTTTCTCTAGAGTTGTATAAATACCTTTCATTGTAGATCAGAAGTAGTCAGAGAATGCAAATAATACTGCCAATATAATTTACATGTTTTCATCAGGGTTCGCAAACTGGAATCTTTTTATCGAGGACTCAGAGAGAGAGAGGCTCTCTGACCTGCTACTCTTTGATAAGCGCTATTTATCACTTCACAAGATTTTCATCTAATTGAAGAAAGTCAAAATTGGGTGCAAGATACCTTTCCACCCCCACAGGACCTTGGCAACAAGCTGGCAAACAAGAAGAAAATCTATTCAGGATGATCAAAAGAAGTCTCCAACAACAGACCTGGATTTTCACCGCACCAGACTTCTGGCAACCTCTGTTTAGCAGCAGGGTCAATGAATATGCAGCTAATGCTGTCAGTTTCTGAGGATTCCTAGGGTGCAGGATCTTGTGGCCTGCATACAGAACTCTGTGGAACTTATTGCTCATTAGGTGAAATGTCATCTTCGTACTATCCGTAATCTCCTGTTTGTCATTTGAAAGAAGCAACAGTAAAGTAAATGTAATCGCGCTCTTCCACTGAGTTTTTAGCCAACACATAAAGAGAATAATACACTGTAGCATTAATGAAAAGCAGATTGTTTTTAAATAGTGTTTTCAATTCAACATACCTGGGACCTGTGGTACTACGCAGGTTCAGAATATCTAGGATATCTTTCTGCCATCTGAGTTCACTTAAGCTAACAATAGCAGTCACCTACTGTATGTGATGGTGGTGATAAACTCAATAATTCAAAACAGAGCTTCACAATCTATCTATGAAGATGGTTGGTGGTATGTTTTAGGAAGACTGTGGAAGTTAATCAAGCAATAATATTAGGACAAAATTAATAATCCAACTTCAGTTGTTCCTTTGTATTAACAGGGTATGTTGTTTGAAAGCCTTATTCCTTCAGCTGCAGCCTGGAGAACAAATTGTTAGTGCAAAGTGTTTATACCCAACATTCTGTGCACGGAATGTTCATGCGAAATGTTCATGCAAAGTGTTTTTGCCCAACATTCTGTGCACGGAATGTTCGGGCAGAATGTTCATACGTGCGGAATGTTCATACCCAACATTCTGTACACGGAATGTTTGTGCCCAACATTCTGTGCATAGAATGTTTGTGTGGAATGTTTGTACCCAACATTCTGTGCATGGAATGTTCGGGCGGAATGTTCGTACCTAACATTATGTGCACGCAATGTTGGTGCGGAATGTTCGTGCCAAGTCTTTGTGCCTAACATTCTGTGCACAGAATGTTCGTGCGGAATGTTCATACCCAACATTCTGTGGACAGAATGTCCCGGCGGAACATTCTGTGCACAGAATGTTTGGGTAGAATGTTTGTACCCAACATTCTCTGCACAGAATGATCGGATGGAGTGTTTGTGCAGAATGTTCATGCAAAGTGTTTGTGTCCAACATTCTGTGCACAGAACGTTTGTGTGGAATGTTCATACCCAGCATTCTGTGCACGGAATGTTCGTGGGGAATGTTTGTGCGAAGTGTTTGTGCCCAACATTCTGTGTACGGAATGTTTGTGCGGAATGTTCGTACCCAACATTCTGTGCACAGAATGCTCTGGCGGAATGTTCGTACCCAACATTCTGTGCACAGAATGTTCGTGCGGAATGTTCGTGCCAAGTCTTTGTGCCCAACATTCTGTGGACAGAATGTTCCGGCTGAATTTTTGAGTGGAATGTTCTTCATTCTGTCCACAGAATGTTTGGGTAGAATGTTTGTACCCAACATTCTCTGCACAGAATGATCGGATGGATTGTTTGTGCAGAATGTTCGTGTAAAGTGTTTGTGGCCAACATTCTGTGCACGGAACGTTTGTGTGGAATGTTCATACCCAGCATTCTGTGCATGGATGTCCGTGAGGAATGTTCGTACCCAACATTCTGTGCACGGAATGTTCGTGGGGAATGTTTGTGCGAAGTGTTTGTGCCCAACATTCTGTGTACGGAATGTTTGTGCGGAATGTTCGTACCCAACATTCTGTGCACAGAATGCTCTGGCGGAATGTTCGTGCAGAATGTTCGTGCCAAGTCTTTGTGCCCAATGTTCTGTACATGGAATGTTCGTGCGAAGTGTCTGTGGCCAAAATTCTGTACCAGTATGTTCGTGGGAAATGTTCATACCCAAAATTCTGTACACAGAATGTTTGTGTGGAATGTTCATACCCAACATTCTGTGGACAGAATGTCCCGGCGGAATGTTCGAGTGGAATGTTCTTACCCAACATTCTGTGCACGGAATGTTCGTGGGGAATGTTCGTACCCAACATTCTGTGCACGGAATGTTCGTGGGGAATGTTCGTACCCAACAATCTGTGCACAGAATGTTCGTGCAGAATGTTCATACCCAACATTCTCTGTACAGAATGTTTGTGCTGAATGTTCGTGTGAAGTGTTTGTGCCCAACATTCTGTGCATGGAATATTTGTGCGGAATGTTTGTACCCAACATTCTGTTCGCGGAATGTTCAGGCAGAATGTTCGTACCCAACATTCTGTGCACAGAATGTTTAGGCAGAATGTTTGTGCGGAATGTTAGTGCAAAGTACTTGTTCCCAACATTCTGGGCTTGGAATATTCATGTGAAGTGTTTGCGCCCAACATTCTGTGCCAGTATGTTCATATCCATATCCAGTTAAGCAGAAACTGGATATCCAGTTAAGCAGAAAAAACAAATCTTTACTTTAAATTTCTTGCCTGGCTACAGTTTTTGAGTGAAGAGTTGTTCTTTAATACACTCAGATTAAAAAAACTACAACTGGATTATGGATTTGAAGTATCCCTTGGCCTAACATATTCCATCATCTTATGTATCTGATAATTTGATTAGGTTAACAGACTCGGTTAAACCAGTGAATTTTGTAATCATCTATATGTTATTGATTTATCATCTATTTTGAGACTATCTGCATTGATATTTGCAGATATTCTCAAAAACAACAACAACATGCACAGCTTGAAGTGTCCCTGGTTGAAGTTTTATGTGGAGCAAAGTGAGCAGATGTACTCAAACAATTAGCTTTCCTAAACCACAGCTGCTGTATACTTCATTAATAAATCACTATTATAGCCAGATCCTTTCGCCAGTGGGTCCTCACTGCACCAGTGATAAAAAAAATATGGGCACTCCTACTGACTTCAGGCAGTATGCTCAACACAAAAATATGAAATAAAAAATAAATCACCCAATTCAACCAAAGCGACTAATACCTCTGAGTATAGAAATATTCACTTGCCTTGCTAATGTGTGGATTCCCTTAATATCACTGATAGTTATGTGCTAATATGCTATGCCTAACTGAAAACACACTTCACACATCATCAACCTCTAATGTCAGAGCTACAGTATGTTCAATTGAGCCAATTGCGCGCAAAGCTAGACTAATCCTGCACCAATCTCAGAGAATCTCAGTCTCTTTACAGTCACAGTATACTGTAGCAGTTTTAATTTCTGCTCTCTGCCATGCCAACTCTCCAGCGAAGATGAAACGATGCCAAGTGCCTCTTTTCCAGTGCAGCTTGCCAAAGTCTCCCATTCAAGCTGGCAAATGTCCGGCCACGGGATGGGCACAGGAGGCAGCAATGGCTAACATCCTGACCCAAAAATAACAGGCACAACAAAGATGCTCGTGCAGGAGCCTATAGCAGACATTTTGTTTGGTTAAACTCAAAACACTCAGGCATTTTTAGCAAGACTTTGTGTCACCAAGACTCCCCACCAGCTAAGGTAAGCTTCATTACCAAAAGCGCTGCAAGTGACCACAAGTTTAGACAAGACTGACCTCCAGGCTGTATTCCTCCACAGTCCTCCTAAGTGGGTCCACAATCTGCCAGCAGATGAGGATGCATAAGTCGATTAGCAGCATCCCGCCAACGATAATCAACAGCTTCTGGTCCTTTATGATCTGAAGAGGGAAGAGAAAATTAGGTGCTTTTATTAGCTAAATAGCCCACACCTGCTAATGTTATGCGATAATGCAAGTATCTGTAGTGTCATTTCAGACAGCATTTCTTATTGACCACACTAATTATGTGAAGTGAGTTATTCACATCCCATCTGAGGTCCTAGACCCCTGCTGTTTTCATTTTAACCATCTAATCAGGGTCTGGTAACAATGTATTTAACTGCAAATGACCACCTGCTGGGATCGGAATCCAGCCAGGCCTGTGAGTCCAAAAGACCAAGGCCTGGTTCAACATTCGATAAAGACACATGTAGCATATTTAGCAGACTGTAATCATCCCGGGGCTGTAAACCACGATTGGACATTCAGTTGTGTCAATACTATGCCACCAACAAGCAACAGTTTTGTTACCTTGTGGTGAGAGAATGTGGAAAAGATCCACCAAACAAGAGCCACTGCTGTCAACCACAAAAGCTCCTCTTTTGTACCCTGAACTTTAGAGGGATGAAAGCCGTGACCTGTTTGTGATCTTTATTTATAATAGCGTTTGACTGTCTGGAACCGCAGATCAAAGGAAAGGTCAGGGGACGCAGGCTGGGCTGTGTTTGGAGAGTATCACATAGCCCAGATGCAACTCAGCAGTGTTGTGCAGGTCTCCACTCATAAGTGGGCCCAGGATGAGATAAATAATGGGACTGTGTTTTTTGATCTGCCATCTTTTGATGCAGTGCTTTTGAGCAGATGTATGTCGGCAAGGCAAAACAAGGTATGTGCTCTGTTATTGTTTATCACATTGCTTCGGGCCATTTAGGACAACATGAAGAAGAAAACCAACACATATTACATATACTGATTAAAATTCTATAAATCTAACAAGTAATTAGACATGTTATATTTCTGAAAAATGTACTCTACCCTACACCATCTGCTAAACTGTGATATGTTACTCTGCCAAGGCAGTAATTAATCTAAATTACCTGAAGTGTTGTCTGTTTTCTTTCCACCAGTCACACCAGTAAGGCTCCAGTGTGGCTGTAGTTACTAATTTGAGGAAAAAGCCCAAATAATTTAGAGCTATGTTCTTAAAATGATCCTTTTTGTTGATTTTTCAGGATGATTTTTATGTTGCATCCACATCTGCATTGTGTTGTGATGTGTGAAAATCTGTCTACAGGTAGATGTATATATAAACATACATTATATTACTGAAAACTGCCTCTGTGGCACTTCCATGACTGTATCCTGCTTGGTTCGGTACTTTCTTGGCAAAAGATTTCTAAAGACAGACAGATTTTCTTTTCTCCCTCTACATGAGTTGTGAGTCCATGGTACTGGGGACATAGATGGTTGCTTCTTTTATTTTTTTAAAGTCATGTTTAGAGTACCAACATCTGACAGCACTGCTAGTTATCATGACATTATCCATGCGATCTACCTCAGTAACACTACAGTAAAGAGAGGGCTGTCTTTGCAACTAGGAAAAACTGGAGGTTACCTTGGTGATTACATTACATTTTTTCTCATTTGCCAATTGGTTGCAAGTAGCTGTGGTAACCAAAGGTTGAGTGTGCAACACCTTTAGTCCCTGGGTGTCAGCTTTTGATTAAAGGTGATAGCACATATCGCATGTTGGGAGGCAACCTGTGACTCAGATGGACTGGCAGAGGTTACAAATAACTGCTGTACAAATGCAGATAGTCGACAAAAGCAGCATAGTCAACTCAACACTACTAGTTGAGGTGCTAGTTGGTTATATTCTTATTGTACTCTTAGAAAAAGGCAGGGCTGCTAGGTGCCTATACCATTTTGCCATCCTGCAGCAACTGTGTCAGTATTTGTGGAGGAATTATTGAATTTCTGTTCAATATTGAGAAATCTACAAGGTCTACAATGGACTCTGAACAGAAGTAGTAAATGTGAATTTCTTTGTCTGTAAACTGCAACAAATTTGCAGTTTTCATCGATTTGTCACAGTTAATTGCTGCATTTTCAGAAACAGATTGCATGTAACCACCTTGAGCTCATTTAATCACAAGCAGACTGATTCTTTGTTATTGCTGTTTCATCACCATCTTAAAACACCAAATTTTGCAGGACCAGTCTCTGTCCATGCAGCATAGCATGGCATAGCAAAGGCATCAAGACTCCAAGCCAATTGCACATGGCCACAATACTTTTGCTTGTGCTGCAGTCTCCAATCATTGTTTTAGCGACTGTAGGACATTTTGCCTCAGAGCTAATTCAAATTTACAGGGTTACTGATATGATTGATATGAGACCCTGAAAGTTAATGAATTACTTAAAAACTATCAATAATTTCAGATACAGAGATGAGATTTGGTTAGGACCAAATAAATCACAGTCTACACTTATCTACACGTCAGACTTGAGGATCTGATCATGCACAGAGTCACAGTTTTACAGTTAAAATATTTGTTGCATGACTTCAATCCTCCATTTTTGCTTTTGTCTTGACACCACTGTTTTCCCATTGTTATTAAATTAAGAAAACAATATTTGCAGCAGTGATTTTGTGCATTGTATCTTTGTTTATCAGTTAGGAAGTAATCCATCTAATCCCTGAAATAATGATCAAAACGTGAAAGCAGTAAAAACAACATGTTTAATCTCTACTTTTAGGTTTTAAATCACACACATATGTGTGTGTGTGGCTCATACACAGGGGGACTTTTGTGAGCACATACTGTATGCTTATCTGTGTTTATGTGTTTGGAATAATAGGACATTGATTGGCTCTCCTCTCTCTGCATCATCTGTGGCACTGAGCTTTTAAAGAAGTGAACAAGTGCCGGCTACAGCCCACCAAGTGGAACCTTTATTGAGCTCACCCTTGATTTACAATCCCTGCTCTCCTACAGAGAAAAAAAAAAGATGAAGGGGAGGATAGGGGAAGAAGTGAGGGATGCAGTTCCAATCCCACAGTTTGAAGAAAAGATGTGTTTGTCCCTCCCCTGACAGCAGTTGGCAGACATTTCAGGACACCACCAGCAACTATCATTCTAGTGAAGCCAAAGCCCCTGCACTCAATCAGTGTGGGTGAAGTGGGATGTGTGTGTGTCCTGCTCACACAAACCCAGGCCTTGAACCATCAGAAAACACACCCCGAGGGCCTGAATACTACTTCTGGAGAAACATTTGTTATGTCTCTGTTAGTAAGGGAAAGAGTTTGAGAGGATGGGAACGGAGCAAAACAATTGGCTGTGAAAGGTCAGAGAGGAAAAAACTCTTTTGTTTTCATTAAATGATCACTTTGAAAAAGACAGTGACTTACAGAAATGTAAAAGGCCGGGACCAAAGTCACACATTACAAAAAATGATTACAAATGTGTTGTGACTGAACTGCAGTGGAAACTCAATCTAAACTGGGCCTCAGTTCTTGGATTCTCTTTATCTTAATCTGTCATTTGCCCTCTTTTCTCTGCGTCCCCTTTTCTTTTCATAGAGTCCAACCTACTTTTTTTTTTGCCATTTGGGCCATGTTGTTTGTCTTGTCCCTTTCTCTGCCACGCTTTGCCTTTCCCCTTCTGTCTCTCCCTTCTGCCACTATTTCCCTGCATCCCTCAAACCTCTTCCACTCTTCGATCCTTCCTCTTTCCTCCTTCTCTTCCTGCTTTCTCTCTGGCAGGCCACCCACACGTCCTCCAATATGCAAGAGGGTGAGAGAAAGGGAGAGAGAAACAGGGGGGAGAGCGAGGTCTATAAATACAAAAAGGCCAAGCAGAGTTGCAACACTTGGTGAGCTCGACACCGCTTTTATATAACTGGGCCAGCGAAGCAGATTGTGTTAGATGTTTAAAAAGCCATTTGTATTTCTAGATCCTTTTTCTCACAGAGAAGATTCTAAAAGCAGGTGCCATGGGGCTGCCAGTCTTTCAGTTTGTAAAAAGAACGAGTAGCACTGATGCACTGAATACAGTCACCCACACACCAGCGATGGGGTTATAAAAGGCATGCGAAGCCTCCTGGAAAAGACTGTCATGTGCCAACAGATATGACTGTGGTTGTATCAACCGCCAGTTATGCCATCCAACAGATGTAGGTAATGTCATGAAAAATATAAGGTTAAAAACCTCAAGAAAGCATATGGCCATTTAAGTGGAAAGCTGCAGATTTGTTTGATATAAACATATTTGAATATAAATGAAAAATCAAACCACGTTTTTAAGGAGGAGGAATCATTACTGCAAATCTATGAAGCAGGAGTGTGTGGGCCATGTTTCAATCACATCAGGAAAATGAGAAGATATAGACTGGATAGAGTGGTGAGGAGTCCTTCCCTGCCTTTTGTCCTGTGGTAACTGGGATAGGCACCAGACCACCCTACAACCCTAAGGTGGATAACCAGCTAAAGCGATTAAGAAAATGGATTAGGTTAGACCCACTGAGTTACCTTTATAAAAATATTTCAAAAAATATTTCAAATATTTTTTTTTCAATACCTTCTTCTTCATCTTCACATTTTTGAAGATGGCGTGTACCCTCCAGGTCTTGGCAAACATGGCTCCGAAAGCTGTTGTGTATCCAACAATGAGGATCCACGTCCGAACCTATCAGAACAACAGTGAGACATGAAATTGTGTCATGTCATAAACTGGTGATCAAGGCTGGAAACAACATCTGATCTGACAGCTATTTGCATTTTTCTCCAGAAGTTCATTCAAAGTAGCATTATGAAGCATTCTAAAAATAAGGCGCTGTCAGATTTATTTCCCATCTCTGAAGCTCTGGGAGAACATCCTGGACTATGAAGCTGTCACACTCCTGAGCGTATTTCAATTTTAATGAAAAACAAAATGTAGACCTCTTACTTCCACGGCACAAATGGCACCGCTGATGTGTTTTTAAAGCCTCAAGTGCGACTATAACTGAGAAAATCCTAATACAACCACAGAGACCCTGTGTGCGTGATTTTATGTTTTGTATTTGATTACTGTATACGGTACACATTTTCTTTTTACCTGTGTATCTGTGTACAAGCTCTCTATATCTGCATACACATATGAGAAAGCAACAAAATGTGGCACAGCGGTAAAGAAAAGAAGAAGACAGCGAAAAAACAATTACGCCATTTGTTCTCAAAGCAACCAGCAGATATTGATCGGTAGCAGTGAATGGATAAACCTCTGTGCTCCTCTGCTGCAGGACCCGAAGTCTGAAGTGACAAACTCTGTTGTGGCTCTGCAGCAGAGCTTGAACCAGGTGACAGAAGTTCAAGACGTGCTCTGCCTAACACCTCTTTGGCACACATGTGCATATTTGTGTCTCTATATCTGAACAGGGTGGGTGTCTCAGTGGAAACCAGTTATCACTGTAATCAAAACTCTTTAATTAATCCAGTATCTACACAGTCACACAGTAATGCTACCTGAGGGGAGATACTTAATATGCAGCATGCTTACAAAAGGCCTGCAGAGAGAGATTCTGTTAGTTTTCACACAGTCACATGTGAATACGATTCATCTTTTGGTAGTGCTTTCCATTCTTTAGAAACTGTTATATGACATAAGATTCTGGGGATGAGAAGTGACCCAGCAAAGACTTCTGTCCGGCCCACTGAACGACTTTAGAAAATGTGTAGGAGGGCATCAATTCCGGTTTATTAATTGTATTTTCATATGTTTTACCGTTTTTCCTACAGATAAAGCCCATTCACTCTACACCAAAATAACTAAGCACCTTATAAACAATTACATGATACAAAAGTTTTTCACTATATACTATTTTTTCTAAATCCATAGTAAAACAAAAAGAATAAATAAAATAAAATAAATTCTGTAAAATAACAAAAACTTTCTGTTTTATTATTATACGCCAGTCAGAGAGCTACAAGAACTTTTTGCAAATTTAAGCCCAAACAGTCACGCTGACAGCTGTCTTTCATTTACTGCAGCAACATTTCATTATCATGCAGAAACACTGCGATGATATATCTTATATTAAAATATCTGAGGTATTCAATAAAAAGTTAAATCCCTTTACACTGACAGCAAGGAGAGTTTCACATAATATCACAGTGGGCTGTATGAGTTACATTACTGACATAAGATGAGAGCAAAAATGGCCAGAAGAGAATTTCATATTTGTATACACATATTCAGATAAGATGTGTACACTGTTTATAATAAAGGTTTCGCCTTCTCTGGACACCATTGAGTCCATTTCTTTTTTAAAAACCAATCAACTTGAACCAACCAGTGCTCACAGAATATGTTTGGTTAATATGCTGATAAATTGATTTAAAACAAAGACATAAAGCTTGCATCTCTTTTTTGACTAATAAAATATACTTTGGTGGTGTGGCCGTGGATGGGTATTTTTTTCTCCTTTCTAATTGAGGCTAATTTTACATTCTTGCCTTTATTCATTATTTTATTTATAGGAGAACACTCTTAAGAGGACTCACGGTGCAGAGGGTCTCAAACTCTTTGTCAGAAACAAAACCTCCGTCCAGACCAAACAGGAAGATAGATGCATAGGAGAGCATGCCTCCAAGGATGATCAGGTTATTCATGTAGGGACTGGACATCTTGATTAATCTGAAAAGAAAAGAATAAAGGATTAGAGGAGATTCAAATGATGATAGAGTAGAGTTTAATCTTATACAAAGTGAGAGCTGCTAAATAATAGTATTTCTCCAGAAATAGTTCATCATTATGCTCATGCTTCATCATTTTTTGATTTCAATACTAGAGATGGACCGATCCGATATTACGTATCGGTATCGGTCCGATACTGACCTAAATTACTGGATCGGATATCGGAGAGAAATAAATAATGTAATCCGATCCGAAGTATCACAAAATCACCTCACAAAACACGCTACATGGCGCATCGGAGCAGTATGTGTCACGTGATAGAGCGGCTGTTGTCTGTGAGACCTGTCGGCGGTCTGTTGGAGCATTTGGAGCCTCGCTACATGCTTCCTAACCGCAGCATTTCATCTCGGCGAAAACTATCCCAGAGAAGTAAAGCAAGTGTGTGAGTTCATCCCTGAATGTTTGCATAGTATTTCCACGTTAAGCTTAACAACTGATATATGGATCCACAACTGGACTGGCCATCGGAGTTCTATATTGAGGTGAAAAGGAAGCGATTTGTCCCGCACGTCAGCTAGAATTAAAAAATGGACACAAAGCTGGAGTTATTCTGTCTTTGCTGCGCAGTTGCATCTACTTCTCTCATTCTCTCCCCCTTCCTCTCCTGTTATTACTTCAAACATGAAACTGATCAATGATCAGCTGATTGGCTTTTCTGCCACAAGTCCCGTCTTTCTTGTTTGTTTATCGCCCACTTTGCGCTAGAAAGAGGAGACAAGCGGATAAACAACAGCAGCACGTTTAAGCGTGATCAGCTGTTGTGAGAATGTATTTAATATTACTTTCTAGTATCAGCTGATGTTTGCTGGAGCCACAGCTGTAAAAAGTGCTGATCATGATGTCAGTTTGGTTATCTGGTGAGAGGGAAACATGCAGATGAAACCAGGAGATGTCCTTACTGAATCATCAGAGCTGAACAGGTGATGGAGAAACAGGTTTACCTTTTAGGTGACATGAATGAGTTGAAGGGAAGTTATGAACCGTTTCTGAGAAATAACACCAGGATCCTTTTCTAAGTAGCTGACAGCTGGTAACTGTGCAGGGGCGGATCTAGCAAAGTTTTGTGGGGGGCCAAGTAGGGCATTAACAGGGAAAGGGGGACACAAAGAAATACTTTTCTTTGTTATGTGATTTAAAAACTTTGAATAAATAATTATCTGAATCTTACAACAAAAGTGGTCATCTGATTAAATGTATAGAAATCCATTACTGTATATAGTAACTAATAAGTCTAATATACACCCTAGTAAGCTATAGTGCTTTTTTCCTTTGGGAAGGTACCATCTGTGCAGTCTGCAATTCTGTTGAAGAAAGATGTTGAATCTATTTAAATGTTGTAGAAAAATAATTGATTTCTGTGCATTTGTTTTTATACTTGCATTAAATTAAAGTTGATTACATCGATTAATGGCGGGGGGTGGTTCCCTAATACTTTTGCTGGGAGTTGGCAACCCTATTAGTTAGGTTTGTAAGTACTCTTTAAAATACCAGAATAGGGAGGCTGGTGTAGGTTTAAATTTATCAGATTGATCAGTGTTGCTGAACTATAAAATGTTTTGGGTGGAGTGTATTTTTTGCATACAGATATAACAGAATAGCTTCAGTCTCTTGTTTTTTAAAACTTGAGTATGAACTTATACCAAATGCAGCAAGATATTTATAAAAAACAGTTTTATTGATTACAAAATACGCTATATCGGATTCATATCGGTATCGGCAGATATCCACATTTATGATATCGGAATCGGTATCGGACATTAAAAAGTGGTATCGTGCCATCTCTATTCAATACCATTCAGTCTCCTCAGACTCTTCTACCACTACTTCTCTCTTCCGACTAGTCCATAATTTACCTTCTTCCTTCCACTCTACATCGACAAATTTCACCTTCTCTGGCCAGTTGTACAACTTGTGCTGACCTGTGATTCCGATTCTTGATGTTGAAGAACAGGAAGGCCCCAGCCATGAGCATGCCTAGTATGGTGATGGTGGACAGGATACTGTAGAGCGGCACGTTGATGTGGCGCCTCTGCAGACGCACAAACGTCCGATCCTTCGGTGGCTCTACACCTACAAGAAAGAAGGTTTGTGATATAAGCAAAACAGTTATTTTATCATAGTAAAGCATAAAATAAAACTGTCTTAACTTCAATTCTTCCAATGAATAGTGATGCTGCAGTAGCATCGGTTATTTTTAGAGATAATTTCCTGGTCCCCCAGTTTCCACTAGTTAAGTGTCTCTATGATAATGGCTCTTAGGATCCTGCACTTTCTTTTCCCTTTTTTTGCTGTATTTTTCTATCTCCAGTATGCCAATCGATCGTAATAGCATCATCTTACATATTTCCACTTACCGTGGTCAGCGATGTGGAAACAAGCTTTTTAGAAGCTACAGTCTTAGACTTTCTGTATGTGGAGAAAGGCTCAGAAAATGGCTTTGAGCATCGCACAAATTACAAAGTATGTCAACACAGGGAAACATGGGAGGGGTTGAAGAAAAATGTACTGGTAAATAATTTAGCTGTGAGAGAACAGTTTAGGGAGGTGAGTTCCTCCACTGAGTGGTGGTGTTGTCTGAGTGGGTCTGTATATTGATGTTAGTTGGAAGGAGTTTGTGTTCAAGAGCATAAGTGAGCATAAAAGGAGCAGCTAAGGTTTTAGTCTTTACTGAAACATCCTGGTTAAAAAAATTGGAATAATCAACAGATTTTCTTTAGTGAGTTTTAGATTCCCCACACAGCCACATACCTTGGAACCTGATGGAGTTGTTGATGAGGTCCAGCACATCAGCAATTGCATTGTATTCACCGACTTTCACTTCCTGTCCCTCTGTTGAATCAGAAAAAAAGCACAGATATGTAGGCATCAACATAAATATACGTAAAAAAAACTCTCCAAGCGTCATATAAAAATACATACAGTTAAACCCAGTTTTGAAAGCTTGCAGCTCTATCTGACACTGACACTGCAGGTTCACAATGACAGTACGCTAATGTTTAGCAAATAATTTTACTCATGTTAATAGTCTTAGTTTAGCTTGACAATGTGCTAAGGCTTTCTATGTAGCACTGTAAAATTTACAGCTGAGACTGATAAGAGAACTAATAATTGCTCAGGAAACCAAAACATTACATGGCCCGATGATGGTGCAAAAGTAAAGGAGACATTCACTCGAATGCAAAAACCACAAATGGAAAATGAATGTCTGTGTTCCATTTAGAAGTAGTAGAGACATTTCACTAGAAACCCTTAATTTCATTCGCACTGTTTTGGTCTAATAAAAGTCACCTGGAGGTCAAAGTCACTGAGGCTCTGTGGGAATCTTTTCATTATTTTTTGTTTCGTTCCAATACATCAAGTAGATGTTCAGATATCACAGCAATTCATCCATGACCTTCTGACTAAGTCAGCAGGCAAACTGTCATCACCATCCCTCCAGCCATATTGTTAGTATGATATTAATTGGTTAGATCAATTAATGTGTAATCATTCAGGTAGTCATATTAAAATCCATCAGAACTGTGTTTTGGTGAGTTTTACTTTTGTTTGATGTTTGACCTTTACTGTGCCAAATGATTTATTCTTCAGTTCTGGAAACTTGGCACCAATGTGAAATGCCACTTTTTTGGGCAGTTATTGTGGAGCTTTAGTTAAAGTCACTGTAATTTCAATGGTCAGCAGAACATAAAAACTGCATGCCTTTGCTGCTGCAGACACACTTTTCAATTCAGCATTCTTTGAGAGTCATGTCTCTGTGTCTTTGATTTATTGTGCCTGAAAGAAGAAGCAGTAGTGTGGAAGGCCTGCTTCAACAGACAACTTCAGTGAAGTCTGATATGGAATCTTGCTTTGTACATACACTGAGAATCCAGTAGCTAAAGTTAGCTGAATGCAGTGACACATATCAGTTTTCATTCATCTACAGAGGTAGGACGACATTTCATTTTTTTAATCGGACTCATTTATGAACAAAAAAAGAGACAAATTATTAGTCCAAGTAGGATATTTTATAGATCTTTGCAGACGTCTGGATGGGTTCTTTAATTATAAGAAGCACCATGCTGGGTTTATAAAATGTTGGACCAAGTGTTTCACATTTGGAGAAAATGAGATAGAGGAACAAATAAAATTCACACATTAATCTGACATAGTGAATAACCCAGCTTTAAGCTCTATCGTTACACACAGTAATACAACGTCAAAGAGAGCTTTAAACCCCAAGATTTTCCAAGGGCCATTAGTGATTTAACAAAATATCCATAACACTAAATTTTAAGACACTCAGCATGATTACCTACATTTAAAATTCTCAAACGGCAGCTTTCATTTTCACCCAAAAATGGCCAGAAAGTGATCTTATTGTTTTATATAGTTTTAATTCCTTGTGTATTATACGTCAGTGAAACCAGGAGTTTAACGGAAAGCGGATACTGTAGAATCCAGTCAGCAAACAAAGAAATAAAAACCTGACAAATGCAGCAAAAAGCATACTTCAAAGGGTAGTTATATCTATCTCTTACTTATTTTAGAGCAAACAATAATTATATATTTTTTTATTACACTATCAGGTTGCTTTAGTGTTTTCTGATTACATTCAGGGGATAGCAAACTGCAGTAACCCCACCCCATAAACACCATCAGCCTCTCCGGAGCTGTGCTCAAACACAGCTATTTCAGAGTTTACAGTTTTTTCTTTTAGAAGCAACGATGAGTCTCTCAGGTGTAATACAGGAGGAAGCGTAACCTTGTCAGACAGACCTGGGTACTCACTCATAAAGATTACTCAGATTACACAAGAGGGACAGAGAGAGGGGACAGATTATCCAGATCTTTTTTTTTCTTTGTAAGTACTACAAACAACCCGCAATTTCTCGTGCTGCAGATGTCAAATCTCTCTGATCCTCGCTGCTATCACTCTTGCAGGCCCACTGAACTCTTCCGCAGCAATTCCCTTGAATGGAAAATGACAAACATCACCTACTGCAGCATCACAGGGCTCTTTTTTCTCTCTAAATGACCTCAAGTGACCTGAAGTTTTCCCATCAAAGCGTCAGCGATTGTTGAAAATGGCTATTTGACAATTTTACAGTGCAGTAAATGTGCTTGGGCAATAAGATTTGCATTTCTCAACCCTCTCACAGTGACTCAGGGCCACTGACTAATTTCTCTTGACTGCGTCCTAAACAGCAGAAGGGACTATATATCAGCATTCCTCCTTTCAAACGCTGCAATGCTATCACAGCATTCTGTCCCCACAGGAATACGGATGGCTGCAGCAGGATGTTAAATTCAACCTGTCGTTCAGTCTGTGGCCTGACATTTAATTGTCTTTTGTTTGATTAGTCAATATAACACAGTCGAAAATTCAGTGAAAATGTCATTAAAATGTAGAAGTTTGATAATAATAAAAATGAAAATGAATATGAAAATTATTAACACCTGCATAGTTATTATTCTTCCATTTTTATGCTTTTTTCCCCATCACAGCCATATCATTACCGTCCATCTCCTGAGTATAATTGTTCTAATTACCTTGGAGTATGTTAGAATAACAAATTGTTACAATTTAACTTTGAAAAAATCCATAAGAAAGCACTTATTCAGTGTTACAGGTGTCCAAGGTGTCTCAAAAGCTGACGAGGACTCTTTTTATTACACAAAAAAGGCAATGGTTTAAAGTGGGACTACCAAGACGCTTTAAGTTCCAGGAGACACCAGCTGGCAAAATCAGTTCAAATTCAGGGAGCAGGCTTTCATGGATGTGAAAGAAAGAAAAATTCTAGATGTTAGAAAACAAGAGATGAGTAGAAACTGAATCGCTAAAGATTTGCAGGAGAACCTGCTGAAGGCGGTCTGTACAGACACTCCATTCATGACCAACAGTGCTCAAAAGAAAAACAAATAGCTTGTGTACTTGTGGTGTGAGATCTCTGGTATAAGAATGATATGGACAGTAATAACAAGGGGATTATCTCTTCTAGGATTCTTTGAAATATGAGTTAAGAAGAATATAATTGCTTAAGAATAAGCAAGTTTATTATTTAGTGAGTTCATTTCTTAGTACAATACCAAGTATCAGTGCCAAAGATCAGTACCTAAATGTGCCTAAGAGTCCTCACTTTAACTGGTAAATATAGAAGCCCCGCCCACCTGAGGTTCAAACCTTCTGTTTGCAAAGAGCAGCCAATCTGAAGACAGCTGGTTTTAACAGAGAAGAGATAAAACAGCTTGTTTCAGACAATGAATGAACTGAGGGGTCGCACCTAGAAATAAATAAAGATTATTATAAACTGTGAATTATGTAAAGAAGTTCAGCTAGAGTCCAAGAATCAATAACGAGCTGGCAATTAGCATTAAAGGTTTAAAGGCTGGACAAATTTAAAGCATTTTCAAGTCAGGGCCTCTCTGCTGGAATCCATTGCCTGAAGGTCCAAGATATAACTGGCATGATAACATGATTTTTTAAAAAGCCTTTCTGAAACTTACCCTTAAAAAATGTTCGGTTTAGCATTATGAAACATACTTTTCCCCCCACTGATGCACCAGCATCATAATCACAGACGATCCTCATGCTGGTTTGAAAATTACAAAATGGAAATTGCCGGTACTCTTTTACTATAACTCTCTCTGCTGATTACCAAGGATCAGACCGCTTTTTATGAACACAGTCTGACCCATTTTTGTAGCAGTGTTTGTAAATGTAATCAAGGTTGTTTGGGCTTGTTTTTGTGTGAGCTTCACTTTAGACTGCCTTTAATCATGTTAACTGTATTTTTGTCATGTCTGATCTGTTAAATTCTAACAGAAAAAAAATAGAAAATTCCTGATTCCTTCAAAACACTGGTGATACAGTAGTCTTAAGAGCTATTTTAGTTGAAAGTCATGCTAAAACACTATTGCCTGGAGGTACGCTGACAGTAGCAGGTTGTTCTTATTCTAAATTCCCGCAAGACATGATGGAAAAGCAAGAAATTCAGAAATCCAAATGCATCCCCTTACACTGAGGGGATGTGGTGGCTCTGTTGTGGGGGACATTTTCTGGTTTTGTTTAAATCCATCTATCGCCAAATCAATACAAAGTTTTTCCGAGTGATCACTTTTATCCTGTAACGAAACATTTTAAACATCTATCCTGGTTCGCTGTAAGGATGAATGTTTTGATCCAAAGCCCTGGAGAGGTCACTAAAAAGTGGGGCAAGAATGAATAAATGATGTGAATCATACTCTATGACCTCGCAGTCAGATTGAGATTTAACACCTGTGGGAGACTTTGGAGCAACATGTTAGACTTCACTTTTCAAACCACCAAATGAGGGAATATGTATTGAAGAACAGTCCCTCTAGTATAGTGCAGAAACACACACACACACACACACACACACACATATATATATATATATATATATATATATATATATATATATACATATGTAAGTTTTCTATAGAAAAAGAAAAGAATGGTTCCTTATCTACCATGCGTGTAAGTGTGTTGATTCAAAATCTGTACTCAGAAGTACAGCAACTGAGATCAAGACCTCTAGTAGAGAGGGATCTCTTATTCCCATGAGAGAGTGGGAATAAAAGCCGTCGAGGCCCCTGACTAAGAAAGCCTGACAGGGGAAAATGGAGGATCAGAGGAGGAAACAGATGATAGGGTCATGTTGAGGATTGCTCCCTTTTGAAATATTCAAGCTGGGGCTGTCCCTGCACGCCTGGTGTGACAAAAGGGTGGCATAGTTACGAACCCTGACAAGTGAGGAAGAGGTGATTGGTGAAGGTTAAGAGGGGTGGAGGAAATACAGTATCATAAGACCAAGAGAAGATAGTGAGAGATGCGAATATAAGGAGATGACTTGATGGAGGAAAGTGGGAGAGACACGGAAAACAAGGTGAGGAAGAAGGGTGATAGATAAACACAGAAGGGATTAGGAATTCTGCATATCAGAAATTTTGAATATGCATAGAAATATGTTGCCAGTCCTGTATTTTTAATGTTGCTATTTGTCATTGTGGTTTGGGGTTTTACTGTACTGCTATGCTATTTAAACTCTTGCTTATATTTTCTAACAAATTGATATGTTCTTACAAACTTATAATTAATCCATTAATAATACAAACCAGGGGGCGCAGATTTGTGTAGGCAGCTATGTCGGCCCACCATCTTGAATACGATGACCAAGATAGACACCAGTGTTTCACCTAATCACGTTTTATGCATGTGGCTATAAACCAACCCCATACGCATAACACCAAAGTGGAGGACAAGGGACTTGTAAGCCAAACTCAAATTTTAATCCACCACTGCACCTTCAGATACAAGATATGAGGGATCATACCTACATTTATCATCACCGAAGAAGCAAAAATCAAATGAAAGAGACAAGGCAACAAAAAAAAGTTTCTCTTTTGGATGACAAAAGCATAATCACAGGCATAATACTATAATTCATTTTACCAGCCTTACTGGTACCATTAGAAAGGTTCCTTTTTGTGACAAAAAAACGATTTCACTTCCTAACAATTCAATTCATAACTACCGTTTTCAGAAGAGAAAGTTACAGTTTATAACTCAGAAAACTTTGATCCTTAAATATTTTGTTTGTCAGCGGTCACCGTAGAGAGGATTACTCTCTTGAATTTGGAGCAGTAAGCAAACTGAACTGACTGCGATCTGCAATCTACTGACATTTAGTGGTGAGATTTTACACACTGTACCTTTAAAAGAAAGAAGACAGAAATTATACTTGTACTTTTTTTAGTAATGAGTAACCGGTTTACCTTGCTTCTTCATCCTCCCACCCACCAACACACACACACACACACACACACACACATACGTGTTTTCGTGATATATCAGTACGTATGACAAAAATGTGACAAATGGGAACGTGCCTTTCCGAAGGTCCTAGAGGCATGGGAATCACAAAAGGTTTGACCCATGCTTCCAGGAACACGCCCATCTGTTGAGATTTTGGCAAGGGCTAAATTTTGGTCAAACCTGAATTTACTGCTACTTGTGAGGACACTGTCAGGTTTATGTGACTTATGAGTACCATAAGGTCACACACTGATATTTCATGTTTAGGTGAATTGTGAAGCCCATGGAAACACATAATTTTCAAGTATACATGACTTATAAGGACCAGGTAAGGGTAGGTTCTGTATTTTTAGCTTGGCTCCTTTTGAGATTACAATATAATAGGCATGGATGCACAATAGTAATGCTCACCAGTCGGGTAACTTCTGACAGAAATATCAGACATTTATGTGTTAATAAAACAGTAAATCTGAGCTGTGTAGAGACTTAAAAAAAGACATAGGTCAAATGTGGTCAGTCTACTTTTTAAGTCTTAATATTGTAATGCATTAATTCATTTTGTAGTGAATGTTCATGTGAATAAAAACGTGGAACATTATCTGCCTTTCTTATCATTTAATTGCAAAAAGCACCCAGCATAAACCACAGATTTATGAGTAAGAACAATGCAATACAGAAAACTGCAATACTGACATAACTGTGGAAGTAACAAAGTATCTCTCTTGCTTGTTTCTTTTTTTCTTGCATCTTTCTTTTAATGCTATGATCCTGTTGTGGATGTAGTACCTTATGAGAACCCAGTCTCTGCCTTTCAGAGCTGCTGGCTCTGCTTGGAGGCAGCAGTCACATTCCTTTTTACCTGGTACTTTGCAGCTTGTTATGAAGTGAAACGTGCCGCTCAGCAACCTTCACTTCATCATTTGTCCACTTGATTCTCACCTTCCCAGCTGTCATAAATGGAAACAAAAGAAAATATCTTAATGTGAATGCAAAATGTTCTTAAACCTTGCTTTCTACTGGAGCACTTTAAAGGAGCAATAAGCAAAATTCATCATACTTAGGTTGAAGGAATTAAAAATGGCTATGTGAAGAACTAGAGGTGTAATTACATCTGGAGTACAGCATGAAGTCATAATCCCTCTCTCTGTGTTGATCTCCAGCCATAGACTTTGGTTTGGTTTACAGGCAGTGCACAACAGCACACCTAGCAGTGAAAAGATATTGCTTATTGCTCCTTTAAGGATGCTTGGAATGAACCATTTGAAGTGCTGTGTTCTGCTGGGAATCAAATGAGATGAAAGGATTTATGATAAAAGCTCTCAATAGTGTCATGTCTGAAAACAATAAACTTGTCCTTTGATCACAAGTATATTCAGCTAAAACATTTTGTATTTGGGTGCGTTTACCCCTTCTTGGTGAAGTGTTGCTAATGTTTTTGTTGTCCAGGGTGATTGAGGCAGAGGTGCCCTTCATGTTGTCCAGGGCAGCTGAGTAAAGTGTGTGGCTTGGAACCCCAGAATACTTGGTTCTTGAGCCTTTGAAAAGTAACAGTGAAATATGAGAATCAATGCATGCAATAGGTCTGTTTGCTTTTTTCTCTGCATTGTAGGAAAAGTCAGCGTTAGGCAGTGTGTAATTCTAAAATTAAGGGGCTAAGGGGCTCAAGAGTTGTAATCGGAAGGTTGCCAGTTCGAGCCCCGGCTCTGACAGTCTTGGTCATTGTGTCCTTGGGCAAGACACTTCACCCGTTGCCTACTGGTGGTGGTCAGAGGGCCCATGTCCTCATGTCCTTCACAGCTTAAAACAATATGAGGACAATGTAACACACACACTACAATCACTGGTCCTACCATATGAGGACTTCTACTTAAACACACTCATGTCCTTCACAGCTTAAAACAATATGAGGACATGACGACTGAACACATGTAGAGTTCATGTTCCTGACTTCTTACTTCTCCTGCTGTTGTCAATAAAAGCTCTAGACCCAACACTGATGTAAAGCCATCTATTTCCCCAGAAATGAAATCATGTAAACTGATCAGTGGGAGGTTAAATGGAAAAAAACATGTGTAAAAGGACAAAAATATCAAATGTAGTCAGAATAAAGATCAAGCTGATGCTTTAAGGGAAAGTTTGGACTAACAAATGGTATAGACAATTACTTTCTCCTAATGCTAATGTTGATTTTGGTTAACTTTGATTCAAACTGATTGTTTTAATACAATCAAAGTGCATTTCATTTATGCACTAGGCCCAACTGACACATATACTTGATACCAAATACAAAAAAATAATGTGTAACCTGTTGGAAGAATGAAGTGGGTATGTCACTCACCAATTGGTCTGTACAAAGTTGAGACAGGACCTCAGCACTTGGTGTCTGCAACAAAAGACAACAATATAATGTCAGAAACATTCAGTTCTGCTACCCGACTAGATAATTAACTACAGATCATATTTGTATCAGTGAACATTATTACAGAAGGATCTGACTTCCTTATACCAGATTCTATAGAAACTTAACACTGTAAAGTTCTGCTACCCAACAATATGAGGACAGTGTAACACACATACTACAATCACTGGTCCTACCATATGAGGACTTCTACTTAAACACACTCATGTCCTTCACAGCTTAAAACAATATGAGGACATGACGACTGAACACATGTAGAGTTCATGTTCCTGACTTCTTACTTCTCCTGCTGTTGTCAATAAAAGCTCTAAACCCAACACTGATGTAAAGCCATCTATTTCCCCAGAAATTAAATCATGTAAACTGATCAGTGGGAGGTTAAATGGACAAAAACATGTGTAAAAGGACAAAAATATCAAATGTAGTCAGAATAAAGATCAAGCTGATGCTTTAAGGGAAAGTTTGGACTAACAAATGGTATAGACAATTACTTTCTCCTAATGCTAATGTTGATTTTGGTTAACTTTGACTCAAACTGATTGTTTTAATACAATCAAAGTACATTTCATTTATGCACTAGGCCCAACTGACACATATACTTGATACCAAATACAAAAAAATAATGTGTAACCTGTTGGAAGAATGAAGTGGGTATGTCACTCACCAATTGGTCTGTACAAGGTTGAGACAGGACCTCAGCACTTGGTGTCTGCAACAAAAGACAACAATATAATGTCAGAAACATTCTGTACTGTAAATCCCGACTAAATAATTAACTACAGATCATATTTGTATCAGTGAACATTATTACAGAAGGATCTGACTTCCTTATACCAGATTCTATAGAAACTTAACACTGTACAGTTCTGCTACCCAACAATATGAGGACAATGTAACACACACACTACAATCACTGGTCCTACCATATGAGGACTTCTACTTAAACACACTCATGTCCTTCAAAGCTTAAAACAATATGAGGACATGACGACTGAACACATGTAGAGTTCATGTTCCTGACTTCTTACTTCTCCTGCTGTTGTCAATAAAAGCTCTAAACCCAACACTGATGTAAAGCCATCTATTTCCCCAGAAATTAAATAATGTAAACTGATCAGTGGGAGGTTAAATGGACAAAAACATGTGTAAAAGGACAAAAATATCAAATGTAGTCAGAATAAAGATCAAGCTGATGCTTTAAGGGAAAGTTTGGACTAACAAATGGTATAGACAATTACTTTCTCCTAATGCTAATGTTGATTTTGGTTAACTTTGACTCAAACTGATTGTTTTAATACAATCAAAGTGCATTTCATTTATGCACTAGGCCCAAATGACACATATACTTGATACCAAATACAAAAAAATAATGTGTAACCTGTTGGAAGAATGAAGTGGGTATGTCACTCACCAATTGGTCTGTACAAGGTTGAGACAGGACCTCAGCACTTGGTGTCTGCAACAAAAGACAACAATATAATGTCAGAAACATTCTGTACTGTAAATCCCGACTAGATAATTAACTACAGATCATATTTGTATCAGTGAACATTATTACAGAAGGATCTGACTTCCTTATACCAGATTCTATAGAAACTTAACACTGTACAGTTCTGCTACCCAACAATATGAGGACAGTGTAACACACACACTACAATCACTGGTCCTACCATATGAGGACTTCTACTTAAACACACTCATGTCCTTCACAGCTTAAAACAATATGAGGACAATGTAGCACACACTACAATCACTGGTCCCACCACACGAGGAAGGCAACTGAAACACACTCATGTCCTTCACAGCTTAAAACAATATGAGGACATGACGACTGAACACATGTAGAGTTCATGTTCCTGACTTCTTACTTCTCCTGCTGTTGTCAATAAAAGCTCTAAACCCAACACTGATGTAAAGCCATCTATTTCCCCAGAAATTAAATCATGTAAACTGATCAGTGGGAGGTTAAATGGACAAAAACATGTGTAAAAGGACAAAAATATCAAATGTAGTCAGAATAAAGATCAAGCTGATGCTTTAAGGGAAAGTTTGGACTAACAAATGGTATAGACAATTACTTTCTCCTAATGCTAATGTTGATTTTGGTTAACTTTGACTCAAACTGATTGTTTTAATACAATCAAAGTACATTTCATTTATGCACTAGGCCCAACTGACACATATACTTGATACCAAATACAAAAAAATAATGTGTAACCTGTTGGAAGAATGAAGTGGGTATGTCACTCACCAATTGGTCTGTACAAGGTTGAGACAGGACCTCAGCACTTGGTGTCTGCAACAAAAGACAACAATATAATGTCAGAAACATTCTGTACTGTAAATCCCGACTAAATAATTAACTACAGATCATATTTGTATCAGTGAACATTATTACAGAAGGATCTGACTTCCTTATACCAGATTCTATAGAAACTTAACACTGTACAGTTCTGCTACCCAACAATATGAGGACAATGTAACACACACACTACAATCACTGGTCCTACCATATGAGGACTTCTACTTAAACACACTCATGTCCTTCAAAGCTTAAAACAATATGAGGACATGACGACTGAACACATGTAGAGTTCATGTTCCTGACTTCTTACTTCTCCTGCTGTTGTCAATAAAAGCTCTAAACCCAACACTGATGTAAAGCCATCTATTTCCCCAGAAATTAAATAATGTAAACTGATCAGTGGGAGGTTAAATGGACAAAAACATGTGTAAAAGGACAAAAATATCAAATGTAGTCAGAATAAAGATCAAGCTGATGCTTTAAGGGAAAGTTTGGACTAACAAATGGTATAGACAATTACTTTCTCCTAATGCTAATGTTGATTTTGGTTAACTTTGACTCAAACTGATTGTTTTAATACAATCAAAGTGCATTTCATTTATGCACTAGGCCCAAATGACACATATACTTGATACCAAATACAAAAAAATAATGTGTAACCTGTTGGAAGAATGAAGTGGGTATGTCACTCACCAATTGGTCTGTACAAGGTTGAGACAGGACCTCAGCACTTGGTGTCTGCAACAAAAGACAACAATATAATGTCAGAAACATTCTGTACTGTAAATCCCGACTAGATAATTAACTACAGATCATATTTGTATCAGTGAACATTATTACAGAAGGATCTGACTTCCTTATACCAGATTCTATAGAAACTTAACACTGTACAGTTCTGCTACCCAACAATATGAGGACAGTGTAACACACACACTACAATCACTGGTCCTACCATATGAGGACTTCTACTTAAACACACTCATGTCCTTCACAGCTTAAAACAATATGAGGACAATGTAGCACACACTACAATCACTGGTCCCACCACACGAGGAAGGCAACTGAAACACACTCATGTCCTTCACAGCTTAAAACAATATGAGGACATGACGACTGAACACATGTAGAGTTCATGTTCCTGACTTCTTACTTCTCCTGCTGTTGTCAATAAAAGCTCTAGACCCAACACTGATGTAAAGCCATCTATTTCCCCAGAAATGAAATCATGTAAACTGATCAGTGGGAGGTTAAATGGAAAAAAACATGTGTAAAAGGACAAAAATATCAAATGTAGTCAGAATAAAGATCAAGCTGATGCTTTAAGGGAAAGTTTGGACTAACAAATGGTATAGACAATTACTTTCTCCTAATGCTAATGTTGATTTTGGTTAACTTTGACTCAAACTGATTGTTTTAATACAATCAAAGTGCATTTCATTTATGCACTAGGCCCAACTGACACATATACTTGATACCAAATACAAAAAAATAATGTGTAACCTGTTGGAAGAATGAAGTGGGTATGTCACTCACCAATTGGTCTGTACAAAGTTGAGACAGGACCTCAGCACTTGGTGTCTGCAACAAAAGACAACAATATAATGTCAGAAACATTCAGTTCTGCTACCCGACTAGATAATTAACTACAGATCATATTTGTATCAGTGAACATTATTACAGAAGGATCTGACTTCCTTATACCAGATTCTATAGAAACTTAACACTGTACAGTTCTGCTACCCAACAATATGAGGACAGTGTAACACACATACTACAATCACTGGTCCTACCATATGAGGACTTCTACTTAAACACACTCATGTCCTTCACAGCTTAAAACAATATGAGGACATGACGACTGAACACATGTAGAGTTCATGTTCCTGACTTCTTACTTCTCCTGCTGTTGTCAATAAAAGCTCTAAACCCAACACTGATGTAAAGCCATCTATTTCCCCAGAAATTAAATCATGTAAACTGATCAGTGGGAGGTTAAATGGACAAAAACATGTGTAAAAGGACAAAAATATCAAATGTAGTCAGAATAAAGATCAAGCTGATGCTTTAAGGGAAAGTTTGGACTAACAAATGGTATAGACAATTACTTTCTCCTAATGCTAATGTTGATTTTGGTTAACTTTGACTCAAACTGATTGTTTTAATACAATCAAAGTACATTTCATTTATGCACTAGGCCCAACTGACACATATACTTGATACCAAATACAAAAAAATAATGTGTAACCTGTTGGAAGAATGAAGTGGGTATGTCACTCACCAATTGGTCTGTACAAGGTTGAGACAGGACCTCAGCACTTGGTGTCTGCAACAAAAGACAACAATATAATGTCAGAAACATTCTGTACTGTAAATCCCGACTAAATAATTAACTACAGATCATATTTGTATCAGTGAACATTATTACAGAAGGATCTGACTTCCTTATACCAGATTCTATAGAAACTTAACACTGTACAGTTCTGCTACCCAACAATATGAGGACAATGTAACACACACACTACAATCACTGGTCCTACCATATGAGGACTTCTACTTAAACACACTCATGTCCTTCACAGCTTAAAACAATATGAGGACATGACGACTGAACACATGTAGAGTTCATGTTCCTGACTTCTTACTTCTCCTGCTGTTGTCAATAAAAGCTCTAAACCCAACACTGATGTAAAGCCATCTATTTCCCCAGAAATTAAATCATGTAAACTGATCAGTGGGAGGTTAAATGGACAAAAACATGTGTAAAAGGACAAAAATATCAAATGTAGTCAGAATAAAGATCAAGCTGATGCTTTAAGGGAAAGTTTGGACTAACAAATGGTATAGACAATTACTTTCTCCTAATGCTAATGTTGATTTTGGTTAACTTTGACTCAAACTGATTGTTTTAATACAATCAAAGTGCATTTCATTTATGCACTAGGCCCAAATGACACATATACTTGATACCAAATACAAAAAAATAATGTGTAACCTGTTGGAAGAATGAAGTGGGTATGTCACTCACCAATTGGTCTGTACAAGGTTGAGACAGGACCTCAGCACTTGGTGTCTGCAACAAAAGACAACAATATAATGTCAGAAACATTCTGTACTGTAAATCCCGACTAAATAATTAACTACAGATCATATTTGTATCAGTGAACATTATTACAGAAGGATCTGACTTCCTTATACCAGATTCTATAGAAACTTAACACTGTACAGTTCTGCTACCCAACAATATGAGGACAATGTAACACACACACTACAATCACTGGTCCTACCATATGAGGACTTCTACTTAAACACACTCATGTCCTTCACAGCTTAAAACAATATGAGGACATGACGACTGAACACATGTAGAGTTCATGTTCCTGACTTCTGACTTCTCCTGCTGTTGTCAATAAAAGCTCTAAACCTAACACTGATGTAAAGCCATCTATTTCCCCAGAAATTAAATCATGTAAACTGATCAGTGGGAGGTTAAATGGACAAAAACATGTGTAAAAGGACAAAAATATCAAATGTAGTCAGAATAAAGATCAAGCTGATGCTTTAAGGGAAAGTTTGGACTAACAAATGGTATAGACAATTACTTTCTCCTAATGCTAATGTTGATTTTGGTTAACTTTGACTCAAACTGATTGTTTTAATACAATCAAAGTGCATTTCATTTATGCACTAGGCCCAACTGACACATATACTTGATACCAAATACAAAAAAATAATGTGTAACCTGTTGGAAGAATGAAGTGGGTATGTCACTCACCAATTGGTCTGTACAAGGTTGAGACAGGACCTCAGCACTTGGTGTCTGCAACAAAAGACAACAATATAATGTCAGAAACATTCTGTACTGTAAATCCCGACTAGATAATTAACTACAGATCATATTTGTATCAGTGAACATTATTACAGAAGGATCTGACTTCCTTATACCAGATTCTATAGAAACTTAACACTGTACAGTTCTGCTACCCAACAATATGAGGACAGTGTAACACACACACTACAATCACTGGTCCTACCATATGAGGACTTCTACTTAAACACACTCATGTCCTTCACAGCTTAAAACAATATGAGGACAATGTAGCACACACTACAATCACTGGTCCCACCACACGAGGAAGGCAACTGAAACACACTCATGTCCTTCACAGCTTAAAACAATATGAGGACATGACGACTGAACACATGTAGAGTTCATGTTCCTGACTTCTTACTTCTCCTGCTGTTGTCAATAAAAGCTCTAAACCCAACACTGATGTAAAGCCATCTATTTCCCCAGAAATTAAATCATGTAAACTGATCAGTGGGAGGTTAAATGGACAAAAACATGTGTAAAAGGACAAAAATATCAAATGTAGTCAGAATAAAGATCAAGCTGATGCTTTAAGGGAAAGTTTGGACTAACAAATGGTATAGACAATTACTTTCTCCTAATGCTAATGTTGATTTTGGTTAACTTTGACTCAAACTGATTGTTTTAATACAATCAAAGTGCATTTCATTTATGCACTAGGCCCAACTGACACATATACTTGATACCAAATACAAAAAAATAATGTGTAACCTGTTGGAAGAATGAAGTGGGTATGTCACTCACCAATTGGTCTGTACAAGGTTGAGACAGGACCTCAGCACTTGGTGTCTGCAACAAAAGACAACAATATAATGTCAGAAACATTCTGTACTGTAAATCCCGACTAAATAATTAACTACAGATCATATTTGTATCAGTGAACATTATTACAGAAGGATCTGACTTCCTTATACCAGATTCTATAGAAACTTAACACTGTACAGTTCTGCTACCCAACAATATGAGGACAGTGTAACACACACACTACAATCACTGGTCCTACCATATGAGGACTTCTACTTAAACACACTCATGTCCTTCACAGCTTAAAACAATATGAGAACAATGTAACACACACTACAATCACTGGTCCTACCATATGAGGACTTCTACTTTCCTGTTGGAGGTTGAGACAGGATGGAGGGACAGCATGGTAGTAGCTCGCACAAATGATTCTATTGACACAACAGGGAAGTGACATTAATGAACTGAACACAACAGACTCTTTCAAAATAAAACAGGAAACATGGCATGAAAATACAAACGTGGTAATATACAGCCCTAACATAAATTCCTTAAAACGATGTTAATAACGTTATGCCAAAGTCAACTAACCCGCCACCAAACATAAGAAACTCAAAAACTTTAGAATAAAGTCAGAAACGCTGGGCCAGAAACCCAGACCGTGAGCGAATAACTATAATACTATTGATTTGTGCTAAATACGAAAACATTAATATTATCATTTAAATCCCCCCAAACATATCTTGTGTTGAAAAAAATGTGTGTTGCAGTTAGCTACACTTAAAAAGAGCTTAGGCTCACTGTCTCTGCAGTTGAAGATGCAGAGCACATGCTAGGCCGCAGGTCCCTTTAACTCCAGTGGGAATTTAAGAACAGTTAAATTTAACTTCTAATATCTATTGTTGAAGATAAATCTTAAGTAATTTTTTAACATTTATCATCATTCACCACTTTCAGTTTGTTCAAATCGATTGTGCATTGTTTTAATTCCGTTTAACTAACGTTAATTAGCTTGTTAAACATACAACTCTACCTTGCGAAGTGTGCGTCGAAGCATGGATATCAAAGATAAATACATACGTCAAGATAAATCTCTCCCGAGTGCTGAAGGTCCCGGATGTGCCGTTCACGCAGAGCTCAAGCGAGTTTGTATCTTGCCGTGACCAGCAGCTCTTTGGTTGAGGCTTTCGAACAATCAGATGCATCTTTACTCACTTGTTGACCAATCACGGACGTCGTTCTATGCTCCACTGACAAAATGCTGCATCCTCTCACCAGCCACGGGCTCTCCTCGTCCATTTAACAACAAAAACACAGCAACACGTGCTGTATTTGAGGTAGGAACACTTGAGAACTGTCACAATGTTTTGCAAACTGCTGTTACAGTTAATTTCGTTCCGTGAATTTGTTTGGTACCTATTGTTAAGTAACACTTGGTACACATGTGGTTAGCTTGCTGGTCTAGTTTAAGTTAGCATGGGCATGCTGTTCACTGATGGAGTAAGGCCAAATTTGTCTTGATATTGTCAGTGTGTTATCATAAACATGTCCTAATTTGTTATGAAAAGAAGAGCAGCACCCCTAGACCCCCAGGTGAAAATACAGATAATAGATAAGCAATTTAAGAAAATAAGTATAATATGTATAATAAATGATTTTACTGTCACTTTCCTGGCTCTGTTGACCCAGCGTTTTAAGTTTTAGTTTGTTTGGATGTCGATGTTTATTTATAAGTTCTTTAGGTTAGCTAAGTTCATTTGTTTATTAGATTACCCTTGTTATGTCTGTTTTATTGTGAAAGTCCTTTTCCTATATCCAGTGTGTCTAGTTTTGTTTCCCCTTGTCTTGTTAGGTCTGATTTGTCCCAGCTGTTCCTCATCCCCTCATTATCTCTCTGTGTACTTACAGTGGCTTGCAAATGTATTCGTCCCCCTTTTCCACATTTTGTCACATTACTGCCACAAACATGAATCAATTTTAATGGAATCCAACTGCAGCAAAAGGTGGTTCTACAAAGTATTGACTCGGGGGGCTGAATAATTACGCACACCCCAGTTTTCAGTTATTTATTTGTAAAAAATGTTTGGAATCATGTATGATTTTCGTTCCACTTCTCACGTGTACACCACTTTGTATTGGTCTTTCACGTGGAATTCCAATAAAATTGATTCATGTTTGTGGCTGTAATGTGACAAAATGTGGGAAAGTTCAAGGGGGCCGAATACTTTTGTAAGCCATGCTGTGGATTAATAAGACATGCTGTGGATTAATAACAAGTATGATTCAGTGCAGAGAGGTCTATTAACACATAGTGAGTGAGAAAGGTGACTTGAAAGGAAAAAAGTCAGTGAATCATGGGAATCCCCCGGCAGCCTGGATTCAGGAGACAGACACTATCTCTACTTTCAAGATTAGGCTTAAAACTTTCCTTTTTGCTATAGCATATAGTTAGGGCTGGACCAGGTGACCCTGAATCCTCCCTTAGTTATGCTGCAATAGACGTAGACTGCTGGGAATTCCCATGATGCATTGAGTTTTTCCTTTCCAGTCACCTTTATAACTCAGTATGTGTTAATAGACCTCTCTGCATTGAATCATATCTGTTATTAACCTCTGTCTCTCTTCCACAGCATGTCTTTCATCCTGTTTTCCTTCTCTCACCCCAACTGGTCGCAACAGATGGCCGCCCCTCCCTGAGCCTGGTTCTGCCAGAGGTTTCTTCCTGTTAAAAGGGAGTTTTTCCTTCCCACTGTCGCCAAATTGCTTGCTCATAGGTGGTCATATGATTGTTGGGTTTTTCTCTGTACCTATGAAGGGCCTTGAGGCGACTTTTTTTTGTGATTTGGCGCTATATAAATAAAATTGAATTGAAATTGAATTGTACTGCTGCATACTGTGACATTTACAGTTGCTTAGTTAATTAAGTGACTTAATTACTCACTTTTATTTACTAATTGAATTACTAAATGAAACTGGAATTGTGCATTCTGCAGTTTTTAATAGTGTGTTATTAGTTTTTAAAGAAACAATATGCATTTTATACTATATTGTAAAAAGTATAAGGTAAGTTGAATTTAAAATATAATGAAGTGTTGACTTTTTTCATCAATTCTTGTAGATACACAGAGTCGAGACTGAGCCTGATGATCATACTGAATCAGATGACAGCGGCAGGAATCTCCAAGTTCAACTGCAGATTGCAGATGCAATTATATTAATGCAGATTAATATAAACTCTTCAAGGGTCAAAATCTGCACACACATCATTCTGCATAGTGAAGGTCAGACAATTTGTGCATTGATCTTGAGAAGTAAGACTCATTAATTAATAGTAATATAATTAGACAAATGTTGAAACTTTATATTTCGAGACATTTTGTCAACAACAAAAAAACCCAAGATGTGCAGGCACTGATAACTGAATCTAAAGACCTTCATTTTTGTCAAGATTTGCCTGATTTAACTGTTGTTACCCTTGCTTATAGCTCACCCTAAAATGTATAAAAATGGGAAAAGTTTTTGATATGTGTTAGAATGATTGTTTAATTGGCAAGGTTTGAACGAACAATTTTTAGAAGCCTCAAATCTTATCTGTTATTATTCCACGAATGATTCAAATAAAGTTCACCTCCATTTCAACATTGAATACGACTGTGGACATAAGAGCTAAAAGGTGCTGTCCACGCATGTGTCCGCTAAGCCCCAGAAGGGTATAACCTGGGTCAAATGTGTTATTGTGTCTGACACACCTACAATATGAGGACTCGCAGAGTGACGTCACTGAAAGTGTGTTTAAAGTGTGTTAAGTTCCAAAACTGGCCAGTAGGTGCGAAAACTGAAAGTGAGGAAAAACGCTAAACACACTTAAACACACTTTTTCATAAAATTGTGATGTTTCAGGACTTTCGAGATTTTTGGTTTGGGAGCATGTTGGGAGCCTCTAGAACACTTTAGAAGGCTCAGAAAAATGAGGACCTCAAAAATGTCCTCATTTTTCTGAGCGTCCTCATTTTGTGAGTGTGTTATCATAAAATTGTCCTGAGATGTCATGAAAACAAGTACACACACACACACACACACACACACACACTTTTTACATTGTAATTACACATTACTGTTAGGGGTATGGACTGTATTACAGAGGATCCTCGCACATTATTTTAAGGTACAGCCTGTAATAAATTTCAGTGGTATTTACATGGGTTACATTACTAAAGGGTGGAGCTGTCGACAGCGCTCATTCAGAACGGCTAATTCTTCATCACACCTGAAAATGTAAACCTTTGTTTATTTTGTCCTTTAGACAATGACATTATTATTATGTTACAAAAGCAACATAATAAACTCTAAGGGTTTTCTCAGAGTTTCTGTCCTTTCTGATTGAAAAAGCAAACAAAAGTTCCCAACTCCCTTGGAAGACTCCCTCCTTCCCAAAATTGTCTAATTAAAATGTAACAAGGGAAAGTTAGGCTACTCTAATATTACTGGGAATCTGCTGTACAAGAAGGGTAAACACTCTCCTAATAAAAATGCAGCATCATTTGTTTCTCAACTCCAAATTCAGATAAATTACATCGTAAATGTTGGGGAAATTAGTTCATAAGTCACAGGCTGTATTAACATATACCACCACTGCTTTTTCAAGGGATATTTTTAATATATGGATATATGGATATTTTTTTCCAAGTAAGCTGTGATGCCCCAAATGGTTAGACAAATCTTCTGTTCATTTAAAAACACTTTCTTTGTGTTAGTTTTATTAGATGTATTTATTTAATCCTTATTTATAATTGTTTGATGATTTAAGTGAATTTTGCTGTGTTAAGTGAATTTATAGGTGTATAAAAAACTGACTCCTAGTTACTATGATTTTGAATCAATTTGATTCCTTGCATGCAGCTCCCAAGGCAGCGTGGTCAATATCACAAAAACTGCTTTGTTACTTTCAGACCCAATTAAACCCAGGTATAGGGCACTTGCACATAACACTTTCCTGCAGTTTTTCCTATTACATACTAGAGATGGACCGATCCGATATATCGGCCTGATACTGATGTAAATATCAGAGAGAAATAAACAATGTAATCCGATCCATTAAATATCAAAAAAGCACCTCACAAAACTTGCAACATGGCGTAACTCATCTCATAACCGTAGCATGTCGGAGCAGTGTGCTCACGTGATAGAGCGGCTGTGTGTATTTGGAGCCTCGCTACCAAACCGGCATTTCATCTCCGATGAAGTGATCCCAGAGAGAAGTAAAGCAAGTGTGTAAGTTCATCTCTGAATGTTTGTAAAGCATTCCAGCGTTAAGCTTAACAACCGATATATGGAGCGACTGCCTCTTCTTGCTGCTACTTCAATCGTGAAACTGATCAATGATCAGCTGATCGGCTTTTCTGTCGCGAGTCCGTCTCTCTTCTTAGTTTTTGGCCCACTTTGCACCAGAAAGAGGAAACCAGCGGCTGAACAACAGCAGCACGTTTAAGCTTGATAAGCTGTTGTTAGAATTTATTTAATATTACTTTCTACACCAGGATCTTTTTCTATGTAGCTGACGGCTGGTAACTGTGCAGGGGCGGATCTAGCAAAGTTTAGCCAGGGGGGCCAATAAGGCATTAACAGGGAAAAGGGGGGCACAAAGACATACTTTTCTTTCTTATTCTCATTTAAAATGTCTAGCTTTTAATAAATAATTGTCTGAATCTTACACCCAAAGTTTTAATCTGATGTAAAATGTATAGAAGTCCATTACTGTATATAGTAACTATTAAGTCTAATATACCCTAGTAAGCTATACTACTTTTTCCTTTGGGAAGATACCGTCTGTGCAGTCTGCAATTCTGTTGAAGAAAGATGTTGAATCTATTTAATTATTCTTGAAAAATAATAGATTTTTGTGCATTTTGTTTCACACTGCATCAAATTAAAGTTGATTACGTCAATTAAGCATCATGAGGTGGAGGGTGGGTGGTAGTTCCCTATTTTTTTTTTTGCTGGGAGTTTACAACCCTATTAGTTAGGTTGTTTAATATTTCTGCTAAGTACTCTTTAAAATACCAGAATAGGAAGGATTGAGTAGGTTTAAGTTTATTAGATTGATCAGTTTTGCTGAACTATGAAATATTTTGGGTGCAGTGTATTTTTTACATACAGGTATAACAGAATAGCTTTAGTGTTGTTGTTTATTTAAACTTAAGAATGAACTTATACAAAATGCAGCAAGATATTAAAAAAACAGTTTTATTGATTAAAAAAACACTATATCGGATTCATATTGGTATCGGCAGATATCCAAATTTATGATATCGGTATCGGACTTAAAAAAGTGGTATCGTGCCATCTTTATTACATACTAACTATACTATTTTTTTTAGGACAGTTGTCTGCACTCAGTCACCAACAAAGGCACACAGACCAGAAAGTGCATTCATATACTGCCTTTTATATTTCTTCTGCTGTCAGGGATAGAAACACACACACACACACACACAACACACACACACACAAGTGTGATCCAAACCGCCAGAGGGATCGAGCCCCTCTGCAGTCAGGAAGATAAGATGGTGAGGCAGAGAGGACTGAACAGCGCCATGCAGTGTGCTACATATAGTCTGGGAAGCCTGGGAGCTGGGAATCCCCTGCACCAAGATGCAATCTCTGGGTTATTCTCCCACTCAGCAGGCCCCATTGGCTCAAAACAACCTCAGGATGATGCCATATGAGGACAAAGATTACCGAGGCATGCTTCTCATATACATGTCCGCGCACAAATCCTATAATACCAGAGGAGTAAAGGGCATAGTTAAAGTTTTTGCAATTGATTGTTCATTTTATGTGTCTTATGTGACCACACAGATAGTCCTGTGGAAGCTTTCCACACCAGAAATACTTCTCTCCAGAAAAATAATAAAAATATGTGAACAAAGCATCTAACTTCCAACGTGGAAATATTCTCAGCCTCTCTTTCTTCTGAATAGGTGTCTGCTGCAGCTATAGACAATGGTATGAACAATGGCAGCCTTTTAATTGGAACCAGATGGCTGTGATAATACAGCAAAACAACTTCAGTTCTTATTGAACAGAGATGTGAGTAATTCGCATTCAACAAATGATAGCAATATACTTCTAGAGTCTGGAGTCATGTTACGAATAAGTGTGGATGGCTACAGGAGGGTGTGACATGGGAAATGTAGTGAGCGTTAAATATAAATCAATTTGTTTTGTATTTTTCTCATATAACACATAATGTGTTGTGAAATTTTAAATGATTAAATACTTAATTGTTATGCTAGTAGCATTGAAATAAGGTTCTAAAAGTGTTTTCTTCTCTGTCACCAACACATCCACGCCTGTGGAGGGAATCGAGCGATGGAACCACAAAACCGGCAAAAAGTGGGCCACTTGCACTTATACCGAGCCACCCTCACTGCTTCACACCAAGAAGGCTACTGTTGTCAACATCCTGGTCAGCCTGGGCTCTTTTCTGTGTGTAGTTTGCAGGCTCTCGACCTGCTTGCATAAGTTTCCTCTAGTCGAAAAAATATACGTGCATTTCTAAATTGGCTGTATGAGTGGATGTGACAGTGTGTTTTTGTCTCTCGTTCTCCCTCTCTATGTGGCCCTGTGACAGGTCCCCTTTCCAAAGTGTACTCTTCCCTTTTGGCCTGTGTCAGCTATGATAGGCTCCACACACCCCAAGAGCCTAATTTATAGTAAAAAAAAAAACGAAAAAAGAGACAGGTGGTGATGTCACACATACCTTGAAACTGGTTGAATTTTATTGTGCCCATTCTCTCTCCATTACGAAACATGACTTGGCCCTGGAAAAAAAAAGGAAACACAAGAAGAAGAATATAACATCATTAATTTAACTCAAATCATTCCATAACCATTTTAAATTGTTAAAACATACTCTGCTGATGAAGAACTTGCAGCCTAAGGTATAAATTGAACTAAGCAGTAAAAAAAAAAGGAAAAAAAATAGAAGCTTACTTCAACTAAATTTATGCACAGTGCTTTCCTGATACTGGAGTGTTGACAGGAAAAGTCTCGGCTCGTGCACTCTGCATCTCATTTGATTAGAACTGGCCAAAATTGATCTGTTTATAGATGTAAACAAAATTATCCTTCAGCCAATTAATTTACTAATATCTTTGGAACGAGATTGGGTCAGCACAGCAGAATGATTTAACTGTGTTTACTCACTTAGCAGTGGTGCAAATCTGAGCTCAGAGAGCAGTTTAAAAAACTATTCTTTAAGTGCATCTCATCTGTGGCTAAGAAAAAAAAAAGCTGTTGTAGCTGTTCGTGACCGAAATGCATTTTTGTCAAGGTGAGCTTTTACTGGTTGAACAACCACCTGACAATAGCTAAAAATAACAATGGAAACTTTCTGATTTCATCTCCAAAGGAATAAAATAAGCAGTTTCAGGCCAGGGAGTGTCTGGCAAATTTAGACAGGATGGAGCAAAATTCAACTTTTGGCAGTATCATAAGACATATTCAAACCAATTGTGTCTTTGTGACTTCCACCTTATTTTTCCTTTTTTCTTCTTCTATATTCTTCTTCCCACTCCATCCTTTCTTTATCTCTGTCTCCCTCTTGATGCATCAGCATTGTTCAATTAATTCAGCCCACCATCTGCTTACAGAGGTCCTTAATTACGCATTTAACTGGGTTTTATATTAGCACTTGGCTAGCATAGATAGATAGATAGATAGATAGATAGATAGATAGATAGATAGATAGATTTAAAAAAGAGCTGAGGGGAATGTGGGGGACGGAAGCCAGACCCAATTTTGCCTCAAAAAGATGGAAAGCTTTGAAGTAGCTGTGCAAGATCCCACCCCTCTGTTTGAATCCGAGTCTTTGTGTGGCATCTTTGATGTTTGCAGGAGTGTGTATGCACATCCATGCATGTCTATGTGTATGCACTTAAAATGATGCCACATCATGCCTATGTGCATGCATGTGCCCCCCGATAACGCATGCACTTGGCAATGTAAAACAGATCCTCTGCTAATTTTACACCACAGTGTCAATCTGACTTGTCAAGGCTAACAAGTTCCTTTTGTCACACACAGCACTTTTCTTCAATATGCTACGCAATTCTTTCTGAAGCCTAAGGAGGATCGTACAGCGTAATGCAGTTCAGCTCATTAGGCATTACACTGAGATAACTGTGGTGTGTAAACAGGGTCAGACAATGTGAGTTGGAAACGGGGGAACTTGACTTGAACCCATAATGACTCTAAGTGTATGCATCCAGGTTTCTAGAGTAGCTGCATGCTGCACATGCTCTCACTCAACATTAGCATAACCACCATAATTGCCCTTCATATCAGCAAAAGTGGAGCTATCACAAACCTCAGTGAAATGGTGTGTAGTTGTTTTAACAGCCCCCAAGTTGTCGCCTCTAAAGTGCATGCAATGTCTCAAGAATATGCAAAGAATTCCAAATGTTTAGAGGAACAAAGACGTTGATCATCTTAATTGGAAATACAGTAAATGTCTGCGCTATAAAGACTGCATTATGAACTTATTGTTCGGGTCTTTCTACAACGTATCATGATAATATGAGGTTTTGGCAACCTCACTAGACTGTATTGACTCAGCCAGGTATTTTTTAGGCCAGTACTGAAAGGAAATTCAGTGCTGTGCCACAGTGGTGGCTGATGGAGCAATCACTGTGTCCAGACATGTATGTGTGTGTGAAAAAAGTCTTTCTGAGGTGAGATGGTGGAGGCGGCCATGTATCACTTTGTCTGTTGAGGTGAGAATACTGTCAGTGACAGGAGTGCTGGGGTCAAATGAGATGTCAGTCTGTGTGCTGCAGGTGTAACATCCTGTGAGAATTCGAGGTTTGAGGTGGGAATGCACGCACGCACACACACACGCACACACACACACACACACACACACATTAAAAGTGGAAAAACAAATACACGTAACCCTCCCGTGCCGTCTCTTCTGAGTGTGTGTGTTTGAGGTGACTGTCAAGCCTCAAGCTGTGCTACTCACCATTACTTGGAAACACACTGATACCAACTCTATGACCACTGACCACATAAAAAAAGAGCAACAGACCTAAACCCACAGACATGTCAACCACCAATCACAATCTGCTGCGTCTTCCCTCCCACATGAATTCCAGTGTCGATCATTCCATGGTTCCTTGGTTCTTGCAGCTATCTGCACTCTATGCTCCGGAGGTCTCTCCCAGCTAATGTCAGCCGTCTTCTCCAAATCAATACTATGGAGCCTTCGATGATCACTCTCCTGCTGCTGCGGTTGCCTCTGCTACTGATTCAGCAGAAGGACTGAGATCACGCACAGAACAGTTTAGTCCCTCGAGACGAGTGTGTACACAGCAAACACACAGCGCAGAATCGTGACAGCAGGAAAAACACAAGGCTCAAGCCAGGTATTATCCTATAGGATCAAGCACACACGTGCACACATAGAATTTAAACAGGGAGAATTTGCCTTTTCACCAGTGCTTGCACATGGATTAATTCTTTTTGTAAACCTGGCACAAGTCACTGCAGTTCACAAGAAAATTGAGCGAGTTGTGTAACAGCTGCTTCCTTCTTAAATCAGAATTTGAAAATAACATAAAAAGAAGCATGCAGTGAAGAATTGCCTCCCTAAGTCGTTGTCATGTGTGGGTGGAGGTTTCTATGTGCTACGCGTGTGCTGCATACAGGGCGCGCTTTGATCTAATTTCATGTAATCCGTTAAAAGAAAAGCCATAATTGTTGACGGATGCGTTTAATTATTCTGCAAAGCCACTTTTTTTTTAACGCTGTTTACTATATGCACAATATTCCCGCTCACAATTGTAAACTTCCGGGGATTGTTGTTGGTATTATAAAATTAATTTCACTAGCAAAAGAAGCATCTATGTGCAAGGACATCAACAAAATGAGACCATGTAGATTAATTGCATCTACCCTCACAAAGATAGCTGCTAAATCGCTGCCTCGCTGCCTCTTAATGGCAAACTCTAACTCTCGGGGTCATAGGATTCACTGACAGAGTCAGACGTGATGACTCACTTAAGTCAAAAGCTATTAAATATTGAATATTTAAACAGTATGCTGAATTTAGATGTAATGTACAATGACTTTGTTCCTGTATTTCAATTCAAATTTGTCATCTTTTACTACTTTAAGTGGAAAAAAACCTCAGAAATTTGAATTCCTTTTACAATTTTCTCCTTTTATGTTTATCATTACATTTACTAAAGTAAAGAATGTAAAGTAGATGCTCCACAGGGAACAGGTACATGCAGGATCAATATAAATCGCTAAACATTTGAATGGGGAGATAAGGTCGCTAGTCTACTCAAACAGCATCAGGACCTCATCTTCGTTCGTGTGCTTGGAATAAAAAGAGAGTGAAATGTTATGTGGCCATTGATATTCCCGCTTTGCTTTGCTTCCCTGAGTCTCTCAGGAAAGCCTCAATGTCAGCCTGCTCCTGATCAGCAGGCCGGACTAGGTCTGCACTGAGAGAGATGAGAGCAGAGGGATGAGAAATAATAAATTGCATATAGTCCTACAACACACATACCCCCTGGGACATCAGTCACAAAGGAGCCTGTGCTGAATTTCACTAAGGCTATTTTCTCTTCTTTTATTTCTTTCTTTAGCATTCTCTCAGCAACTATACTGTCCTGTGAATCTTTAATCTGGACTTTATTGATGTTTATGAGCAAAATGCTGAGCATTTACTAACTAATGCACCTCTGCAATTTCCAACATAGTCCATTCTTTTTTAATCCTCAATTGCAGTTTAACCCAGTTATGAATATGATATAATAGGAGTAATGTGCTGCTGAGTGAGGCCCTGCATGCCTACCGGCTGTCTAGGCTGAGAGCAGTGTGGCATCCTCTAATAATTGAGTGGCCTTTACAAGGGAACAGGAGATATCCTGTAACAGCTCAATAGGAAGCAAGCGCGAGCACACTCACGCATCCGAGCACACACATACGGTATACACGCTGCTTGCAGCTAGCATAGCCACCAGGATCAATCCTGAATGCAGTGGAGTGTTTCTGCAGCACCAAATGACATCACTTTAGGAGAAACAAGGAGAACAAACATAGCAGTGTTGTATTACCTCTGTGCGCTGCTCTGACATTCTACACAGTTTATGTGCATGATAACTTATACGTTTGGCTCAATTTTCCAGTCACAGTTGAAGTTTTTAATACTATCAGAAAGAACAATATGATTTTATTGTGTAAGCCATCACATGCCAAACAGCCCATCTAATTATCGTCTACCTACTTCACAGGTATAACTTATAAGTATCAGTATCATAACACATTTTTAGAACATGAGCACAACAAAGTTATAAGAGGTCGGAAATATGAAGGAACCTAGTCAAATCTCAACCTAGTGAATCTGTGGCCAAACAGAGTGAATATCAGTCATTCCCAGTGTTGGTCAAGTTACTTGAAAAAAGTAATCAGTAACTAATTACTGATTACTTCCCCCCCCAAAGTAATCCCATTACTTTACTGATTACTTATTTTCAAAAGTAATTAATTACTTAGTTACTTAGTTACTTTTTAAAACCACGATTTACAAACTGAATAGGTGATAAAGCGATAGATCTTTCGCTATCTTTCAGCGATAGATCTTTCAGCCCTTACATTTTGTATGATGGATTATGTACTTTTTCTACATAATCCATCATACAAAATGTAATCAAATGGGAAAGTCTCTTTTTTTTTTAACTTGTTTTATCAGTTTTAATCTTTTAACTTTATGCATCAAGCAAAAATTTAATTATATGCAACATTCTCTGACTGGAAGAAATTTGTTTAATATTTAAACCTATTTTCTGCACATTCCTGCACATAAAATATTTTTTTTGTGTGTGTGTTTACACTCACTCTTTCAAATAGATGCAAGTAAAACACAGCAGAAAATAAATAAAGTCAAAGACTCAGCGGTCCTCTTGCTCTATTTTCACCTGTAAAGCAGGAGTAGAGTAGGCGGAGGTTTACCCTGGTGCAGGTGTGCCACAGCGGTCAGTGGAAGAATCCGCGAGTTTCTCTGTGAATTTCCCATTATGTCGTAGCGCACTCGATGCTTGCTTGGAGGTTTAGGGGTTTTTTTTCGCTGTAAAAAGAATTTTTCTTCCCACGCACAACGGACGCTAATGTTTTTGTCACTTTTTATGGAATCAAACTCAAAGTAAGGTCAGTACTTCCACGCTTTAAACGCTGCACGCTCATACTCTCTCCCGCACTCGATATATTATCCATTGTTGCTCTGCACACAGCTGTTGTCACGAACGTCGCACTTGCTTATGTCACTGTCATGAGACATTCTCGCAAAAAAATCACGGTTTTAGTAACGCAGCGTTCCTACGGGAAAGTAACGGTAATCTAATTACCGTTTTTGCAATAGTAATCCCTTACTTTACTGGTTACTAGAAAAAAGTAATCGGATTACAGTAACGCGTTACTGCCCATCGCTGGTCATTCCTATAACTGTTTTTTATTGTAACATACAGTTGCTGTAATTAGTTTACTGTATTGTGTGACCATTAGAGGAAAGGTATTTGTTTCCTAATAATGTTTGCAGATGTAAATGCTCTATTTCTTAAAATAACAAATACACAGTAAATACAACACTCACTTTGATTAAATCACTCTGTCAAATGTAGCCATACATATGTTTGTTATAAAGAAGTATCAGAGTCCACTGGCACTCTGGCAAGTTATTTAAACATTTTGACCATGTATTGACATTTTGCATTCTTGTGACCACTATACATGTAACACCAACTTGTCCACTTGAAGATGTGACATTGTAGAGTAGTGATTAAGGACTGAATCATAAAAGCCTAGAAATCGGCTGGTAAACAAAAGTCACAAGGAAAACATGTGTATTATCTAACCGGTTGGTGAGTAGTTGCTGGAAGTTGAGGCCAATCACTGAGAAATGAGTTGCCTAAGCCCCAGTCACGACCATCTAGCAACGTCAGGCAGTTAGGGAAAAATGTGCATCCTCCAACAGGCTGGCAAAAACCTTGTTTCGGTTGCTTTGATCACCAACAGATTTTCACAGCCACCTGCAGTTTGCATGGACGACACCGACGTGTCTGCAAATACTCATCAGCTCCTCTCTGAGCGGCAGTGAAACTGAAAATTGCGACACAAACTGGAGACAGAGGTCATATGCCTGCAGAGTAAAAGTCACACCTTTTGAAAGGTGTTGGCTGCAGTGCTGAAGCACAGCTTTTAATTTGAAAGGGAACATTCTTTATTTCCAGTTTGTGTTGCACCTTTTCGAGATTTACCACCACTTAGCTAGTAGTCAGACAAGTTGGCATTTTTTATTCAAATTATGGGTGACCATGACGATCTGCTGGCTACTAAAATAATCAAAAGGAAGTTTCTGGTGCAGCACCCTCTTTGCACATGATTTTCACCATCAAACTGCACTTTATACATAAAGTCTTCCTACTTGTCCACTGGTCTTAACCAGTATTAGGGAGAACTTTTTGCCTAAACACAGTGCATTGAATTTCGGTGTCTTTGTGTTTGTCAGTTTGTCTGATGGTGCTAGCTTCACCATATGAAAGTGAGTCAAGTAAAAGAAATCAATTTCACCTCTAAACATGTCAGACTATCATTGCTATGTGCTATAGATTCACAAACTAAACAACAGCCCGCTTCCTAACTTACCGTAACACCAAAGAAGTTGGTTTCATTCATGACGTCCAGCACCATTTTTCCTACTTCACGGTCGTCCACGGTGAAGTTGTGGTACATGTTTTGCCGTTGTTTTATCCGCAGCAGTTCCATCACTCTCGTCAACGTTTTGGCAATGACCCAGATCCCATCGTAAGCGAAACCATGAAACTTGCTTGCCTCCACACCTTTCTGCTGAAGTTCTCTGCTATACTCCCTCTCGTACTCCTTAGGGGTCTGGAAGGAGGGTAAGAGAGAGGACATTAAACAGAGAAAGTGTCCTTCTCCTAACTTTATAGGATTTTATTTCTTTTCTGTGGAAAAACACTGTTCTGTTAATTCAAAATCATTGGAACAGTTGTAGTGTGGCCCAAAGTAAATGATTCATTTGCCACACAAATTACGATACAAAATGAATTGGAAATAAGAGCATGTGACAAGATTTTACCTTATTACCTTCATGTTTAGCTTATTTGAATTGCACAGTAATGCCTGTACATAATGTGTCAGCAAATTCTTTAGCTGGAACAAAGTGATCACATGAGGAAGTTGCTCAAGTTTAGACAACACCTACATGTATTGTTTTAACCCACTACAAGATCGTTAATCAACTTGTCCATCTTTGTCAGCATAATCGATAACGTCGACTATAAAAATTAGACGATGCGGAATTTTATTGTTAAACGTCATATACTAATATTTCGGTTTTTTAAAATTTGTTTTTGTAACTGCAATAAACTACAGAAAGCTATGGGGGCAGTATCACTTATATCGTCTGCCAAAACTGCACTCAGTATTAAAGAGGGAGAATATGGCGCCCACGGCAAAACAGGAGGATGATAAAAATAGGGAAACAGAGATTTTAAAAAATGTCAAAGCATTTTACAGAAAGTTAAATGCACACTGTGGAAAGCTGAGCTTTCCTTTCACGACAGCACTACTGCAGTGCACGAGCATTTAAAATGCTGGCACCTTGTAGCTGTGACGTCAAATTCCATCTAACATTATCAATAATTCATTATTTATATAATTAGTTAAATAGTTTAATTGGCATTGAACACTACCTGAGAAACTGCAAGTAACAGTCATTTCTAATGTTTATTTAATTTTTATTCTGACCATCCTGAGAAATATTAAAAATAGGTTTGATTATGTTCAAATTCATATGTTTACTGGGTCATTATTTTTTAATTTCCTGAGGGACGAGACAACAGGTTGATATTCACAGGTGGGCAGACTTGAGCAGGTGACGTAATGGAGTCTAGAACAGGAAGTTTGCCCACAGGAAGTGGAGATAAGAGTTATTAAAAATAATCATAATGAAAAATTAGTTGCTGCCCTACTTTAACAAGCTACAATCAAACTTTATTTTTAAAAAAATTTAACTTGACTTAAAAAACTTCACTAAGCTTTAAGAATGAAGACCTTCAGACTAAAAATTTTCTATTTACCTCACGTTTTTAAGTATACAGTATAAAATTACCTTCTGCACATCAGAGTGTATTTGAGATGTATGTCACTCACCCTGCCAGAGATGCCCTTGATTTGCCGAGGGCTGAGCGGCTCAAAGTCCACGCTAATGTATCCCTCCATGGCAGTGAGAAGCTTCTTGGTGGTGCAGTTGGTGTTGTTGGCCTGTTCCCACCAGTTGCCCTGATACCAGCCAGGGATAATCCACTGATATTTACTCCCAAACATGTTCAGGTTATACGCCTGGGTTGGGCACAATAATCAGAGGTTGGAACAATGGAAAATCAGGGAGATTCAGATTAACAACTAATCTTCTTGTTGTTCTTAAAAGAAAGGAAAATGACACTTTGAAATCCAACCATCTAAAGTCCAAATTCTGTGCATCTAATGATATATTTAATTACGCCTTATTGAAACAGGATTTAAAAAAAAGCATGTCAGTTTTGTACATAATTATGACACAATGCATTTTACTAATAGCGCCAACTGTGTATACGACAATTTCTATCATTTAAAATAAAATGCCAAGACAACAGAAGGCAACATCATAAAGAAACTTACACAGCAGAAGACTCTGGAGGCCAGGTTCTCATCAAACTGGCCAATGATGATCCTCACATCATTGTCCTAAAAAAAAATACGTATTTACTTAAATGGAAACATTTAACTTTATTCAAACAGAGAAAGAAATCAGGATTATGCTGCACAATCTCAATTTACAATCCTAATGTAATCGTGCAAGCTTTTTATTGTGATCTTTTGACTCCCTGGCTTTAATGGTGAAAAGCTGTCACAGCTGTCTTTTGGTGAAACTGCATGGGTCTATATGCTATGGGATTAGTTTTGCTGTGTGTGAGTCGACCGTAACGCCAAACAGTTAACAAACACACAGAATCAGAGATGTTGTATTTACTTTACTGTACATACTCATTACTATGTGTAATCCTCTAATCCGTAGCTACAAGGGATGTGGGACCTGAGTCACAAACCAGTTGTTGAGAGGCTAAGGCATTACCAAATTGCGAAGTCCTTCTATTAGAACGGAGACAATGTCAGCAGGCAGAACTGCTTGCAAACCAGGCTGAACTTGCTTGAGTATTCGAGGCACATGGCCTGGTAATTGTCTCTGTAAATAATTCAGAGTCCCCGGGTGGAAATTCAGCATGTTTCATGGTGGGGAAAAAAGATCAGGCTCTGCCATTTAGTGAGCATAGACATATGTGTAGTCCTAAACACAAGCACAGACCTACATGCAATCACACTGTGTGTCCACAGACAGTAGAACTAAACTAAACTCACCCCTAAAAATACACACACATAAAATTGTCCCAAACTTAACCAAATAAGATTGATATAGGTTAACTCAGTGTATATAACTTGTACAAAAACACAATTAACTGAGTTTTAATCTCATGATTTTGGCACAATATTTGACATGTGTGCTCCATCAATAGCAAATTGAGTGTTCCCTTTATACCGTGCAGCTTGAAGTTTCCTGGACTAGTCTGGATGAGTAACAATAAGTTAAAAGATATATAACAAATGTCTGGCACAGCAGAAAGCAAAGAGTTTGTCCCTTAAAGCTGATCATCATCCTTTGTTTGGGTATACAAACAAAAGCTGCGGTATAATAAATGCATGAAGGCCAAGAAAAACAAGGGTAGCTAATGTGAACCATCCAATATCAACTAAGAACTCCACAAGCGAGCCTGTGCAGTCTGTGCATTCATTCAGGTCGCAAAGGCGCACTGAAATCACCAACGCAAATGTTTTTCATTTGGGCAAAGACAGGTACCCAATAAACACTATAAGTAATGAGGGCTTCATGAAAATGGTCCACTTACTGGACAAAAGATCTTCTCCCTTCATTCAATTGTTTTGGATTATTTTGTACTGTACGCAAAACGGCGAAAAGAGATTGGTCGCTACAAGTTTTGTTAAGATCCACAAATTCACAGGTGCAAGGAATAGAGTGAAAAACGATATTTTGCTTATAGAATATTCACTTATTCCAGGTGAAAAAACGCCTCATTTGTCTGCAGAGATGAAGCATTTTTTCAAATTTGTTTTCTACGTTTGCACTGAGCTTAGGTGAAGAAAGAGGACCAATTTTATTTCACATTCATACAAATCATGGGAAATGATAGGAAAGCATTCTGCTTGGACGGCAATGGATAATAAATAATCGGGATATAAATATTGATCAAAACTATCATAATTGTCATTTTAAGCAATCTTATGCAGGCCCAAATGATAGGAATCAATTATGTTATTGAAAATTAAACTGAATGGAAGGACAACTGTGTTAGTAACAGTTACCTTGTAATAACAGGATCTCATTTCTTAGCAAAATATACTTGAACACTGAATGTGGGTAGCAACTACTGCTTATAGCAGCAGTCCCTAACCCCCGGGCCTCGGACCGGTACTGGTCCGTGAGTCGTTTGGTACCGGGCCGCGAGAGTTGAGGCTCAGGTGTAAAATGTATGGTTTTCAAGGTTTTTATCGGTTTTCAGCGTTATTTTGTTATTGTTTTTATCGTTAACTCGGTTTTCCTGGGTCTTTTCACGTGTGTTATGAATAAATCTTCTTTTTTTCGGTACCGGTACTAGTTTTATTTTGTTGTATTTATGCATGACACCTTAAAAGCCGGTCCGTGAAAATATTGTCGGGCATAAACTGGTCCGTGGCGCAAAAAAGGTTGGGGACCGCTGGCTTATAGCACATAAGCAGTTCTGAAATGTATCCCTCTAATAAAGGCTGGGTATAGAAGCTCTAAATGGCAAAGAATTGTATATCAGTACCTTTCAAGAAATATGTATGAACATGTTTTATAGTCTGGGTTAAAGTGTAATGTAGAATGTGACTAACGCGAGCTATATTTTCACACACACAACCTGTGTTATACTGCCATTGCCCTGGGAACCAACAAATACAGTTCATTAAGTCACCCCTCAGGCAGTCCCTACCATATGTCATGCATTCCAAGATCAGAAGGGGCGGCCAGTCACTGAAATTTACCTCCATGACCCTGAGGCTAAGATAGATAGAAAGATAAATAGATAGATAGAGTGTGTGTGTGTGAGAGAGAGAGAGCGAGAGAGAAACACACACACGTGCCGGCAGCTACTCGATAACACTGTTCTTCCCTGAAGAAAAGGCACTTAACCCAAATGACTCCAACTATGGCCGTGGGCCACAGCCTCAGTATAAATTCTAGCCTCCCTGGCAACAACATGAAAACGCTGTGTAGTTGTGGGCAAGGGCATGAGTGAGTGTATTGTGTTGTGTTGCACTGCAGATGGACTGGGGCACTACAAAGCCCCAAATTACCCTCATTGCTTAAGCTTTTATATAACTGCTACCATAATAGTTCTGACACAGGGTATAGTGTTAAGGGCAGTCTTGACTGCTTTATCTGTGACAGGGTTGTTCGTAACTTTACAGCAGTCATTTGTCTCTGATAACCGTTTGAGTAATATTGTAACTCGTAATCCCAATCAGGCACTTTTAAGGCTTATTAGGCACCGCACACACATATAAACACTGTACTAATGATGGTCTTTTATGAGCTAGTGGGAGATGTGATTTGTGTACTGGGCTACGTGTTGTTGCTATTACTAAAACCGTACCCCCATCTGTTTGATTACTGTGCAGCGCGTGTGTGGTGTGCAGATATGATGAAATATAAACTCTTGCAGGGATGTGTCTGATCACTAATTCACTCAAGGTGAACACAAGGCTATCGTTTGAAGTTTTGGCACTAATAACTGAACAACAATTATCAGCGTGAGGGTTTCAAAATAAAAGTCTTTAAAATGGAATGTGAAGAGTTTCGATCCCTGCAGCAGGATGTTCTTTTTGCAGCTCTGTGCCGTTTGGGGATGTGGGCCAACAGAGGTGCGTCATCAGTTTCATGAGTATCAATAAGAGGCCTTACAAAATAGGCAAACTTATAATTACACTATCAGTGTGAGCCATTCATCTTGAGCTGATCCACAGTGTCTATGGAGCCAAATGTTAGTTTATATTTGCTACACAAGTTGTATTATTACAGTATAAGTTGCACAACACTGAGCAAACAGGTGAAAGAGGTTTGAGATTAGGTTGCTTCTAGTTTATTGTTGAGAAGTGGTGCCGTCGTGTTAGTTTTAGGTTAAACAGAATTTTGAATACAAGGTTTGGCTGTGAGTTTGTTGGTTTTAAAGCCACTAAGTCCAAGCCAGATGTCTGAGTTTTAGATCACAATCATTTTATGACCTGACAAAATTAATATCAATAAAAATGTCATTAAAACAATGACAAAAAACCCCCTGCTGCCTTAATGAGACAAAAAAGTAAAGTGTAACGAAAAATGAACCATCCCTCGGTGTGTCTCATACTTGAGAGGGAAGAGTTCTGAATGTACGATAAATAATTAAGGCATAATAAATAATAAATTTGTTTGGTCTTCATTTAGATTTCAGGACATTTTTTCTCATGTGGCTTTTTTATTGGATGCAAGCTGCCTAAACTGGCTCTCTGTCACCAAAAATAAAAAAGCTCTTGGAGGTCCTAGTTTGTGTTCAAACTAAAGATTACTAAAATTAGAAGTGCTATGTATGCGTGTCTGCCTTTGTTTTCTGATGCTGTTTTTGTCAGCCTGTCCAGCAATAAATGGGGAACTTGGGACAGAGAACGAGGGATAAAGATTAAAAAAAAAAAAAAAAAAGCGACTGAGAGGGTTGTTACAATGCCCAGCAGCAGCGAAGCCTGTCTCCTTTTTGAATATTTCAAAAAGAATATCGCGGATGTGAGTGCTCTATTTGTGGATCACAAAGTGACGCCATGGGCCTTTACCATCACATGGATTGTCACATTACCAACAGTGTCCCGTGAAAAAACCAATAAAAATAAAGAAATAAAATTCCAGCCTTGACAATGAAATCTGTGTCACCCTCTTCCCCCATCCTATTATGTAGCTGTTGGGGAGACAGAAAACTATTGTTGTGTGATGAGCGGGAAAAAGACCCATTAGAGTGTAAGAACCCCCCCATCCACCCAATCCAATTGTTCCGTAAAGATTTCAGCGCTGTGGATTGCATATTTAGAGTTGATCAAGGAAGGGTGATGTCAGCTTAAAATGTCAGCACTTATGATACAGATTTACACATATATTTTAGGAACGACGGCTTATCTTACTGTTCCTTCTTCGTTCCTCTCTCTCATCATCTCATGTTTCTTTCAACCTGCTCCATCTTGTATACGTCATATATTCCACCAACATATCAGTGGGGGGAAAAAAGTATTACTCCCCTCCACTCTCTTCACTTCTATCGATTTTATGCATCCTTTTTTTAAAATTTTGCAAAATTTGTATGCAAAAAAACCTTGTATGCATGTGTTTGTATGTATATGGTTAAATGGCCACTGTCAAGACAGAGGGAGACATCCACTTGATAAAATACTAAAGGGTTTACTTTACACAGTATGAAAAATTGTAGCTAATATGAAAACCTAATGGGTATTTTGTCATTTTGTTTTAACTGGGAATTCTACAGGTTGAACTGGCCTTGGATCATTTCCTTAAGTTTCTAAGTTGCTTCACCTACCTTCAGCTTTTTGACATTGCCACAGGGATCATTGGAGAAACTCTCTGTGTCTGCAATCTCAATGTTTGCTTTCTCCAGCTCATTTGTGAGATCGTTCCTCACCTGCAAAACAGAAAGACAGAATACACGAATGTTGTTGAGAAATTACAAAAAGATTTCCAAAAAAGTTGGGACACTGTGTAAAATGTAAATAAAACCAGAATGCAATGATTTCCAAATGCCATAAACCCATATTTTATTCACAGTAGAACAAAGCAAACATATCAAATGATTAAACTGAGAAAATGTATCATTTTAGGAAAAAAATGAATCTGATGACAGCCATACATCTTTAACAAATTGGGACAAGGCAACAAAAAGCTGGAAAAGTAAGTGGTAGTAAAATGAAACAGCTGGAGGAACATTTTGTAACTAATTAGGTTATTTGACAATGGGTCAGAAACATGACTGGGTATAACCAAAGGGCATCTTAGAGAGGCAGAGTTTCTCAGAAGTAAAGATGGGCAGAGGTTCCCCATTCCGCAAAAACTGTGGAACAACTTTGTGTTCCTCAGCATACATAATATCATCCAAAGAGTCTGAGAATCTGTAGAAAACCCTGTGCACGAGGGGCAAGGCAAAACAGGCATGATTCTGTTGTGCAAATCACTGAATAGGCTCAGGAAGAGCAAGAACATTTGTCTGTCACACTTCACTCTGCTATCCACAAATGCAGGTTAAAGGTCTACCGTGCAAAGAAGAAGCTACATGTGAGCAAGAACCAGAGAAACACTGCTATCTACTCTGGGCCAAAGCTCAGTTAAAATGGACTGAGACAAAGTAAAAAAAACTGTTCCGAGGTCAGATGAGTTAAAATTTAAAATTCTTCTCAGAAAACGCACCATTCTCATCTGACTTGTTAGCCATGTTCAGTGTCAAAAGCCTGCATCTCGGATCATATGAGGGCATATCAGTGCAGCTTCATATTAACAGCTTGCACATCTGACAATGCTGAAAGATGTAGTAGAAAAGTTGTGTCTACTGTAGAAGAATGTAAGTGTGGTCAGAAGTTCAATAAGTTATACATGCTCATAAAATACCAGCCAGCATGACAATTGCAGTCAAACGTGCAAAGGTGCTTTTATTAAGTATCCTACCAGAGTTTATTTGAGACAATGTTACCATTTACACACTGCACATGTAATTACATAGTGTAGTGTAATAAACTACACACAACAGTGTAATAACTTAAATCACATAGCCTTTAGGAAACAAATACTGTGGTACTATGACGGAGCAGCTATTAAAAATATGGAAAAAGGGAGGAAATGCAGTTTTATAAAGCATATTAAACATTAGATTCATTAAATCATGTATGCATAAATCACAGAGAGAAAATCAATCATTTAGCTCAATGCTGTGATAGATGCAAATAAAAACTGAATGTGTGAATATATTTCTGCTGGCTTAAAGCAGATGAAATCATGTTGCAATATACATATAGTATTCTGTACACAGCATTATAAAGCAATAAAGTGAGATGGATGCAGGCCATCTAATGTTCTGAAATGGTGCATGCATATTCTACCATGAACTGTGAATGAAAAGACAGAAAGACAAGCAGCTTGTCAGTTTAGCATGGCGGACACATACATCAAATCTGTCATCCTCCTGATTTGCCTCAGCCCGTTCAATGAGGAGTTGTAATTTTCGCAATATACCGAGCGTGCATTTGTCACAGCGATATGAGTTTGTTTTTCGCTAAATAAGACACAAAAGAACAAATGTACACTTCAAATAATCTTCGCTGGTTATCCAGGGCTTGACAAAAAGTAGACAAATGTGCAGTGCTGTAGATGTATCTGCAGCAGCTGTATGTCTGCTGTGATGTATTGAGCCAGTAGAATGGTGGGTAATTCAATCTGAGAAGATGGAGAATGGAGCAGGTACCCCACTGGGATGGCAAGCTTGAGGTGTTTTATCATACCGCCTCTCACTTTTTCTCGGCCATCGCATACACACATGCTACGAGTCGGCCCTCTTGCTTCCCTCCTTTAATCCACGATTTTAGAATAGCCCTTTTTCACAGCTGACATTTTGACTTCTCATAGCAGGAAAACCACAGGTCTGACTAATACCATTAATAATGGCTCTGTTCCAGTAAGGCAACACACTGAGACATCACGACAACACCATTGCTCTGACATGGAATGCAGTTGTACCTACGTCGAAAAAGTCAAAATATTGTATAAAGTCCTGTGGTGTTCATGCTGGATTTCACTGATGACAACATCTGATGTCCACGGGCCATGCCCCGCAGCCATCAGTGTCTCCACCCCAACCCAAGAGCCATGTTGACATGTCAGAGAGTTGGCAGTGACAACATATAACAGCTAACAGAAGTCCTGTGTGTTTCCTCTTACTGTGCTTTAATATGTTCATCCCGTAATTATGTGTTCTAAATTGCTTCAACTACATGGTGGTTATATTCACATTTCTATACCAAAGTCTCCTTACAGAGTCACCTTGAATTGACTTATAATAATACTTGGAGACTGTACTGTAGTGTTTCAAAGATTCAGTTGAGTATTTGGATAAAAATCATAATCTTTGCTATTTTGCAAGATGAACTGTGAAGTATCCAGGGCTATACGCCCAGCTCAGATTTAGCAAAATGCTGCAAAACTGAGCAGATAGTGTTTCATAGAATAAATTGATAATACCTCAAAGCATACTGCAAAAAAAAAAAAAAAAAGAACCCACGAGTTTCTCAGGGCAAAGAAAAGGGATGTGGTCCAGTCAGTGACCTGACCTCATCCCAACAGAGCAGCTTTTCAGATTTTCAAATACAAGAGTGAAAAAAGCAGGTGGTGGCTGGAGTAAAGTATTACAGTAAAGTATTACAGTAAAAACAATTTTTATACTGAAAACTTTGTCTGACCAAGTCTGGCAAGTACTCTTGAGCCTCTGAAAATGGGGTACTATGTGTAAAAATTGCTGTAATTCCTAAACAATGCAATACTTTCACTAAAAGCTGAAAAGTCGGCACTTCAATCACAAATTGATTGTATGAATGGTGTGGTGGAGGAGACAGGCTCAATTACAAAAATTGTATATTTCTCCAAATATTTATGGACCTAACTGTAGATGGGACATAAATAAATAAATAAAAACTGTGGAAAAATTAGTGAAAAGTTGGTATTTCTTCTCAAAATACCAATTTTAGCGTGCATAGCACCGGCCAATCATCAGCCCGTTAGTTCAAAGTGGCGTCAGGATTTGAACCGTAACAGCTACTGCAGCACTATCAGTATCATTGATTGCTATTGATACTCCTGTGAAAATTTGTCAGCTGCAGCTTAAAATTAGTCATTACAACAGTTTTGTGCTATCAACTAAGATTTCTGAATTCTAAAAATCAATAACTCTGAACAACCTCAACTTTATTTCCCTCATGTCTCCAAATGTCTGCTTTCATAATCGCCTTCTCCCCTGGTACCCCCCAGAGGAAGCTCTAAATCACTCTGTACATCACTCACTGCTGTACAAACATTCCCTCCAATGTACTGCTCGCTGAGCTGAAACAACAGGGAGGCCGATGTGAATCAATACAACCAAGTTTTGCTCTTGAGTAACAACTGGCTTGGTGGTCTGGACGAGGTACAATGTCCCGTTGTGTTGTGTTGCGCTGAGTGTTGATCCTAAAGGATAAAAGGAAACTAACTTCAGTGTGAAAAGGGACGGCAGCTGGTTAGCCTGTTGTTTGTAAAAGGTGTGTGGGTCGAACACATGGGTTTCTGGGAAAATATATACCAACCACTCACACGCAAGACATGGAGAGTTGCACAAAATTTCTGCTGTACTACAAAATACACTCACAAAGAGCACAGAGGCTAACAGACAAAGCCATTGACTTGCAGGAGCAAAACCCTTGTCACAAAAGGATTTTATTGGTTTGATTTTGTGTTTCTTCCACCGAGATGGAAAAGAAAAAATGCATCCGTATTCTGCTGGACTCACTCGGTTAGACAGAGCGAGAGAGACGGAGGGGACAGATGGATTGAAAGCTGGTAGGAGGGGGAAAAGTGAGCAGCTTTCCTGCGTAACAAAAGCATCCACCATTGTTTGGGGCAGCCTGGGAATCCCCGACAGCAAATGCAGAAGAGAAATAATCCTATTGCACTTGTGAGCATGCGTCCACGCACACAAACACGCACATTATTTAAAAGAAGAGTGTCACGTGCACCCAGTGCATGTAAAATACTAGAATTCAGAAAGCACACTGATTGATTGAATCTTTATTTTGAACATGTTAAAAAAGTACAACAACATAGAATTAAAAAGAGACAAACAAACACAGCAAAACAAAAGGAAAACGAGCAACCACAACTACAAATAACTTTCATGTTCAAAAAGGAGCAGGAAGAAGCATAAGCTTATTTAATCCCACCCCCTTTTCCACTATCTAGTAATCAATAGACTGCAGAAATACCTCTACATTAACACAATACTAATATGTGCATCATGTATATATGAACAGAAACTATATCAAAATGACTGTGGGAGATGAGGATGTTGAGAAAATCCATGGTACGCTTTCTGGTGGGCATATGACATAATTATTTATCATCAAAAGGAAATATATATTTTAATCAGCTGAAGATTAAAAACATACGGTGAACCACTGTGTTTCAGAAACGGTCAAGCCTCCTTGTTTGGCAACGTCAACAACAGCTTTGATTTTCTTTGTATGATGTCATTCTATGCTGGTTCACTGTCCCAGCATCACCAAGCTTCACCTGGCAGCCAGCTACTCTTAACACTGACCCGTAGGTTTATCTTGGGAATTAATTTTCCACTCTATGACGCCAAGCTGTTCGGGACCAAAATCACATGTTGAGTCATTGAGTCATTTGATGCAAAGAAAAGCATATCTCTTGTCTATTCAGTTGTGGGACAAACAGGCTATGCCAGTGAATCGTCTGAGACATAAGTCATCATCAATGATAATCCCCAATGCTATTCCCAAACCCTAATTGTGCTTTGGAAACAACATTTCTAGGAATACTGTTTATGGGATGTAACATAATGGAACAGGAACTGAGTGAGAGTGGATGCTAGGATGGTAACGTATAGAGTTATCAGTCTTCATAGTTTATTTAAACGTTTAAGCTCTGAGGAGTGCAGACAGAGGACAGAGTCGTAATCCTGCTCTCAGTCAGGTCTGTCATCTGACTGACAGGTGATTGCTGCTCCTGTTCTGAGTGAGCCCTGTTTGTCTGGCAGTCTCAATAATGTTGATTGCTCTGTGTGTGTGTGTGTGTGTGTGTGTGTGTGTGTGTAGTGTAGATTGTCATCTTCATTCCCAAATACCTACATTAGCTGTTATTCTTTGTTACTCTGTTATTCTTATTTCTCAATACAATAAGCCACAAACCATTACAGAAAATCAGTGTTCATCCATAAAGTCGATATGCATGTGTGTGTGTGTGTGTGTGTGTGTGTGTGTGTGTGTGTGTGTGTGTGTGTGTGTGTGTGTGTGTTACACCGGTGCCTAAAAATAGCAGTGATGAGCTCGCTTTTGCTTACAGGTTACACTCTCAGGGGACACCATACTGTATGTTTGCTGCCTGTGATGTGCAAGCCACTGACTAAATCTGTAACAAGTGTTACATAACATTAACCTTGTGAGCAGTCTCCCAGGGAAAGCACACTGTAGGTCAGCAGGGGGACGGAGTATGTCACAGGGTGATGAATGCTGGGGTAGAGGTGATGGAAATTAAAATAATGTCAGTAGTATACTCATTACATAGATGCAAATGCCTCTGTACACACATGCATCATTTATGGTACATTCAGTACCGTAGAATACTTCTAGGTATTCAATTTGGCTCTGAATCCAACTTTAATAGATCACAAAGAAATTGTGTTTTTGCATATTTCTTTGCAAGGGCTAAGATTTAAAAAAAAAATTAAAAACCTGCTCAAAAACCACAAAATCAGCTTGCAAAGGTATGAAACTTTCTTAAAGTGAAAAATACGTGTTTTTTTCCTTTAGGAGAGTTCTTAGAATTTCTCATTATATTTGTTAAATGTGAAGAATTAATTAAATCTTAAAAAAAAAAAAAAAAAGTATTTTCACAAGAAATATTTCTGACTAGTTCTGCCCACTCTTGTGCTGATTCTGTCTATTTGTGTATTGGTGTATTTGTATATTTTCACATTCAAGAAGTGGGAGGACACTGGCTTTCTGTGTTTTTAGATCCTAGGAAAGAAATGTTTAAACTGACAAGTGACACTAAAACAATTGTGAAGGTTAAGAGTATAACATATGAACTTCATATAATTTATTTGAAGTTCATAAAATTCATATAAAAATGTTTATGAATTAATAAAAACTTCCAAATGTAAAACTGGAATAGTGTTATTAGTAGGTAAAAATGACATTTTTACTATTAATGTCTGTTTTCCTGCATTATTCAAATAACATTTACTTCTATATCTCTTCTTTTTCTGGTAGCGAGCTGGAGTAATTTCTCGATGAACCAAAGAACAGTAAGCTCTGAACTCGACAGAGGATTGTGTGAATCATAAAGTACGGAAGCAATGCTTGCATATTTGTAAATCGGGATTAGAGGCCAATCTCGTGGCAGGTTGATTGAATCGTGCCGTCTGTCTTGCACCCGTCCTAAGCTCCTTGGTGCTTTCAGGAGGGGAGCGATAAAGGGATTTGGTCTCTCTGAGATTTGCAGTGAGACTTCTTATACACACCCCCACTTCCACCACCCACCCTTTAGCCGCTGAGCACTTTGTTTTCAACCAGTGCCTGGAGGCAAGAGCTCACAATATGTTTCTCAAATTCATGCTTTCAATGCCTCTGACAAGGCTCTTTTAGGAGAATGTTCCTGTGCTGCCGACGTGATATGTTTGTGCCGTGAGTTTGTGTGATAAATCGATATGTTTCCTAATGTTCAACCCTCCTGCAAACAGGAATGTGTTTGTCTCGCTAGTTAGCATCCATTTTGGTATAATATGATTTTAAGCTTTTAATATCTTTAGCTAATGGTGTGGATCAATTTGAATGTTGTTTCTCCCATTTCTCTTATATTAAAAAGCTGCTAGCTGCTTTTAATAATAGAAGGGATTTTTGCATGGTGCGCAAACGATTGTGTGCCTCCTGTTCCTGAGCTGAAATCCAACTTGCCACAGCTTCCAAAATATGTCCTCCAGCTTTGAGATATATTTCAGCTCCAACATTGTCATAAGAGAGTTAGCTACAAGTGCTGAGTCAACACAGATAATGTTCTTCATCTATCCATGCATTACTTCTGCCAGCTCTAGTAATGTAGGCTGGATTCAGCATTCTGCGTATTTAATGGGAAAGGAACATCAAAAAGAACAGATGGAACGTAGTAAATATAATAGGAACTAAATATCATGCAGTTCTCAGAATTTGCTTCCAGCTGGAGCAGCAATTCAGTTTTGGAGGCGATGCAGGACATATTTTAGAAATATTTTCCCAGCGCGTCACAGTCTTTGATGTCGAGGGCTGGTTTATCTTCAGTAAGAACTATCTCTTTATACATGCAATAAACTGTATTTATATTTATTTTTGAACTGCAACAACTGAAGTCTAAGGGACATGGGTGTTAAAAATAAGGATATAAGTGTGGTTGGTCTCAGTTATATACACAGAAACTACTACAGATATATATATTCAAACGGAGAGCTAGAGAGAGCAGCAGGATGTGAATGTCAACTCATTAGTTTTAGTAAGTTAGAGAAAAACACAATCACACACACAGACAGGAGGTGCACACGACGCCTCCATTTGGTCAAAAGCAGTGGAAAAATCTGTGTCGGATTCTGGAGGTGGAGCCAACAAACTGGGACATTCAACTCTGAATTGTATTGCCCTCAACTACCTGTATCTTTATTTGATCATACATGCGGATCAACTTATATGGAAACAAATCATGTTCTTCGCTTTTGTTCTGCCTTCATCTGTTCCTTGACCAGTGGATGGAAATGTTTGTTCATCTTTTTTTTAACCTTTACATTCCCTAATAATCCAGTGTGCATCCTTTCATGTGACTGGAGAATAATCATTCATTAGTGACAGCTGTACAGTGCACAAAGCCTAAATAATTTCCATCTAATCCATCCACATGTGAGTGGTGATTTGTTTTAAAGTAGTAGTAAGTGTGTTATATCTACTGGTTTCCTAATCTGAATGAGCCAAGATGGAAATCTCCTTGAATGATAATATAGTCACTGTTTTGTGATTTAACCTCTACCTTCAGAAAATGAAAACATGTCTCCCAGTGAGAGGCGATAGGAGGACGGCACACATAAACGCTGGTAAACAGCACTGTTATCGCACTAACTTAAAAAAGAACAAACGCCTGCTAAACAAGAATCCCTGTAGGGACTGAGAGTGCTGAAGGCAATAATGCAAAGCCATGTTATTAATTATGTGCATATCCTTCGACCAGTGGGAGATTTTAACTCCTCTCGCACCTGGTAAATGTATATTTTATCCACAATAAGTAGAAATGTAATAAGAAAAAGTATTCATTCCAACCGTTAAGGGTATTTTCACTATCAATCAAATACACTGAACTTCACCTAGTTTTAGTATTAATGACAAGGTGGTGCCACTGTAGTCTTTGATATAGATGATGGATTTGTTTTAGTGAACTGCTTGAACTTTTGGTCAACACTGAACATGGAGCATTAACAGCGTTGAAAAAAAAAGAAAAGAAAAATGAAAACAGCACGAACTGACCTCTGAGAACCTCTGAACGTCTTGTGTGAGGGTCCCCACACGGCTCCAGTTGTAGAAGTTGAGAAACTTCACCACCGCTGGGTTCACGGCATTGTCTGACGGAACAGTGCGGAAGAAGTTGGGGTATTTTTTCTTGTCTGCTAGAACAGGAGTTGTCGCTGCAAAGGATAGCTGTAATGGGGAAAAAAAGGAAGAAGTAAGATAGTGAGCATGGAGTCCATCAGTTAGGGGTAAACGTACCAATCACAAGTAATCCCGACAGCAAAATGTCAGACTGTGTTGGTTTCACTTGAGCTACTGTTGTTAGTGGCACTGTTTAAGAATGTGTCATTGATTCTAATGAAGTGGAAGGCAGGTTCAGTGACCGCTGTCAGTTCAGGGTTTAAATCATGAGAATGTGACACTCATTCATAAAGAATTGATGACATATGGATGATTTTTCATACTGGTTGTGTATTTATGTGTCTTCTAGTGTCCAGAATGCTATTTGTCTGCCATGTAGGACAGGTACAGTACTGTGCAAAGCTCTTTACACACCTCCACCCCCATTTCTTTATGTTGAGGTATTTTGTTGTTAGCAGTCTGCTGCAAAAACTAAGAATTTCTTCCATTTTCAATAGCTGATAACTCAGTTTGACAGGCATAAAATATTATTTTGGCACCAACAAAGTGACTCGCAAATAGCTATTAGCTGAAAATGTGGCATATCTCTCTCTGCACTGCGTGGAGTGTGTTTTTTGAGGAAGCTGGACGAGTGGAGGACAAAAGAAGAAATGCGAGGCCAAAATAAATAAACGTCTACGGCAGATTACCAGTATCTGAAAGTCATGTTCTTAAGAAATCCAGCAAAAAGCTGATGAAGTACCCGAGAGATGTATCTTTCCCTTAAGTTGATCCACCTACTATTCACTGAAGCCTCATCGGAAATAGTCTCAATGGACCGGTATGTGTCAAGAAGCCGTTTTTAAGGAAGGAAAACAGAGAGCAAAGGCTGAGGTATGCCAAATTACACAAGAACTGGACTGAAAATCAGTGGCAAGAGGTCTTATAGATTAATGAATCCAAATTTGAAACTGTTGGTACGAACTGTTGTCGATATGTGTGGCACGTCAGGAGAGAGGTAAAAGAATGAGCATCTACAGACATCTGTAAAACATGGTGGATGTTCTGTCATGGTTTGGGGTTCCTAGCAAAATATTAAGAAATGAGTAGGGACTCAAGACTTTTGCGCAGTATTACACAAAGGATCTTCACTTTTGTCTGTCTTTTTTGATGGTGTTGTAGCTTTAGAGGACACCATGCTGTGTTTTTAGGTCAGCCAGTCGTGTTTCTCTCTGGTGTTGAATGTAGAGATGCCTTGTGATGGAGTTATTCTCACTTCTGATGACATGGCCAAGCAAACACCATCATCTCCACATCAGAATGGTGTTTATGCTCTATTTTTCTGCAGTGACTGCAGGTTACCAGGTCTCTGCAAGAGAAATGGTTTAGTAGAAAATGCCTAGAATCTCCTGAGGCTTTCGCTGGGAGATGTTGACAGTTGGGTGAGGAAGCTGTCTGTCATCCTCAAGCAGTCTGGACCACACGGCAGCTCGAATATGGTAGGTTTAGATTTGTGGGTGCCCGTTCTTATGTGTTTATGTACGTTTTGATGAAAAGGGAAAAGCAGCTTAGCAATTTAATTCATCTCCGTGTTGGTGAGTTAAAAGCATTTCTTGTCTTCAAATGTAAGCATTTTGAATCAGCACTGACAAACACGCACAGACACCCACTTAAATAAAAATGAAATGTGCTGAACCTCACTCAATATTTGCCTTTTTACAGACAAGTCTGCATCAACAGATGCAGTCTAAGCATTTTTGAGGCACATCTCTGGTAAATCAAAGGCTCACAAAGACAAAGTGGACCCGACTATGTAGTATTTTTCCATAGCTGATGAAATTAAATCAGGATGCAGCAAGCGAGCATAACCCATATGGAAGTATACTTGGGTGTATAACTACAAGTTGAGAATTATTTAGTAATTTGTTTCATGAAACCGTGTTCTTGATGCATTTCCCCTGCGCAGCTGCCTCTCTAAAATACAAGTATATCCATTTAAAGCCTCCTCTCAGTCTAAAACAAGCTATTTACCAACAAAAGTCACAACTCTCCACCCACCCCACCTTTCATTTGTCATTTCTATGCTAATCAAGTTTTATTCTCTCTCTCCCACGTTGTAGCACATTTTCAACAATAGGTCATAAATTTCATCCAAAGGCAAACATGGCTGTAATTAATTTCTGCATTAGCATTAGAATTCCCCATATAAGAAACAGCGTGCACCCACACAGACAAAGACCTGTCATTTTATCATTTAATTTAGCCTTTCACATTTCGTTTGAATGTATAGTACTACCGTACAGGAAGCATTATATCATTATATTCCGAAAATTGTGACACCATCGCCACCGTGGCTTTCAAATGATGGACACAGGCATGTCTTTGATATTGTGCATACGTCTTTAAAAACCATGAATAACTGTCAGAGCAGAAATTTGAGAGGTACTTTAACATTTAGGCACCAGCAGCTGAGCTGAGATAATAAGACAGCGTGCTCTATTTTCAATGTCCTATTTGTGTTAATTTAATGAGCGATATGAATCAGCGCAGGGTTAATTACATACTTTGTAGAGATTAAGCAGAACTTGTGATTCATGATAGTGATCAACCCAAGGATATTATTCTGACTGAGACCAAAAGGTGCATCAGTAGATTTCCGAAAAGTGTACTAAAGCGTTGAGGAGTTCAAGCACCTCCTAACTTTGGTGATGAATGTGATCTTCTCATTAAGCCTCCATCCACTTCTAGACATCTTCACTCTTCATTAGTTGCTGTGCTGCAGTTATAATAGTACACTTGCTGATGACTTGTTATTACTGGAAATGTACTTTAGCATTGTTTAAAGGTAACTGACTGAGAATGACGAAAACGTGAGAGTGTAACTAAAAGATCAAGTCAAATATAATTCAAAAGTAAAGTAATTTTAAAAGAGGACTGGGTATCCTAATATTGTGGTTAAACAGTATTATGATGAAAAGGGTTTGTGCGTCTTAAAAGCAAATAAAAAACAAAAACAACATCTGACCCATTTACAGTACCCAAATTGCAGGGTTTCCATTACAGCAGATCCCCAAATATAAAAGTCTTCCTCCAACCAGTAGGAGACCCTCAGTTTGGCCCATTAAATCACCATTTTCTGCACAGAGGCACAGGGGTTTGTGTTCGCACATCAGTGAGACAGGTTTTTAAAACAACACATGGATTACAGCCATCAATTAGGCAGAAAGAAAGGCCTTTATCTCGCAACCACTGCTAAATCCAAAATTACACACCAGTCTTAAAGGGCTTCAAGGGGTCTTTCCAGCATTGCCTTAATCTCCATTTAGCTAAGGCTATTTGGTACACCCACACTGGGAGATACGTCCACGGATCTACAATAAGAGCTAATGGAATTTTTAAACCAGTCCTCTTATGATTGCTTCTCTGCAACATTTTTCACTATCCCCAAGGTGTTTTAGGTTCACATGGGTTATTCTCTTTTGCAGGAGTTGTTTGTGCTCTTTGTACAATTTTATTTTTGTTTCATCTGTTATAACGTTTAACAGAAAGTCTCAGGAGACTGACAGAAAGACCAGCAAACCCATGCTTTTGTTGCTGGTCAACCAATAGATTTTTGTTTGGAGAGAAAATAACACAAGTGGTAGATTATATTGGGTCATAAGCAATTGTAACCGTTGACCCCTCTGGTATTATCAGTTTATGAGGTCAGTTAAGGGCTGAGAAAAGGCTTTACAAAACATGAAATCAATCATAAAAAAAAATCAGCAATGCAGCATCATTTTGTCAGCATGTTTCGGTGTCACAAAAATATCGGAGAAACACATTTGGGATAAAATATTCTTTTTTTTCACTTTTCACAAGGAAAGCATGCTTTTCGGCTCATGTTAACACTGAAAAATGCAATTAAAACATAGCATTGACAAGTAATCAAGTCATTCTTGTATTCTTAGAGGTAAAACTTGATCTTTTAGAGTTCATAAATACGTGGCCATAGATGTGTTTGAGTAATAAAGGTGTAATATCATTTTTATTAAATAAACTCAGTGCTGGCACAGAATCATTTGGTCCTCTCAGTGTAAATAAAAACTGGCCATGAAAAGCAAATAGTAATATCAAGGTCTAACCATGTCATCAGGTATATTAACACTCTCTTAGAAACAATTCTTTTTGCACACTGAATCCAGGTCAGAGGGTAAAGGAAGCAAGTGGCTTAAGTCCACATGCAAGCAGGAGCAGGGCTTGATTTTACTTATTTTTAGCATTTATTCAGTTGCATTTTTTGTTTGGTTGGAAGACTATTTTTTAAATTATAGATTTTTTTCTTCTCTAGTTTTCAGTTCATTAGCTTTTCCTGACATTTCAAAGAACCATAGCATTATTTAAGGACAGCGCTGCAGCTAACTGGAGCTTGGGCAATTCAGGACAGTGTATTAAAAGTGTAAAGATGAGATGGATATCCAGCGTATTATTTAAAGGATAGACAAGTCTTTGTCTAACTCTGACTAGCTTTTTTCAGAGGAAAAACCAAAAATAGTTCTATGATATCACACATCTGAGAGTAGTGGGTTATGTAAGAGGTTTAAAAGAGGACCGTCACAAATAGAAGGGTTTTTGGTGGAGAGCACTGATGTCAGATTTACACTACAGTGTGCATGTACACTCAGATCATGGACAGGTCAAGGCATATGCATTCACATACTGACACAAACAATCACACTAAGGCCATCTTTCTTTCAGATCTCACCAACTACAAAATAATTAAAACTGTGGCAACGGGCTCCCGGCAGGTTCTTCCTCTCATCACCCTACAAGGTCACATGCTCTCAGTAACACGACTGGGGATCCGTCTGGCCCTACTGAGAAATAATGTTAGTCTGAAGACGAGGTGAATCATGGATACCATCACAGTGGTGATCTATTTAGACTTTCTGAACACACAGCTGCTTATCACAGTCTATTTAAAGTGAATACAAAAGCTTGGCTGCTTCTCAGTTTGAACTTATTCAAGGCACAATCAAGCTAGTTTTATGTTCATGTTTGAATGAAAAAATGAAAGGAGGGCCCAGAATAGAAAATAAAAGGTAGCAAGATAGGAATTTTGCTGCTTATTCATTATAGTTCAGTGAATATGTGTTTCTGCATCTAATTGCCTGGCACTTAACTTCTCAGCCTGTCACTAGTTGTTTCTCTGTTGCCTGATACCAGAACGAAGTGTCAACACGTTTCACTCTGTTTCCATCTTCATTCATACAGTGCCTTCATGTTAACTGATTTCCATGGTGGAGGGGGCTTAATTTTCCCTAACCAATCACCAGAAACCACAGCTCACTGCTTAACAACAGTGACAGCGATGATAGTCCAACTTCTGTTGCTCACAGTCTAATCATTGCTCCTCTGATTTTCTGGAGCCAATCAGCTCAGTGAAGTGAGTGGAGTCAAATATTTTAGGCTTAGGTAGGTGCTTATATTATGTCTATGACCATGTAATAACACAGCCACTGAATATTACAGCTAACGGGCACATAGTAATAGAGCCAGGCTGATATATCTGTCATGCAATATTACTAGGCCATGCTGGCCTATCAAAGATAGATAGCAGCATCAGTCTATATGTTACAATATGAAAACTGAAAGGTAAGTTGATAACTAGCCTGTGAAATGTGGTGCTGGAAACGTAATAAATTGTAACATATTGTGTGTCTGCAGCAACATAAAAAATGCAGACTAAAGGGCAAATCAGCTTGGTTAGTTCTTAAACTGTCGCTTTGCATCATCTGCAATGCATTTTCCTGATTTTGCATGGGATTGATTATCAATGATGTACAAATTAAAGTGCAATTATAGCCGTACCACCATAAGAAATAAGGAAAATGCATGAGTGTAACTGTTCATATTGGCAAGCCTAATAGGATTGATTGTCCCTAGCGGGACTGTTTTGCAAAAGGATCTGCTGGTGCTAATTGTGAGGTTGGCCTTTGAATAATGAAGTGGCTTTCACAGAGAAGTTGGATAAAACATGAATGATAGCTAAACAACACCAATGATACCTCGCATGTTTTTGTACCAACAGTGGATTTGGACAACAGACAGAATGCATCAATGAGTACTACACAGAAAAAGACATATAGTTGCACAAAAACTGGACATATGGCTCCCACTTAGAGGAAATGTATGTTATCTGATTATCTGATTTAACTCTGATCCAGTAGCTGTTAAGTTAAGTGAAGATATCATATCAAAGTCCAAGCGTTGGGGAAAAGCAGTGCTCAATATTTTAACACAGAGCATGTGCACAACTAAAACACATGTTTTAAAAATCCCACTGCTCTCAACGTAAAAATGTTTAACTATATAATTTTTCCCTTACAAGTGAGTGTATCAGTGAGATATAATTAGAAGCAAACGTCATTCACAAGGCAATGAATGATCTCTACTAACATTCAGTCATTCAGTCATGTTCAGTCGATCAATCGGCTTAAAGTCAATTCAACATGGTGCTAAAGGAAGCACTCCTGGACAAAATAATCAATGATGAATTCTGAATATGGATGTTTTACAATATTAGTGATCTTGCAAAAAGAAGTACTTTATGAATTTCCTGCATAATATAGCTTCTATTTCTGCGGGCAGTCTGGGGCCACAGTGAATGTTATATACAAGCAATCAAGTACATGCATGCAATCGAGTATGAGACATTGATCGAGGTACTTTCTATAGCTGAGAGGGAAGGCTTTGTAATCAAAATGGAATTGCATAAAACAACCTCAACTGCTCAACCTGCCTGTGCCTATTATCTCTACCTTCACTCACAACACAACAGATTCAAAGCCCATCCATCCTCCAGAGCACCATTCCCCCGTGCAGAGTAATAGTTAGAAAATAGTGGCGATGTTGATTAGAAAGCACGGAGGTGGTCGTGGGGTTTATTCAATATTCAAGAGAGGCATTTGGTGCACCATGGGAGCACCCAGTTGGGGAGGCAACAGTAAGGAGAAGCTTTGAACCCCACGCAGACCACAGACCCAAATTCATTATGGATGTGATGGAGGAGGGAGAAAAAAAAGAATACTGCAGGTAGATAGAGGAGAAATTTAGCGAGAAGCCCGGAGGTGATAAAAGAATCATGTATGAAAGTGGAGAGAAAGCAAAAGGACTGAAAGATGCGAACAAGGGGAAAAGAAAAGATATAGTGCCAAATGCCAAACTCTTCGTGTTCACATTGCTCTACACGCACACAAGCATATGATCACATCATACCAGATCATCATATAGCTCAGTCAAGCGTGTGCTAGAGAAAAACAGCAACCCATTTCCTCCAGTTATAGAAAGGGGCAGCAGGCAGCTCAGCGAAGTCATCTCATTTTAGTCGGGTAAGTTAGATGTTTAATGGAGAGGAGTCAACCGGCTCGACTTCACTGCAAATTAGCTCTGCAACATGAGCACGATGGAAAACATACTACTGCTTGGATACCAGGAAAGATCTGATGTGCTTGTAGCACACACAATAAGGAAAGCGAAAGTTCACGCAAGCGTTACAGCTCCCTTCACAAGCTTGAAAAAGTTTGTGTCAGTACATAGTGAGGTACACAGCACATACAAACAGTCTACACATGTTCATTAAGCCTTTTACAGTTTACACCATCTGGCTTTTGACTTACTTATACAGCTGTGCAGCATGGGTCATATCACCTTCATCATATTAATAATAGAATGTTTTATCAATGTCAATAGCACTACTACTTAATCACCTTAAAACTAATTTTACTACCACTAATAATAATAATAATAATAATAATAATAAACTGGACCTTAACGTATTTAAATTCCAAGGGCATTCCAAGGAAATTCGGTCAATATGAGGTCACCCATGTTCAAACCTCGAGCTGAGTATTTGGCTGAGAGGTTGATCTGACTGAGAAAGTGTGGGATACTGCACACTTGTATTGCAATGACTTGTCAGCCACAAGACTGGCCCAGGCTAAGGCTTACTTCACTTTATTCTCCTTGTGAGGATCTACAAAATGTACAGATTGAACAAGTTGTACTCAATATGAAACTACATTGAGCATAAACTAATTGGAAACTTGGTTACTGAGATGACTGATGAAAGGAACAATCACACTTTTCTTTTTTTGCAGCTAGGGGAGTCGACTTATACCGGCCATAAGAAAGAAGCCAATTTAAAGCACTTCTGCAGTGGCAACACTTATCAAAGCTGTCATACAGAGGAATAAAAATGAAACACATCAACTGGAATGACTAATCATAAAATGAGATGTGTTTGCCTGATATTCCTATAAGTAATCTAAATCTGTACACCATTTCACTGAAAAGTTCACAGAATCCAAAAAATATTTCACCCACCCTTCTTAGAGTCTCAAAAGATCTCAACCTTTTTCCGCATAGTTTGACAGACACGCCTGATAACAATGTATTCCCGTACTGACACTATAGGTCGACATGTCCTCAAAAATAAATGTTGCAAGACCTGTTTTTTAAAATGCAGACCATGTTTCAAAAAACTGTGCAGAATGTCTGTGTCATTTGTGAAGGACTCTTTATATTCCTGAAAAAATAAAGTCACGCTGTCAGCCCAGACGAGACTGTGACATGGACCCTGCCATAACGTGTAGCAGGATACTGTACATCACATACTTTACCCAATAACTAGCCTCTTGACAGCTGAGTGATGTGGTGGTCGTCTCTTTTCTCACAGCTTATGGCCTGCTGCATCCCCTGCTTTAACATGTCAATCATGTTGTAGCTAATGTTGGAGCCAACATGTACATCCACCCACACACACTGATTGACTGATGTCCTGCTTATGCTTGCTGGCCCTGCACAACACCCAACCACATTACTCTTATCTGGGGTCGGTGGCTTTCATTCTTTGCTTGTCTTATCTCTGACTGTCATTTACAGCATTTATGCTTTCCCTTACACAATTTCCTCTGGGATTAATAAATTATTTCTGATTCTGATTTTTATATCTGTATCTGGCATTGAACTGCCAGATGCAAAGCACCTTTGTGAACAAACGAGAGTCTAAGGATGACAACAGGAGCTGTGGTGTGGTTAAAAATATTTCTTCCTCTGAAGTTTAAGAGTAGGATTGATCTTGCGCACATGTGCATTGGCATTAAACCAGTCTTGTGAAAGTATTCAACCTTCTGTTTGAATTGCCCCGTGCATGCATTCAGTCACACATGCGCTGGCAATGAAATGCAGCCAAGAGAAGCATTCATTTACGTGTTGCAGGTACTCCAGACCTCCATGTACAGACATCTCACCTTTGTATGAAATACCTCTTTTTCTAAGCCCTCCACCCCCCGTTACCAAACCCAGACATCAAAGACATGTGCTAAAGTTTGAAGAACAACATGTTCAAAGAGAAACTGAAAAGGCTGAGAACAGAAGAAGGAAAATAGCAGGAGGACCAAATTCTGTGTTCTACCAAAGTCAATTTACAGCAGAATAATTGAAATTCCAAGGCTCAAACATCTGGGTTAATGCCTCAGTTAGTCATCAATAGGCTGATAGCTGCTCATCGCACTTACTGGTGAGTTGTAAAGGTGTTTGAGTTCAGGTTAAAATGTTACCAGTCATCCCTAAAGCTGCCCACTTAAAGCTACATCACTGGCACGGGTTGAATAGTGGTGTAAACCTGGTGACTTAATTCTAACCTCAGTGCTTGGCTTTCTGAACATGATCACATTTGCCAAGTAGAAATACTGAGTCATTAAGTCAAGCGGCAAGTGAAATGAGACAGACGAGCAAGAAGCAGTCCCGTGTCAATTCAACAAATAATTCATAAGAGCCTTTTTGTTGTACAGTGTAGTATCTGCGTCGCATATTAGATATGGCATTTCCATGGAGCATTAATCAATAGAAGGTGTCACGTGTCACCAGCGTGTCTCTGGGAGTGCGAGGCAGGAAAGATCGAACAGCCCCCTCTCATCACCTCTGCCACGAGATGAGCTTATACTCTAGGACTCTGCCATTCTTCATCAGCCGACAGGCTGTCCTTGAACGACGGAGATGAGTGGCAGTGAAGCATCGCTATCACAAACAAGACTGGGGAAAGCATTTTCTTATCAATCGCGGTGCCGTGTACACAGCAGACGTTGACATGACTTGGTGCGAAATGAAGGGAGAGAATGCTCGTTTAAGCTACAGCTGGAAAAGTTAGCTAACAGCATAGGTTTATAAGTAAAACGGCTATGTGACATTTCATAAATGTCTAAGAGAGGGAGACAAATGTTCTTCCATCCATATTTCATACAAAATTTTCTTTTAAGTAAAAGTCTGGTTACGTACTAGCCAAAGCCTAGACAGAAAATTCTGTGAATACTCAGGAACCTGTGGGAGGAGGGGGCTTTGAGTGATGGTATTCTGCCAACTTGCTCCATAACTATTCTATTTATAAACCGAGATTTGATACCGTAACCTGAAATCTCACAGTGTTCCCTGCTGCTGCCACTTGGCTGCCAATGAATGATTAATGAGCAGATGCTGAACTGCAGAGACCATTATTGTTCCTTTCTGTCCTCCCTCCTCCTCCTGTCCATTGCTCTATACAGCAATTCCTTTGGCGAGGCAGGGGATTACATTGCACAAGCCTGCCCAAGTTGTACTGAACACACTGTAAAAAAAAACAATGACATGATCATTTTTAAAATAAAATAAACTGATATTCCTGCCAAAGAGTATCAATCTGAAACTTGAAGGAGGGGGGGGGGGGGGGGGTTAAATTTGTAGTTTCTTCCACATAGAGAATTTCATCTGCGACCAGATTGAAAATCACTAAAACCTGTCTAAATATTTAACTAGGTACTTAATTAGGAATGATGGGACTGTAAAGAAGAGACTAGTTTCTGCCAGAGTTTAAACACTTCTCGATGTTTTAGGTTGTGGTGATTCCCACCACACCCCTCCTGCTTTATTGCTTTGAAGCTAATAGGTCTCCATGTAGGTCAACCAATCAGGATTTAGCCACATCAGAATCCCAATCTGAAACTGATCAAACCACATTCATACAGACCTGATAAAACAGATTATTACCCCTCTCATATCTGCAACGAGAAATATAAAGTCAGCATTAAGTCCTCTGTTAACCTGACTGTTGAAAGGGAAACGGTGGGTAGTTTTACCTTCACTCACTCTTCACTTTTGTAATAAAAAAAGACAAGTAATTGTGAATATTAATAATTGATTGTAGAAAAAAAGCAGCACATAGTATAAAGATGATTTTCTACCAGAAAAGTTGGTGCCATTGGGATCTAACGGAGCACTGTCACCACAAGATATTGAACACTGTCAAAGTAAGAACAGCTGTAGCTGTTAGCCTTTTTTGACAGGACGGTAGGGTTAGACAGGAAAGTAGGGTGAGAAATTGAGGGGGAATGAAACACAGGAAATGATCTAAGGCAGCAGTCCCCTACCTTTTTTGCACCACAGACCGGTTTATGTCTGACAATATTTTCACGGACCAGCCTTTTAGGTGTCGCGGATAAATACAACAAAATAAAACCAGTACCGGTACCAAAAAATTTAAGATTTGTTCATAACACACGGGAAAAGACCCAGAGAAACTGAGTTAACAATAAAAACAATAAAAAAAAAACTATAAAAACCAATAAAACCCCTGAAAACCATAAATTTCCCACCCAAGCCTCAACTGTCGCGGCCCGGAACCAGTAAGCAAACTGTTTTCATGTGATAAATTAATGACTGTAATTATGTTGGGGAAAATGCCTTAAAATGTGTTTTTAGTTTGTTTCTTTTTTTAACAAAAAAAATAGTTAGATTTTTTAATTTTTTCTTTTATTTGGTTTCTTGGGAGTTATTCATATGTTTTGGTCAAGTTTTCCCCTTTAGTAAGGCAAAGAGCCATGTTGTTGGGAGGCTCGCACCTTTGGTGAGGTCCTCTCCACACACACTCTGGGACAGACACAGATATAACATTTTGGTTTGCAGTAAGACATATTTGGTGAGTTGTGGGTAGCACTGCAGAATGCCCAAGTGGCTCCCAGCATGTCTTAATTTATTTGTTTTGGGTCGTAAAACTCTTCTTGTAGAAAAACTATAATAAATATTTTAAGTAATTCTAAGGGTTTGGTAGATTTTTAATTTTTCTTTTTTTGTTTCTTGACCAAATATACTGTATTTGTGTACTTTTAGATGATTTATTTTCCTGTATAAGGAAATTCTTCACAGGGAAAAAAAACCTTTGCCCTGACAGGAGATGCACACCTTTATTGATGCTCAGTGAACTATTAAAATATTTGCTAGAAGAGCCAATAAACTGCACCATGTAATTTTCACTCTATAGCAGGTTATGTATGGCCAGTGCATGGGAAGCCCACACACAGGCAATTTATGCTGTGAGTGGGCAAACATTTCACTGAAGACAGCCAGCATTCGCAAATTACTATATTTTAAGTTGCCAGACACGGAGACTCTCTCTCTCCCGCTCCCTCTAAAGAAAGCTTTTACAGCCCATACTTACAGGAATCTATCAGGCCTATTTAGCTGAATAATATTCAGATGTGACTCTTACCCTTGCTTTTTGGTTCGGTTGCTGTTGATGGCCACAAATAAATGAAACACACAATAGACAAAACATGTAGGAGAGAATAGAAAATAAAACACAGCCAAAGACAGAGGATGATGCTGGAAATAATAAGATAGTTTCGTCTGCATTTTTTCACCCACTCTTCAAGGACACAAGATGTTTTCATGCAAAGCAGGATAAGAAAATGAGATGGCATTGATTTCTCAAACACTTAAAGCTCCGCAAAATTGATCCAAATCCTTTGAACAAGAGAAACAGGTGCTTTCTCTTCCATTAAACAATGAGATGCTTTATATCACTTGTAACTTTGTTTTCTTCCTCTGTTTTTCATAAAGATTATTGGTATTATAAGTCTTGACTCTGTATTTTCACATATCCGTTAAAGCCTTACTGATTCTTATCTGGAAAAGGCCTCACACCAAATGTGTCTCAGTTATAATTCCTCAATCAATGATTTTGCAGCCAACAAGATGACAAAGGTTGGGTTGATTTAAGGAATTCATAAAGCAAATGAGTTTTTGCTGTGGTGCCAGGCCAGGATCAGTTTTGACTTGGCAGATGGCATTGAGGTTTCAAACATGTTTTCGGGGTACCGATTTAACTTTCAGATATCAAGACTGAATCAGTCTGATAAGTCCATTACTGTTCTGCCTTCACTATGTGTGTGTGTGTGTGTGCGTTCATTTGCCTGTACTGTATTTCTGGGTATGTGTGGGTGTCGGTACCAGACTTCAGACGTGGTTGCTCATGCAAAGGATTCCATTAGAGAGGTAAGGCAATATGAAGTCTATTACAGTGCCGCCGCTCTGCTGGAGTTCCATTGATTGTCCCGAGCCTTGTGCTGAGAGGATCGGTGTAATTTGTTTATATATCCATGAAAAAAAAATCATCCAGAAGTTAAAAGTACTCAGACCACCAAGCCTTTTTTCATTCCCTTTCACTCTCTCCCTACTTCCATTCACAAAAAAGGTAAAACAGTGTAATCCTACAGGTGTATCACAACTCTTGCTCCCCTCCTGCTCCTTCTCTTCATCTTTGTCCATTAGACAGCTAATTTGATTTACAGGGCTAGTCTTTCTCTGCTTACAGCTGGGGAAGAGATAGCCCCGAGATATTAGAGAAGAGATTAAAAAAAAAAGCCTTTAGATATCAGTATATCCAAGTGGCAAGGACTTCAATAACTCTAGAAAATCTCTGTGCAGGTCAGGGCTCATGGTAGTTTGCTCTTATTAAAGTGACTGCTATGTATATGAACAGGGAAAAATGTGGGAAACACTTTTCAAAGAAGTGTTTCAAGCTATACAGGAGGTAAAGTCTTGTGTTGCTAAAGGTGCTTGAATTTCTCAGAATGGAAATTTAACTCTTCGACTTCAGCTTTCTACTGGGATAAACATTCTTCCAGCAGCTTGTAGGCTTCATGTGATTATCCTGCTGAAAGACCCACTTCTCTTCATCTTTTGACTGGTAATTGACTGTTAATTACTGTTGCTGTTTCATGTTTGTTTAACTTGAGTTTATTCAGAGTGTTCACTTCACTCCAATCTGTTTACCTGTGCACCTCCTACTATCACTCACAAGTCTCTATACCTACGGTGTAGCATTTATAGCACAGATTTCCACCTAAGTGGCTTCACTCTTTTCTCTAACAAGTTCTTATTAATAGTGAATGCATAACATCAGTGACATTACATGTAATATTACACGAATGTTATTTTGCAATTTTTAGGGACATGTTTGTGCTCTCTTAAATGCCATGCCATGATTAGAAGGTGTTAGAAAACAGCCCTATGAATGTTATGAAGGTTAACATAATGCCAGTAATTTGATTTCTGCAACTTTTTTGCCTTCACTGGATTGTGATGATCTGCTCTTTATGAACGCACCTGGCCAGTATCTAAAGAGGTAAGACACTGTTTGTAATTTCTGTTGCCCTCTTGACCAGGTCTCTCTGGAAGAAGATACTTTTTCTTGGCTAAATAAAGAATATAACAATAATAAATATTAATTTTCAAAGTTTATGAAACCGACGTGACGGATTTTTCCCATTGACGTGTGTGAAAATGTGTGAAAATGCTAAATGCAGTACGTGGGAGTTGATTCTCAACAGTATGACTATCTCGAGTGAGGCATGGAGTTTTACCACATACTGACTCCATCATATCACATTTATCATGAGGAAAGAGGAAGCTGTGTGGGGGTTAGTTTAGCACAGAAACACTGGGTACAGTATTTTACCTGAGCTAACCCTAATGCATCTCCACTAGCTCTGCGATAAACACATCACATGGTATTTCCTCACAACACATGAGCAATAAAAAACAGCAACAACACTAGGAAAAGTTGAGTTTTCACCAGCAGCATGTATCAAATGATAAATGGTTTTTAAAAAGTTAAAAAAAAAAAAAAAAAAGACACAAACAGCTGTGGATAGCTTGCAGAGATTCACATTACATTCAATAATAGGGTCCCTTTAACAGCACACTATCCATTCTAAAGACCTGAAAGCTATTCTTGTGAGCACGGATTCTGCAGTGAGTCAGTAAAAAGTATTCATCCACAAAGCATTATTCACACACAAAAAAAAAAGCCTAGACAAAAACACACATCTTTGAAAAAATAAGCCTCGACAAAAATGAAACTGCTAACAGAGTCGATATCTCTGATCCACTTACATCCCTGCCTGACTTCATCAGCACCACGGTGTGTGAGTGTGGTCGCAGTGGCCCAGAAAAACACTCGAGCTGAATAAGGTTGGGGAACAGGTGTGTATAATAAAATGTGGTCCAACATGGGTACGCTGTGCAATTGTTAACAGATTATTCCTCTAGAACCCGAGGGGATCTGTGCCCTGCGGCTTCGCTCAGTCAGGGACAACACTCTCCTGAGGCTGGGTAATGTCCTGGTTTTCAGGGTTTCTGTGTAACAAGTTCAAGCAGGCAACTAGAAAAGGAACTATTAAAATCATTGACAGGTGAAGTGGTTATCTCGTTACAGTGCTAGGAACGCTTGTGGATGCTGCTGACCAAGTGTGTACCAACATAGTGCCCTCTCCCAACAAGACAAAGAGCCCAAGGTGTAGATCCATGCCCGATCCTACCAGTGCTCTTTGCCAGACAATACAGGAACAGATCAGAGATACACAATATAAGACAGAAAGCTTAAATGTTGTGGCGCACCCTTAAAGCAATGACTCCCAACAACACGTTTTTTTCTAGAGTAACAGAAAATTAAACGCATAGGGCATCAAAATTAACTAACTAACCCACCTAGAACTCTTCATGTATTCCACACAAAACAATTACATAGCTTGCTTTACAATGAATTCAAGCAGGTTTTATTTGTTTGTTTGTTTTAATTCCTATAGAAAAAAGCACTAACATCACTGGTAATTGTCAGCCTAATGTTTTCAGTGAGAATTTTAGTGATGTAGAAATACTTTCTGAAAAATGTTAGGCTCACACCAAGAAGGTCCTGGCTCCTAATCTGCAAGGATTGTTCCGAAAACCTTCCTTTCACAGCCCCAAAATATCCACGTTAGGTTAATCACTGCTTCTAAATTGGCTTTAGGTGTGAATGTTTATCTGTCTCTCTGAGTTTGCACTGTGATGGTTGGGCGACCTGTCAGGGTCTCTTGCCCAGTAACAGTAAGAGGGATATTTCCTTCTAAGTCCTTTCCCTTTGACTGTGACTATCATCACTGAAATGATTCATTCATATCTTCTTTTACAAAACAAACTGATGCACCATTTATAGTAAAGCATCTAAGTTGACCTCACCTAAACTGGCATACAATATTTCATCCTTGATTCGTAGCCGTCTGCACTCTTATTTACAGCACATTTTCTCCTTATTCTATAGTTATAGTATAAATCTTACGACACACTGAACGACTGCCTCATATTTAGGACTTATTACTTATAGTATATACGTATCATAAAGGAACATAAAACATATATGCCTGTGATTTACAGAAAAAGAAAAAAGAAAAGGTGCATCTAACACAATTAAGATGCAGTGAGAGAACAAAGACCTCAACAAATCCTGTCCACAATTAGCCACTGAGACTGAGCCTGATGTGTCATTAAACGCAGCTATCTGCGTTAGCTGATTTATTGGGATTTCACTTTGCTGTAGTATTTGCTTTGTTTCCAATCTTGGCCTATCAAGAAACTCACAGATCTTCTGCATTCCTCTCCACCTCCTCTGCTTTGCTTTTTCCAGCTCTTCCTCCACATCCCCCTCAGCCCATGTCCAATGCACAATGCAGCTCTCAAAAGCCTTTTTGTTTTTTTGTTTATTTGCTTGTTTTTTGTAGTCAAAAACATCTTAGAGCCATGGTGAATGAACCCCTCTCAAACACCAATGAGACAGTTGGACCGCTGATCATCAGCAGATTGCCCAGTTTGTACAATTACTTTTAGCTCATAGAATTAAGCTAAATTTAATTTAAATCACATAATGTCTCCTCTTCATGTTTAGTACATTCCTACACTGCCTCTGTTTTTAATCGCCAGGGATGGCCCTCTAGAGAGCACAAGAAAGAACCTGCGTTGGTTTGCAAACTGAAGAGCATCCGCCTCCTGCTCTTCCATTGGTTACATCTGCACTATGCTGGATCACTCATTGGCATCCGATAATCGTCTGATGAGTGCCACCTACACGCTTCACATAACATAGTCCTTTAAAAAAAAAGAAAAAAGAAGAAGACCACGTTTAGGGCTCTATCTTCGTTACTTGGAGTATTTTTTTTCTACAACAGCAGCTTCACAAAGGAACGGGATAATAAAAGTGACTTCCAGTGTTGTTCTCACTGTTGTAGCTATACTGAAAACACATCTCTGACACATGAAACTACCATTTAACACAGGCAACATGCATGCATTTAAATGATATTCCAGAGTAGCATCTCCTTTCTCCTTTTCTCATTTCTCTCTGCTGTCTGACTATATTAGTACCTTTATTTGATATTCACAAAAAGCATTACTCTGCTGTGAAACTTAATTCACCCTCAGGGGAAGCTACACTTGCTGGTTTCACCAGAGAGAAGAAGGAATTTCAGATTATCTGTTCAGCGCCAAAGCTGTCCATTCCTTTGGGCAACGATTCTGCTTATCAGAACACGTGTTTTCCATAAAAACTGCTATTTTTTTTCCCATTTTTATTTTTTCATTTGTTTTCTCCACAAGCATTCTCTTTGAGAAAACAAAGGTACTACACATTTTTAAATTTACCCTTTGGAACTATTTGAACCCATGCTGGGAAAGGTTGTTTACTGGTGGAATTATGATTACAGGTCAAAAGGTTATGTTTTCCATTTTGGGGCTTTTTGTTGTGGATGTGGGTCAGGCTCTGTGTAGGGAGTCAATGAATGGATGTAGCTTGGGAGCAAAACTAGCAGCAGTAGTGGGTATCAACCATGCTGTTTTATCATGTTTCTTGGGGTTATTGATTTCCATACATGCATTTAATATTGGGTAGAATATCTGAAAGTTTGGCTTTTCATTGTTTTCAGTGATAGAGTTATTAGAGTGAACCTTTACAGTCCTACAGTCCACTAAGGTACTTGTTTTTTTATTGTGTCATCGAACACACACATTTATAAAGACATGGACGTGGCTACGATTTGAGAAGTATTTGCAGATAAATTTGTTTTCCCAGCTTGCATTTCAAATCCAGTCAAATGCACTGCAATTAAAAAAAACACCAGAAAGTAGAAAAACAGCACCAGACGTTGAATAAAACATAAAGGAAGTAGAAAAAAATAGACATAGTGGAGACAATAACGCGATGTAACAGCTGGAGAAGTGACAGGAAACAAAATATGTGAAGGATTGCACTGAGACATGTTTTGAAGAAGCAGAGGATTTTATAGTGTTGACGATAAAAAGATGCTGGTAATGTGTGTTTTTCGCATGATTCATGTAATACTTTAGATTGGCTATTTGCTTTTCACTTCAGCAACTGTTCCGTCACTTTATTGTCTCCCCAAAAACACTTCCGTTGTGTTTTGTGAGTCTTTTTTTCTGGTTTTAGGTGCTTTTGTGGAATTCCTTTCAATTTCTTCTGTGTTTTAATTGACTTCTATTTGTTTTGTCCTTTTTCAGCATTTTTCTATTTTATGGTGTTTTTCAGGGCCACCACACATTTCTCTGTCAGAGCTGCACAATGAACTTAAGCTCATCACTGCATCTTACTTCTACTCAGTTTGACTGAGCTTTGAAGGAGTGGAAGAACCATCCACCTCCCTGGAGCATGTCTGGAGGCTGGTGAGCCCTTTCCCTTTGCAACACATGGATACATCTAAGAGAAGCAAATGGCCAAGTTTTCTTTGAGGTTTGACAGAGGTGAGTCTGAACTCAATAAGACCATGCAACACCAGGGCCACTTGAGCCACAAAGATGCATTATCCAAATCTTACTGTCACTCGTAAAAGGTCTTTCTGAGTCTACAGACTATGGAACAGCAGGTAATACAAATTCCTCTGGTAGCATTAAATGAATAGATTTCAAACATTGACCCTTATTTTGGGCATTTTGCTTTTTAGCCCTCAAGATATAGTTTTAAAAAATCTGGCTTGACAGAGAAGAAACATTTACTACTAAAGAGAGAAGAGCACTTAATTAGCAGACACGTTCCTGAGCCACTCACAACAACTTTGTTCCTCTAATCTGGAGAAAAGTCTTGCTCTATGTGCACAATGACATAACCCTGACACAGGTTTGATGCCATATATTATACTAAGGAAAGAAAAAAGAGCTTAAATACCTCAGAAAGAAGTTAAAGATGCAAATTACCATCACAGTCAAAAGGCAGGTCACATTAGGTTTATTTTTCAATTAGCTATTTTTGTCAGTCATAATAAAGTTCTCATCTCTTTGATAATTGGCTTTTCTAACCTAAGCCTCAATAGCCTGACCTAGTCTTGATACCCTGACAACATTTACCCAAATCAACCCCAAAGAAACTGCCTTTAAAAAACAAAAGGACGCATAGAAGTTCAAACTCACATGAGGATGCCAGAAATAGTTCGCATACAGAATGGCATGAAAATACTTCCCAAAAGCTGTGAAACTTATGCACCAGATGTAATACAAACATGATTTAGTCAGTCTTATTATAATCTCAGAAGTCTCTACTCAAGGTGGACTGCATCATTTCTGTACCCAGAGCCGTGAATATAAAATATTACTGGCAAGGACAAAAAACGGAAATCTGCAAAACATTTACGGGAAAATGTGCAGTGCCTTTAAATTCCCCGTGTACAAGTGCTGTATCAAGTGTGGCGGATAAGTGCTGGTGAGATATTTAAAGCTGTGTCTACAGAGAAAACACAAAACGGCATGTATATTATGTGCAATATGCCCTTTAATGCACCTCTAGTCATATTTTAATTTAATTTCCTGTGTACCAGTCCTGTCCTGAGTCTGTGAACAGCTAAGTTCAACACTGTGCCTGATGTCTTCTGTGTAAACATATACAATAGGAGCTGCTAAGCTCTTAATGTTACGCCTCCTATGCAGACCTGTTGTAAAGTAGCAGATAAGGAGTGAAAATACGCCCATAGTTATAACTACATGTTGTCTTTATCGACAAAATCAAATGTCAGCCACTGCGTGGAGCAAGTCAGAAAACTTTCTTTTTTTATTCTAGCACAATTGTTTTGAAGAAGACCTTCAGCTGAGCTGCCTGCCGCGCACCTCTTCTCTCTCCTCCTTTGTCTCTTTCTTCTATAGGCTGACCATGATTATAGCGCCATACAACACTCCGTTGCAAACGTGACTTGGATGTCAATGCTGACCATTCCCATACTCAGCATGCTGCGTCGTATATCAGCGACTCATCTCCAAGACACAGGCTCCAAGGTCGATCAATGTGAGACATGCCTTTAGGTTTCTCCCTCTCCTCCTTTTGCTGAACTCTCAGATATCATTGCTGTAACTCCTTCTTCGGTTTTCTGCGTAGATGTCATTTCCTTTGATCTTGTTTTTGTGGAGAACATAAAGGTGGATTTTGGTGGCCTTCATGATGCCTGTATCAAAGTCACATTACTCCAAAAACGTCTGGGTGCAATTTCCCATTTAAAAGTAACAATATTCTTCTACCCTGTGGTATCTCATCTTGTACCTAAAGTGCAATTTCTTTCTCTCTAGTAATCACCAGAGCAGCTAAGCTATGGCTCTCACATTTAAATACTCCAATGATGTCTTCACCTAAATGTCCTTCAGTTATGCTTGTTGCTTTGCCTCTAAACAGGTGGATGTTTGCCAACCCTCTGAAACATTTGAAGAACAGTTCAGTTGCCCTAAGGAGGGGCAGTAGAACAGCAGGAACCTTGAACACCAAGCTATAAGTCACTGAGGTATTAGGTACTTGAAAAGAGTCAAGTTAAGAGGACTAAACAAAAGGACTGGAAATGAGCCAGGGTTAAGACCTTTACATTGTGAGTTTCTGCCTACAGAATTTCAAATTAGGCATCCTCACACATCGAGCAGAGGAGGAAAGGACAGAGGGAAAGAAGGAAAACTTCACCATGTAAAATAGGTTCTTGCCTAAAACAAGTCCCTGTGAAGCTTGGTATGATTTGTAGATAATAGCGATGATAGGGATGATGTCCCTAAGAAATGCAACTATTATACTACTATTATATTTGCAAGAATAACTTGTTGCACTTGTGTTTATATGCACTTATGGGAGACAGTCAACTTAGAATCACCAGTTAACCTAACCCCACTAACTGCAGGTCTTTGGACTGTGGGAGGAAGCTGGAGTACCCAGAAAGAACAAGGGTGATATAGAAACCCCCTACAAAAATGACTTACCTGAGAGTTGATTGGAACCCAGGGACTTCTTGTGTGAGGCAACAGTGTGCTGCCCCTCAAATTTCCAATAAACCACTTGGTATACACAGCCAAAAGGCAATTCCTCGAGACAGTCTACTGGTCTGCTCTTCAGTATGTTAAATCTGTGATATTTGGAACAGTTAATTGGTAGATATCAGCCATCCATTTATCAAAGCAGACCTAAACCACTGTATGTTAATAGTACCAGTGCGGTAAAAGAACCATTACATAGAACAGATGTGAGAGCTGGTCTTGGAGCCCTGCAACTAAAGGAAAATTAATTACCAAGGGTCTGAGTCAATCAGCCATGGATTTTCAATTACTCTTCAAATGGTGGCATGAAGCAGCTTTAACTGTGAAATATGCTTTTGAGAGGTCTGAAAAAACAGGAAGCGGTCCGGGGATTCATTTCATTTTCAAAGACCTGCCTCCAACACAGGTAGAATTCTTCATTGAGGGCATCTGATAGCATCTGGCTTCTGCAGCAGAGGGTCACTTCATTGAGCAGCGAGCGAGAGCGAGAGAGAGAGAAGAGAAAAAGAAGTGGCCAAGATCTTGCTATAGGGGAATACAAAGGCCGTCCTGCTATATAGAAAACTCTCTCCCTCTCTTTCATGGCCTTCCTCTCTCTATCTTACCTTTGCCTGCTTCTTTACTCTCTCTGACTTTTCAATTTACAGAGACCTGCAGGGGCCAAAAGGCTGGCTCAAAGAGGACTGTCAAGTTTTAAAATTCCATCTCCTGGGTTGCAAAAAAGAGCGAGAGAGAGACACAGACAAAGTGTGAGGTGGGTTTGCAGTCCAACATTCAGTAACGTGAAATACCCTTGAGTATGATGCACCAAAGACAGAATAGGGTAGCATTACAAATGTGTTCTAATGAGATAGCATTAAATGAGTGGTGCACCATTGGAATGGTTCAGGTGAGTTGTAAATATTGTGCATTTTATGCCTGCTCTTTTACAGACTGGTTCGCCTGTCTTTAGAAAGATTGCTGTTTACACATGGCAACACGGTAAAACAGTATTTATGCAAACTACGCTCTAATACGAGTCAACACAAGGCTTTTTATTTGGGAATAAACTGTATTTATTTAATGGCATTGTGACAGTGGAAAAAATGGGCCTTAGTAATTTTCACAAAAAATACTGGTCACTGTATTGGATCATCTGTTTTCTCTATTATAAATGTGTTCCACATAATCCCCATTCATAGACAAAGGAGACCCAGCTAAATGCTGATGAAGAGAACTTTACCCCCATAATCTGCAATATCCGTCTCGGAAAGCAGAGGCGTGTGTTCAAGGGTTCACTGCTTACCCCATAATTATACCAATTAAGCTGATTACTCTCTCTGTTTTCTGCCAGTGGGGGAAAAGGAAGTAATGCCACAACAGAGCCTGAAATCAAAGTTTACCTCTGCAGGATAAACACCCAGCCCAAATGAAATTTCTATTCCAACCCCATTCAAGCTCACTCTGTCACACTCACTTCCTGTCAGATCAATGAAAACAAGTTGGAGAGTTTAGGGAGGAGTCAGTACATGTGGATGATCGGTGAAAGAGGGAATTGTTCAGAAAACAAATGGACAAAATAAATATTTCACCCTCACCAGTGAGCCAGTGTTTCTTTTGATTGCCTCTATGAATCCTCTCGCTGTGATTGTTTGTGATTAGTCTCGCGTACACTTCTTCATCCTGTAAAACCCTCTCTGGACTTAACGTGAGGTGAGGAGGCAAGACGGGTGATGGAAACCAGCTTGGTCTGGGCAGTCAGTTTACCATGTAAAGTTAGGTATTCTCGTATTTTTAGGTACCGTCAAAGGCTCGTCTCTGTGTGTGATGTTTGCAGTGTGCCCTAATGAGATGACAGAAAATGTCAAGATTATTAATACTGTTATTATTATTATCAGCCAAGTAGCAAGCCAGGTAATGTGTGCAAGGCTCTGGCTTTCTTAAGTGTGTAAATGTGTGTGTGTGCATGCGGAAAAAGAAGAAAGCGACAGTGTGGTTACTTTCAATTATGTCCTTTTTCATATTTAATGGTGTTTATTGGAGGTAAAGGTCAGCGATGGTGTGTTTATGAGCGCTTCCGAACGCTGAGAGAGGAAGCTGGCATCCTGCTGGTTAGTGTGTGCTTTCTCTTTAAAAATGCACGACGCCACTCCACAGGGAGCGGTGACCCCCCTTGGCGTTAACCTATTGAGTGGTAAATATCAGGTAACACGGCCAATGAAATTCCACGTCTCACATCTTCCTTCGCAACCTTTTACAGTGTTTCTTGGGAATAAGTACCAGAGTGTGTTATTTAATGAAAGAAATCCATTCTGTATTATTGAAAACTGGTGCATTGTATCAGTTTCTTTCCATATGTACACAAGATCTGACCCCCGGCATGCTATCTCTATCTCTCTCTCTCTCTATATATATATATATATAATGATGCTAATCCAAAAGTGTTTGCTGTAGTGGATCTTGTTTCAGCAGTGAAATACCTTAACCATGACAGGAAGTAGTTTAACAGTCCAAGTGCTGAGGGTACTTTGACACTAATCATCATTTAGGACGATGAATAATTACTCCAGTTTTACTGCAGTCACATTCTAGCTACATTTCATGCTTGGTTCCATAAAACTAAAGACTGAAAGTTCTATCATCAGTGCAAAAGTCTTCGCACAGATGATCTGTGAAGTACCACAGGACACCTTTGAACTAAAAATGAAGTATGACCTCTTTAACTGCAGGAGACAACATTTAATGTTGGACCACTTGCTGAATACGAAGCTTCCTGTCGGCAATAACAAAAAAAAACCAAAAACCCAAACAAACAAAAAAACCTAAATGGGGGCATAATATTAAACAAGCTAATCATATTAAAAACTTACAGTTGTTTGTGAGTCTTATATTGTACCCAGAACCAAGATCCATTTATATATTTTTTTGCTAAATCTTAAAAATAAATAAACAGATGCAGATAATTATTCATACATGAATAAAATAATGACGTTCAGCTTAACAGAACCAAAAAATAATCTATCTCCATGTTTAATGCATGAAATGTATCTAAAAAAAAAAAGCAGCAGATCTGTGAAAACCTGCTAAAACCCAATATATAGCATGGTTAACATTACAAAACACTAAATAACACTGAAACAAGTTCTATCAAGTAAAATCTTGTTGTATGATGGAAGTTAGTTCTAAGTCAAGTCATTTTTTGTTTTTAAAAGATAGCTAAAAAGCAGCAGCCAACAGAAGACAGCATGACAGGAAACAGTTCTGATGCATTAGGATGTAAAAAAGCTCAGAGCTCCACATCAAACACAAACTCGCTTTTAATACCACAGGGGTATTTATAAATTTAAAGGTTGGTACAAGCTGAGAATGCATCTACCTAGACAGTGAGTCTGTGAGTGTGTGTGTATATGCGTTGTTGTTCAAGGAGATCCAACCATATGCACATTTTGAGCTCAGTGTTTAAGAACATTCTGCCCCACTTTCCCTTTTTTCTTCTGCCAACCTGTGGAGTTCAGCAGTCATCAGATATGCGAATATATAACAAGGCAGCTTGCATTATAATGTGGAGGTATATGTATAAGAAAAGCCACATACATACACAATACATAAGTTTTTGTTTGGGCACGGAATCATCTGTGCACCTGTGTGATGTTTTTTTGTGCACATAGCCATACGTGAGTTTATTGTAGGCACACCGATGAGTGTGAGAGAGACATGCTCAAAGACAGACAAACTCCACTCTGCACTAATGAGCTGGCTGTGCTGCTCTCCCTGCTTTGTCTCCCAGGCCCTCCTGCTCGCAAACCACTAAAAGGTTTGAATTAAAATTTTAAACAGTGCACTGTGCAGTGCTGCCAGCATCTTAGGATATTTATATATAAAACACACTTCACATACCCCAAAGCAATGGCAGTTATATAGTGTGTAGAAGACCCTTCCAGTATTCTTGCAGCTGTTTAGACAGCTCATCTTCTTAATAAATTCCAGACTAGGATGTCCAATGTGGATAGAAATCAACTTGCTAAACAGAAAATCTGTTATGCTGAGTTTTGTTATTTATTAATGGTTTTGTTGACAGGGAATTAGGTCTGTGGCACATATTGGACTTAAACCAAGTGTATTTCCATAAATTCATTATTAATTCAGTTCAATTCACTGTTATTTATATAGCACCAAATCACAACAGGAGTTGCCTCAAGGCACTTTATATTGTAAGGTAAAGATGCTACAATAGAGGAAACCCAAACAATCAAACAACCCCCTGTGAACAAGTAATTGGCAACAGCGGGAAGAAGAAACTCCCTTTTAACAAGAAGAAAACTGGAGCAGAACTGGGGCTGATGGGAAGAAGGCAGAACAAAAAATAGATTTTAAAAATCGAATGGAAGAGATTTATATATGAATTTAGAAAGATGAAATTGGAGGTCATCCAGGTCTTTATTGTGTTAAGACATTCTTGCATTCTTAACACATTCTTGTATAATCTGCATAGCAATAAAAATGTACAGTGGCTTGCAAAAGTATTCGGCCCCCCTTGAACTTTCCCACATTTTGTCACATTACAGCCACAAACATGAATCAATTTTATTGGAATTCCACGTGAAAGACCGACACAAAGTGGTTTACACGTGAGAAGTGGAACGAAAATCATACATGATTCCAAACATTTTTTACAAATAAATAACTGAAAAGTGGGGTGTGCGTAATTATTCAGCCCCCTTTGGTCTGAGTGCTGTCAGTTGCCCATAGACATTGCCTGATAAGTGCTAATAGAGTGCACCTGTGTGTAATCTAATGTCAGTACAAATACAGCTGCTCTGTGACGGCCTCAGAGGTTGTCTAAGAGAATATTGGGAGCAACAACACCATGAAGTCCAAAGAACACACCAGACAGGTCAGGGATAAAGTTACTGAGAAATTTAAAGCAAGCTTAGGCTACAAAAAGATTTCCCAAGCCTTGAACATCCCACAGAGCACTGTTCAAGCAATCATTCAGAAAGGGAAGGAGTATGACACAACTGTAAACCTACCAAGACAGGCCATCCACCTAAACTCACAGGCGGAACAAGGAGAGCGCTGATCAGAAATGCAGCCAAGAGGCCCATGGTGACTCTGGACGAGCTGCAGAGATCTACAGCTCAGGTGGGGGAATCTGCCCATAGGACAACTATTAGTCGTGCACTGCACAAAGTTGGCCTTTATGGAAGAGTGGTGAGAAGAAAGCCATTGTTAACAGAAAACCATCAGAAGTCCCGTTTGCAGTTTGCCACAAGCCATGTGGGGGACACAGCAAACATGTGGAAGAAGGTGCTCCGGTCAGATGAGACCAAAATGGAACTTTTTGGCCAAAATGAAAAACGCTATGTGTGGCGGAAAACTAACTCTGCACATCACTCTGAACACACCAAGATGGATGGAGCCAAATACAGGGCAATCTTGGAAGAAAACCTCTTGGAGTCTGTAAGAGACTTGATTCTGGGGCGGAGGTTCACCTTCCAGCAGGACAACGTCAGATGATATGAGAGTGTATTTTGAGTAGCTACTGTGCTTCAAATAAACCAAAACATTCTGTGGGGCGCGGGGAAATATACTGGTAGATGTGTTACATTTTCAATCTTGTATGTATGCTGTGAAGGACAGAATCATAAAGAAATGCCTTCCGTAAAGCAACATGACGGTATCAGGTAGAAACCATAAAGCAAACTTTAAAGGGTTCAATTTGAAATTGTCTACCTTCATGCTGCACAAAGAAACTGCCCTGACATTTTCAGCATGCACATCATGCTACCGATTTGCATGTGAATGTGATGCTGCGGCTACAAAACAAAGCAAAATCTTTTGACAAATGTGACACTTAAACTCACCGTAATGCAGCAGAGAGCATGGTATGACTATTCATGAGTAGTGAGTAGTTTCCTTGCCATGTTTGTCTGCATTCTGAAATGGTGCAAGCCCATATTTCTGTCAGCATAATTGGAATATGAGAGTTCCTCATGCCAAACGCTTCACCACGTCTTTGCCAATTATAGCAATTCCTGCTTTTTGTGCCCAAGGTTTTCTGAGGCCCTTTGAAAAGGAAGACCCCTTTTGTTACAGGAAAGACTGAGATGGGGGAGGAAAGAGAGAGAGAGAGAGAGAGAAGAGGACTAGAAAGAAAAGAAGGGAGAGAGAGAGTGATGTGAGCGATGGCATTGGGAAATGTGCAAGCCAGTCTACATGCAAATTGCACATGCACATATCTGCTTCTGCATCTGTGCAAGTATGGGCTAGTTTATTTATTCATCTGAGCAATTGTTTGTCTGCCTGAATCTAAGCCTGAGTGCCACAGCTGTTCAAAGAGGACACCAACTGGCAGTAGGATTCGAGAAAAGTTGTTAGCCTAAAGAGAAGCGTGTCTTCACCATGGAATTTATACAGAATCATTTCAGAAAAAACTGCACTAATGAGCTGGCTGTGCTGCTAGGAAAAAACTAGCATTGATGTAAACTGGAGAAATGACTACACAAAGGGTATTTGATCTTTAAAACAATCAAAGATATGAATGACCTGTGTAACTTTTTATGCGAATATAGCCAGAAAATAGCGTTTACAGAATTTTGTTAGGTGTTTGTCTTTTGGGAATAAGTTAAAGTGGCCTAAAGCCAGAAATACATTATCATTTATCATGACTTATCATACTGGATTCCATTTGTAGCCGCAGGTGAAAAGGAAAGGTATTCAATGACTGCACCAGTAGGGAATAAAAATAGCATTGAGCTCAGTATCAATCTCAAGGAGGCTTAACGCTTCCGCATTCTGATGCCCCGATAAAGAGAAAGAGGATCGCGTGGGAGGAAAGAACGGCAGAATAAAGTGACAAAAAGGGAAAGGGAATTTAATCAAGTAAGGAGGTGGAGAGAATCTTTAAGCCTCTCTGCCTAGATCTGGTGTTTGTCAAACAAAACACTTTCATCAGTTTTCAGACGGGTGCAATTTTATATCGGAGCGATATTACAGTTTGAGTGCAGTTAGCATAATATAGGTTCGTGCAAGCATCACATGCACAGCTGCTTATTGTGCAATACTTTGCTGTACATGTTGCTGTGTTTGAAATTAAAAGCAGGAATGAAAATATAAACATAAGTTAAAGCAGTTTTCCCATCTGCATAACTAGATGCTCATCATCTAGTTCGATAGCGTGTTGGTGCTAATGTGTGCTGTGTGTATAGGGAAAGAATTATGCTTATGGCCGTTCTACTGTAAAATCAGGTTATATCATCACAGTACAAGAATACTGTACATCAGGGATTGGTGAGAGAAGGAAGACAAAGGGGAGCAATGGAGGATGGAAAGCACTCGGTAATAAGAGTCTTTCCCTCTTTCCATTTCCGCTCTCTTATCCACTAACTTCTATTTTTTTCTCTCTCATTCATTTTATTCCCCCCCCCCCCCCCCCCCTCTCTCTCTCTCCTTCAGTCTCTCTCTGAATGGGAGTTGATGCCTCAGATATTAGTGAGCTGTGTCAGACAGTTAAACTGCCCTTTATCGATCCTCTAAGCTTCACTCTTTCCAAGCAGCCGTTATGGTTTTAATGGCTTGTAATGGAGCTGGGTTCTCTTTGATGTTCAATTGCTCAGCTAGTCTGCCCTTGTTTTTGATATAGTTTCAAAGGATCTTCCTAATGCCTGCATCAGAGAAGCTCATTTCCAACAACAAATTTTTGGGTTCCGTGATTCTAAACTGTCCTTATGGTGGAGGGAAAAAACTGAAGGAAATGGAGTTGAATGGGGTAACAACATTCTTTTAAGGGGTTTGTAAAGGTTTTCTGACTACATGAAATGTTAAAAACATGAAAACATCCTTAATAATAAAATATAGTTTCTTAGAACAAAACAAGATTTTATATTTAAATGCTCTTCATAATTTCTTCTGACAGCCTTTCTGTAAATGTCAATTTGCTTCACCATTTTTTACATTTTTAATCACTTGACAAAAATCGTTTTTTAAAACAGCCTAAATACCATTAATTAAATTCAAGAAAAGACCAAAAAGTTGTTCACCTCAAGAGGTACACAGACACCAACATTAGGCATAATCCAAAACTGTGATATAAACCACAGAGGCAAGTTATAGATTAATGACATTGGTTTTACTGGATTTTCTCTACTTTGCAACTAAGAAAACCTTCTTTTCCAAACTTGTTTGTCTTCTTTATTTACTCCTACTGTGAAATTATTTGTATTCCTGGCATTCTTTTGCTGATATTTTGGAATAAACCTTGATTTTACCCTCTAAAATATCTTTAAAATACTTGTGTTTGTGTTGCCTAATGTATGTTTTTTTTCCGCTGAGTTCTCTTTTTGTTTCTACACTGTGCCCCGAAATAATTTCTCCTTCAGGTTCTCTCTTGTGGTGCCTTTTTAAAAAGTAACTATATTGTAGCCTGATTCAAAAAGTGAAGTATCTTGCTAAAAAAAGAGATGCATATTGTCCTGCTAAATCAAAGCAGAGTCAACTTTTACATGCGTCTGATCTCAAGTTATTACAGTCAATTAATTTTAGATAAAGATTAATAACAAATTTAATTTATCAGAGGATTTTCTTGTTCAAAGCTTTATTTTCATCTGGAAGGGAAAGTTGTATACACCCAGCTAGCTTTTCAAAGTGCTATGGAGTCTATGACCTAAATAAGAAATATCAAAGCCTGGAAACCCCAAAAGAGAAAAGCGAGAAACGGGAAAAGAACCGGGATTGGGGGGCACACAAAAAGAGGGGTGAGTGGGTGTGCATGTTAAAGTCCCTGTGCGAAACATCAAAAACAAGCACGAACTATTAATGCATCTAGTTTGTTTATTGGTGCTTGTGGCTGGCAGGTCCCACACCATCATTAGTGCTATGAATATGACACAATGATTTTCTTTTTACACGCCCTCCACCAGAAAACTACTGGGAGAATGATAGTACTCGAATGCCAGGGTGGAATTCAGCATGTACTCATTGTGTATTCTTTTTGAATGTGTCTCGTAGACCTTGGTGTTGAAGAGTTGTGTCAGTGATAAAGAGCAAGAAAGAAGAACTGTTTCCACTTCCTCAGGAAGAAAAGAAGCAGCAAGAGCTTCTGTCAAAGCTCTTGTTCTTTTTGAGTGCCTCTGAACTAGCATGTTTATTCAATATGTGACACCAACAGTTGCAACACGTTAGCGCCGTATTCAACAAATGTTCCTAATTAACTAATGACTGTGTTTCCTGTCAAAACGTGTGCATTCGACACTGTGAATAGGTACAACTGTGTGTGTGTGTGTGTGTGTGTGTGTGAGAGAGAGAGAGAGAGTTCTGCTTTACGCTACATGCTGGTGTTTTCTCCAACAGCACACAGCATTCATGACCAAGCATGTCTGATTAATGCACAGTAAAGCATGTAATTAATCTTTTCTTCAGCCCCATTTTTGTTGTTGTTGTTGTTGCCTCTGGTGACAAATTACAGAAACTCTGACACAGTCACTCAATGAAAAAACACATAAGAAGTCTTCCTATTTTTACATACACTCACCAGTTGCCAAAATGCACGTGCAGCTCAGTGCATTTTGGCATGTAGACATGGTCAAGAGGATCTGCTGAAGTTCAAATTGGGCATCAGAATGAGTTTTTAAGAAACTGCTGATCTGCTGGGATTGTCCTGCACAATCATCACTTTGATTTACACAGAAGAATCCAAAAAAGAGAAAAAATATCCAGTGAGCGCCAGTTCTCTGGGTGAAGATGCCAGAGGTGACAGGCGGAGACTCGCCACACTGCTTGTAACTGATAGACGGGCAACAGTGACACAAATAACCACTCATTACAACCAAGGTTTGCAGAAGAGCATCTCACACAGCATGTCAAACCTTGAAGCAGAGGGCTACAGCAGCACAAGAGCACAATGGGTGCCATTTCTGTCGTGTAGGATTAGGAAACTGAGCCTACAATTCATACTGGCTCACTAAAACTGGACAATCGTAAAACTAAAAAATGTTGCCCGCGCTAATGAGTATCGATGTGAATCACAGGGTCGCAATTTTGCAAACAACAAAAAAGAATAGATCCATCCTTTCTTGTATCAACAGCTCAGGCTGCTGCTGATGGTATCACAGCATAGGGGATATTTTCTTGGCACACTTTGGTACAAAGTGAGCATCACTCAGCACAGCCTACTAAACTATTATTGCTAACCAAGTCCATCCCTTTATGACCACAGTAAACCCATCTCTGATGGCTGCTTCCGGCAGGAAAACACACCATGTCACAAAGCTCAAATGATCTCAAACTGGTTTCTTGTACATTTCAATGAGTTCACTGCACTCAAATGACCTCCACAGTCACTGATCTCAATCCAAAAGAGCACCCTTTCAATGCAGTGTTAAGGGAGATTCACATCGTGGATGTGTAAATGACAAATCTACAGTAACTGTGTGATGCCTTGTTGAATCTGTGCCATTACAAATTAAGGCAAAAATGGAGTACAACATAGTGCTGACACGGTGTACCTAATAAAGTAGCTGTTGAGTATATGGCTGTTTTGCTTTAGAATTGGCATTGCTTTAAATGTCAACATTTCCCTCGTTTAACTTCATCAGCAGTCTGTCCCATAAATCTGGACTCTAGTTCACAGCTTATGACAAAGGCTGTTGACTCATCCTCCCACTCGTTTTTCCAAATGTTAACTCCACATATAGGCCTGTGCATTACACAACAGAATCAAGCCTCTGTCCGTTCAAAGGTAACAGTGACATCAAGCGCTTCTCCGGCCAGTTCAGGCAATAACTTAAATCTAATCTTGGCTCAGAGAGAGTGAGGGACACCGCTTCTTACTTCCCCCGGGTGTTCCCTTTTTTGTTCTGTCAAGCAGTTTGTATTTTTTTCTCATATAGTCCTCTTCACAGTCGCATTTAAAGAATGAGGGCCCAACATCAAGGAAGATATTGATGATCAGAAATAAGACTGCACTACTACTTAGCGAACAGAAAGCATTTGGGGAAGTCATGAAACTTTTACTCACCCACTGACTAAAACAAAGAACGCACTCAGAACACGGGCGAAATAATAAACTGGACTTCACACGCATAATTTTGTGATATATGATGATCTGTTGTGATGCTCACACCAGCTCTGCCCGTGCACTCTGTGATTTTAGCCTAAACTCTGGAAGTGATGAAATATTGATACGGTACACAGGAGGATTTGACGTAAGTAAGGCAGAATACTGCAGTGCTAGGCATCGCATGTTTTATTGAAACACCCAGTGTAGCACTCAAGGAGAGTGAACAAAATAAAACTGGGGGGGAAAAAGACACCAAAGAGATAGTGCAGCCTTAAAAGACAACAATGCTGCACTCATAAAGGAGGGATGCAACTTCCGTGTCCCTAAATTGCCTGGTTTAATGAAGCGTTGCCAATCAATATGGTAGATGCCGAAGAAAAATGAGCTTCATATGCGGGTAAATATGTCCAGGTCTTGGCCAAAATACTTTCAGAAAGCGCATCCACTTTTTCCTCCTCCAAAATATTGACTTCATTATTCAGTGTCCCCGGAAGATAAATGAATCACAGGTCTAGCGCTTTACATCACGGCGAGGGACACTGGGGAATAGCTCATCTAAAAACAGTGACAGAGCTAATGGTGAGGTAGGATTTCTGTTCATGTTTAACCTAGTTTGCTTTGCAATTAACATATAAAACATGTCACCAAAAGCTGTGCGCTAAAACATGTATCAGATGTATCAGTTATGAAGGACGGGGCTCCTTTGTCTTTTCCTTCTCGACCAAATTACAAGAGGCAAAATGATCAGGAAGCTTCATTTTTCATTACACACTTGACGTGGCTGAAAAATGAACAGTGCGACCGCTGATAGGCCTAATTGGTGAGTGAGCAGGGGCAAGCAACTGGAGCCAGGATGGGCCATGGCTACTTCCTGGCACGCAGTGAACCATTTACAGAAAATAGGCGCCACTGCTGTGAAGATGAAAAAAAAAAAAGACCTCCGAACTTAAAACGAAGGGGGGAAAAAGGAGAGAGAGAGCGTGAAGAGCATGCTGCAGATACCTGTGCCAGCAACTATTTAAAAACCTTGCCAAATGCTTTCTGGCATTATATAATTTCATGGTGAGGAGAACACAAGGTTAATCACTCACCAAGATGGTTGCCAAGAAGATGGCTTCAACATCCATTGTCTCACAGATATAAAAACACAGCAATCAGCTGCATTTGTGGCTCACAAACGCAGCTGCGTCTTGCCCCGCTTCTTTGAATTTCAATTTTAGCCTATTAAAGTCTATGTCTGCCCCTGCCTGTCTGTTCCTCCATCATTCCCTCAATCTACTCCACGCCATCTGTCCACTGGCCCGGGTAGTATTATTATCCACCATTTTAATTTCCTTGAGCAGTCATTTTAGCACATGTACAGTACGCATTACAAAATGTGACTGTAAATAAAGAGCCTAGCAAAGCCGCTTGGAGAAGGAGGTCGGCGAACAGGCATCTCTGACACAAGCCATGAGTCAGAATCCAAACGTCCGCTGAACGCATCAGTCCTCTAGTACTGTACAGGAAAAGCGTAACAATATGCTACTAGCAGACTGGTCACCATCTAGATGTGATACATGCTGGATTATTTCTATTTTCATTTACCTCCAGCAAAAGACTCTTAAAATTTTAAAGAGGACCGCTGACCACCAGGCTTTTATAAAAGGTGGACATAGTCTCACTCTGGGCCTTTTAAGAGGCAGCAAGGGTCGACTCCTCTGAGAGCAAAAAATTAGATATTGGAAAAATGAAAACATTTTCTTACTGAGTTCATAATCTCAATAGCTTTTTTTTCATGGCTGCATTTAGAGTCAAATAACCACGAAGCAGGGTGTTCTTTACGGCGTGGCTACCTTGTCAATTATAAGTGGCTACCATATGAGAGTGCATAAGTTTCTCAGTCATTGCATCTCAGTCAGTTTGAGGCTTCAAACAAATTGGTGAAATTAGGGTGGCTATGTCTACCTTTTATTTAAAGTCTGTCCAACTGCAAAGCAGAGACCAGGTGATAACCACACAGCACCCACAGCCACTAATAGTGTTATCCCATTGTCTGATTTTAGTTAAGTATTTTTAAAAATGAACAGATTTGAGAGGTGAACGATTACAAAAAATGACATTTATGTTCTTTAACTATCTTGGCATTGGTCTGCACTCATTCATTTTGTGGTATTTCTGCAGACTGATATACTAGGAACAGTTAGTGGAACTTTTCTGCTGACTGAGCTCTCGGGATTTGAGGGGAAAGTCGATAATTAAATTGTAGCGCAGAATGCAGAAAACTATTTTTGAAGGGATCATGGCTTGAGGTTTTGGCTTTATCATGGATAAACTGTCAAATTGAGCAGAGAAGATAAGTTACTGTACAAATTGGCTTCTTGAATAATGTTTGCTCTTTCCTCCATCGTTTCATAACCCTGCTTATCCCTAACACTCTCTTATGTTTGTAGACACCATTTTATTGATTACCAATAAGAAAGTACTTGCTACTGAATCTCTGGCTAAAAATTGTAAACACTAATCTACATCTGCTCTGCATTAAATGCAAGTATGTACATCCAAGTCTTGCGTGTAGACTGCAGTGAAAGGACGTGCAGTCAGAGTTTATTTTTGTTGAGCTGTTTCAAGCTGACTTTATTAGGCATCAACACTGATTGAACGCTATTTTTATGGGTGTATGATTAAGCTTCTTCCAGGAGTAGTTGTTCTCTCAGCTATCGCCACTGTAGATAGTATCTGCCAGCTCCCTGTTTTGATGTGGAAATGATGAGCTTGTTAAGCCTGGCCCATAAAATCACGATGGAAAATTCTCCAGCTCAAGTTTTGTAGAAGCAGTGCCAGGGCTTGGTAATAAGTAAGCAGGGTGACAGAATTCACAGCTTTAAAAACAGACTCCCATTGACATGGCACATTAAAATTGTGAGGTGCAGGATTCAAACCTTTCTCGTTTCATCATTTCTCATCCCCTCTCCCATTCCTCTTTGGGTTCCCTTTGTTAGACCCTTCCTTTCAATCCTTCTTTTTCAACCCCTGTTTTTAGTTTGAAGTAATACCACCAAACAAGTTGCATGTCTCTCATAATAATGTAAGCATTCACTCAGTTTCACACACATGCATATACACAAACACCGTGTGCAGACAACACTGATTAGAAGCACACAGGCCTGTGACTAACTAACCTCAATGTACGCTCCAGCTAATGAAATAGAAAGCTGCCACCTTACTCTGCATTTAGGGTCTGTAAAACAAACAAAACCTATGTGCTGTGTTTTTTATGTCCAGGGACAAATATTGAGCAAATTTCCAGCTCACACTATGGCTGGTTGATGACTCATTCTCTAATGAGGATGCAGCTTAGGCCTGCAAAGATAGCTCGCATCTGAGAGCAGTAACCTCAACTTCTGATACCACACCTACAAACGAGAATGTACAATTCTATATATAAACACCTACTTGCCTATAGAGAGATGCACACAGATTAGATCCTTTAATTTAAAAAAAAAACAGCAGATAATTATGACTCGTGCTTTTAAAAAGACACCTGTAACAAGATTTTTTTAAGTCTTAGTATTATGCTGGACAGATGCTGATTGAAAAATTTCTTTAATCAAAGTTTCCTTGCACCTGCATGTCTGCTGTCCCAAAAAGAAAAGGCTATTTGATTGCTTTGGTTTTAGCTATTCATTTAAAACTCTCTCCCCGGTCACTTGCTATATGATATTCAGACATAGTCACTATGTGCATTTGGGATCAGGCTGACATGAATTTGTTGGCGTTGCTCTTTGTAATGACAGCGGAAAATGGGCTACTTGGTAAAGTGCCCTGGGGAACAAACTGTACCAACACAGTGTTCTACAGAGCAGAAGATTACATCTCTAAGGTATCACTGTAAAAAAAAAAAAGCAAGTGAATAGATAAGCAATTAGACATACATGCAAACCAACAGATAAACACTTAACATTCAACTATGACCTGAACCATCTTTCTCAACTGGGATCATTACCACCAAAAGAAAGCAAACACAGAGTAAAAAAAAACAAACCAATTAGTCGTTTATTCCCAATTCTTTTCACTCCTGAGTGACCCGAACAAGACAGTGAGCAAAAAACTGACTGTGTAAAGCAGCAGATTCACAGCAATCGCAAATGGAAGAAATATGCTAGTAATGTGACATTCAGTTCAAAACACAGCCTCTTGAATTACACTATCTCTTCCAAGCACAAGCTCCACTTCTTTCTTATCTGTGCTTGATAACCTTTGCAGCATTTGCAGACAATGAATTGTATTCTTTGAAAGCATGAGTTTCCCCTCTTTGGTAGAGCAAATGTAGGCACAAGCAATAACTCTGGGGGTCAAAAGTTTTCCCGATACAAGAATTAATGATGTTTAATGTCCACACAGAGCAACCACAACACTTAACTCACAACAGTTAATAGCACAAAATGCTATTTAGAAACGGGAAGAAAGCAGTATGACAGGATCACTTTTATTATATTTCCTAAGACGTTTATTGGCCAAAACACTTTAGCTCATACCAATCATAAAACACCCCAAAATATATCTTTTCACCTGTGCAAGGCAACATTTTACTGCAATGTGATCAGTCTGTCTCATGATTTGACAATCATTTTATAATGTGTTTCCTCCACTTACGTCTAAGTGTTAAGTAAAATGGTTCTCACATTTTTCACAACTGATTTTTGGTCATGGTGCTGTTGGTTCAAACCATTTTGACTCTGCCTCTGATTGTAAAATGGGAGGGGGATTTTGAGGATTACCGCATTGCCAATTAGACACTCACCCTGGCAAGGTTAATGAAGGATTAAGCTATGAGTTGGAACCCCTTTGAAATCTTAAGACCTATCTGTCCACCAAAACACCTACAGAATAGGAATTTCTAGAACCTAAGCACCTTTTAAACACCAAAGTCAGGTTTCCTGGAAATACCCAGATTACTTTTTTTAAAGTGTCTACACAGGAGTTCACGTGTAATAACATGACATTAAGACTACATACTGTACACAGTCATACACACTCGTGCATGATGACATGCAGTACAGCTCCTACCTGCACCAGATTCCATCCTTCCAAGGACTCTGCAATGATGGATGTTACAGAGGGGCAGACGCCGCCGAAGATCATCAGGTGTTTGGGCCCATAACAAATGGCATCAAAGAAGGCCCTCAGCCCCTTGGCATTGTCGCACTGCAAACACAGAGAGAGGCGTCGTGAGCTACAGCGAGGCAGAAGATGAAGTCATGGAGAAAGGGGATTTTTGTATTTAGTTATTGTTGTAAAAACAGTAATGGTAGCGGGGAAAGGAAGTGATAAGTCAAATGTAAAACAATGTAGCTCACAGGCTGCAGGAGCGTTCCCCTGCTCCAGCCCAACGCTGCAGAATGCAGCCATTTTACGTCACTATAGCAACAAGAGGAAAAGATTGTGTGAAAGGAGGAGAGAGAGAAAAATGAGCAGAGAGAGGGAAAAACACTGTGTAGGTTTCAATTGATTGTTATATGAACTGGCTAACCGGTTTTGCTGCAATTCTTTGATTTCCACAGTTGTAATGATATTCCTATCAGCAGTAAACACTCCAAGCCTCAATCTTCTATTATTGCTACTCAATTCAGAGATGGAGTGACTGACTGGCAGGTGGTGTGTGTATATGTCTGTATTTGTTTCCTCTGCCACAGTCCATCTTATCCGGAGAGTCATTTGACCTTGTTAGCCATCAACCAGCTACTGAATGAAATTTTCCCCTGAGCAAACGCGCTCCACAACGCAGATTGAAAAACTGAAAATCGAATGTGAAGGAATGAGATTTCTAACCAACAAATGCTTTGATATGTGAACAAGGCTATTAAGTTGTGTTGCAGGTGTCATGGTTTCACTTTACGTGATCATTTCTCCCCTTGTATCCATGGTTTCTTTCTTCTTTTTCCCTTATTTTTGATAGGAACATGATAATCTGGGACACCTCAAATCATTTGCCAGGTCAAGCTGCAGTGGAGGACACAAACAACTTCCTTGTAAGTCGCACCATCAACTGCTGGACCAACATTCTTGCATTCAGTAGGATTTAATCATGTGCTAGGACCAACTCAGACTCTTTTGTTGCCTTTGTTGTTTTTAAAGTAGATGACAGTTAACTGGTACAGATACGTTTTCCTCTATGCATCCCAGTAGAGAAAAATCCGTGCTATAATGACGGTCAAAAATAGACACAATTGCGAATATGCCTCGAGTGAAATGAGAGGGAGAAGATGTGATTAGACACAGTGGGTATTTCTTATCCTCGCAATACAGCTGAATGAAACAGCAGGCTATTAAAGAAAATATTCATTTCCCTGCATCAGGCCATAACAAGGTGGGCTGATACTGAAGGATTGTGACTTTTAATTGGTTACCAAGCAACATAAAAAGAAATGTGGGCAACTAAACTTGTCATCATGAGCACAATAGGGCTTGGAGATACAGTAGGCTTAAGCTGATTTATTATGAGAAGTGACAATGTACTGTAGGTGGCAGAGAATAATGTTCTTTAGTCTTTCTGCACCAAATAAAACTGTCTTGCAACAACAGCACAGTCTACTTGTGTACAAGTACATGTGCATATATTAGAGATGGCACGATACCACTTTTTAATGTCCGATACCGATTCCGATATCATAAATTTGGATATCTGCCGATAACGATATGAATCCGATATAGCGTATTTTGTAATCAATAAAACTGTTTTTTATAAATATCTTGCTGCATTTGGTATAAGTTCATACTCAAGTTTTAAAAAACAAGAGACTGAAGCTATTCTGTTATATCTGTATGCAAAAAATACACTCCACCCAAAACATTTTATAGTTCAGCAACACTGATCAATCTGATAAATTTAAACCTACACCAGCCTCCCTATTCTGGTATTTTAAAGAGTACTTACAAACCTAACCTAAGTATTAGGGAACCACCCCCCGCCATTAATCGATGTAATCAACTTTAATTTAATGCAAGTATAAAAACAAATGCACAGAAATCAATTATTTTTCTACAATATTTAAATAGATTCAACATCTTTCTTCAACAGAATTGCAGACTGCACAGATGGTACCTTCCCAAAGGAAAAAAGCACTATAGCTTACTAGGGTGTATATTAGACTTATTAGTTACTATATACAATAATGGATTTCTATACATTTAATCAGATGACCACTTTTGTTGTAAGATTCAGATAATTATTTATTCAAAGTTTTTAAATCACATAACAAAGAAAAGTATTTCTTTGTGTCCCCCTTTCCCTGTTAATGCCCTACTTGGCCCCCCACAAAACTTTGCTAGATCCGCCCCTGCACAGTTACCAGCTGTCAGCTACTTAGAAAAGGATCCTGGTGTTATTTCTCAGAAACGGTTCATAACTTCCCTTCAACTCATTCATGTCACCTAAAAGGTAAACCTGTTTCTCCATCACCTGTTCAGCTCTGATGATTCAGTAAGGACATCTCCTGGTTTCATCTGCATGTTTCCCTCTCACCAGATAACCAAACTGACATCATGACCAGCACTTTTTACAGCTGTGGCTCCAGCAAACATCAGCTGATACTAGAAAGTAATATTAAATACATTCTCACAACAGCTGATCACGCTTAAACGTGCTGCTGTTGTTTATCCGCTTGTCTCCTCTTTCTAGCGCAAAGTGGGCGATAAACAAACAAGAAAGACGGGACTTGTGGCAGAAAAGCCGATCAGCTGATCATTGATCAGTTTCATGTTTGAAGTAATAACAGGAGAGGAAGGGGGAGAGAATGAGAGAAGTAGATGCAACTGCGCAGCAAAGACAGAATAACTCCAGCTTTGTGTCCATTTTTTAATTCTAGCTGACGTGCGGGACAAATCGCTTCCTTTTCACCTCAATATAGAACTCCGATGGCCAGTCCAGTTGTGGACCCATATATCAGTTGTTAAGCTTAACGTGGAAATACTATGCAAACATTCAGGGATGAATTCACACACTTGCTTTACTTCTCTGGGATAGTTTTTGCCGAGATGAAATGCTGTGGTTAGGAAGCATGTAGCGAGGCTCCAAATGCTCCAACAGACCGCCGACAGGTCTCGCAGACAACAGCCGCTCTATCACGTGACACATACTGCTCCGATGCGCCATGTAGCGTGTTTTGTGAGGTGATTTTGTGATACTTCGGATCGGATTACATTATTTATTTCTCTCCGATATCCGATCCAGAAATTTAGGTCAGTATCGGACCGATACCGATACGTAATATCGGATCGGTCCATCTCTAGCATATATATGCATCAAAGTGCATTGGTTAAGACAAGAGCATGTTAACGTAGCTTCCATGTTGTCACCCATCGGATTATGAACTCATATTCTGAATCCTCAGTTTTAGCATTGAGTGCAGAAGAGAAGATATTTGAGAATATCAACAAATATTTGAGTAACATCTGACTAAAACACACAAGATCTTTGTTCATGTGTTTGTCTCTTTGCCCGAAAACTCCTCTTGGACCAGCAGGAGCTAATAGTTCTTATCTAATTCAAATATTATGACATAGTCATGTTGCCTAGCTACCACCTAGCACCAGACTAAGATAATAGATCATAAGGCGGTATATATGAGGTATATTTTCCGCATTTACACACCTGTTACACTTTATAAAAGTATCCTATCATTTTAACTTCATAAAAATCAAATCAAATCTATATCTACCATCTAGGTTGAATTATGCATGAGATATTAGCAACATGCTAAAATGACCCCCCCCCCCCCCCCCCCAAACAGATTTTTTGCACAGTCCTTTTGCACAGTTAGTTAAACGCTAGTATTTGTAGCTATATTAAAATCACACCAGAAAGCACCGGCAGTACAAGGTTCATCTAGGTGAGGTGATACCTAGCAGGAGAGCGATCATTTACACTTACAGTTAAACAGCTGTGTCCTGATAAGGGTATAACAGAAAAACTTGCCTCCTTATAAAGGTGACACAAAGGGGGATATTAGCTGTAAAACCACAGCTGCTTTTATGCCATGCTGTCAACATTTTTATTTCTGCTTCAGATTAAGAAGTTTGATATGGAAATCTGTGAGGATTTGCTCTTTTTTTTTTTTGGAGTGGGCCTCAGTTTGACTTTGGAGGAACTGCAACCTCCGTAAAGCATGGAGAAGGAAAACTGCGAAAGAAAGAAAGAAACAAACAAACAAACAACATTTCTAAATTGCTCCTCTTTCTCAGCTATCATTACAAATATCCAAAGATCTTGCAAACTTTCAAAATTAAGCAGCTGGGACTAAAGAGTGTTTTGCATTATTGCTTGATCAATGGCTTAAACAATTACATGAATTAAGTGATTGATTGAGGCTTGTTTCTCTTTCAGCAAATTACTTCATCAGCTGATCATTCAGCCTTCCACCTTTCATTCATGTGCTCTTAAATCTGAAGGCCATGCATGCCCGCAATCTACTGCGCTCTGCTCACAGAGCCTTGACCAGTGTGTTGTCATGCCAACGGCGTGACTATTCACACTTTTGTGCGCTAGATGAGTGAGGTGCCGCGGCAGGGCCGTTGTAGCAACGGCTATATTTAGTCTCTCGTTAGGTAGCACAACGACCCAGACATTAATCAATACTTATTCATCTCCAGCAACACCGTAGAAGTTGGACAGACAAAGCAGGATGAACAGGAGAGGCCGCCGAGTATAATAGGGCACAAAGAGTAACGACACACGGAGGCAGTGAAAGTGATGGTGGGTGAAGCAAGCAGTTGAATAGAGGGTGAGAAAGACAGGAGAGAAGAGGTATAAGCCTGATATTAGCCATACACTAATAAAGCATTCAACCAGTGTTATGAACCTGCCCTCCATTATAAGCTCACAATAGAGTAATTCGTGAGCATGAGATTCATTCACGGGCTCTCTGTGATGCTTAGAAGTCACACAATGCACATTTGCCTACAGTCCATTAAGTAGGGAAAAAGTAAATTTAAATGTCAAACCTAAAGTAGTTTTTAAGTGATTATATTTAAAATCTTTGAATCTCATAATGGCATTCGTTTCCAATACACAACCATTGTCTCTCTGCACAACTCTGTTCTATAGTGATGACTTTTTCGAGGCTTTCTAATAGGTTACAAACAGGTTTTGGTAGAGACGTGGCACTCAAGGACTCGGGAATAGAAATCTATCAGCGAACACTGTAACAGCAAAGATGGCGGCTATCCAGCCCCTGCCCCCAAAGAGTCACTCATTTTGTTGCATAGACAAACAGTGGTGGTCCACAACTTTGCATATCCACTTGTTAGCATAGTGTCGTACTTCTCATGGCTTACTTACACTTAAGAAGCCTGATTAACTGTGCTCATGAATAGCACAGCATTTCCCCTTTTTCTGGGGAAAAGTGTTTTTTAAATCCGTTTTCATTCCCCAGACACTGACATTTCACATTTTTTCAGGTAGGGTGTTTAAAATAAATTCCCAAATACCTGCCCAGAGGCATTTCAAAGATGGCTGGTGAGTGGTGAGACTTGCTTCCACCAGGACTTGGATGGAGTCTGTATCTTTGAGGCTAGTTTATTCTAAATAAGGTAAAAGCTGTCACAGATATCATTCTCATGTAAAACATACATAAGCTCCAAAACTGCTACAACGGGAAAGTATAGCAGCACTTAACTCAGTAGGAGAGCAGTAAGAAATACTACAGCACTTTATTTCCCTCTCCTCCAGTCTGAAATCTAATTCCTGGCATTTGGAGGCCATTCGGAGCAGATCGATGGGGTTAACGTCCGTAGTAATCTGTTTGACTGCCTTGGGAGACAGCCAAGGAAGGTTTGTGTGTTGTTGTTGTTGGGTGTGGGGTGGGGGCTAATGGCAGAAGAACCTAGAAATGGGAACTCAAGGGATGCATATCAGTCTGAATCGTACAACACGCGCCCTTCGTACAGCACAAACACAAAAACCTCACAGGTGTTTGAATTCACTTGCTGGGTTTAGAAAATATTTTTAAAGATATATAAATAGTCTGAGTTGTTGCATTTGTTTTTACAAAAGTCTTCTCCCTCAGATTAATATTTAAGATTTCAGTGCGATGAGATTGCACCACAAGCCTTCCATTGACAGTATATTACAGAAAGACCAGTTTATTTCAAATGCTCCTCAACACTATTGTCACTACTGCATCTCCTTCACGATGACCTTTACACAAAGCTACTGACATTCATCCTTGTTGTTCAGTGTACAATGACATTAACCTGCTGCTATTGTGCTACTAACAAACTAAAGTCAATTAGCCTGTGAGGAAATAGCCTCTCTGTGTGTCATGGTGAAATACATTTTTACTTGCTCCATGCCATAAATTACATGCATCATTTAATTTTAATCAAAACCTTGGGTAATAGCACGCCTTTAAAGATGAGCATGCATCAATGCCTGTTCATGCCATAATCCATCAATAGTTACAGAGCATTAAAGGAAGTATATAACATCCTTTTAAGGCACTTTCCAATATGATTCCAAATGCACTTAATAAACCTTAATAGAAAAAAACTCAGGAATAATTAAAAAAACAAAAAAGATTACTTTTGGGGACTGTTTTTTTAAGGCTCAGCAATTACTCAAATGCCTAAGTGATAATTAATTACTCCTTAATTAATTTCCACAGGTAAATTAACCTGCCCTCCCTACGAAGAGCCAGCCACATTTCTACAAGCATAATAAGCTAAACGCTTGAAAGTGAAATTTTCCAACTCACTTTCGCTACACGCAGGATGACACTGCAGAGGCCGCCAAGGTGTATCTATGCTTGTCGTCTGTAGGTGTGCATATGCGTGTTTTTGAGAATAGAACAAGAGCTGATCAGAGCACCAGGCTGGAGCTAACCATGATGAAATGCCTTGTTAACGCTCCAGAGGCAGCTGCACCTGTCCCTCATCTAATGGCAATTTACTGAACCCAAATCAGCAACCTGAGGCCCTGTATAGCACATTCACATACATGTGAGGGCGAGTGATAAAGACAGAGGACAATAGAGAGAAACAGAGAGGGAAGAGCCTGATCTGATGTCAGAAGCATTCTGCTCTGCTCTGCTCATACTACTGCTCATTTTTTACTGTCAAGGCCAACAGCACAGGTGATCATTGACAGCAAACTCCCACCTCAGAATATATGGCTTTATGAATTAAGTTTATGCACATGTTATTACAATAGTGTCATGCATATTTCATCAGCGGTTGCCTGGTGACTGAACTGATTTTTTTTTCATTGTTCATGGTCTCCTAGAGGTTGAAAATGCAACACCCTCAACCTCTGGGTGACCAGTTTTTCTGTCTCCAAAGAGTCACATACCAACTTGGACAGGCTGCAATCTATCTCAGACAGATCAGCAAAGGATTGCAAATAACCATATATAACAAGGGACTTGACCCAGCTTCCTGCCAACTGGTTGAATTCTGGTTGCAGTACTAGTTATAGTCCTAAAAGCAAAGTTTTCTGTCAAATCTCAGCACGTTTTCACTGTCACATCTGCATCACAATGGCCTTTACACAAAGCTACTGATATTCGTCCTCGCTGATCTCTGTACGATGTCATTAACCTGCGCTATTGTGCTTCTCATAAACTACACTCACTCAATTAGCCTGTGAGGAAATAGCCTCTCTGTGTGTCACGGTAAAATGTATTTTTACTTGTTCCATGTGATAAATTGCATGCATCGTTTAATTTTAATCAAAACCTTGGGTAATAGCGTCGCAGCCTGTTTACGCCATAATCCGTCAATAGTTACAGAGGGTTAAAGCAAGTATAATTCAGAGCTGGACTCTTAGTCAGTTGATGTGAACTTTTGGTTATTGTGAATTTCTGTGTATTTAGACGGCAGCGCATTCGCAATTTGCAGTATTATCACAAATCCTAACGTCAATGTAAAATGACCCTATTCAACCTCAAATCAACAGCACACTGAGAGCAGACTGACTCCATGTCAATCCTGTTTTATTGCCATCTCGATGCACCAAAATTGCTTGGAAGATAGCAAGTGGCTGTGAGTGTTTAAAGCAAACATCTCAAAGGCAGCATGGTCGCAATTTCACTGCAAGCTCTCGCAAAAATTTTGGTTGTGCATTTTGGTCTCCAACCACTGTTTTTCTTGGTGTTACTGTAGCATGCTGTTGAAGTTGTCTTTTAAAGGTACACAGATACACATCCACCCTGCCTGCCTCATGCAGCATGCTTTCCTGTCCATCCAGCACTGGCACAGCACATGCAAGAAGCTGGACTCTTGTACCAGCTGCCTCCTGCACACACTCCACACTGAATTACTTTCACATCCCCGAGCCAGGAGAGGAAATGTGCGCCAGGATGAATCCAGCGATTGCTAAAACATATGCTTGGCATTATAAAGCCCTATAGAGTTAGCACCCAATAGGTCAGATCTAAAGAAGATTATCTCTTTCACCATGTACAAACCCAACTAATCCTCTAAACTGTCATGGCTGTCAATACCAGCTAGGAGGAAGAATCACGAGTATGGACTGCTGCAGTGAATTAGTCTGCAGCAGTCCAATGAAGTCCAACGATTTCAGCATAAAGACAGTGACGGTATAATATCTTCACCACATGCTACTTTGAGTTCATGTGGTGTCATTTAAGGTCAGTGTTTCCTGCTGCTTATCTCTCCAGGATACATCTGCACCTAAGATCTTCAAGAAGCTAGAGCGATTTGTTCCCCATCAATGAACTCTTGGGCAATTCAGAGGTCCACTGGGGTGTAACACATCACCCACCATGCCTCCTTTTCTTTCTCTTTCTTAAATGACCAAGGGAAGATAAGGCTGACAGGTAATTCACAGTCTTAGGGAGCCAACAGACAAAGCTTTCGTTGAGATACTTGGAAAAGTGCTACAAGAAAGTGAAAACAGGCGGAACAAGAGGAGAGAATGAAGATGACTTCAGTATGCTGCAAGCATAGGCAAGACTCCTTGTGGTAACATTTAAACAGCAGGCCCCGGAGTATCCGAACAGAGTACACATTGATTGAGTGAGAGTGGATGAAGTAAACTGAGAGCAGGAAGGAGTGATGGAGTTGGGGTTTTTTTTTCCCTCAATCTGTTCCCTTAACAATGCATGCCTGCAACACACAGGGAAAAAAACCGAGGCACCCACTTCTTGTCTGGGGAGAGACTGGCCTTTAAAATCCACTGCTAGAGACTGACTGGGCTGCTCAAGCTGATAGCTGTTTGCCCTCCATCTCCTCCTCTCTCTGTGCCGTCTGGCTCTTGTTATTGCAGTCAATCTATCTCTCGCTTTCTGGAGAGCTCAGATGGCCACCAGGATAACCATGATGGCATGTTGGAAGCCTCTTTAGTGGTGACAAGTCTCTTTCGCTCTTTTTCACTTTCCTTCACTCCCACACACAAAATTCTCCCTCTGTGCTCATGCTCATCCTCAAACAAAACCAACTAGATAAATTATCATCCTTACCTAAATTTCATGCAAAATTTTAATCTCTGACAAACAATAACACGCACATCTGCTCACTCACAAATCAGAGAAAACCTCAAATTGGCCAATGGAACTAAAATCAGAGTGAACACATTGCACCTTTATTAGCAATCTGAGCAGAGCAGAAAGCAGACGCTGTGTTAAGCCTATTACAGGCTGTTGTGCTTTCGACAAGGCCTGACAACAGCTGGAACATGTTGTGCTGCCCAGTGAGAGGGACAGACCAAAGTGAAATCCACCTCAAATGATTAGTCCCCGAGGAGGTGATGGATGCAGATGAGATGAGGGAGGACTGAGGGGAAAAAATCAAACTTTTTCTTTTTCATTATGCAGTTTGTTTTCAGGGAAAATGTGCACAGATTTTAGGGCGCTAATAACAACACAGAGCTATTTCATTTTGCTACTTTGTAGTTCAATAAAGGATTTTAAATATAGGTTTTAATGTATAATATTTATAGCACTGTGCAAAAGTCTTAAGCCACCCCTAGTTTCTCTAATTTTTGTTAGAAAATGCAAAATAGGTTGAACCATTGCAGACATACATGGAAACACAGTGTGTGAAGCAAAAACAGAAGCTGCAAAAGTCTATCAAGCCTTAAGGTCAACATTTGGTATGACCACCTTTATTCTACAGCACAGCCTGAAGTCTCTTGCAGTTTCTTTAAGTAGACTTCAGTACTCCAGGTGTCTTGAAAGACATCCCAAAGCTCTTATTTGTTTCGCAGATAGCTGTAGACAAATACATATTAATGATCATTCCAACCAAAAACCTGTTGCCGCTGATTTTCAGTCCAGTTATATTGTAATATGGCATATGTCTTTTCTTCTTAGCCACCCTTCCACTGAGACCATTTCTGATGAAGTTTCAGTGAGTCATACATACAAACTGAAGGGCAAGATGCATCTCTCAGATTAATTAATCTCTCTCCTTCGCTGGATTTCTAGTTCTTATTTTGTAAGGACATGACTTTCAGATACTGTTCATCTGCTGTAGATAGTTTATTAGGCCTGCCACTTCTTTGTCCTCCACTTGAAATGGGAACAAATTATGTGTTTTTGTCAAATGTGTAAAGATACAATGGGTTTTTAGCGAAATTGTCTATTATATATAGACATATTACTTGTTTGTCTAATAAGCTAGGCGCCTTTTTTATGCTTGAATCCTTTACAGATCAGTTTTAAGTGGCTTGACAAACAAAAATCATTCATTTAAAAGTGGTCAGGTAAAAAAACAGCTGAATGTCCACGGAAACACTCTGAAAGACCTTGAGAAATCCTGGAGACCATTTTTTTAAATAAAAAAAAACATCTGTCTCCATGGAAGCAAAATATAAACAACTTCAGGGTGACTGAAGACTTTTGTACAGTACTTATGCTGAGTGATTGGCAAGTTCATTCATTCATTCTGTTTTGAATTCTATGTATAAATTTCATTCACTATATATATGTTATCCCTCAGTATGATGCAAAATACAGTTGTATTACACACTTTTGGACTCAAGGTGAGCACTCAAAGCACTTTCAATTAAATAAGTGCTTTTTTTCTATGCCTAAGCACTTTTAACTTAAGGTTCACGCATCCATCACACCAAGAATACTTACCCAAAGATACTTGGGCATGCAGGCTGGTGCCCCAGCTGAAGAATCTGCTAAATAGTAAAGGAGAAGAGTAATATGGATGAAAAGTGTGAGGAAGAAAGAAGGAGGGAGCCCATTATCAAGTCAATTATTTTGTGGCCCCCAAAGACCCTTCACTTTGTCCCATGGATGAATTCAGTAATGCAGGGGAGGTAAAAGAGAAAGAGGTGGAACAAAGGAGGACAGTTCTGGTTAACAGCACTAGATAAATATCTGTCCATTCTTACGGCAGAGAGAGGACATCCCTGCAAATTTGGTAACACTTCTTTTTTAGGGGAGGCGGGAGGGGTTCTCTGCTACAAATTGCACCATGCTCAGTTTTGGATCAGGGCATTTCTCGTATCATCTTTTATTTGTTTTATCACTGACAGCACAACCTAAAATGAACTCCACATGAAAAATTGCTACCACTAAAGATAGTTGTTAGATAATGTTTGAGTTTTTGTCAACTGAAAAAGCCTGTAAAATGAGCACATAAAATTCCTCATATATGTCTTGTCAATTGGGGATATTAAAGCTTTATGGACAACAACTGTGTGAAAGTATGAAACCAATCTAATCCCAGTGCCTCAGCCTCCCAATCTTTATGAATCTCTCAGAGCGAAAAATTTACCAGTCCTCCTGGATGTTGCTGCCCTTTGCTTTCAAACGTTTCACATTTAAAAGTCCCTGCCTCCACTTTTATGAGCCCCCTCACCGTATTTACCTCATATAATGCTGTCTGCAAAACGTGCAGACCGTCACTCGCTTTCACTCGTTACAAGGAAAAAGAGGTGAAATACCACTTTGAAAAGATACACGAACAAGGCGGTCTGCATCAATTCAACTGCCCAATAGACCATGACCTCCTGGAGAGTGAAGCTGAAGAGCCAGGTTTGATGTTTTCCATAGTTTAAATGTAGCAGTTAAGTCAACAAGCCACCAGAAAACTTATAACTTATACAAATATATGGCAATGTTTAAAGGTTAGTCAGTCCTTCTGTATGACAATGTATTGCTAAATGTCAAATAATTTCTGTGTATTAATTCTGTTTTGTTCAACTAATTAGCCTATTTATCACCTCAATTTATGAACATTAGCATGACAGCCAAGGTTTTGTGGTTAACACTGCTAAACTACACTTTCTAAGAAACTATAGAATACAGTATCTAAAGTACAAGTTACTGTCAATATGATTTTTTTACTGGACATGAAAAGACATGGTGCAAATTAAAACACTTCAGACTATTCCAGCAAGTTATTAAAGAAGGGTAAATTAGATTTATCAGCCTGGTAAAAATGCAGGGTTGCAGTCAAATAGTCAGTTCTGGTTAGGAAGGTTCCTAACTGGGTGAAGTGACCTGGAAGTACCTGTGTGGCAGCTACGTTAAGAGCTAGTATCATTCTGTTACTGCACAGTGTTACCTCCTTAAACTTAGGATACACTGGATCTTTTATGAAAAGAAAGCCGATAATACTGTACTTCATGCTGAAGCTAAACACCATCCAACCATCAGGAAAATCAAAAACTCAACAGGGATCATCGTGTGATGTGCTTCTTCTTCTTCTACTATAAATAAATTGATGTGTCTGGTAAGCTTAATGTTGCCCTTTTTTAAAGTTACAGTCTTGGCAATAAAGTGACACGTCTTTCATTCATCTTTCATGGACATCTTCTATCAGGGTTAAGAAAACGTAGGAAAAAAGACAAAGGAAGTCATTATTTTGACTATTCAACCACAGCCCAGATCTTTCTAACTCAATGCCTCCTAGTTTGAGATAACCTTTGTGACACCACCCGGGTTATTCCGGAAAAAGCTGCTCCAGAGCCAGACTAAAATCAGTTCAGGAAGAATAGAGTGGGTAAATGGTTAAATGATGCAAGGAAAAACAGTTCATGCGCTTTTCTTTTCTGCAGCTTCACCTATCACGATTTTGACACGATGTTTTCATTAATGTCTAACACGTGACCCATAATGGGAATTTACTCGCAATTTAGTTTAGCTTCGTCTCTTCGAAAGGCACTTTTAATTATTACACAAGTCATGTTTAAGACTCTGTGTCCAGATGACATTGCCAGTAGTCCTTCCTATTATTTTACTACTGGTTATTTCACAGCTGCCCGTCGAGCGAGGAAAGATGCAGACATTACTGTTGACATTTAGTCAGGCCTCAAAGGACAGACAATGGCAGATTAGTCATCCTACTCCAAATTACGAGGACCATCTACTGACAACTTTTTAAAGAAGAGTCAACTTTTTATTCCACGGAAGACAGATGGGAGTCTGGCAAGTGTGGGCATAAGTGTAGTGCAGAGCTGGATTCAAAAAACTGTGAGTGGGTGCATGGAGGCGTGCGTGTGTGTGTGTGTGTGTGTGTGTGTGTGTGTGTGTGTGTGTGTGTGTGTGTGCTTAGTACAATAGAGCAGAACACAGTTCAGGCTGTCCCTCTCTGCAGCCTAAGGATCCTTCTGTCCACGCACATCAATCTTGTTACAGCACAACGCCGCCTCCCAGGAATCCTGGCCTTGTATATTTAAGACCTATCTTTCATTCTTTAAACTTTTCTCCTCCACCAATTCTTCTTTCACAATCTCATTTTCATCATCATTTTTTTATCCTCTCTTCTCTTTTTCTGTCTTACAGTTTCTCACATCTCTAGTCCAGTGCCACCCGCTGCTCTCTCTGTTTCAACTATTGCACGCTACCGCTCGTTGGCCCCTTCCCTCCCTCTCTCCTCTGGTCTCCAGGAGGTTTAAAGTTATTAAGGGTCACGGCTGCAAGCGTTGCATCATTAACGCATCTTGTCTGGATGTCAGCGTTGCAGTTTTCTGCTCGGTCCAATTAGTTTTTTAGTTAATCACCTAACCTTATTTTTTCAAAGGGTGTTTTGAAAGATCGGACTGGTGTAATATGGAAAGCAAATGTGCTTATCAATCATCAGCATTAGTTAAGAACTGATTAAATAGTCGGTGGCAGGAAAGCACAGAGGACTGCAGATTGGTTGTTGAATGTGATGGATGATGACATCTTGGTGAGAAGGAGAAAATAGAGATGTGAAGCGCAGCATGCAGAACGAGTACGAGGGATTTCTAACTAATCTTAATGCCTTTACCGATTTTTTGCTTTACCAGAACGAATGTTGTTATTAACTCAAAAATTGTGATTTTTTTTAAGACCAAGTCATTACTGAGCCTCTAGCACATACTAGCACACGTGTACTCCCTGTCACCGACACATGCAGACACACACCCGCGCACACACAAACACCATGAGCCCTGGGCTTCATCAACCAGTGCATATTTAACCAAGCTGGGGTCCATGCCAACAGTGTCCACAAACAATCATCAATCATGAGGAGCTACGCACAAACACTCACACATGCACACGCATACACACAAACCATCCAACCAGGTGGTCGACTATTGTCTCACAATGGCTAATTTCCGGACCAAATAAACACTCCAGTTAAAGACACTGACTGTGAGCGCTTGTCTTTTCTAATGAATCGCTTATTGACTAGCCTCCATTGAGGTGACTGGAAAGCCACTGGAGACCCGACCCCTTCTCTCGCCCTACAGGGTGACAGTGAAGCAGGAATGTGACAGCCCGAGCACTTGGACAATGCCGTCTGGTTTGAGAAGCTGACGTACAATACTGTGTTTCCATAGCTACCAAGAAAAAGAGAGAGGGGTGATGGGAAGAGGAGGGAGAGAAGGGCCTAGACTGCAAAGGAAAATTAATTTATGTACAAGGCCATGTCACAAAGAAAATTGCATTTTTCCCTTAGATGGGGACAGAGGAAGAAGCAGTTGTTAGCCCAGTGTGTGTGTGTGTGTGTGTGTGTGTGTGTGTGTGTGTGTGTGTGTGTGTGTATGCACCTGTCTACAGCCAGCCAGATGCCATCTCAGTAGATTGTGGGCAGAAGTGTTGCAGGATGTCAGAAGGCTCTTATTACAGAGGCTTTTAAATAAAACAGGCTGAATGGCTTGAACTAAGCTCCAGGCAATGAAGCAGGACACATACTTTAATGCAAAGTAAAGGGAGAAATTTAAGCAGCGAAAGCACGCTCTGGTTACTCCATACTTTATGTATGTGCGACCGTGTGAAAGCCCTTGCTCATTAACACCAGAAGGCAACAAAAAAAAGTGCACAGGAGCGCGCACTCTCTGAATACATCACTGTGTCATACACACAAACAGAAAGTGAGAGAAAGATTTTTCTCTTTTTTGTGCCATGACGACTCGTCTGAATTCCATGGCTCTCTAAGTAGGTCATGCAGCGTTTTCAGAGTTTCACTCCTCCCCACGCTGCATCAAAAATGCATAAATCCCTGCACATTCTCCTGCTAGCAGCTTCCCAGGCTGGCTATAGCACATCTTTAGTGATTCTAATCCCATCAAAGGTGGTTCTGCTGGTATGTAAACACAACATGGGATAAAAATGCAATCTCTGGCGGTTACATTCATGATGGCTCCTCGTTTTCTGGAGGATGTTTATGAAGTTATAGTGCAGTTATAATCCGTTTAGTGAATATGTGCCGGTGTGAGTGAGCTTGTTAGAAATGCACCGTTTAGCTCAAGTCCAGCTAAAATAAAAGCGAGAGAATTATTTTGGTTCGTATCAACAAAGCTGGGCTGGTTGGCGATGCTATCTCTAAAGACACACTCTACTGCCAGATGAGCTGAATGACTTGAATAGTGAGGTTACAAAGTGAACACTGGTGAGATAAGTGCCTGCATGCCTCCTGACAATAGAGGAGCAATCAAGACATGTTACCTTTGCACAGTGGGGCAATGTTACAAGGACTTTTGTAAAGGCTTTATTACCGTACATCCAAGAATTAAATTTAGGACACAAAATTCTACTCAAAGAATGTAATGTTTCCTTTATAAACGCTCTGAAAGCACATTTCATTTAGAGATTCACAGCTATGTTTCCTGTCAACCGAGCATTCTCTCCGCCTCACTCCGGGTATTGAGTTCATCCATAGATTAATAATTGAGTAGATCACAATTATAGTCTCCCTCTGTTACATCCCAATCTCTGACCACTGATCCACCCAGGGGACCACAAATGACAGTCATCGCCAGTGACTCTTTGTAACTGCATCACTGCATGCGTGTGTGCGTGTGAATTACTTAAAAGAGAGTAAAGGGCTAATTTTAAATTGCATGTAAGAAACCAAATAGAGGACAGCTTTTAAAGCAAGACTGGAAAAAATAAACGAGATAAAGCTAATCAATTCATCCAGTTTATTTCTAATAACTGTACATCTGTTTATAGTGAGTCTTGCAGTTTATGTCGTTTTGTTTTGACAAAAAGAGAGAGAAAAGAAAATCTCTGAAACATTTGCAATGTCTCCTTCTGAATCCTTGGCAAGCTGCTGCATAACAGGGAAATTTATCAGATGTTATGGTCGTTAAAGTCAGTCGGAAAGATGGCAGAGAGGATAGCCTTTAACACTGTGGTATTTCACGTCACCGTGTGCCCAGGTGATACGTGTCTGTCAGCTGCTCAGAAGCTCTACCCCAGCAAATATAGGCCCTAGGGGACCTGTGTGGGGGAACTGTGGGCAGACCCACAAGACCCACAGTGGGCAGCCCACTGTGGGTCTATAACACCTATTTTGTTCAATTCTGATGCTGCAGCTGTTACAAAATAGGTACAACAGTGAGTGTCTACAGCCATCTGTAAAACACAGTGGAGGCTCTGTCATAGTTTGGGGCTGCACGTCAGCCAGTGTTGTTGGCCATTTTTTAAAATTGATAAAATTCTGAATGCAGAAAAGTGCCTTCAGATTTTAATCCACCATGCAATACCATCTGCAAAGAGTCTGATTGCAACGACTTCTATTTTTCATCAAGACAATGGTTCCAAACACATCAGCAGTGCAGTAAAAGCACACCAGGATAGAAAAACACACAGTGGACCACTATTAGTCATGGATCGGCCTCCCCAGAGTCTGGACCTCAACATTACTGAAGCAGTGTGGGATAATCTTGATGGAGATGAGTATAAAAGACAGCCAACATCCACAGAAGAGCTTTGAATGGCCTTCAAGAAGCCTGGAGAATTATTCCTGAAGACTACTTAAAGACATGACAGAAACACTTTTCTAAGAGAGTTCAATCTGTGTTAAATAATAAAGGTAGTCATACCAAACATATATGTATATACAGTGGGGCAAAAAAGTATTTAGTCAGCCACCGATTGTGCAAGTTCCCCCACTTAAAATGATGACAGAGGTCAGTAATTTGCACCAGAGGTACACTTCAACTGTGAGAGACAGAATGTGAAAAAAAAATCCATGAATTCACATGGTAGGATTTGTAAAGAATTTATTCGTAAATCAGGGTGGAAAATAAGTATTTGGTCACCTCAAACAAGGAAAATCCCTGGCTCTCACAGACCTGTAACGTCTTCTGTAAGAAGCTTTTCTGTCCCCCACTCGTTACCTGTATGAATGGCACCTGTTTGACCTCATCATCTGTATAAAAGACACCTGTCCACAGCCTCAACCAGTCAGACTCCAAACTCCGCCATGGCCAAGACCAAAGAGCTTTCGAAGGACACCAGGAAAAGAATTGTAGACCTGCACCAGACTGGGAAGAGTGAATCTACAATAGGCAAGCAGCTTGGTGTGAAAAAATCAACTGTGGGAGCAATCATCAGAAAATGGAAGACATACAAGACCACTGATAATCTCCCTCGATCTGGGGCTCCACGCAAGATCTCATCCCGTGGGGTCAAAATGATCATGAGAACGGTGAGCAAAGATCCCAGAACCACACAGGGGGACCTGGTGAATGACCTGCAGAGAGCTGGGACCAAAGTAACAAAGGTCACCATCAGTAACACACTACAATGGCAGGGAATCAAATCCCGCAGTGCCAGACGTGTTCCGCTGCTGAAGCCAGTGCATGTCCAGGCCCGTCTGAAGTTTGCCAGAGAGCACATGGATGATACAGCAGAGGATTGGGAGAATGTCATGTGGTCAGATGAAACCAAAGTAGAACTTTTTGGTATAAACTCAACTCGACGTGTTTGGAGGAAGAAGAATACTGAGTTGCATCCCAAGAACACCATACCTACTGTGAAGCATGGGGGTGGAAACATCATGCTATGGGGCTGTTTTTCTGCCAAGGGGAGAGGGCGACTGATCCGTGTTAAGGACAGAATGAATGGGGCCAAGTATCGTGAGATTTTGAGCCAAAACCTCCTTCCATCAGTGAGAACTTTGAAGATGAAACGAGGCTGGGTCTTCCAACATGACAATGATCCAAAACACACCGCCCGGGCAACAAAGGAGTGGCTCCGTAAGAAGCATTTGAAAGTCCTGGAGTGGCCTAGCCAGTCTCCAGACCTCAACCCCATAGAAAATCTGTGGCGGGAGTTGAAAGTCCGTGTTGCTCGGCGACATCCCCAAAACATCACTGCTCTTGAGAAGATCTGCATGGAGGAATGGGCCAAAATACCAGCTACTGTGTGTGCAAACCTGGTAAAGACTTATAGTAAACGTTTGACCTCTGTTATTGCCAACAAAGGTTATGTTTACGAATAAATTCTTTACAAATCCTACCATGTGAATTCATGGATTTTTTTTTTCACATTCTGTCTCTCACAGTTGAAGTGTACCTCTGGTGCAAATTACTGACCTCTGTCATCATTTTAAGTGGGGGAACTTGCACAATCGGTGGCTGACTAAATACTTTTTTGCCCCACTGTATATATATATATATATATATATATATATATATATATATATATATATATACTTCCCTTATATGCTGTATTTCCAAGTGATTTTGCACACGTTTCAATAAATCACTGCACATGTTTTCCCATCACTGAGAGCCAGGTTTTTCACAGTACTGTTTCAGTACTGGGTGCAGTTTGAGACAGTGCAGGAGAATTATTTCTCGTATCATCAGAACCTTTTTTTTTTTTGCCAGTCCTATTAGATCCAAACTAAGTAAATGTTAAAAAGTGCAATCTATGCACACACAGTATTTCGTTGTAGTCCTGAAACGATGTATTTTTGAAACTCCAGTTGAAAATCAGAAATCCTGCCACAGCACAAACAATCACTGTCTTCCTGCCAAAGGTGGAGATAAAAGTAAAGAGAATATTTTTGGTAAAGTAGAAAACTACAGGTATCCTCTGGGGATTCGTATCTGTCAGAATATCAAAATTTAATATTAATAAAGTGCACAAATGCTGTCAATAAGAATACACTGTAAGAGGCTAGGCTTAAAGACAAGCTTAGGGCCAGCATCGAACGCCACCTCATAAATAAATCAAATAGTGCTAGCCGCCTTCAGTTTCTGTGCCAACAAAAGTCAGCAGGACTGCATATAGGAGAGACAGAGATGTGTGTGCATAGGAGGGGAATGAGGCAAGAGGGAAACATATTTCATATTTCAGTATTGTCCCTAGTGTGTCACTGATGGACAGTCAACACACACTGACACCAACAATGTCACACTGGGCACATGCTCTCAGAAAATTGCACTTTTAACTCCTAAAATATAAAATAAATAAGTATAAAATAAATATTAAAAAATATGTGTAATATGCACCTATTTAGTATTGAATTCACTAGATTTGTCTACATATCATCTTAGCAAACAAAGGAATCAAAGTCCTTTTGCATGTGCTGACATCTTGACCTCTGACCTCTCTGTGAATGAGAAAATAAAAATTAGAAAAATCAATAAGGAATCCGTTCCTTCCTCGGCATTCTTAGCCTTGCCTTCAATAAAGCAAGAGAAGATATATGATCCTGGATTTAGACATATGGATCTCTGCACTGAAATGTACACTCCACATCTTAAGTGACTTAGGGTACGTTCATACTGCAGGCGAAAGCGCCTCAAATCCGACTTTTTTGACCCTATGCGACCCATATCCGATCATGGTATGACAGTTTGAACGGCACAAATCCGATATTTTCAAATCCGATCTGGGTCACTTTCGTATGTGGTACTGAATCCGATACATATCTGATGTTTTGGAAAGCGACTGCTGCTTGAATGGTCTTGTCTCATTAAATCCGTCTTTTACGTCACTGACACATGACAGAAGCCAATTATCAGCGCCAGAGAAGACAAACAAGAAAGCATGGCGGCGGAAACTGGAGACGGAGCGAGTCAATGGACAGAAACTGAGGTTTTGGACTTGATTAGCATATGGGGAGATGACTCCATGTCCATATATACCTCTGCACGGAGGTAGCAGCCACTGCTCAAAACAAGGCCATTGTTAAAGCACGGGTTCTCTTTTTTCTCAGTGTCCTTCTTTCTCTAATTAATTTGTCTAAATTCTGTCGGTGCAGACTGTGCAGAAATAGACTGCTGCAACAACACCTGCTAGCTCTGTAGCCGCCATTTTTACTTCCGTAAACAGCGCGCGTTGTGTGTGACGTCTTCTTTTGCGCATGCGGGCTGCTTTGAGGGCCGCGAACTGTTCACACTAGAGCGCGTTTGCTGCCACATTTTATTTGTAGTGTGAACAACCAGAAAAATAAATCCGATTTGATCAATTAAGGCCTGCAGTGTGAACGTAGCCTTATTCTTAACATATTCTCCAGTAAGTGTCGCTCCGGACTGAACAGCCATCATATTATTTATTCAGCCGGAAATACTAAGTCTGTTTAGTAAGGTGGGGTCATATTTTGTGTTTTTTCTGTAGCTATATATAAATATCAGATCGACATCATTTTTTTCACACCTAAAATTTGTGACTGCACGACTGTTTCTGTATCATTGACAGCAATATGGCAATCTGAATCACTCAACAAACTGCAGATGCAGGTTGTTCGACATGCGGGAACAGGACATTAATAACTCACAGCAGTGTCACCAGAACATATTCTAGTCAATCAGAATGAAAGCACTTTTCAAATTTTGGCAAACGCTCTGAAACAGAAAGCTTTTACTCAACAATGGGTACAAAGTCGAGCCGTGTAAAACCGGCGTACAGGCTCACGCTCGGCTCTTGCGTCAGATAATGAAAGAAGGAACTGATGCAACTAGACAAAAACTTCACAGCTAAAGGAAAGGGACTGATGAAATGTGTAGATATTGTGCACGGCAAACAATACATGTGTCAGCATAACAATACCTCAGCTTGTATTTCATGTAAAAAGAACAAAAAAAGTCACACGTTTTCATGTCTTTGAAGAATAATGACAACCTTTATAGTCACAGCTAACAGCATGAGGAGGTAGTGGTCAGTAAAGCAAGCACAAAACATGCTATTTCAAACACATTGGGGGTTTTTTTTCACGCACTCCTTTTTTGGCTGATTTTTTAAAACTTTTTAAGCATTTTTTTAATCAGACAAAGAGCTTTAAAATACTTTTTAATGTTGGAAAGATCTTAAAGTACCAGAAAAATCTCTGAATCTCTGCTGTACTTCAGTGAGTGGCAAAACAGGCTCAGAGTGGTATCATCCGGATGATACCACTCTGAGCCTGTTTTGCCACTGTTTTGCCACTCATGCTTGCCACTCACTTGCAAGCATGCAATTTAACAACAATCCAAATCAGAGCTACGCTAATTGTTTTAACTGAAGACTGTTGTTTGCATTTAAGTCCAACATTTCAGCACATTACCTTGCAGAGCATCACTCTCTAAAAGCAGCCTTAGACTGCTCTTACAATAAGCCCCTGCATGCCTGACCACAGTGAAGGCAAATCAAAACTTATTTACATCTCAGGAAAAAGCCAGGGAGATATAATCTAATTCAGAGGGTGTTTTGGCCTGCAGGCGGAGGGTTAGGAGTCTCCTCTGGTTTGAATCTCCCAAACTTTTACAGCAAAGGCAGCTCAGCTTAATGAGTGTTGCTGAGCTCTGGTAAGCATGGGCTACCAGGCAGCTACAGAACACTCCTTCTCTTCTTCACCTCCTCTCTTGACTCCACAATGCCCAGTGGCTTTTTTTTTGTTTTGTTTCGCAGTGAACCAACAGCCCCTCACATGAAACCTGTCATACCAAGACAAAGAAGCAACATTGAAATAACGACACCTCAAGGGCTTGAACACAGTGCTCTGCTGCCCCTTTGTGCTTGCCACCTTTTCCTCTTTGCATTTCAGTTTGTGTACACACGTGCACCTCACGCTGTTTGCGCAAGTGAGAAAATCCGAAAATCCTCAACGGCAACTGGCCCGGGGGTTCACTCCTAATTGCCCCCACCACAAGTAAGGAGAGGAGAGGCAATCGTGTCAAAGTGACAGAATAAAAGACAAACACAAAGCAGACAAGCGCCACCGCAGGCAGCAGGGTTCTTATACTTCCATTTAATCCTCAGACGGCTTCAGAGCTACTATTTAAAGACGTGTTTAAAAGCCTCAACCATCTGTAATGGGCCTAAGTGGCATGCAATATAAATAGGAGATGTATGAAGCAGATAACCAAGAATAACCATTAAGGGGCAAAAATAATGACAAAAAACTGAGATTTTAAAAAGAGGAAAAAGATAAGAGGGGACACAGCATTACATAAAGATGTTTACTGTGTTGTTTGCTGCTTATCTGCCCATCATGTGTGCATGTGTGTGTGTGTGTGTGCGTGTGTGTGTGTTCCCCTCGTCGACAAGCAGTAATGAATAAAATAACAGTGGAGGAAGATGAACTGCTTCCTCTGTGAACTCATCAGGCAGACATTGGCATGCACCACTGAGTCCAACATGGCTGCATCTCTGCACCCCTCCTTGTGAATGTTTGCTACAGATGTCAATATGAAAGCACACTGCAGGTGAGATTATGGTAGAATTCATTATGGAGCACGTGAGATGTTCCTACGAATATGCGGCACGGGTGGATAGGAGACGTACTGTTGCATCATTCCTAACAAACCATAGCATAGAAAAAAAAATCTGTGCTGCTCAAAAAAAACTAGAGAAAAGAAAAAGACAAACAGCTTCACTTCTTCAAAGCGTAGAATTGTTTTCTTTCAGCGGCTCTTCTGACTTGCTGAAGAAAACATTCATGTTCTGCTTGCTGATCCGATCAAACTCAGAAGTGAAAGCTGCATTTAAATATGCATTCGTGCCTTAAAGCGCCATAAAAGTCGAACACAACGACACAAAAGAATCTGTGGCCGTTCCAGCAAGTTTTTTTTCACAAAGCTTCACTGGAAATACCTGCCATTCAGCTATGATAATAAATGTGGACTCCTGTGATGGAGGAAAAGGAGTGCAACTCTGGAGGTTCTTCTTTCATGTGTTTGATGTGTCTCCAGGAGGATGGCAATGCCCCCAGGGGAGCAGGCCAGGCCAGAAGGCCTTTGATGAGGTACCTCCACTGGGTTGTGATCGGATAAAACTGCTCGTGTCTCATTTTCACCCGCTCGTGATGCTATAGCTCTGATAGTGTAATGGAGTGGCTGAATATTGTAGGGGTTGTGTGCTATTGTACTGAGGACTGAGCTTAGCTACTATGTTGTAGAAAAATGTGTATTGTTGAAATTCAGAGCTATATGTTCACACTAGCGGCTTAAAAACTAAAAATTGAATATTGTAACTATATACCTCCCTTTTGTATCACATAATGATGCTTTTTCCATCTCGAGGTTACTTTACTAGAAAAAGCTTTAACAGAAGTACTGTGACGACATTCCATTGACAGTGGAGACTCCAAATTCTCATAGACAATCTCTGAGTTTTGCTGTGAAGGAGGCAAATGGCTGATACACATACAAACACACACAAACACACACAGAGACAGAGAATCCTTTTTTTTTTTAATGTGCTCTATGTCAGAAAAACAGCGTGAGGGTGGGATGGAGGACAGAATTAAACAAAGAAAAAAAATGTCAGAATGAAGGAGATAGAGTTCAGGAATGACAAACAAAGAGTGTGCGAGAAACAAAAGGTGCAAATAGTGGAAGGAAGCGTGACAGGAAGAGAACATGAAGAGAGAACGAGAAAACGAGCAAGGGAGGAGGCAGAAAAGTTCCATCGCTGTTGCGATAATGTGGGTGGAAGGCAGCGCGTGGGCAGAAACATGGGAGAGAAGAATACAGAGGGAACTGGCTCATGACTCTGTCTTTCTCTGACTCGCATCCGCTCATCCACAGAGATGCAGAAGAAGCACGAGGCTGCTCGAACTAACCAGTGGTAAGATAATGATGGCCGCAGTCACTGGGGTGGAGAGGTGATGGGGGTGGAGGGGAAACAAGGGGAAACTGTGCCACTGATTGTGTGAACGTGCATGCGAGTCGGTTGTTTTTCACAGAACAAAGAGTCATGTCAGTCACAAAGGAACAATCCCGCCCCTCACTTACGGCCCGTTTCATCATTGGTGGAAGCAATGAGATACTTAACACGTTGACACATAGACACATGAGCTCATTCACTTTCTGCACGCAAATACAAACACATGCACCCGAGCCATCTGATGTTTCTGGATGTCTCCACCGGTCGCCGAGGAAAGAGGGTTTTTTCTTTTTAGTCACATCCTGCTCGGTCAGCCTGCAGCACGTTGCCATGGCAACAGAGAACCTGTTGAAGGGGTTAACTGCATTGCTGGTGTTTAGGAGAAAGGGTTTTGTGTGACGGCATTTGCAGAACCCATGTGTTTGTGCCTTTGTTAAGCGCGCGTGTGTGTGTGTGTGTGTTGCGTGACGTGCACTGACGTGTTTTGGGTTCTTTTCTCGTCTGCGCGTTCTCCTGCGTGTGAGAAAGCAGAGGCTGACAGCAATGATAGAAAGAACGTGAGTAACAATGAATGAGCCCCCTCCAAAAAAAAAAAAAAATTGACTGGATGCTGCCGTCTCCATGGTTGCAAAAGTTCAAAATATTTTAAGTGAACCAACTCATCACGAAACTGCACACGGGTGTTTGTCACGCAGGCGCCGCCTGAGCTTGTTGCCGATTACCAGAAATGTTTGAAATGCTCAGAGGCGCTGGCAATTAGAGCCATGACTGTTATCACTGCAGCCCACTCTCGCACATATGTACGCACAGAGATCAATAATCTGACTTTGTGCACATGAAGCTGCCCACTCACTGTAACAATCGCTATCTGTAGACTTTAATCTGTGATGTCATTCCTTTGGAAAATATAATCACTTATTGTGAGTCAGCCAAAGGCCTGTATGCATTTCCAAAAACTGTTTGGACAGAGAACTGCCTTCTCAGAACTTGAGAATTGGATACGTGGCCATTATGTCTAAGAATAAATGCAGATAAAGACGTTAATTTTACACAATTTCCTCTGTCAGTCAGAACTGTTTCTCTGCCTTGTCCACACCGTAAACTTGTCCCCACGCTCGAACAGTGAGCTCAGTAACTGTACTGCAATATTCTGGCCATTAAGCTCCATAAACTCCATGCATCAGCCAGACATGAGGGAGAGATCATAACCAAATTTCCCTCTAAAGACACAAAAAAGGGTAAATTAATCTGCACTGTACTGTAGATGAAAAATGCATTATTATACCTATGCATTTTCAAAGCATAGAAGACTAGGGGGGAAAGATCCATGAAAATAATGTCCAATATTAAGAAAGTAAAGTGCTATCTTGCTAAAAATTAATCTTTTTATTTTAATAAAATTAAGCGTGGCTTGTTTGTAGCTGGTTTTTCTTTTTTGAACACGGCTGTTGTGTCAGCTTGAGCCAGCTAGCAACCTTTAGCAGAGTGCAAAAAAAAAGGCAGAAGCAACAGAAACCCAGGAGTTTCCTTTTTTTTTCTTCTTGTTGATTAAGTGTCAGTTTGTCAATGACAGGCCGTTCAACAACAAGGCACAACATTAAAAGCAACAGACTAATATCATGTTGGTTCACCTTGTGCCGCAAGAACAGCCTTTTCTACTGAGGCCTTGATCTCCAGCACAGATGCATGACTAGATGTGACATCTGGGAAATATTGGAGGGGTCACATCAACACCTTGAACTCATGTTTGTGTGATGTTCCACAAATTATTCATGCACAATCTGCAGGTTTGGAGATCCTCTGTCATGGGCACATTTTTTCACGCTCCCCGTACATCAACTTAAAACAAATGCTCATTTGAAATGATATCCCTTCCCTTGACTTTTTCACAAGTAGGTTCAAAAACAGTATGTTCATTTTGCCCTTCAAACATAAATCCCACCTACAACAAAAGAAAGCTGTAGCTTACAAGACATTCTGGGACTCGTGATGCCTGAGGTTGCTCTTTTTTGATGTTGGACGAAGTGACTGAAAATGCTTATTCTGTTGTTTGTTGCAGTGAAGTAATGTTAGTCACACACAGAGAAGTTTACCAGTCCCCAGGGTTAAAACATTCTTTATGGCCAAATGATGATGCAGGTTCAAAGTGCTGATGCTCTAGCTTCTCTCACATGCATATACTTGAATGCTATGTTAATGTAATCCTGTTCATTATACATAAAAGCGCCTTACAAAGAACACATGCGACACTATTTGGCATTAATGTTTCCAAGTGTCATTCTGTGCTCTATGGTGTCACCAGGTCTGGTCTCAGAGAAGAGCGAAGTCAGCCTAAGGCACTTAGTGCGCAGTATATCTGATCCAACTATGCATGCAGAGTGGGGATGCTGCAAGTGACTGTCTAATACAGTTGTTAGCATACAGAGATGATGAGCTTGGAAAGGGACCAATAATGTGTGACTGGAAACACGGACCATTATTTCCAGGCTGCATATACACAGTGGCAACCAATGATGTAATATCACTGCATGCTGTTGAAACCCTATATGAACTGGTTTTTAAAGCAGGCAGACTTCTCTGGCCATTTCTGTGGGTTAAACATGGCTGGTGTACACTGCACTTGTTATAAATAAACGGAAACATCTCAAAAGCTTTTCTCAGGGGATGTACAATCAGATGCATGACTCATACAAAGACACACACGCACACACACACAGAGGCATAGAGAGGGATCGATAACAATATCCTCTATCACAAATCATCACCAGTAAAAACGTTTCAAGAGAGTGTGTTTTATCAGGAAGGAAATGAGCCTACACAAAATGTGTCTCTGTGCACGCTATAGCTCCACGTGTCAAAGAAAATCTCTTCTTTTATTCTTTTGGTTTCAACTCGTCATCAAAACCAGCTCCGCGAGCTTGACGTCAACTGTTACTTCTGTTTTCAACTGTCCGTGAAAACTAAACCTCAGCTTCAGTCAAATCAAGTCATTTTATTTTTAGAGCGCATTTTAAAACAAGAAGCGTTAACACAACTGCTTCACCGCGAGCAGAAACGCACATAAATTGGAGGAAGTAAGTACGCCGAGCAACTAGAAATCTCTGGCAATACAAAAAAGCTGTAAAGAAGTACAACAGAGACAGACAAATAACTTTCTACTAGAATCTTTCTACAGTAAAAGAAATGGTGAAAAATAGATTTGGCTTTCTTCATATTAACAATGTAAAACACGCATTCAACACAAAACACTGCAGGTTCGCAGCTACTGCAAAGATGTTGAGGTCGACTGAAGCAAACCAATGAACCAATAACAAAGAATGACACTGAAAAACAGATCGCGGGCTCCATCTCCAATTTAGACTTGTCCTCTCTTTTCAGAGAAGGACGGAGACGAGCCGTGACAGTGATGTGTCCTGACATCCTACAAACAGAACCTGCGTCTGTCAGTACACGCACGTCTTCCCACGTGCGCGTTAGCTTATATGAATATGTGTGCGCACGTGGATGGATGCATGATTGTGTATGCGGTTTATTCATTTGGTGATGAATCACTAGGCTCTGGGGGTCCCAGCTGACTTCCTTTTGCCATGCCAGTTCCCACTGATCTTTGCCTCAGTCCCTCGCTTCCTGCCCTCAGTGTCTCTGTTGTCTCAAGAAGACACTTTGAATTATGAGGAATTAGAAAAAGAAGATGTCTGCCAAGGTGATTCTCCCCCATCCCTATTTAGTTTGACACCTAGCATAGACAAAAAGTGAAATATCAAAAAACCAGGAAGCAAAAACAGAGCAATACAGACAATAGCCTAAAGTGGAAATACACAACGAAGAACCAATAAAGCGAAACCATCAAGACTTGCATGCACGTCATTACTGTCAGCCGAAAATAACACAACACAAAGTATAATTATGAATAATAACAAGAGCAGCAGAGTTTCAAGTGTTGACAGCAGTAACAATAATATTTGAATTAGTAATTAAATAATTAAATAAAGGCAATGGTTAAAAAAAATAGGATAAAGGAGGGTTGTTAGTTGAATGTGTAAACATATTGAAGACGCTGTTTGAGCTGAGAGAAAAATGAGTTTGTTGTAAGTATATATATACATATATGTAAATATGCATTCCTGAATTGGATAAGCAGAAGTGAATAGGTGGATGGAAAATTTTACAAAACACAAGATCAAGCAGAGAAAGAACAGGAGAAGGCAGGTGGTTGAAGGAGGTCGATAAAAATGCGATACAAACAGAGTCTATGATACTGATTGACTGTTTTTAGTGAAATGCAATCTATTTGTAAGGATTTCCCCCCCACTGTGCAATACTACAGGGATTCTTCTGTGTTCCAGGTATGAGACTTAAAAGTATTTACAAAGGTGAGGATACGCAGGAGTAGGGTGGTAAAAATGTTGCAGAGTAAAAAGAACTGCAGTAACACAGAAACATAAAAATGGTGGGGTATTTACTGCTGGAATAACAACAAAAATGAGTGCCATGCTGTTTAGGATGAGTACTCTGTGTCAACTATTTGGTAAGCCCGACAATCTGCATGGAAAACATTTTCCCACCCCTCTGTAAGCCCTTTGGAGATGCCTCTTTGTGGCTTCGTCACAAGCAACTGAGTGCTCCGTTCCGACATCACTAGAGAAACAGGATGTTTTATCAGACAAGAGCCAGTGGGGACTTGGACTGTCTGCCCTCTGATCTGTGTTCTCATCAGTTGGGCCAAGCTGCTGGACTAATGGGCATCTGGGCAGATATTAGAGTGTTGTGCTAACTTAATGAGAAAACACTAGTTCCCCATACTCCTCCTGACAGAGAAGGCTGGAAGAAGGGGGGAAAAAACAATGAAGAGAGAAGAGGACAAACAGGAGGGCGCTAATTAGAGAGCATGAAAAGGGGAATTGTGAAGATATAAAAAGATGATGGATTTATTGTAATTTTTTAAAAGAGATTATTTTAACTGCGTTTTTTTCACAACCAAGATGATCTGACTTTGCGGTCCTTGTAGCTCTAGCAAAGCAATATTTTTTTTTCTGTTTGCAGCAGCCATAAATCACTAACACGCACCAGCATCCCTCTCTTTCTCTTTCCAGCCTCAAATCTGACTATCCACTTCTGGCTAAATTGTTCAGGTCTGATGAATAAACCAGTGCTGTGACTCTCAGCCCAGGAGAGGGCCGTGCATTACTGCTATGAAATGTTAAATGACTTGCAGAAGGAGCGAGGACTATAAAAGCAGCAGCATCAGCAGCACTTGGAAGGGGAGGAGCGAGGGAGGGGGAGCTGGCTGTGTTTGCTCTTCCTCTCCTCGGCACAAGTGTCAGCTGCGTTCCCCGTCTTTTTAGCCACTGGTGTGGAACGGGGCCCGGCTTGTTGGGGGTTTGAGCAGAGTGTGTGTTTGTGTAAGCGGGAAAGAGTTTTCGAGGGGTGTGCGTGCTTGATTCCGGCCATGTGTGTGCGTGTGGTGTAACTACAACCTCAGCTGCCAGCAAAGGGCCCCTCCGGCTGGGTTCAGGTGCGTGTATTATCTTTCGAACTCTTCCCTCTGTCTTCCCTCCTACTTTTTTACGCTGTTTTTTCCCCCTTACTATTTTCTTGCCTTTCTCGCTGTTTTCTCTCCTCTCTTGTGATACATTGCTCTGGGATACTGACTGAGTTAATGAAACTTGGGACTACGGCTTGGTAGGAACACGCTCGCCTCCCTCCTAACTGTCATGCCCAAGCACTGCGGGAGAGATCGTCTGCCTTCCACACACACGAAGAACAAAACAAAACATGCCCAGAAAAACAACACACCAAGGAAATGTATGATGGCAGACACACACAGACAAAAGAAAACACACTTTAGTAGCAATCCTGGCTCATTAGAGCTTTCCTATCTCTCAGCCCTGCAGGTTAAAAACACTTCATATTAGCCATGCTTCAAACAGCCATGCTGAAGGAAGAGGGGGGAGAGAAAATTTACAGATTTTCATTATTCATGTTTTTATGCAAAGGGCAATTTGCACACCCAGGGTATTGTGTGGAGAGAGATTATACACTGTATGTTATTTAAACACACAAATATGAGTATAGATGAAAGACGGAGTCAACTGAACATGCACGGAGCTACTGGCATGTGTATATAAGGTATATTTTAGCAGGAGATACAAAGGAAAGTCTAGTTAGATACTGGCGCTGCTACCGGGTGTACAGCCCTGTGCTTTTGATTAGGAAAATCATGTAAAGACACACAGGCAAAAAAAAAGAGATGCTGTGTTTGTGCTATAATGCATTCAAGTGCAACCGAGTAATAAGACCAAGCTTTGAATCATAGCTACACATATATATAGCACTACTATACTTATGGTAGTTGTGAGCCAGATGAATGGGCTTGACCAGGCAAGACAAATAGGGCTGTCAAATGAGGAGTGAGTGCGTGTGTGTGTGTGTGTGGGGTGGGGGGGGTGTGTGTGTGTGTGTGTGGGGGGGGGGGGGGGTTACCTTAAGGGAGGAAAGCCCCAGGAATATCCTTTCATTTCATATTTGTCCCTCCAGTTCCCCTCCACACATGAAAAATAGAGTCCTTCATCACTCTGTGAATCTTTGAAAGCATGAAAGAGGTGCTTGAACTTAAACCCACCTTGCTGTTTTTGGGCTATGTGGGATAAGTGATGAAGTAGAAAGAATTATTGTTGTAATAAAAAATAAATAAATAAAACTCTCGACTCAGTGCGGTCGTCAAAACTTGAATCCATCACTGGTATCGGGGTCCAAGGATAAATCCGCAGCAAATTTTACCTTTCGGGATGAAAACAGAAGTGCAACATAAGTATGGTGAAATGTATTTATATGAGACACTCATCGTAATTTCACATAAAAAAGACCGTTGTCTGGGGCTCGAGAAAATAACATATTTGAGATATCTCGCAGTTTGTCAGCCATAACTGCACAACACAGCGAGTTTTATGGCCGTGATAATAAGAGTGACAGTTTCAGCCTGTAGAATTAATCAGCTGTGTGAATGGGAGCCGTAAGGAAGTGTGGTGTCAACAGCTTCATTAAAAGAGAGCAAGTTAGTGTGACCTCCACTAACCCACTGACCAAAAGCCCCACCCCAGATGAAAATCTCATAAATTTTGAATGAAGACTAAAAGTATTCCTCCAGCTTTTTTTCTTATTTCTTCCCACAGTTCTCTCTTCACTTTGCTCCCTCATCCCTCTCTGCGTTCATGTCTCTCCAGCCTGTCTCATTCTAAACCATCACCCACTAATCTCACCGAGGGCCAAATCAGCAGATTAGAAAGAGAGTGATTCTCTCTCAGACTTTGCAAAGCAGTTTAATGCTCTGTTCAGAGAAAGTTAGAAGCAGATTAAATCCAAGAAATCTCTTTCTCTCCTTCCTTTTCAATCCCAGCACAGGAGCGCAGACACGCAACAAGAAACAACAAATGTTCCTCGGTGCCGACCAGCTGCTTAAAATTACCCAATTTAAAGGATGTTGCCAAGTGTTTAGTCGCATTCATTATTATTATTATTATCATTACTGACCTCTGTTGACACCAGAGATTGTATCTGCTTAATTGTACACTGGAAATGTGATAATCTCAGTTGGAGGATTATTATGTAAATTTAATTGCCAAAAACATTTTTGGGCGATCGTGGCTCAAGAGTTGGGAGTTCGTCTTGTAATTGGAAGGTTGCCAGTTCGAGCCCCAGCTCAGACAGTCTCGGTCGTTGTGTCCTTGGGCAAGACACTTCACCCGTTGCCTACTGGTGGTGGTCAGAGGGCCTGATGGCGCCAGTGTCCAGCAGCCTCGCCTCACCCACACCGCTTCAATAATGTTGAGGTTTGTTCTCTGGGGAGTCCAATCCGTGACTCATAGTGTTTCATTGTTTTTCTGTCTAGGTATGCTTTTTATTGCATTAGAATCTATAGGAACAGATGTTTTCCAGATGGTAAAATATAAAATTTATTCTCCACATTCATAATTTAATCCATTTGGAGAGGATCCCTAAAACAGCCCCAAACCATGACAGAGCCTCCACCATGTTTTACAGATGGCTTCGCCTTCATAGTTGCGGTGATTTGAATAAAACTTTGGATTCAAAATTTGGATTTATCAGTCTGTGAGAGCTGTCACCGATGGTTTTAAATCAAGTTCTTGTGTAATTTGGCCCTTTTCCCTGTTTCCTTTAGAAACGACTTCTTGGCAGCATCCTTTCCACTGAGACCATTTTTGTTAAAGTTTTGGCAAACGCAAGATTTGTCACATCTTTGCTGGATTATTTTCCTATTATTCAAGGACATGTCATCTTATCATTTAAGGATGCTCTGTGCACCATGCTAATAGTTCTTTGGGGTTCACCTTGTTCGTGCAAACATTCTATTTTTAAGCCTGTTAAACTGTTATCATTTTTAATAAATTCCACTAAAAAATGGGGGCTATAACATTTTGGTTTGTTTGTTTTTTGCTTGCAAACATATCTGTCATGTGTAGACACAACACTGGTTCATCCCTTGAGTTAGGTCACTATTAAGTCGCTTAACCAACAAAGAAAACAGTCTCTGAAAATGGTCAGGTACGGGACTGAAAATGAGGGAAAAAGCAGCCAATGTCCTTCAGTAAGTCTGGAGAACAAAGTCATTTTAAGAATTACAACAATGTCCGGCTGCCTGGAAGCCGATAAAAGAGGAGTGACTCCACAGTGCTCTCTGTTGCAGCTTAGATTCTTTCAATTTTATTTATATATACTTCTATTCTATTTCTATTTTGTTTCTTTTATTCTTAGTCTAGTTCTTTACAGTCATTTCTGTTTTTTAATGATCATTTATTTTCTTTCTCTTTTTATAATGTGTATTTTTAATAGAAAAAAATCAATTGTACAGTTAAATGCTTGGTTGTTGTTTTTTTTTTACTGTGCATAGGACATTAATGCTCTGAAACTGAAAACTCTGTATTTATTGCTTAATAAATAATCAGTCAAGACCTCTTAATGCCACCCCCTCTAGCAGTGACCCATGTGAACAAAAGGAGCATTACTTTAAAGGCATTGATTCTGTGGGTGTGTTAATCAATAGTGCAACAGGTTTTAACACCTAGTGCAATGGGAGAAGGCAAATATTTACAAAATGACACCACGGAGAGTGGTGGCAGCAAAAGGGTTGCATTAAGTCAAGGGTTAATCAATCACTTACATAATAATCGGGAAACATGACAGCATGAGGGTTCTTGGCTTAAACACTAATAATCTTGATGCGTGGCAGAATATTTCCTCCAGGCTGCTGTACAACACACTCAGCAGACATTCATCACTACCAAAAAAGAGGTGGCAGAGGGAAGGGCAGCCAAAGGGATGGATGGGGGTGAAGAAATTAAAGAGGGAACAAGGGATGTTGTAATACAAGTGTGGGGGTGTGGATTGCTGGTTGCCTAGAGGATCAAACACTGAGCAGGAAGGGTGATGGGGAAACGGTGGTCTTCAAAGAAGTGAGGGTTGTGTAGCAAGTGTGCGTATTTATGGGTTTTTAAAAAAGGCAGGTGTTTCTATGGGAACCTCGTCTGCACTTCTGTGTATTACTGCTCACACTGAGCGTACTGACATGTACTTTACATTCAGGAAAAGCGTGAATGCACACACAGCCAGGCTTCCTCTGGAGATTATAGAGCTCCATGTTTTCCTCTTTCTTAATTTTACTTTTCCTAATCCCGCTGTGTTTCTCTGCTGCTCGCTCTCGCTCTGTATTTATAATCCATTTTTAGATATTTCTCAAGTGAATCTGAAATGCAGAAGTAACTCATTTACATACAGAATATATTCCCCCTTTTCTGTGACACACTGAGCCTACATGTGTCTGTGCTCCTTTGATCTTACTTGAGATGCCTCTTGATCTAAATGAGACCGGGCATCATTTAAAAAGCCCCACACCTGTCGGTCCTGCTATTAATAGTACATTTCAAAGAAGAGAACAGTTCTTGTTTTGTTTTTGTTTTGTTTTTTCACACAATGCCAAATAAGAAAAATAATATAGAAACTGCTGTTCACGTATATAAAAATCCTTTTGTGTTTTTCCTTTTGTGAAAAAACTGAACCTACGCTTAAAGGCAGGCTTAAATAAAGAGTGTTCAATGAAGGACTGTCAATCTGAACATCAAAATGTACTTGGTAACGCAACCTCATCCATGTATAAAACCGGAAAACAGTGCAAGTGCATTTGCATCATAACTAAAATTAAATTAATTAAATGCATTTTTTGAGCCCGTTTTTTGGAGGAAAAAATACAAACAAAGAAAAAATGTGTATGTCAATATGCGAGGTGATGCATAGCTTCAATACCACGCATAACATGTAAGGAATACATCTCTCTCGCTCTCTCTCTGGCACGCACAGGCAGAGAGTGCTACTACTATAATTGTTAGTGGCAGATCCATCTCCCCGCGTTTCATTTTTTCCCTCTGATAAAGCCTGAGGAATAAACGCCAGCTCTGCAGCCATCCTGCTCATCCAGCCCCCACGCCCACAGTCCCTGTAGGTGGTGTTTTCCTCGCCCGCCTACCGCTCGCCCGTTACAGTGCCAAGCGCGACATGTGACAGTAGCAGCACATGGCCCTCCGAGCTCCCCCACCCTCCACCCCAGTCCTCTGCAGGCCTGCCCCCCTCCCCACGCCTGTCTGAGAACACCCCTCAACAAGCTCCACGCACTTGTCTTGTTTCTTTTCGCTCCCCAGCCAGCAACCCCAAATGACTACTACCTCAGAGGCACAGACAACCGTGCGCACCACACACACAGACGCATATCAGTGCAATTAACTCCCAAAATGACACACGGATGCTGAAATGTTGGAGAACCTAAAGCCATGTGCCTGAAAAGACAAGGCTAGGTGTGTTCGCATCAAACTGTTCTCAGATGCAAAAGTGTTGTGCCTCTGTCTGATTTTCACTGCCTTGTTCCGGCGCTGCTCTCGTGGCGTTAGAAAGGGGTAAACATGCCAGGTTGTGTTCATACCAGTCACATCCAGCTGTCGCTCATTTCTGACTAAGCTACCATCCTCCTCTCCCCAAAATCCTCTTTTCTCTAAACCGTCTTCACATCACATCTTCTCTCCTTTCCTCTCCTCACCTGTGCTTTTTGTGCTTATTACCCCACCATATCCTCCTCTTCTTCTTCTTCTTCTTCTTCTTCTTCACTTGAGATTGTGTTTTCCCCATTACTCAGTCTTTAAATTATTTCGATCGCTTTAACAACTGATATCTTATATAAATCAAATTTCAAACTGTCCAAGGGATGGAGTCACGTGTGTAAATAAAACATAATTTCCTCAGTGAGTCGAGCAGGATCTGAGCATTGAAGACATTCGGTCTCAAGTGTCGAGCCTGCCGTGTTAATATTTCAATTCCCCTCATGAATAAATTGATTAAATAGGCACTAACATTATTCTTGGTCTGCCTTTGTTGTGGTGGGAGAAAGCTGTGACATGCAACATGACTTCACCCAAAACTTTCTCTTCTAATATGTTCAGACTGAAGAGCTGTAAATCCACAGTGATTTGGGAGCTACAGGTGTTAAAATCTTCTCCAGATTTGCAATTTTTTTCATTATTTTGGGGTTTTCTTTGATGTTTTTAGCCTTGTTTTTCTTCCTTTCCTTTCCTTGTTTTGTTTTTGCATGTTTTTTTACTTTTGCATTTAATCACCAGAAAATTAAGCATCAAGTACACCTAATTTTGAATCTTTACCGGAAGCTCGATTGCCAAATTTACTGCACACCTGATAATCCTAGTACCACTAGCTTATTGGCACAGTGCTACACGACACACAGTACATTCAAATTAGTAGTTCTGCTTCCAGTCATGCCTTCCTTTGCCTCTCTCCATGTTGCCACCTTCTTTTCTCCTAGTATTAACTCTGTTCCTCTCAGCTTCGCCTCCATAAATTGTGGCTGGCAATGCTTTTTTTCCATCTGTCACAGCTTATTCCATGTACCATCCGAGATTAGAAGACCTTTCTTTTTCAGACATCGTTGGCATTTACCATTGCCCTCCATCAAAAAAAGAAAGAAAGAAATGGTCGCGAACCCGCAGTCCTTTTGCCGCCGTTGTCACACACTCTGCCTCGAGGAACAGCCGGGTTAACGCTGATTCCCTCTTCGATGCAACGTCACTGACAGCTTGAAGAGAGTATGCAGGCATATTTTAATATAATGACATTATAAAAACCTAGGTATGACCCTTTTAACACTTGTTTTTTAACAGTACAACTATTAAACAATAGCAATACTGTCATTACAGTGTGCCTCCTTTTATTTACACTCTAAGTCCACTTTTTGTTCACTTTGCGACAAGAAATTTAAAATGTGGCACATAAAAGCATCTTCCACAAAACTAGAGTGAATAACAGGAAAATCCACTGGCTAAAGTTAAGTAAAGTTAAATAGCGGCGTACTTGAGGAAACACGCACAGAAGGAGGCGTGTTGAACAAAAAAAAGCAGTGGAAGGCCCATTTTTGAAAATGCGATTCCTGTTAGCTTAAGAAGTCAGCATGAAGGCCTTCTAGAAATCAATAGAAGCTCCCTTGTGTGTAAGAGCAAGTCAACAGAGCAGCACAGAGTCGGGGCACACAGATAATATTTATGTAGAGGGAGGCTGCCAACAACCACCGGGGACCATGTATAATTCTGATTCATGCATCATAAAAGCAGTGATGTTGTAAATATGAGGCACGTTTACTTATTCAATAAGAATACACGCAGCAACAGGTCAGCACCGGAGAGTTGTTTAGCATGCCACCTTTAAATATTCATGCGCACAACCTCGGGATAGTGTGCCTTGCTTTTTGTAAAGTTCGGAGATTGTCAACGAGCGCACAAAAACTCGAGCACACGCTCATTCTTTCGGGTCCGTGCGCCTTTGTTTGCGGACTAAGTGTGAGGTTGTGTGATCAAGGCTCCAACATTACGTAGAGCAGACGACGTGCATCAGCTGCGATCACGTCCACCTCTACCTCTGCGGTATATGCAGTTAGCAGGTTTACCAACCTCACGAACAAACGCATGGCATGTGCAGAGCGCTTCCCCTACACGATGCCCCGTTTCAACATAATTTACATACATTCGAAAGACATATTACACCTTTTACCCATTTGTGTGCTGAACATTGGAAACAACTAATAAAACATACATGTTACATGTTCCTGTTTTCCTCTTCTAAGCCTCGCTGCAGGAGATCCTTCTGGTTTTAATGGTTATTTTAATTGCTGATGTTCCACTAGAATACTAATAAGGGTAGTAATTAGTGCAACATGAACTGTAGCTCAGTGTGGACATGAGTTGGTTTTTCCTTTTAAAGAGTCTGCAAAATGGAACTAGAGCCCCTGGCATGGAGAGGACCTTTAAAATTAGCATTTGGATTGTTTGGTTTACAAATTTTACACTGTAAAAACTACTGCAACTCCAAGAATGTCACAGTTGAGCGAACAGGCAGCTTGTTGCGCTTTGTGATAGCTCTGTCTATACGAATATAAACCCAGTTTAGCAGATCCTCCATCAATCCAGATGGCCCCTTGAATTATATCCTTTACTTAGAATAATGAAATCTCACTCACTATCCAACTGCTTTCTATTGAATTAACGTGATAGACATCCTTCCTTCTCACAGCTTGGGGTGTCATCAGCCTAACCAGCTATCCCTGTTCATTGGCCACATCAATCTAAGGCAATAAATGGTTCTGAAAGCCAAATAACCATCACAGCAGGAAACGCAGGAATGATACATGACAGGGAGATTCTTGCACTGTAAAACGCCAGTTTCCTCCCCGAATGAACTTTTACTTTTATGTCACTTCAGCACTTCGATTTATTGTATACCTTGGGGATTTAATTGCTTTACAGTATATGGCTGAGTGATTATCGTTAGTGATATTCACCCAAGATGATCATTTTTCTTTACAATTTCAAACATAATTGAAGGGTTTAATAAAAGATGGCTGACAAGGCCGGTTCTATTGCAGCATTGGTGAAAACCCCAGGAGTTCATTTCTAAGGCATTTCACTGCGGCTATGAAATACTATTGAAAAATGTCCTGTCAGATATCAAATGAAAATAGGAAACATTTAAAGGACTACTTAAAATGCGATTTAGCTGATGGTATATAATGAATGAAAGAAAAGGTGTAGGTGAATTCATACTGCCAACAAGCTGCCCGTTTTTAAGTCGTAGCAGAAAGGGTGGCAGCAGTTGTTCTTGGATGTTTCCCAATAGGAAGAATGGAACAGGCGTTCTGCCATCACCCTGTTTTTAGCCATGAAATCAATACACACGAACAGAAGAGCTGCTTTCTGGCAAAGACCGGTCTGCATTTGGATGGAGGCATGAAATCAGCATGGAAGTGAGAGCATCTAATCAGGAAAATAGTGTTATCACCAGATAAGACCGTCTGAGATGAGGCTTATTAGATTATACTATGTATATCCGCTCAGTCTATATTAAACATGTCAATTACCATTTCCTGATTTTACTTTTAAAAACATAGAAATATATTTAGATGTTTAAACTTTCTAAATCAATCTATGCTTATCAATGTGTTATTTAAGGTCTTTAGAAATGATGTGAAAAAATCTGCTGAAACTGTCGATGCATTAGTTGTTGTTCATCCAGCTTTTTTTAATGTGTGGGTTGTTGTTTTTTTAATTCAGCATCAGGATTTTGCTGCTAAGCTCTTTATGAATTAATATTATACATATACATATATTAATATCTAAAGGGCTTTCAAATGCTTACGCTTATACTTTAGTGTAAGGATTCAGAATATGTTCAGTGTTCAGAGGATGGTTTTTCTTTCAACTATCAGGTGAAGGAGGAGGTACACATAATCTAGGTCAGAAAGTGCATTTCATGATTGCACTCATCTTCTTCAAGTGCACTTCTTGAAGTACAGACTGAATCCTCCAGAGCATACTGTGGGGTCCTTTTGATTCTTGAGATTGCAATTTATTTGCAAGACGTCAAAAAGGCGCTAGTTTGCATCCTGCATATCCGAAGACATTTGCTCAAGTCGACAATCCATCGGTCCAGACAGACTGCTGATCGACGTGAGCATCACAGGAAACTCTAAGATGGCAAAGATACTAGTGTTTCTATCCCTTGATCACTGGTCAAATATTTGCCTGCATCTATTCGGTTTAATCACTATGTAGATTTGGTCCAAAGTACATCTAAGCATTTGGGATTGAATGCTAAAAAGCCGACATCTGTGGCTCTCAGCTTCATCACTAAAAATCACTTTCACTATCCTTTTACGTTATGAAGCATTAGGTTGCTGCTTAACACCTAATCGCACACATTCTGTCGTGATCGATGTGAGTACACAAAACCTGAACAAACACTTGACTCGAAGATGTTCCTGCAAGGTTCAGTTTGAGACAACATTTCCCAACAGATCGCGTCTGTGGTTTATTTTAGGCTCTGTATAAAGCCTGAGAGATCAACAGTTCTGGGCTCAGGTTTGTTGCACGTGTATGTTCATTTGTGCAAAGGAATGAGCCGACTGGTAAAAACATACACTGCCGCTCCTCTTCTCTCTATAACAACGGTAATAAAAGGCTCCTGGCTTACAGTAGCAGTTCATTAGTCAGACGAGCAACTGCGGGTCAGTCCAATCAGGGCCCCGATCCCATCTATCAGCAACAAGCTCTGTAACACTAACTGCTCTTTACAGCCTCAGTTCCTGCTCTATTGCCTGTAACATGGTTTGTTTAGCAATGTATTAACTTTTTTTTTCATTGCAACATGTAGAGCAGCCAAGAGCAACTTTTGCAGTGTAGCGGCAGTGTGCAATGGTGTGAGTAACGGTATGCTGTGTGTGTGTGTGTGTGTGTGTGTGTGTGTGTCTGTATGTGTGTGTGAGAGAGGCTGTGCATTGGGGTTTGTTTGCCAAATGGAAATGCTTAAAGCAAAATGCTCTGACAAAACACAATTCCACTGATACAACATAAGAAAGAACAATGTAATCTGTTTTGCTATTCATTTATCAAACTATCCATCCATGATGACACACATATGTGCACACACACGCACACGCAGAAACGTATACATGCACAAAGATTAGGACTGAGTCATAGCAGATAGAGCCTGGTTGGAAATAATCTCTTATCATCATTGCACAGCCTTTTGTGATCGCATACGACATGATTGCCTGCTTTGGATGGGCATGACAGATGTGTATACCATTGCTACTGTGCATGGGCACTTAGGCAGAGTGGCTGGGAGTGTGTGTGTGTGTGTGTGTGTGTTTGTGTGTGTGCGTGTGTGTGTGCAGGTTACATCTGTGATTCTACTGTCTGTTGTTATCGCTCTTGGCTCACAATGGGCTCACCAACTGCTTTTCACTAACAGGGCCCAGTAATCACGGATGGGGAAATAGTATCCCCCATGTGCGGACGGCAAATGGACAAAGGTCTGATGTGTATCAGAGACTGCCGAGCAGAGATGTGCAGTGTGGCACGTGGATGCACGCTGGAGTCCGCTACCTGAAACAAATCCCGACGGTTACATTTTCAGTGCTCATTTTCAGCACATGTAATAATTCAAAATGTAATTACATGAATTACAAGAAAAACATGCCGAACCACAATGTTTGATGGCCACAAAATATAAACTGCACACAAAAGAAATGGAAGCATGATATATTGTTCAAAAAGCTAATATACAATACTGTGCAAAAGTCTTAAGGCAGCCCTCGTTTATTTATATTTTGCTAGGAAAATAGAGGAAAAAAACTTAAAATGTGCAATCATGAATGGAATTACAGTACATACGACAAAACACTTTGTTATTTCTTCAAGTAGTCTTCAGGAATAGTCTTCCAGGCTTCTTGAAGGGCATTCAAAGTTCTTGAAAGACCTCCAGAAAGGCTAGAGAACTATTGCTCACAACTGCGAAAATTCTCATAGTCTCCTGTATGTTACAATAATTTGTTCTCCAGAGTCATCATTGCAATGTATACATCATAGAGTTCAGTTTTCACATTATTGTTTCATAGTTTAATGGCATTCTTTAATTGCTTTTCAACAGTAGTAGGCTTCCATTATAGGCTCCACTGCTGTGTTCTACTGGAACATTTGTCCTTGCAAGAAAAGCTATGTGAACCATTGGAGAACAACAGTTACTCACTAATATGTTTCGTGATGGTATCACATGGATAAATAATCATATTGTGTGGAAACAGATGGTATTAAAATGCCAGATTGATGGTTTAACAAGGTGTGCTGAGCATAAAGTCAGACAATTCAATGTCATATGGGCAGCTCTTCTTTCTCTTTGGCAAGTCGTTCTCTTATGTTAACATTATGTTAACAGGTTATGTTGAAACTTTTGGTTTTCAAGGGTCTAAAAGTGCCACATTTTCTCTTATCTTTTGATAATAGACTCCAACAGTAACAGAGATTCTCAGCTGAGAGAATAGCTTATATCCAGTATGCCAACCTGTTGAGCCATGCATTAGTAAGGGTGTGGTAAATCAATAAGATCAATTTTACTTTGATTTGGCAAAAAAAAAACCAAAATGTTTTTAATATTGACTTCATGACAGTATCAGACCTAAATGCACTTCTTGAGAGATAATGTTTAAATGGATCCAGTTTACTGTTTCAGAGCTCTAATGTGCAGCTATCACGTTAGAAATAAACACCAGCACCGAGAGTGCACTGGTAAAATCAATATATTAACTTATTTAACGAGACTGATAATCTTCCACTGCGTCGCTCTCTTGCTTTATCTGCAGCACACGAATTACTGTTTTTGTTTTTTGTGGGAGGGGGGGTTTAAGATCCTTTATAACTGTCCATGACCTGTTCCTTTTTAATGGACTATCAGCTTAATTTGTATGGAACATGATTCAAATGCCCCCTTTTATGTGAGAGCCCGAAGCAGAAAACTCGATATCCATTATCTGTTATTAGGTTTTATGCTTTGTTGAGCTAGCTAACGCAAAGCAAAGCCAAGTCGAACTTGCTTCATAGTACATAGTCCTGCCCTCTTAACAATAACATGTTTTTATATTATCTTTGTTAGTGCAACAGCAGTTGCTGATCAAGTCTAGTGTGTGTGTTTGTGTGTATGTGTGTTTGTGCAGCCATGATAGAGAAAGCCTGCAAGACTATCTGCAAGTGTAGATGGCGATTAAGCAAGAAAGGCTATTTATTCTTTGGCGTGAAGTGGCTGAAAACATCCACCTGTATGAAGTCACTTTCTCATTGGGGGCATACTTTAGGCCAGGTCACACGACTGTGTACCCACATGCGTGCATCTCCTCCCAAGAAGCAGGCAATATTTTGTTGGCTTTTTGGCCAAGAATTACACGAGCTTTAATGTAATTACAGGAGCAGAAAGGACAGACTCTCTCTGCTTATTGCTCTTTGCTGGGTCCCCTTGAGAGAGCGACAGACAGGAACATGCACAGAGTATTTGTCCAATCTCTAATGACAACAGCACACCCATTCCACGGTAATCCTTTCATTTCTGTCCACTCACGGGAGAAAGACAGGGAGGTGAATGCGATGTCTGTGAGTATGTGTGCGTACGTGAGGGGGTGGAGGATTGATGAGGAGTGAGAGAAGCGGACAGTGATGGAGTGAGGGGATGGAAAATTTGCAGGATTGAGGCATAATAACAGCTGACAAGGGCGATATTGGGCAGAACACAAGTCATTATTTAAGAAGGTCATCTGCAGTAGTAGGACCTTGGTCACGGTCTGCTTTTTTGTGGGGGTTAAAGACGAAATAATTACAAGAGAAGGGATTTTATGTGTGTCACCCTTGCATACATACGAGGCCGTCTAGTGATGGAAATTCTCCAGACGTGCCGCAGCAAGAAACCTCTCTTGGGGTTGGTAACCATAAGCACGCAAACACATATTTTCCTGGTCCTCTTTGGAGGTCTTGTTTGCAGAAAACGGGATCAATAAATAAATTAGAACATCTTAAGTTTCATTTGGAAACCTAAAAAGTGCAGAAACCATCGTGCGCATGGCACATTTGGGAGCTAAGAGTGACTTTTTAAACAGTTTGCAGTACAGTAGCAGATAAACATTTGCTGTGCTAATTGCCTGCACAAATAGCTTGGCTGGTGATCAGTGGCAACTTTATAGATGCACCAGCAGAGGCAGCCAGACAGACTGACGTAGTGTTGTGCTCAACATGGCAGCAGCCATCTTGTCAGTATTTTCAGCAGCACTGAATAAAGATGAGAGATTTTCATCCATTTCCCAGCTCTTTAAACTTGTATTTTTTTCTCCCGTTTATCCGCCTCACGCTATATCTCCCTTAACTCGTCCTCCTCAAGTCACCATTTTCTGCCTCTCCCACCTCCCCATTGATCCTCCCACCCGTTTTCTACCTCCTGGATGATATCCCTCTGGGTGTCCGTCATTCAGCTGTACGGTTTGTACAGAAATTGTTTGTTTAATGTTAATGGAAACCAGATGCCTGGTTTGCCACCTTTTGGAGTCATTGTGCATCTCAATGACAGTAGAGTCATTGAAGAAAGAAAGACAAAGATGAGTAAGGGGGGCATGCCAACAGATGTCTCATCATAGCATCTGCTGCGAAAGCACAATAGGAAGGCATAAAGAAAGGAAGATTAAAATTTGACAATGACAAATTAATTTGAAAACTAATTGATTATCACGAGCTGAATTCATTAACGCTTTTACTACACCACCGCTCTGACTGGCTGTAATTAAGATGCAGTGAAGTCAGAGCGACGTATGCAGATTTAGATGCTGGATTCATTGTTTAAGGTGACACACAATGCTAGAGTATATTTAGATATAGCGACAGATCATTATTGGGGTTTAGTGTTTTTGGGTTGCCCACATGCTTGCACTGATATATACTCGCATATGCCCATTTATGTAACACCAAAATGACTGCACACAGTACAGCACAGTCCACTGACCACACCATCAACAATCTTGGACTAAAAATAGGCTAATTGGCTCTATATGTTCTATTTCAGTGTGCTAATAAAGATCTAAATTAACAAGAATATACTTTTAACAATGTGATGCCTGATGCCTTTAACAGCAGCAGTTTTGCTGTGTTCTATTTCAGTGGAAGGCTCCAGTGTAATTGCCTGATTTTAACAATATCAGCGCGGGGTGATTCAGTCCATCACCATTCGGTCAATCACGTTCCCCAACCACAGAGATATTCACATAAGTACCTCCACCCACACATCCAGTGCACAGACTATTTCCCATCCTTTCCCCAACCTCCAGCAGCACTCAAGTGCAAACACACATTCTGATTGCTTTGCAAGCAACCAACAGGACTTGCTTAGAGTGCTTTTACAATGGAATTACGCCGCTGCCTGTCACGTGATTAGCCTGATTGGGTCAGCGCATCGGGCATGAAAGCAGCATGAAAGCGCAGGCAATATATACAAGACCGTGCAAGCTCTCTTACGCCATCAAATTAGCAACACACAAGCGCAAACAATAAGAATCCGTCAAACATGCTTTAATCTGCACTAGGCAAATGCAAGCTGCTTTCTCTAATTTGTTTTTGCCACACTTGAACTCGCTCATTGAATTTTAGTGGTCAAAACACCAGCAATGTCAAATACAGCATTGTGCAATTAAGACATTAGAAAGGAGGTCTATGTGAGGCATTGTACCAGATAAAAGAAGAAGTCAAACAGGGCTTTTTTTTCTCTTTGTAAGCTTTGGAATAACATCTGGGAGAAGCAGAAAAGTGTGGTCAAAAGGTCAGGTCCACTGTGATTAAAAAGCGTTGGTGTATAAGAGATGGGCACAGGGAACAAGTAGTTCTGAACGTTCTGGAGTGTGGATGCTCAAAAACCCATTTTTTGTTTAAAAAAAGGCATTCTTTATTGTCATTCATGCAAACTTTGCATCCTTTGACAAATATTTACATTAATCATTCAGTGTATTTAAGATGCATGGTACAAAAAATTTTTAAATGATTCTTTTTAATGAGGTTGGGTTTTAACTATTCCCTAAGGTACTAGCAAGGCTTTTCCTGGCTCACAGTAGGTCCTTAGGGGGTAATAACATGGTAGTAAGCATGATTCTAGGGATAACAGACAATGAGCCTGTTATCTTTCTTGGCAGAAATCGTTCCATTTTCTTATTATTTCCAACCATTTGATAGCAAAAAGTACAACAGGAAGGAGACTTAAATCTGTCAAGGAAAAGCCCAGATTGACGTTGCATAACTCGGTCTGATGAACCCGCGGGTCCATTTTTCTTTTTCCGGAGATGAACAACACTTCATGTCTAACTGCTCAAGTGACTACAATATCCTGACCTCAGGCAGTGCTGCAGGGGTGCCAATCGACAACAGCCGTGACCATATGTAGGCGTGAATGCGCTACATGCCTGTTTGTGTGTTTCATTTATGCGAAATATTCTGCGTGTACTTGTGTGTCACAATATCTGTTGTAAAGCTAGCTTCGGGGCGCGTAAAGAGCCTTTCATCAAGAAAGTTCACATTTGCTATTTGTCTCGCTCAAACCCTCCAGGCCACTGGCAGGCTGACTCAGACAAAGGTCAGCAATTAATGCTCAGATTTGGCATATTTATTAAACTGTGACCCATGCTTCTTTCATTTTGTTAAATCACAGTGTGAAAACATTCAAATAAAGAAAACACTGTGATCAATTTCTGAGGGGATATACGTAACACAAGATCTTTGGAGCCTGTTACAGATCTATTATGCATACCTCATTACATGCAGTAATTGCTTTCTCTCTTTTTTTTCCCAAATAGCCATTAAAGTACTTGCCTGACAGAAACAATGCAAACAGCATTACATTAGGATCCAATATGAATTAAGAGGCTGGCCATTTCCTCTTCCTGCACAGAAGATGATATAATCCTATTTCGGGATCTCCATCTAACAGCCCTACGCATCTCTTTCCCTCTCGCCTCACTCTCTGATTCTCCCCTGAGATCCTGTTCGTTCTATGAGAAGGGCCGCTGCGCATTGATCCCCACTATCTGTGTCGGGTCAGTGAATACAACCACACTCAGCACTTTCTATATGCCTAGAGAGTGCCAGAACTGCCACATGCTGCTTTTCACTGCTCACGCTGAACATTCACCCTCTCCCAGGAATGGTGACAGGCAATCTTTGCTGACCCTCCCAGGTCATCACTAAATGCTGCGGGTGTCACACATTTAAATAACACATGGCATACATCAGACCCCTTTTGAAAATACAAGACTTTTAAAGGTGGAACTTCATTTGTATGTGTAAGGTTATTATACAAAGAATCTTAAAGGTGAGTTCAGCGCGTGAAACAGTAAGTTCATTGGATGGTACTCTAAGAGGCTCTTCCCCCCCAAATAACTACAAAAATAAATGGCCAACACAACAAACAAAGAGCTGTTGCTAAAACAAATTTTCCTCAACCCCACCAAGAGTATCAGCATTGAACCAGTTCACTTTGACTCAAGACCTATGCTTAGCAGAACAGTAACCTCCATTATGAAAATGGCTTTTCACTGAAAACGTAACTTCTTGTGACAAAATGACAGAATGCCTTACACACACTAAGCGGGGGGTGGGGGTGCTCAGCATCCCGTGGACAAGACTACTGTACTGTGGTTTCGGGCTCGCCATCACGAGCTTAAATGTGACATGTCGCATCTAGCCCTCTGAGAAGAAAAGGGGAAGCGGCTTATACTGCAGCTGTGTGCAGCGTCTCTAAACATAGGTCACTTCTAGCAGTTACAGGAGGCCAGCAGTATTACATGAACAGAAAGTCATACTATAAATAGCTGTATACTGTATGCGGTGCACTGGACACGGTCAAGATGCGCATCTCAAACTGCAACAAACTCGTTGTCGTTGTGTTTGTACTGATGAGTTGACTCTTGGCTGTAAGAATATACGTATCATAACGCAAAGTCCAGCGATTAATCTAGAGTTCTAAGTGTGTATGAATGAACTATTTCAAATTCACAACGCTTCACTTAGAATTTTCACGGTATTAACCTTTGCCTTGTTGATTTTATAGCTTTTTGTCTCATACGATTCAAGCTGAATAAAAGTTGTCACTGCAATTCAAAAACTTTCCACCACCGTTCTGCTAAAATGGGATATTTTCCTGAGTGGCCCCTCTCAAGGGCCTGTCACTCATCCTATAAGCCGGTGAACTAGCGTAGCTTAGCCTAGAACCCTTTCATTGCCCAAAGTCTCCCTTCCATCCTCTTCCAGTGCCTCCTGTCCTCTCCAAAGCTTTGATCCTCTAAGCCTGCAGAGTTACAGTATCAGTCCATGGTTACACTAAAAATCCACACTCACACATCTAGCTGCAGTAAAGGACCAACTCCTGCTCCACCGCTAAGCCTTCTAGTTGATATAATCCATCCTGCTTCTTTTCTACCTCAAATGCTCTGTTTTTTTTTAAGTAATGCTGTATTTTCATGTGAAATTGTCTCAGCCTGCTGAATTGTCTGTGCTGCTGAAACATCTCAAGAGTTGGCTGTCAGTCTGATCAGACTAATTTAAAACCACCAAGACAGAATATCTGCTCTACTTCCATTAGCTGCCTCTTCAATCCACCAAACACTAGCTCACCAGCCTCAACTCTGCGGCCTTTTACTGCAGGACAGCTCTTGAGTGCCTCACTGTCATCTACACCACCACCACCCACCTCCACACTGCACAAGGATGGACCAGGCCTGCTCAGTTAACCCATGGCTCCACTGACAGGGGATAAAGGGATAAAGAGCCTGTGCTCGGGGACTGATTACTTACATCTGCCGGGCTAAATCCCAGTGCCCACACAAACACAGACACATGTGTACAAGCACAACGCAGGCACACACTTGGCCTGCTGCTAGCTGCAACAAACGCACTCATGCATGTATTATTTTCTGACATAAGCATGTGCTTGGTGGAAAGTTGGGTCCATCCCTTTGTTTGTGAGTGTGTGTTTAGGTCATTCGTTTGTGTGTAAGTTAAAAATGATATTGCAATAAATGTACAATGAAAACGCATATATAGGTAATAGCACAACCATCACGAATGTCACATTATTGGTCCTATAAGCGAGTCAGCGGGTGAAAGCAATATAATCAGCACTACAGTGATATCCCCCTCCCAGGCAAAGGTCTTCTCTAGCTGTACATGCTTATTATTGTTCCGACACAAACAAGTGTTCACAAACAATAATGGCATCTTACATCTTCAGATGTTAGTGGAATCATATTTTCCCCAAAGTCTCAGTTTCTTTATTTTCTGCAAACATACAATAAGAATATTCAGTAGCGGTGATATGCTTCAATTTGCACTTGGCCTCTTGTTTACTTTAACCACGGCGTCCTGAGCCACATGATTCCACATGTAAATATACTATAAGCTATTTGGATGGCATTCTTTTTCTCTCTTTTTTTAATTTTATTTTTTCCTAGTTTTTACAACCAAGGATGCCTGCAGTCTGTTAGCAGCTTAACAACACATTTATGAGATCTGCTCTTAAAAGAATATTACAGAAGTTTCACTGCAGGCGTCTAATAGTCTTACTTAGTCGTTTTCAAAAACATGACCAGAACTTGGGAATTTCATTTGCCCCATCTGGGAAAACCACCCTGAAATGCCATTGGGTTTTTATAGAGCAATGGAGTTTAGCCTTTGGCCACAAAGTGATCAAATAAAAATGTTCTCATGCCTTCCCAGTATTAGAAAGCTGGCATCACTACCAGACATTTCCAGCAAGCATGTGTCAGGCTGGCCCACTGACCTCTTGCTTCCAGCTCATCTTTCTCTCCAGGGGAATAGAAGGAGAAAAATCATAACTCTCATAACAGCACATTAATCCCAAGGTCTGAGCGCATGCCGCCTCTGAAGGCTTACCCCTGTCAACAGAGATGCGCGTGCTCTTTCACATGGACACACCTGTGCCCACACGGTAAGGAAAACCTGCTGATTTCTAAGGCAGCGGGACAGGTGGCATAATAAAACAGATCTGGCTCGACCTATAAAACAGATAAATAGAGTTGCAATTGATTCAACCTCTACTTGTCTCGCTGAAATTCATGGAAATTTGACAAACTGTCAAGGAAGCAGGTTGATGGTAAATTAAACCCCGTGTTTTGAGTGTGCGCTCAAAAGCATAGATGTTACTTAAGCCTAAAGGACCACTATACTGTTGAGTCAAATAACTGAAGTGTAAATAGATTATGGAGAACAAGCTATTGTCTACACTTTTGGCAACTTCAAGAGGACTTCAGCTGGAGTTGTTAGCGTTATCAAATAAATGGATCTTAATTTGGAGCTTGAACACTGTGATGTTCTGCTCTTTTCAAGGGTGCCAGGATTCAGGAGAAATCGTACAACCAATTACCGCCATCTTCAGGCACGAGGAGAACCAGCCCCTTTAATCGTTAGAAAGCTACACTGATTCATGACTGAAAGCCCGCTTATAAAGTGGCCACTGCAGAAACAAAGATCGGATGCTGTGATTTTAAAAAAAAATTAAAATAAAAAAACGTTAAATCACTGGTTGATGATGGCGAATAGCAGAGATTGCAGTAACCATTAAAGCATTGAAAAGTGTGCCTCTAGAGTACCCAGATAAAGCAGAGCCTTGTGATGGCACCTTGCATTTTAAATGCCCTATCAACTACCAGCGACAGCAGCTAAAATGAGGAGGACGAGGCAGACACGTACATCATGTTCGTGTGTGTGTGTGTGGGGGGGGGGGGGGGGGGGGGGGGGGGGGGCCACACCTACAGTTGACTTTTGCGCACTGAAGAAGAAAAAACACCTTCGCCAAAACCAACGACGCTTCGCAGATGCCAAGCATAATAGAACCCCCTTTGGAGGGACACTCGGTGGAGCTCTGCGGGGCAATGCGCGCGCCATACACACGTGCACAAGCTGACTGTTCGCGCGCGAACAGTCAGGCAAATACACACATACAAGCCATATACAAATGTTTCAAGCACGCCCGAGCCAGCCGGCGGCAGCTTAGTGAGCAGATTTAGTCTGCATGTTTACCTCGGTGTCGTATATTTTGGTGATGAGTGAGAACGAGTACTTCCCGGACTCCCTTATGTGTTGGATGGCCAGCTGAACCGCCGGCTCGATTCCTTGGCTGATGCTGCTCATCAGGGCCGACTCGTTCATGGGCATAAGAACCATTATGGGCAAGTTTTCCCCGTCCCTGGTGAACCAGCTGTTGTCCTGTCCGTGTTTGGTGCGGTCGTTGCACACCTTGGTTAGAGCAGGGTGGAATAGCAAAACAGAGAGGAGCAGGCATCCCGTCGGGAGGAACATCTCCCAGCCGCTGCAGTCCCTCCGGGCTGGAGCCATGCTACTGTGCAGGGTGACCAAATGAAATCCCACCGTGCCCTCACTGCTCGGGCATTGCAAATTCGGGCTCGTCCGGGATCCTCACGCGCCCGTCCGTCAAGGAGATATGAATTCAAAACAACAGACGCAAAAGCCGCAGCAGCCCCTGCAGTGGGCAAACTCGTCCCGTGGATTACGACTGCAAACTGAGAAAATATTTCTACTGTGTAACAGTGCCTCTGTGAGAATATTCCAAGGGCGCAGAGATTCGCTTTGCAGAGGGAGAGCTACTGCCTCTCGGTGTCCGTCATCCAAACGATCTCCTGTCCAAACAACCCTCTCATTCTACAACCCCCCCCTTTTCACCTTTAATGTGAACCACTTGTATAAAGAACAAAAAATGTTCTGAAGGATGCCCCCCCTCCCCCCCTAAAAAAATAATTTAAAAAAATCTGGTAATTTTGGGATACAAATTAATCACTCGTGTTGACAGTTCTTGCAGATACAAAATCAACTCCGAAGTAAATTCCCAGCCAAGAGATGCCAACTGTGGGCATCCCCACCAAATACGGCGCTCAGGCGGACAAATGTCAAGATAAGGGAGGGAGATGGGGGGGAAAAGACTAAAAACAAACAAGGCTGATGCTGAAAGCTTGACCGCAGAGGTCCGGGGAGGAGATGTCGAGAGCGTCTGCGTTGACAGCCTGTGGGACTGTGAATCTCCTCTCCGATGGTGCGTCAGAGAAGCGCTGAAGCCTTTGCTGCTGCCGCTGCTGCTGCTCACCGTACGCGCAAGAGGGAGCACTGAATGTGGAGGAGGAGAGGAAACGAGAAAGGGAAGGGGAGGAGGGTGAGACGGATATACAGCAGCGTGGTGGGAAGGCTGCATAGGTTTTATGCAGGACAGACTCGTCTGAGGCCTGACAGCCGAGGGTGATTTACTGGGCTTTTACGTCTAAGAGACAGGCCACATGTCAGACATGCATGGAGCAGGCCAGTTAAAACCTATGAGGTGTATGCATGTGGAGGCTCGTAGCTGTGAATTGTACTGTCACAAGTGACATCAAAAGTAATTCTTATATTTTTAGTTACTCATTAGGAATGCCGAACCTCGTGATATGATGGCGTCAGCCTGGAAACCACTGATAAACAAACAACACATACAGAATCTGGGATGGGTGGATGGATGGATGGATGGATGGACATGTTAAACACAAACACAGCAACCTGGAATTAGTGGAATATCTCATAAACAATTTGACCGCGGAAACACAAAAGGGTGTATGAGGATGTCCCATGAAAAGTGAGAGGAATTATTATTATTATTATTATTATTATTATTATTATTATTATTATTATTACCAACAATAATAAAAAAATAACTACATAAATATGTAAAATACTTGGAAAACACTGCAATATATTGGAGTAACAAAAATGTATTTCAGCACCGTGGACAGCGCACGGTACTGAATAGCATTCGGCGTTAGCGTAGCTGAAGTTGTCTCTTCTTCCATTGTCACGTGTACATGAGCTCTTTACCTGTGCAGCCTCAGGGCGGAGGATACGCTTTCTTATTCATGTCCAATATGTGCAAACATTACATTTCTCCGGCAGGAAAGTGGTTCCCCCCTCCCCAATAAAAAAAGAAAAAAGCCAGTCGACGCAATAGCTTGCAGCACATTTCCTGGTATTGTTAAACACGCGTGGGAAGAGAATATGCTGCCGCGGGTAACTCTTCACCACATGTGGGGAAAAAATACGGAGGCCTTTCAAGTCATCAGCTTCAAACGTATCTCAAAACAAAGGCAGTTTGACCTACACAGTTGTATCACATCCACAGTTACAATGAACATTACATTTTAAAAAATGAAAAAAAAGGGGGGGGGGAGCATATGAATGAAGCACAAATGAGAATATAATGTATTTTCCCAATGTGGCGCATGGCACGAATATTGTCTCATTGGAAAGACAGAGGTGCGAACTGAGCGTTGCTCTACATTTGCAAAAAACGGGGATGAGGCAACAGCTTTACTTCCATGATGAGTTGTTCAAGCTGAGGTCCAAAGAGCAACACAGCTGAAAACATGCGGGTCTTTCCCATTTTAAACAATGCTGGTAATTCCGTATTTTTAATCATCCTTCCGAGGATAAGCAGATAAGCAGTAGCATTAAAATAAGCCACATGAAAGCATTACATCTTTCCAAATGAACTCCCTCTGTAGGCTCAGCTGGCATCAAAAAAGTGGGCAGTATGAAATAAGCTTTGCATAGAAAACACTCCTGATCATGATCTGAATCTAACACCTTAACACAGCCAATTTCCTTCACCGTTATGGATTTAAAGCATTGAACTCTCACGGTCAATAGGCCTCTGCCATATTGACCATAGTTCTTACAACATGGGTCACTTATTACAAGTCCAAGAAGCTCCAATCACACGTCACACAAAGGAAATTTGTTATAGCCCTGGAGGAATGCTGGAATCTACATCTCTCTCTTTCTGTCTTTCTGACCAGTATATCATTTGCATGAAATATTTACCTAAAATAAGACATCTTAATTGTGGGAACGCTAATAGTAAAACACATTTTTTGTCTGAGGCTGATTACTGTTTTGACCCACCTTTTGGCCTGTGAGGTCAGACACATTTAAGCTAATCAACAACCAGCTGAAAATAGAAGAAAAACTCAAGTTGGCTCCAATTAAAGGTCAAAAGAGTACAAAACAGTCAACAAAACGCTCAAATAAAGGAAGTGAGTTAAATCAAAAATAATAAATAATATATGCTTTGCATTCATCCACACAGCGCTGTATTTTCCCTCTTCTTGATAGTTTTCCTTTTTTTTTCTACTCAGAAAAGTCCAGATGAAGAAGTAGGTCAAGTCACTGGCCCATCTGTTTGTTTTGCACAAAACAAAAATCCTCCGCTCAAAACAATCGTCCAGTACTGAGATGGCTTCAAACATGAAATATGAAGTACAGTAGAAATGATGTGGACCTCAAATCCATGAGCAACGTAACTCTTTAAATCCAAGGTGAGGAAAAAGTACTTCAACTGGAAATAACATGTGCTGCAAATTTGCAAATAAAATATGGATTATATTTTAACAGTGCCTACAGACATTTTCAGGTATAATCAATCAAGACCTCTACATAGAAATTGCTACTTTTCTTTTTTCCAAATGTAGAAATGCTGTCTGGCTAATGGGGTGTCCAGCTAATGATTGCAGATTCCCAAATGAAAATGTACATTTCATTTCTGATTATGAATCATTCATTAAGGTTTCAATCACAGCCTTCCAATCTACCCGTCCTCACTAAGCGAGATGTCAAACCAATATATCATCACTAATGAGAACATACTCGCACGGTATGAAGGGCACGCAGTGAAATAATTATGCAGATGTTGGTACTTGAGCAATCAAAGATGAAATTTTATGACTGCGGATTCAGTGACATGTAACAGCTTGGACAACAGCTTTCAGGTAGGGTGAATGTGTTTGACTATACCAGATTTGTTTGGTTTGGGGTAATAATGCATTTAGAGGTCACCAGGAAACAAAACAAAAACAAGTTTTTATGCAAATTAACAAAGTCTCTCAAATGCATCATCCAATCCACGTACACAGATATAGATGTGGCTGACATCGTCCCTGTTTAATAGAGATTAATGTGGTGGCCTGTGGACATCTCTCACCAAAACTCTGACAATATGCTACAGGATGCTCTATGAATTCTAAATGCCAGCCATTCAGAATGAGATAAATAGTTCATATGGTTGTGCTTGAGTACGTCTTGAGTTAGTTTTGTATGTAAGAAAGCAGAAATCAAACAGCCTAAACTTAAGGCTGATTTATTGGACACTCAATCAGTAACTTTTTTTCTTATAATTCAATCACACTGAATATTTCTGCAGAGTCTGAAGTGGGGGAAGGTGGAAAGGCTACATATCCATCCATCCTGTCCCTAATTCACCATTTAGCCGCAGAGGGCTGTTATGTTAATTTCTATTTGTAAGTAATAGAGGCTCAGTTTAACTTGGCATCACATTCCACATCCTTGAACATAAAAACAACACCATGAAAAGGCTGCACTGTGATGCCAGGAAGCAAAAGATAGGGCAGACCTTCATTTAGTCCAGATCAGCATCTTGGTTTCGAGTCATCCCAGATATGGCAGATTTGAAAACTCCAACCCAAGGACACGGACTTTATCTCAGAATGGAAATCCACTGCATAGGGAGGGCACATTTTATTATGAATCTCTGAGATGCTTCTTTCCCTTGTTCTCGACACGCTTGCCCTGCCAGTTACAGTGGCAGCTATTTGAATAATTGGTTTCAGAATCTGCAGTCACAGTCCTACAAATTCCATGCATACCAACAAGTTGAAGAGCGATTTTTCAGCACAGCGTGCTCCATGCAAGGCAGTAGAGAATGCATGTTTTATGAAGTTGGAAAACATGAAAAGACCACAGACTATCAACTAAGAAATTTCCCTCTGGGTTCAAGAAAAAGGCATGTATCACATTGGATTTGTTGGAAAACTTGCCACTGAAACTTCTTATGACCTTCATTTACCCACTTACTGTATATGTCATGTGTGACCATATGCTTTTTATTAGTTTCTGTAGCATGCTGTTACAGTGGCGTATGTTCCTATTAAATATAGGCAAAGTTTAAAATATTTATACCAGCATATGTGCATGCAATTTATTGCTTCAAACTGCTTTAAATTCTCAACTTCAGGCAGTGTTTCGTATTGTGTAATCACAGTGGGAGTGGATATCCTTCATTGCAGTCAAAAGGTCATTGCAGGCAAACAGTTCTGGCTCTAATCATCCCTAACTACTTCCTGTTTAAACCTTTTTGGTTACGAGGGGCAGCCAATTAAAAGAAAGAAAGGGAGGAGCTAAAAAAGCTTTTTTAGACACTGAATTAATTGAGAACCTGCATCAAGGCTCAAAGTAAGATGATGAAATTAGCACAACAAGTCCCTTTAAAATATCCCACAAGGATAATATTAACCATTCGTAAATATACTCATATAGGGATATTTTAGGCCCATGGCACACCAAGTTTTCAGCAGGTTAAAGAATACATAAAAGAAGCCTATTTTAAAATGTTCAAGAAAAAAGCTTTTAGGTTCTCCATAACTGCATTAATCCAATCCAATGTAGCTGTCTTGAAATACAAGATAAACTGAATTTAAACATCACACCACCATGTAGTGATCAGATTACAGACCACTAACAGCAGGACACAGCCTTGTAATCTGGGGCTAAGGGTACTGGTCTTATAGGGCTGTGTATATCCTCACTTTTAGCAGCCATTCGGCTTAGAATTGACTCAAGCTAAAGCTGGACAGAGCGATGCTGAAATAAGGTGCTTTTACTCAATGCTATAAAATACATTTTACCAACAACCTGTATCTACAGTACTGATACAAGGCAGGATGGATCCAATGGTTTCATGTTGTTTACATCAAATTTTGATGCTACCTTCTGAATGTTGCAGCAGAAATTGACATTCATCAGTCCAGGCAACATCTTAAACCTCTGGTTGAGTGGGAAAATCCCAGTAGACAAGTAATTTCTGAAATATTCAGGTCAGCCAGTCTGTCACCAACAAGCATGCCGCATTCAGAGTCACTTGGATCTGTTTCCCATTCTTCTCAATTTGAACTTCAGTAAGATGTCTTGGCCATGTCTACTTGTCTAAATGCACTGAATTGCTTTTCAGTAGCTGTTGTATAATATACCAAGAGTCCAAAGGTAGCTAGACTGAATTAATCAGACAGATTCAATTCAATCCAATTTTATTTGTATAGCACCGAATTATAACAACAGTCGCCTCATATTGCCCAACAATAACAGAGAGAAAACCCCAAACAATCACATAACCCTCTATGAGCAAGCATTTGGTGACAGTGGGAAGGGAAAACTCCCTTTTAATAGGAAGAACCCTCTGATAAAACCAGGGGAGGAGGGGAATCTGTTAAGATCAGCTGGGGGTGATGGGAAAAGAAGGACAAAAAAGATGTTACCAGTTGGCAGTAGATCAATCTCACTGCTAGGTTTAAAACTTGATAGTAATTGTCAAGCTAATGTGACTAGCTTAACACTTAATATCAAGAATTAAAACAGCAAACCAAGCAAAGAACTAAGTAAGTAAGTTGGTAAAATTTTGCACAGTACAGTGACTATAATTTTATCTATATTAAATATATTAGATTTAGTTCTAATATATCCTTATTTGTTAGGTAGCATTATCATTAAAGACTTTGATTCAGCTGAAACATAAATCAGCCCGTAGATATCAAGGTAGAGAAAACTACTAAACACCGAAAGTAACTGGGGCGTACAGTTAAGGCTTTGCTCCATTACACATGAGCAGGTTTCCTCTGTTTGTCAGCAAACCAGGATAAGTTTCTGTACCAGTTTAGCATTTTACTGTGTGAGTATTATTTTTTACTATAATGTATTATAGTTGATACTTTTAAGTACTATCACAGGATCCAGTGTCACTACAGGCGTTTGTTTGGTTTAAGTCAACTTGGGAAATAAGTAACATTTTGCCAGAATTAGAATATTATCACATTCTGCAGACATAAAACAAATATATAGCATTTTATTCAGCAGCAACTGTTGTCTGTGGCCTACAGGGGTTTTCAGTGTGGCTGCTATTTATCTTCAACAAGAAAAACAGATGCTTAGATATGTGGCCAGCAGGGGTGTTGGAAATTAGAGAATTCTATCAAAAATAAATACCAGGCAAATCACTTAGAAATTGCTCGGAAATTCAGCAAATTATAATGATTTTAATTGTGAGCAGAACTCCTACCTACAAAAACACTATTAGGAGACGCAGCTAACCTGTAACAATATGGCAGCTGCACGATTCAACTGGGAGGTAATGAAGCTGACAAAATGCAGTCTGGTTTCAACTTGTGCTACTGAACAGTAGGCAATAAGAACAATGTCTCACAACCCTTTGTTTTAGAGGTTCATCACTGCAAAGTATAGGAGTTTAGGAATTGCAGGCAGTGGACCAAACCACTGTGAAGCACATGAGGGGGAGTCCACTTTTTCCAAACTTCAGAATGTATTGTTTTGCGCATATAATCACCATGACAGCTGAGAGTACACATATTATATTATTTAATGTTATATGGTTATCTCTATAATCATGCATAGAGGAGGACAGAATTGTTTTCCCAAAAAATAAGGGGATTCTGATCCGCTTTCCTACCTTGTAATGGTTGAATTGATATGGCAACACATTTTTTTCCTTCAGCCCAAGCACCTGGTAGCTTGAATGTAATAATTACAGCAAAAGTGTCAAACATGAGATGCAGTGTGGCCAATTTCTTGAACAAACACCACTACAGAAAATAAAGCCTGTAGGATTTTGCGGGCCCATTGTCTCCAAATGGCCCCAAAAAATACACTGTGTGTTTCTGATTTAAAGGTTGCTCTCTGCTGTGCACCCTGGAGAGATAATCTTGAATGGGCAGGCTACATTTGTCCTGGTCAAAGGGGTTATCGCAGCCTTTCTTATTCCATTCTGAAATTAAATCAAGAGTATGAGAAGAGACTGCATAAAGTAGGCCACTGCCTTCAAAGGAGCTTCAGTTGCAGCTGTGCTGTGGGAGGACACTATTTTGATTACTGTCAAGTCCTAGTAATAGCAAGAACCGTGTCTTACATAATCACACTTACAATGAATCTTTCTAACGTCATCTACAGCACAAGAGCTCCAAGAGCAAAGATGATCATTTTAACAGCAATTCCACATGCCTGAAGGTAAAACGTATCGCAAGTAAATGTGACTGTGTATACAAAGCAAATGTGCAGATCATATTTTCATCAAAATATTGCGTTTGGTGTAACGGTGAACCATGGATTTGCAAAAAGTGTGTATGATAGCTGCAAAGGTTCTTCTTGAAGGGAAAACAAGGAAATTATCTGCTTTTGGACAAAGAAAACAGACAGAAGCTGGATCCACAAAATAAGATATCATCGTTTCAGTATATGTGTATGCTAAGGAGTGTACTTCATACTTACTATAGCAACATGTGGCAGCAGTATTATCATACCACATTTGGAATGAAATCAATAATACATAGGCTAGTGAAAGGCTACCACACCCACTGTCCACTGCCCTCTTATCTCTGATTCATTGATCTCATGCAGAATTCTCTGAAAGCATAATCTGCAAACTATTAATTATATATACAAGCAATGAATTTTCTGTTCAAAGATTTTCAGATATAGGAGAACCCAGTTTTATCATACAGTTTCTAAGCAAATGTTCATAAATTCTTAGGCACGACTAGCAAAGATAAAACCAGTCTGTGGAATGGAGCATAACCTCAAGTTTAAAAAGATCCAGGCTAAAGTTGGATGTGACAATATGTCAATGTGTCGTCTCTGTTTTAGTGGTTGGATGTCAGATCGTCAGCTCGATAATTAGAGCCCGGGGTGACCAGAGAGCACAGTGAACGAGCTCGTAAGAAAGCCAGAGTCACGCTTTTGCACATTAGCCCCAAACTATTAATAGAAACTGTCATTCTAATTAGTGGGTATGAAGAGATCCAAACACACAAAGGCAAGCAAAAAAAAAAAATATATATATATATATATATATCCGATGAATACACTTACATTCATCGCAAGCATAATATTCTTCACCAAACAAAATCTGAGTAGGAACTGTACTGTAGGAGAGTGAAAGGGCGATAAGGAGAAGAGCAAAGAGAGAGCAGAGAGTTCAAAAGGAGGAATCGAGGAGGAAATGAGAGAGAGTTGAAGAATAAGTTGCAGACAAAAGAGGCACAGGAAAAGAAATCAAGGCATTTCTCTGGGTCAAGTTAATGACAGATGCTGATGCGTGAGCATGTGCCGCCCTGCAGTGCACATGCTCAGAGATAGAAGGGGTGTGCGGCAGATTTCTAAGACCTAACACCTCGACTCACCCCACCAGCATTAATTATACACAACCATCTTTCCATCGAGCAAGACAAAGAGGTGCGTGCTCTAAAGGGGTTAAAAGCCACTGGATGATTTATGTGTGGGCTGATCGGCGTGACTCTCTGTGATAAAGATGTAGTGAATGAAGAGCACTTGGGGAAATTGTATTAATGGACACAAGACATGCCCCAACGCCTCTGAGAACCAGCATGTATATTGATCACTGATTGCTTGTGGATTGCTTCCTGATGATTTCATCCTAATGGCTCTGTAATGTTTTTTTGTCTCTCGAAATCCATTACAGTCTCTGTGATCAGCTACTTTACAAACAAAGGCCTTAGTGAGGATGGATTAAAAACAAGATGCCACACTTGTGAACTTTTTCTAAAATACAGTTTTGATTTGATTCTATGGCTACAAAGTAAATTAAGTAAAATTTCAGTAGATGAAATGCCCTTTGAACTTGACATTTCAATCGTCCCTAACTAACCTTGTCCAATCCTGTAAAGATTTAAAAGTTCCTCAAATCTATTAAATAAAAATAATAACCATAAAGCATTTGAAATATTTATATCACATCAATGACCAACCCGCCTACTACTGTGTGCCCATATTTACTGTGTAAACAGCAACAGGATAAACAGCAAAAGAAGGACCGTTTGTGCTTAAGTCAGCCGTTATTACTCATGTGATGCACAACCAAGAAATACAAGTTTATACTGTAAATAGCAGCAACGGGGTGGACAGGTTATGCTTTAACACATCTGTGAATCATTCTGAAAAATAAAAAAATAGCATTCGTTGTAGAATATTATAAATAGGTTATGTAACAGTCATGGAAAAATGTCAAATGTGGGGTATTTTTATGATTTATATCAGCAACTGAGCAAAGATGAATTTAGGCTATTGTGCTAATAAATTAATAAATTAGTGATTATTGCAAAATAAATAATTGTATAAGTGATTTTTCCATGCTAGAGGGGGGTTAAACTGAGTAATGGTCATATGGTCAGTTCTGTCATCAGGAATACTAGGAATGATCAATATAATCAAACCAAACATGTTCACCAGTTCAGATTTATAGAAAACTTCTGCGAAGCCATGTTGCCGACATCCCACTTGTTTGCACACTGTATCTGCTGTTCATCTCTTTAAACCACAGTAGCGTTCCTAAACTAAATGCTCTGAATGACTGTATCTGAGATATTAAACGCTGGATGGCACAGACTGTAATAGTTACTGGCCCTGATGCGTCAACCACACACACACACACACATCTACACATCTGAGCTCCTCACTAATGAAGTTAGGCCAATATTGTAAAAACCTTGGTGTCTTTGACAACCACCTCAGCTTTTATAAGCATGTCAGTTATCTCACCTTTTTTTATCCAGCATGGGATTTTAGTAAGTTAAGCTCAGCTTCATCAAAAAGAAATCCAGAGACATTGATACATGTTTTTATCTCCTCTGGATTAAACTGCTACAAGTCACTATACACTTGCCTGAGCCAAAAAAGTTAATACAAACTGTACCTGATCCACTCTTATTTTAGCTTCTCTTCAGTGGCTACCCGTTCATTTTAGACCTGATTTAAAGATTATAGAGCTCATACCAAACTGTATTTCACGTACACCCATGGTCATGACCTGAGGTCTTCAGCCAAGGCTCTGCTGCTCATCCCACACCAGGCTTTTTCTGAACTAGCAGCTTGAGGAGATGAGATCAACAAGCTCAAGCTAGTCCTTTAAATCCCTCATAAAGACATATTTTCATAGGCTTTCTCTGTGCTGATTTTGAGTTATTACTACATCGTCCTTTGTAACTGTTCAATCACCTTCTCCAAGTGATCATTTTGAATTTATTTTATATTTGCCTTGAATTTTAAAAAAAATTGTTCTTCACTTTTAATCTCCATGTGCTGCCAGTACTCCTGTAGCCAATGTTGTTTCACCTTTATCTCCTCTTAAATATTTTATTTGCTGTTTCCCATCTCAGCTTGCAAAACACAAACTTCGTTTTTGAAAGGTGCTCATTAAATAAAGTTTATTATATATAATACAATTAATTTTATGACATGCATTATGTCATGGCACATTTGTCGTGAGCCAGTGAAAATACATAATACGTGCTGAACGATACTCTGCTTTAACACGAAAGCACTGTAAGCTGATATGCAAACATGTTTAACAACAGTATGCACATAAAAACATTTGAGTTCATTCACCCTCTCACTAATGCATGGTAAGTGACAAGAAGGCGTACAAAGGCACATGCACAAATGCACGCACAGGCAGCCTACTATTGCATATAGAGACACAAACTAACTCACTCAGCATAATTAAAAGGGACAAGCTCACAGACAGAGTAAATAGTTCACTTACACTCTCCAGCACGTTAAACTATTGTATATTATGTAGTCTTAATCATGATGCCATGCAAAAAGGCTGATGAACATTTTAACTATCAGTGATAGTTAAAATCAGTGATGTTCATCAGTGATGAAGAGACATGTACGCAAAGGTTTTAACTACGATCACATAACCCGGGACATTACGTTCAGTTCACTAATAGACTGGCCGCTGCTGTTCGAGCACATTATTCACAACAGTAAGGGAACATCCAAAAATATTTTCGCAGGCAAATAGCTTAACAAATGAAATCCATAAAAGATAGATGAGGAAGTCAGCGCTTCATTCATATTTGATAGCTAAGGCTTAAGATGCATTACCCAACCAACACAGCATGCCACACAGTGACAGTCCCAGAAATAATGAGCCTGAAGGAGCATCTGTGATGGCAGAGGTGTGTGTGTGTGTGTGTGTGTGTGTGTGTGTGTGTGTGTGTGTGTGTGTGTGTGTGTGTGTGTGTGTGTGTGTGTGTGTGTGTGTGTGTGTGTGCATGTGGTGGCGACGGTGGAGGCGGGGGTGGGTGGGGGGTGTTGGGGGTTTGAACATGACATAAATCTGTTCACACAGTCACATTGTGGGTACCCACCTTCCTCTGGGGTACAAAAACTATTCCCACAACATAAATCATCAGTTTTTTCAGGAAGACATGGTTTAAGGTTAGGGTACGGGTTGAGATTATAAACAATCATTAGAGACAGGGTTACAGTAAGAATGCAAAAAAGAATTTAAAATAATGTAATTTGATGTGATGCCCTTCGAAGTGATGGAAACGTAGCTACACAGTCACAGCGTGTGTGATTATGCCGGACAGTAGATAAGGAATGCTGTCTTGCAGTGTGACAGGCAGTGGACAGCTGTTGTCTCCGCTGCCTCGTCTTTTTATGTTGCTGCAACAAAAGATGCGAAAGCGGTTTAACATTGAAGAAAGTGACTCATATAATACAGCACCCACTCAAATAAGCACGTCTCCAAGTGCTCCGTTGTAGTTTCCGCCACCACGGCAAGTCACAAAGGAAGTAAACGCACGATCCTCCAACACATATCAAAATCTGAACATTACAGGCACGTTGCTTTCTGTTTGTCTGGCCCCAGGTGCCCATTAAGGCCATCCCTATTCTGCCAGTCAAGCAGGCATCAGATCAGATGATGTGGCTGGATCGATAAGCAGGCAGGCAGACTCTTCATTAGGAGTCCCTGGGGCCAGGCCACCTGCCACTCACTCGCTGGCTACTCTCTGGCAGGAGCTCCGTAGTCTTCCTCTGTGTTCACTCAATAGACTGTGTGTCCCCATTTCACATCTTGCGTGTGTTTGCATCATGAAACTTTCCTAGTAGAGAAAGAAATACACTTCCTGTTTACAACACTGACGTCTACCGAGACTTTGTTTGGGATCTGCAAAGACCAGAGACAGATGTGACTAGGTGCCCTGCAATAGCCCTGGCGCAGATTTAAAAATCTGAGGGCAAATAGCATTAAAGGTTTAAAGCAGAACAACAAAAGTGATGACTTTAAAGAAAGACTCAATAGAAGAAGAATTAGAATGTGTGTTCACGTGTTTTACATAAGGCGGTGACTCATGAAAGTGAATTCCACTCGCTTGTACAATCAATTATGTAAGAAGTGAAACCTTTTATCATTCTCATCCTGAAAAAAAAAACCTTCATTTCAGATGTTTCGTTTACACATGTGCGCGGTGCATTTGTCATTGTGTTATCTGGTGCAGAATTACCGCTTCAGAATCTGCAACATCGACTGATAATGTCGCATTCGAGGGATTTATCGGCAAAGCGACACACAAGACGTTAAACTAAAACGGACCGCGTTTATTCATGCAATATGTTTAAGAAATCAAAATGCTTCAGGCTAATCATCATTTTGAGTAGTTAATCAAAGAGCTGCTGTGGGAAGCAGTTTGGAAGTAACCTAGCCAACCGTGCTGGCACATTCAGCTTCCCCCCCTTCAACATTGCACAAAGGTCTAATAGCTGTGACACTTGAGCTTGATGAAAGCAGGGCAATGAAAGCAGAGTTAGGCAGTAAGAGGAGTTGGCCCTGCTCGCTGCCACTCCTCCACATGTCTGCAGGCTCATTACCAGCATGCGGGGCTCAATGAGTGCGGTCCTACATGCACCATTTACATACCACTACCCGCTGAGCATTGCTCACCTGTCACTTTGGAGTACTGAACTGGGCATTTATAAAGAGCAGCGTGCTCTGCACTACACTTGTAGTTTGGCTTTCAAAGGTGAAAAGAAGGCTGTCAGATGCATTATAATGCATGTACAAAATGTTCCTATCCAGCGAGGTTGTGTTCCCTTTCATAACACACATTATTTCTCATCGCAGTATTTACACAAGGCTTATTCGACTCAAAAGTATAAAAAGGACATTATGGTTACTACTTACTATCCTTGTATTGTAAAGAGTTTGTGTAAAGTATCTACACCATGTATGCCATCTTACGTTACCCAGCAGATACACTTTGAACTTCCCCCACGATTTAGGGACCCACACTCCACAGAAGGACCCAGGACGTGGGGGGGGGGTGGGGGGGGGGGGGCTCTGTCATACCATGGAGACCCCCACCAAGCAGGAACAGGTGAGGCTAGCAACCAAAGGCAATTAGCCATCATCTGACAGTGGGAGCCTCCTGCTTCTTGTCTCTCTGCTGAGAGGATTCCGGAGCCCTGCATTGCTAAGCCTTATCGATCAGCACGCTGGAAAGGTCGGTGACTTGGCTCACTGACAGAGCACCCCCTGTTTTGGCATTCATGGAACTCTGCACCCATAATGCTTTGCTGCCAAACACACTGGTTCCATGTGTTAAGATCAGCATCCTTTATAGTCTATAGGTAAGAGTCTACAACCAGTGCTATCTGTATGCAGCCGAGTTCAGAAGCACAGAAGGCCTTTGAAACACTCTTATATTCATGTACGGTGTCATTTATGAAATTGTGAGGCGCATCTCTGCTATGAGGTGTCAGGGTTCAAACCCATTCATATATATCGGATTTCAGCCCTTTCGCTGTCCTGGAAATAGATTAGACAGGAAAAGTGGGAGAAAAGGTGAGGACAAACAGGCCTACCAGCTCAACCAACTGAGCTACACCAGCCCTGCATTGCTCCAGATTTTTCAGCTGCACATCCGTGATGCAGCCTTTTTCTTGCCTTTGTGAAAATAAATAAATAAATCAAACTGCTTGAAAAGTTGCTGAAAACCACAGACTGTACGTAATGATGGATGCACAAACATGGGCATTGTTTTTTGGTGCTTGGATACCAAACTTTGTCAGCAAGCTGCATTTATAATCTGTGCCAGATCATACTTGAGGATCATGAGATTGAAAGCCCCTTATTAACAGAAAAAGGCATGTTAAAATGTTAGGACTTCAAGAGAAATGACCGCATAAATAATGGAAGAGCTGCAGAAGGAGTTTTAGTGGGGGGGGAGAAATAACTAAATAACTAATAACTAAAAACTGCTTCATTTAGAAAGGATACTCACATAAAAAGCATAATTTATGGGAGAATAACCACAATGAGACATCTGATTAATCAGCTCAATGATTTAAATGATTGACACCGTGTGTGCTGTATCAATCTAAGTTACATTTCCATTGCCAGGGTATGTTGGTTGTCTGTCTGACCGAGCACATCATCACCACATCAGCAATGAATTATGCAGAAGTAGAGATAGTTTTTTTTCTTCCTTTTCCCCTCCTCCCAGACTTGGTGGCTGCTAAAGAACTTTAAGTGCTGCTTCTCTCTTTAAAGAACATTAGCCATCTCCCAGATGCTTGAGCTTGGAGCTTGACTGCTCCTGCGTCTTTCTTTTTTTTGTTCCTACTCAGTTTTTATCCATTTCCTCTGCACCAACAGATAAGATTAATAGACTACAATAATTAATTCCCTGCAAGTAAAATACATTTTCACTCAGAATATGCCCCAAATCTGGTAATACTGCATCTCAAGCAGACCGCTGAGTAAAATATAACACGGATAACACGTTTCGGAGACCAGCGTGTCGGGCTGCAGTCGGCACACAAACACACACTCATGCATGCTCGTGTTTGTGTGTGTATTCCACATGTGATAGACAATCACAATTAGCTTACACAGCTGACGCAGCCTCTGCAAAGTGATGAGGCGTTAAATTCACACATGAATAAGCCCAGACAGCAAGGGATCTGTTCATTTGACCTGCATCACTACCCCCCCCCCCCCCCCCACACACACACACACACACACACACCACACCCCCACCTTATGTGAAAAAGCGCCTCAAGAGAAGGCAGAATTCAATTTAATCATACACTGTGAAAAGCAATGTCAGTGTCTTTAGCACTTGGATTCAGGAGCACGTCAAGGTGTAAGACTTATTTCATCTCTCGGGAACACAATGAGAGCACAGCGTTAAACGGGGGGGATCTTGTCCGGCCTTTTTCTGAGCAGCGCTGTATTCACATAATTTCACAAGTCTACGAGTTACATTATATCAATAGCCTTGCACCTAGGTCGTTAATGGTCTGGCTCAGAGAGCGATAATCCATTTTCCTTTGAGTGTGCTACATGCTGAATTAGTTTGATATTTTTGGAATAAGTATGCTTTTTTTTTCTTCTTTTTTTTGAGGAGGAAACAGCTGGCCTGGGTCTTTTAAGTGATAACAAAATCTGCTCACCAGATCCCCTGAAGCTCACTAACTCGCACACACAACTGCAACTTACCTTTTTCTGTTTTTGTTTTTTTTATACAGATTTAACTTACATAACAGATAGAACCTCATTATTAATGAGCTTTATTTTGAGCTGGATTTTGTTGCCTCTCGACCAGCTGCTTCCTCATACTTCCAGTCTTGGATTTCACGGTCATATATACGAGTGGTATTCATTACCCTGTGCTTCATGTTTGTGTCGCCGTGGGGTTTGAACCACAATGTAGAAGAACAACTATTGGATTGGAAGAAAAACACAAATCCCTGTTTAATTTATTTATACTTTATAAAGTAGAGACAGTTCAAAAATTTCACTATTCACAGCCCGAAACTCCAAAAACAGCTCAGGGCCACTGTGTGGACCTACATATAAAATATCTCTTGGAATTATATAAACCAGCAGCTCAAACCTGAAGTTCAGTTGAGTGAACTGAACTAAGACTGATGAAATGCCTAAAAGCACAGTATGCGAGGGAAAATAAATCAACCCTCTGTCACTTTGTCCAAAGGAAATACATACAGTGTATTTTCCTGGAGGGGAGAGGCAGTCCATTTAGCAAGCAATCAAGTAATCTGATGAAGTGAAATGAATGGGAGTGGGGTGGAATGGTTAATCGCCTGTGGAAGCATTTTATCTCGTAGGAACACATTAAAGAGGTATTCTGTCGATGTAGGCTATGTTGGGGGAGGCTGTGAAAAATCACAGTCTGCCGGCGTGTGAATTGATATGACTCTGGTGTTCTCTTTTAGCAAAATAACATCATTTTTTGTTCAGTATGATTTGCTCTTAGACAGACTTCAACATGAACAGGAAAGAAAACAGCACGAAGCAACTCCGGTAAAGTCGGAAGGGGTTGACTTCAACATGGAAAATGTGCACAAAAAGGAACCAAAGTATAGTGTAGAGTTATTTACATTATAAATAACACCTGTTTATATTTTAGGGCTCTCCCATGTCACTCTGCTGTGGGGGAGAAACAGAGTGACAGATGCCATTTATTAGACCACAGGTGTGATATGTGCTGTTGTCCCACCGTGGAAGTGCTTCTCATAATTAAAACCATCTGTAGTGTCACCATGAATATCCCATGCGATCTTTATTGTGCTGTTTTACAAAGCCAACAACAAACTGCAAAATTCGTTGTTATTAAATGTGCCTCACACGACTGCAGTGTTATACTCTAGATTTGGCCACACAGCTGAAACCTAAGGCTCTAAAATAATAGATTTATTGCTCACCAGGCTCACGGCCATGTCAGAGGAGCAAATGAGAGCAAAATACAGCAGACAGTTCTGCAGAGTAAATAGAGATGAACATTTTAGATTGACAGCACTAATCTACAGCTCAAAACACTTATGAAATAGGTGTAGTCAAACTTTGCTATTTTGGAGTAACTGAAACTGAAAATGTAGGCTCTAGACCAGGGGTCCCCAATCCCAGTCCACAAGGACCGGTGTCCCTGCAGGTTTTAGGTCTCACCCTGGGTCAACACACCTGAATCACATGATTAGTTCATTACCAGGCCTCTGGAGAATTTCAAGACATGTTCGCTGTGTCCCATTTCAGGGTCTGCACGCTTGAAGTACGCATTTTAAGTGCGGTTACGTCACCGCCACGCGACGACGGCTGTCCCAATTCGAAGTGTACTTGAAATGCATACTCCAAATGCGCCGTCGATTTCCCCAAATATCAAGCGTGGTCCGGTGCACGCTTCGTGGTCCCATATATCCCACAATTCATAGCACGGCGGTGGGTGTGGATAATTTTGCTGCAAAATACGGCAGAAGGGAGCGGCCGAAAAGTGAACTGTCAAAAGTAAGTACTGAATATGACGTCACTTATTCATGTGCGAATGTTTAATAATGAAGAACATTAAAACATTGCTGTTGGCCACATGTGGGCAAAGTTATGTGACACTAGTGATGTTTGTACTTTCAGCCTTAACTTGGTTTTAAAGCCTCTACTTCTAAATATACATATAGTCGACCTTAATCTTACAGAGAATCTGATGATTTTATGGATAATTAAAGTCAGTCATATATCCACAAACACAACAAGCTGAAAGTCAGTGATATAGATTATATATATATATATATATCATAATAATCTGACAATACTATAATATTGGCCATATTATATTTACATTACCATAGTGAGATGACTTTAGTCTCATGAACAACATTAACTAATTATTATTTACTAGCTAATCTTAAATGACTGTTCAGTACAGAAATGAAGCCCTTGAATCATGTTTTACAGTCCTGTGGTCTCAGCCTCAGATACTCAACTAATCAAAGTGATGTCATGACAAAAATGAATGACCAACAAAACAATTTTCTCCTTCATTTCTGTCAAACAAAGCTGTATGTAACGTGTCTCGCGGTTAGTATCATGGTTGCTAGGCAACCTGAACAGCGCGACGAAGCATATACCGTCCCATTTCACAAGCCTCTCACTTCCGCACTTCTCGTACTTATAGTACGCACCGTACGTAGTACGCGTAGTGCGCGTACTTCAAGCGTGCAGACCCTGAAATGGGACACAGCCGTTGAGAAGGTAATTTATCCATTTAAATCAGCTGTGATGGATCAAGGACACATCTAAAACCTGCAGGGACACTGGCCCTCGTGGACTGGGATTGGGGACCCCTGCTCTAGACCCACCCACCCCCAACCCTGACAAGGATAAGCAGAAGAGAATTACAAACAGATGAAAAAACATATGCTTATAATTTATGATTAGAATTCAAACACTGTGCTAGGCTAAACTCCAAAACATAAAATATCTCGGTCGCATAGCCAATGCAACCGAGATATGCATAGACTGCACATCAAAATCGATAACCATCATATTTTATTTCTGAAGTGGGAAAGTCCTATAAAAAAAACCACACACGTCATGATTGCAGGCTGTAAAACAAATAGCTATGTTAGCACTGTTATCATAACCTTGCTACCTGTATCAGCTAATGCTAGCAAGGTTGTTCAACAAGTTACACTGATAGACCTTATGGGTACAGGGCCACACATTTCTGCTAATTAATAAGTACCTGACATGATATTAGATCTTCACTCACCAGAAACTGAATGACAATCCTCTAAAAAGGTGTTACAAGCCATATTATTTTTCAGATAATTGCTCCAAAAGATAATACACACCGAAACATCAGACTAGGATGTTAAAATTTTCATTTTATATTGTAAAATAGGAAAGTTTTACAAGGGTGAGGTTTATATCCAAGAGTTATAAGTAAGGGCTAACTTTAGCAAAAGTTAAGCTTTAATTTGTGTGCCCATCATGTAGAAGATGTGAAAATAAATTGACCTGCTGGTGACAGGAAAAATCAAGTGATCACCAAAGTCATTAGTATTCATCCTCTGGGCATCAATTATATCTGGAACCAATTTCAGGGCAATTTACTCAACAGTTTAGATATGTCAGCCTTAAACATGGGGGGGGCAACCAACCATCATTGCCATCCCAAATCCTTCTCTGCCAGCATGGATAAAACCTCCAGATGCATCACACCAAGAACAGCTTCAACATGACGATCATGGTTGAAAAGAAAGACCACCTGTTGTCACTCTGCAACAGAGCATCATTGATCAGAATCAGCTGTGTAAGTGACAAGTGACTCATTGCGAAGGCCTAGTCCACTCATGTCTTTTTTTTTTAAAAGCTATGGTCTGCTAATTTACAGCTTCGCTCCGACTGTGACAATAATTGAAAAACTGTGGCTCATGATTAAAGTCAAATATTCCCTTTTACTGGTTTTAATGATTTATACTTATGTTCAAACAGTTGAGACTGAGAATTAGATCATAAAAATTGTTCAGTGGGAAAATGAAAGTTTGGTAAATTATCAATTAACTCCAGGAAGGCCTTGGCTGTGTGTGTAAATCTTGGATTGAAATCACTGCATCGCACACACAAAACTTCATTGCATTTGGAAGATTACTAAAATATTCCTTGAGCGAGTTTTTGGTCTAGTCCAATTCTACTGGAAAACAGTAGGGGTGATTAACGCCCAATAAGCAACAAGTACTCTGCCTTTGATGCTGTATTGGCCGATTTCACAGACGTGGATTAGAGGAGTTTGATCCTTACATTGAAGTAGGCTGGAAACGGCTTTAAATCGAGGCACACTGGTGAATTCGACCCAGGAAGTATTTAGAAACGTACCATCAAACATTTGTTTCCTTGTTCTGTGTGTTCTCATAAGACTCTTTTTAAACACTCATATTAACTTTTATTTGAAGCTGGCTCGCCTTGATTTTCTGCACAGTAAATTGCATTAGGTCTTTGAACAGCTGCATTAACACTTTTGTACTTCTGTAGCATTAAAATTTGGGAAAGTTAATTACTTTCCAAGTTTTTCTCTTCTAAGCCAAATTCGAGGATAATTCGAAAATGAGACGACCAAGCAAATATTACTACAACGCTGCACGAACGGCTGCTGAAGTGAAGGAAGAGTTGGTGCTGGTTACAGATTTTACCAACTGAGAGACTTCACGAACGTCGTGCTGCTTTCTTCTTTGATTCTATCTCTGTATCTAGGCCTCACATGTTTTCCGCACAGTCTGGAGCCCCTCCTGAAAGTGAAAGTGTGTCATCTAATGTACGCTGCCAGCAGCCACTGCTCCTGAGCCGTTCTGGGTATTGCGGATTACATAAACCAAACTGACATGCAGTGTGAAAAAGGCTTCCAATCAGTGTATTTGAGAGTGTGTGTGTGTGTGTGTTCCTCCTCCTATAGTTTCTTTTGCATCCCTGACAACTGAAGCCTGAGCATCTCCAAAGACTTGCACCGCAGGGAGCCTTGTTTTGTATTATCATTAAAGACACATATGGGGTGTGAGAGAGTGTAGTGCTGCATGTATGCCACACTGGATCAAAAATTAGCTCTACATTGAGTGAATAGACTGCGACAACATACAGTGCTACTGCGGGCGCATTTGAAATTTTTCAGAAATTCAACAAAAGGGCTATTTTGTACCACTTATTTCAAAGAGAGGTACACAAAAGATTAGGACAAGACAATGCAAGAGACGGCAGCATCAAAGACTTCTGCAGCTCTTCCCAGGAAGCAGCTGATGCTGCCAGCATTTGTCAGAATATGAAGTTTTGGCAAGTTTTCCATCAGAGCATGCGCGAGAGAAACAAGCTCGTCTCGTGCCGCTTTTCCCCCTTTGAGTTTTAACTTAAAAGAAACACTGGCATAGAACTACATTTTCTGTTTCGGTGAAAGAGCAACAAGTTGTGTATTGTTAGCATGTCTAATTGAATATAAAAGCTTCCTAAAAAGGAAAAAAAAAAGTTGCAAGTAGTGACACAAAGACACACCCTGTAATCCTAAAAAGCCACGCACCATCAATGACTAATTGAGAGAGACTGCAGGGCAGAGTGTCAACATCGAAGGCAACAGCGACTTGGCATGGGTGCAACATTTTACCATCTCGCTCAGCAGCTGGTGATCATTCCAATCAGATATGGTTGGAAAAACTTACCCCCCCATATCTTCCCTTTTCTTCTCTCATTATCCTCTGAGCATCTTGATTTGCGTCTCCAGCAGTTTCGTGTGGATGATAGCCTGTTTTAATCATAGTGGATGTGGATGAGTCACAGTTTCCAAGACAATGGGAGATGGTGAAAATATTTTTCGTATGTTTTGTTGAAGCGTTTCCAATGTTAATACACATTTCAAAAGACAAAAAAGACATGTTAGGAAATGATAAATCACAACAATTAAATTTTTTTTTTTAAAAAGCCACCACAATGACATCAAATGTAGTCCATTTATTAGATCTACTAATTATTAAAAGAAAAAAAACAATTCATTCATTACATTCGTCAATTATTTAATTACAATATAAGGCCACTGGAGTTACTGACGGCATTATTACAGCAGACATGGTCTTTGAATTCTTGCATTATTATTAGTGCATATTTACCACATTAGTAAACGTAAGGCCAAAAGACAGTATTTTTTGCATGATATCGTAAAATAGCGCTGCATGGTCACAATGCAATCATCCACTTTACAGGTTCAAGTGCTACAACAGATCCCCGGAAAATCTGTATTAATGACATGCATTTGGTTAATATAAAACTCTATATGTCCTGCCGCAGAGATATAACTCTAAACTGTCAAAATATCAACGTTATTGCTGCAGCTTGCACCGTAACAAATTAGCATACAAAAATATAACATCACAGTAAAAATGTTTTACTACATAGGGCATGGTTGGAATAACAGATGGCTACAGGGGACAATAAATAACCCTTTTTAATACCGAGAGAATATTTACCCTCCACTTAGGCCAAAGATGTAAACTGATGGAAAATTGAAGAGCTGCCACTTCTTAAGTGTTTAACACATAAAGCATTAGCAATGCATCAAACGGGCTATTTCACCGATCATGCATGATCGATACTAAAGCCGTGGAAAGCTAGGCAAAGAAGAGCCTAAGATTGCCGTGGACTATGAATTCCTTCAAACTTACAAAGGCATAGAGTGCTCTTCTATGGAGAGCAGGTCAACCCACTATCACTGTTTTAGCCTTACAACATATACAGTCCTGAGTCAAATTTCCTCCTTTTGTGAAATCAACCACAAGTTTCCTACTAATCATTTGGTACACTTCACGTATCACTTAGCACTGTCCACACAATAATGTACTATGCATACTCTTAAAAAACTTTTATGGACTACTGTAAACTTAAACTCATTATTTGTTTTAAATCTACTGTTTTTTTCTGACTTGATATGCAATAAATGTGCGATGGTACAAGTTAAAAGCTGTACAATGCAATGAAACTGTTAATGCACGTTCAGAGCTGCAGACTCTTGTAGCATCTTATCATTTTAGGCCTGAATCACACAGGCCTAAGGGGCTGGTCAGCGAACCACTGGCAACATCTGGTTGCTAAGACAAAATGTGTACTCCCCAAACAGTTGGCAAAAGGTTTCTAGGAGTTGCTGACTGTCGCTAGGTCAAAAAGGGTGGTGCACCAAAAACATTCTTGCAATTGTTTTGGTCAGTTTTCATAAAATACACCGACTTGTCTGCGAACACGCTGTGAAACTTGAAAGAATGTGATGCAAACCAGAGAAAAAGAACATTTGCCTTCAAAGAAAAAGTTGTGCCTTACCACTGCAACTAACATTTTTTGAAAGGTGCTTTAAAGGTAAACGTTCTCCATGTCTTGTTTGCGTCACACTGGTCACAGTTTCACAACCACTTGACAAATAGTGTGTGACTATTTCTAGCCAAGATTACATTTACCAACCAACTAGCAACAAACTGCCTGCAACCGAAGCAAACTCGAGGAGGTTTTCACTCACTGACCGGTCTCTTGGGCCTGTTTCCATGGAGTTTTAGCAATCAATTTCACAGCCACTGCTAGCATCCTCCAGCAACCATCTGCAACCTGTCGAGGAATACACATTTTTCCCTTGAGACCGGTTGTTGCCAGATGGTCGCCAACAGGTCTTTATGCCTGTGTGACTGAGGCCTTACATTCATTCGATTTGGCAACAGAAGGGATCTTGACTGCTCAAGTCACAGCAATGACACTGTATAAAATGTCTTTTTCTTTTCCTACTCTTTCATTTTACGAGCATATATTCTCAATCAATAACAAAAATCCATTTCAGCACGAAAGTCCCCCAACATCAGTTTATAACAGAACTCCTTTCAGACTGATGGGCAAACAGCCTGGGAAGGTTAATGGTGAGAAAAAGGTCGCAAATTGCTTCATTCAATCTCCTTCATTATCTGCTTCTGCTGTCACAAACTCTGCTCTTTATGTCTTACATTCATAAATCAAACCCAAAGCACACAAGTATACAAGTATTCATCTGAGGAGGATTTGGCTGGCGCGAGTCCAAAAGATGAGCCCTCCACTGAACACCTTTGACACACATAGAAAGAAGAAGTGATAAAGAATTTGAAGAGGACCAGATAATCAATCAGGAAACCATCTGGCATCCCAGCAGCCTGAAGACACCGACAACCGTCTGCTCCTCCACTGTGTTCCCCTTGGACTCCCTGCAGAGCCTGCAGGGCAGCCACACTAGTGACCCCAGCGGCGCTTCAGAGGAATCTATAGTTTTCTGATCCTAACAGATGGACACAGAACGAGATCAGGACAACCCCACAGAGCGATTCGTAAGGGAGAACGCTTCCACGTCTGTGCATACAAATTGCCTCAAAATTACACAATAATTAAACTCATCTCTAAAATAAATCATTTAAAAACATACTTGACACCACATGAAGTGAATCCTTAAATTATGGCTATAATTTAGTCTTTTCAAGCTGCATTTCATTAAAGAGCACAAAACAGAATTATGCTGGGAAAAAAAAAAATATTTTAAAAGCTAGCAAAACGGTCCAAGCCATTTTTACCTCTGATTCATATTCCTACAAAGCACACAAGAACAGAATACATATGGAGATTCTCCTGTTATCAGTAGTTGGTGATTACGTTGAAGAGGTACTAGGTACTTGCACAATGCCTTTTTTTTTATTAAGTCCCTGGTACGTAGCAAGGAGTGACAAGCACTTTAAATGTCCTGAAAAGGCTCTCAACTAAATACCTGAAAAATTGTTCCACTTCCTACTCAGAAAGAGAGCCCAATACAAGAAGGGAATGTACAGAAAGGAGATTTAGCCCCCTCTAGAGGATAAGACAAGAATATAAAATAACGCCTCATGACATGCCTCTGAACATCACTGCAATTCCAGATGCTAGCTCGTAAGATGGTCAGAGTTTGCTGACAGATTTATGAAGCCGCTGTTTTCTTTCTATATGGATGCACAGTTTTCTGGGTAAAGCTTTGCATGCAAACTAAAAGACTGCAACAGGCGTGGAGTAGGTAAATGAAAAACAGCCCCCCAAAAATATTATAGTAATCCCATGTGCAAAGCAGCACTAGTTTCCAAACATCTCTTTAATGAGAAAAATAATGCATAGTCCTATAGGCTTGGTTTTCCCAACAAGTGTATATGCAGTATCCAGTAAGTACTGTAGAAAGTAAACACAGATAGATTTCACCCAATGAGCAAGAATTTATAGGAGGTTTAAGTTTGAAAGGAAGCACAACCTCATTTGACGTCCGTTAAGGTTAAGAAAAACATATCCTAGGGTTGGAGTATTACATTTTCTCTTCAAAGAACCACTTCTGGTGGAGGCTATCAGAGCAGGGTTGGAGTGAGGGTGCTGGTGTCCCGTTGTCTGTATTGTCTATTGCCTCAACACACTTCTGGCTGTGGACGTGGTACAAACTCCCATCCTGAAAAATTGGCAAAGTATTTTGAAAATGGCTATTAGCAATGCATGTCTAAAGAACAAAGAGCAGATCTGCAAGTTACTTTCATTATTCTTTATACATCAGAGTTTTAGGAGCATCAGAGCGTACAGAACACAGAGGCCCAGATTGATCTGTACTTTTATTTTTTGCTTCACTTTTCATTTTTCCTCCTTCTACTGTCCAATTCCCCCCTCCTCAAACACATACCCCACATACCCCGTTTTACATTCATTCAATGTTTTTAGGATCCATTTACATTTAGATTGTGTCATGTCCCGACATTCAAATCACACTAACTTCCAGTATTGTGTTTTGAATCCTCAGCTTGCTACTAACACACAACATATATATATATATATATATATATACATATACACACACACATTATATATATATATATACATATACACACACACATTATATATATATATATATATACATATACACACACACATTATATATATATATATATATACATATACACACACACTATATATATATACATATACACACACACACATATATATATACATATACACACACACACATATATATATATATATATATATATATATATATATATATATATATATATATATATATATATATATATATATATATATATATACAAACATAAACATAAATTTGAATTCAGTGTGTTTTAAAAACAGAAAAAATGACATGTATTGTTAAAAGCCTAGGGGACTTTCTCTCTGAAGGGATAATAGATATAGTTGATGGAACAAGAGAAACTAAGTGGCTGGTTAAAAGGTCGCTGTAAGAGTGAGGAACTATATACCATCTTTTAAAACATTAGTGGCAGTTCAAAAAGGAAAATAACTACAAATGTGAAATCAACAAGCTGAAACAGAAAATTCAACAAAGAACTATATTTTAGACTTTGATTTTATATTCCACATCTTCTCTTCCAGACAGGAACTCAAAAATTAATGACATGCTGCAATTTCAGGGCCACCACATTAATTTCCGTTTTAACACTATTAGTTAAAATTTGGACTTAGATATGGATGGTAAATGGTAAATGGACTGATTCTTATATAGCACTTTTCTGCTCTCTCGGAGCACTCAAAGCGCTCTATACAACATGCCACATTCACCCAATCACACCCATTCTCACAAGCACTTTATCTATACTTAGTGCTATATTTAACTACATTCACACACATTCATACTCCGATGGATGCATCGGAGAGCAACTTGGGGTTAGTATCTTGCCCAAGGATACTTGACATGCAGACTGGAGGAGCCAAGGATCGAACCACCAACCTTCCGATCAGTAGGTGACCTGCTCTACCTCCTGAGCTACAGCCACCCAGTTTCTGGATAAACACAGAAACTCACTAGACTAAAATACTTTACATCTTACCTTTTTGAAGACAAATTTCTGGTCTGAAGGTACAGACTGCCCTCGTTTTCTGCACAGCTGGACAGTCAAGTAGGTACTGATGTTGTCACCCGCGATGCATCCAGCAGGTTCCCTTGTGTTGTAACAGATCTCACCATTCACAGAGTATTCAAAGAACTGTAGGATGAGACAAAACAACTGGGGTCACTTTATTAGATACACCTGTTAATGCACATATCTAAACAGCCAATCGAGACACAGGTTAATCGAGGTCAATATGATCTGCTGAAGTTCAATCCGAGCATCAAAATTGGGAAAGAAACGCGATTTTAGCGAATTTGAACGGGGTATTGTTGTTGATGTCAGACAGGCTTGTCTGATTATTTCAGAAACTGCTGATCTACTGGGATTTTCCCACGCAGCTCTCTCTCGGGTTTACAGAGAATGATATAAAAAATAGAAATTATCCAGTGAGCACTAAATCTCTGGATGAAAATGCATTGTTGATGGCAGAGGCTGCTTGAAGCTGAAGGAAAGCAGCCGTAAGTCATTACAACAAAGGTATAATACAGAAGAGCATCTCTGAATGCAGAACACTTCAAACCTACAAGCAGACGAGCTACAGCAGCAGAAAACCACACTGGGTGCAGCTCCTGTCAGCTAAGAACAGGAGACCAAGGCTACAATTCGGAGAGGCTCACCAAAATAAGATAACGGAACGTCAGAAAAACAGAAATATAAAAGCATGGATCCACCCTGCCTTGAATAAACAATTTAGGCTGTTGTTTGTGGCATATTAATAGGAGGAAACACTTTTTTGGCACACTTTGGTACCATCACAGCCTACACGAGTATCGTTTCTGACCATCTTCCTGAAGCCTGCTTTCAGCAGAATAATGTGACATGTTGAAATTCAAATCATTTCTAGCTTGCTCCTTGAACATGACAGTGAGTTCACTGTACTCAAATGGCCTCCACAGTCACCAGATCTCAATCTAATAGAGCGCATTTTAGGATGTGCTGGAATGTGAGATTCACATCATGTTCCGTTGACAAATCTGCAGTAACTGTCTGATGCTGTCATGTCAATATGGAGCAAAATCTCCAAGGAATATTTCCAGCACCTTGTTGAATCTATGCCACAAAAGATTAAAGCAGCTCTGAGAGCAAAAGGCAAACCAACGAAGCATTAGCATGGTGTTCCTAATACAAAAAATGCAACAATTTCAGTTAGCCTAAATTCAGTTAAAACAGAAGAATGGCACTGTTAGGGATCTATATTTAGGACAGAGAGATGGCTTAAGCGTGTGTTTCGTCTCTGTAGCATGCCCAGTAGTCTCATAAGGCAGCTATCCCCACTTTCTACAATAATAACATCAGTTTGTGTCCACAGAGATGTTCTGGAATAACAATGCTAAATTTCACAGTGCTTCCTGGATTACTGAATATCACAAAGGAAAAGGCACTGGGAAATGTGAATTCCCTTTGTATCAACAAAGCCATCACATAATTTTGTAGCCTGGAATAACAGATGATATTCATTATTCCCAGGTCTGTAAGAGTACACAACACGATTCTTGTAGTCCGAGAAGAAATAGGATGACTATATGTTTAATCTGAAAGAAATTTATATCCATGATTACCTTTGTCTACGATAAATGTAAAACAGGGAGTAGTGAAGAACAGAAGGAGAAGACAGGGAAGGAGATCAAAAGCAGTTTGTAATTATTGCTATCAAATGTGCTGGTACACATTAATGCCACTGGATGCAAAAGTTGTAGATAATAGTCAGGAACCCAGAAGAGTCGCTCTACAAGCAGACAAACCCATAAACTACAGTGGTCATGAAGCAATCTGATTAACTTTAACTAGTCAGTGATGCCTCCCAAAGGTGGGACAATGATCACTTAATGTTATAAAGTGCTTTACAAAACTAAATAAAACCAGACATGGCCAAAGAACTTGAGCACAGTGGAGGCAATAAAATAAAACACTAAATCAAAAACATATCACACATTTCCAAAAGATTTTAAAAACAAAAATCTTTATACACAGATAGTACGAAGGCTCTTTTCACAAAAGTCTAATCAGCCTTTATTACAAGCCTTGACCTGAGAGAAATCAGCTGGGCTCCACACTCTGATCTAAAGGGTCCAGAAGGCATTTATTAGGTCAATAAATCAGAGATGTATAGCGAAGCTGTTAAAGGGCAAAAGACTGACAAACACGATTGTTAGGTCAGTTTTTAAAGCCATGAGTGTCCTCTCAATCATTATAATTGTGCCAACTGAAGACGATGGAGACAATATTTGTTTGTTTGGAATGTTTGGAGAAATAAATGTCCGAATTGTGTTTCTCCAAACATTATTTTTCTATTTTCAAATAGCTCAGAGAACATTCATATTAGATTGATTAATGGCAGTCTTCAAGAGTGCCAGGATTAACCGAACAAGAGTAAACAAATGATCGCCGAAATTCACATATAAAAGGGCAAACAGTGTGTTGTGTTCAAAAACCAACATTCAATTAAAATCTAACTGAAAGCTGAGTTTCACATGATTGAAAATGGGCTGTAACCAAGTAGCTAATCAGCAAACTAGCTTGTAAACCTGTTTTAAGTTTAGTGAGCTGTTCAGCAAAGGAAGATGCGCGTGCTTTTTCCGTATCACTGGCATTACTTACTTGGTTCTGGCCCATTCCATGACACAGATAGAGGATGACCCTTTGGCCCACCACCGCATTCTCATCTGTAGGGTTGTAGTCAAAACAGTAGTTGGTCTTGCCCCGGTTCTTAAGCTAGCAAAAGGCAGCAACAAAATATAATTAGGTAGTGGTACAACCTGGCTTGCAGAAGCTCATAAGGTCTTACTTTGTTCTCACCATTCCAAACATGCCTGGCCGATCATGTGGGACGTGCATATCGGGATAAATGTTATCCAAGTACCACTTGAAGCTCTTGCAGCCCAACTTCGCTCGGAGCATCCTCCGCTCCGTTACATCTCCAAAGGCCTCCTGGAGACAAACGTGGCAAATGACAGTTCAACATGATTATTTTATTTTCACTTTTCTGCCTTGGCAAACTAAAAAAAATTAAAATTAAGAAGCACAGAATTGCTCTGCATTTATAAAAAAAAAAAATTAAAAAAAAATGAATTACCAGTGATATCTCATATTCAAATGAACATTTTAAGTGAGAGCGCTGTCGATGCAGCCACCATCAGACAGCTGTTGTGTCCGATGAAGTATTCATAATATACCAGTGGCCTGAAATGGAATACAATAGCACCATCTATGGTCCATTACTCTATACAAATGCAGTTCACTCCAAACAATAGCTCCCCCTCAAACAAACAGAACTTCCAACAGTCAAACAGGATACATGTGTCAATTTTACAAGAGTCTCCGTGTGTGCGCTCAAACAGTTCGTGCCTGTGTAAACACTTTTATGCATACAAAGTTACACATGTACACGCTGATAAAGACTAGTTCATTAGATTATGAGAAAGAACACCGTCTCCACTTTAATATGCCAGTGATCATATGCTCACCACACCTTCCCTGCTGCAAGAAAGATTCAACAGCACTGCAGGATGATGGATGATGGTGGCCTGCACAAACACAGCTCTAATTGGCTATTCATCAGTCTATTTAGTGAGAAGAAAGATTCCCAAAGGACGCAGTGCTTTGTCAATGGCTAGGACCAGCATGGACTATCAGAGCAATGAAGACTAGTCCAGGACACTTACCAGGATAATAAATTAAGGATCAGTAAAGGTCCTGATAAAATGCAAAGGTAAGGACAACCAGCCCAGTGACAGTCCAACCTATATGGACGAATAAACGGTCACAGGAAACGACCTAAGGGAGCAACTAGGAACCGAGAGCACAGAGGTGCCAATTAGTGAAACAGCGGTGGAAAACAAGAGCTAATGATTCCAGAGGGCTGTACTACAAAGCAAGTTAGCCAACTTTTACAGGCAACTCCTACAGCAACTTTGTAGCCTAAGGTATGACTTCCAGAGCTCACTGCCTAGTAACCAGTATACTCTCTTTAAAAAAAATAGCATCAGCTTTCCTAGAAGATCCTGTGAAGCTTGATGCATCTATAGGAAGATGGCCCTCTGGATTTCTCTGCGAACATCAATGAGGATTACAAATGTTCAGTGTCGGGAACTTAATTCCTTAAGTCTTTTCTATCCTGTTAGGACGAAGCAATTTCAAAGACAATCCATTGTTTGCTAGGCCTCTATATAGCAAAATACAGTAAATCCTAAAACAGACAGTGTTAAATCCTGGTAGATTACTTGCTGACCTCATAGGAGAGTTGAAGCTGAAAAATTAAGGCTAAATGTGTTGTACATGTTATTAAAATACAGCTAAGCGACACATTTAGTTTGCAGAATACACAACTATAATTACAGTCAGCATATCCATGCCTTATTAATGAGGCAGTGATTAATAAGCCTATTAACTTTCAGTCTGCATTTTCCTTTTTTTGCCAGCTGTCCTTTCTGGCTTTTGCTGCAACAATTGTTTTGCTGCAATTTCTCATATTTATATTTTTTAGTTATACTTAGGATATATTTGCTCTTTTTTGTGAGAAATATGCATCTCTAGACCTGCCGTTGTTTGCAACTGATCTCTAGCAAGCTCCTAACTTAAACCAAAATTTAACGACATCAATTCATATCTTAATTACAATTGCAGTACCCGGATTTTCCCCTCAATCATCCAGTGTTAATAAAGAGTGTCCCTTCAGTTGAGTACAGTTCTCAGTCATTCCTTCACCCTGCGCCATTTCATATGTAGATTATTTAGGTTTTACGGTGCCTTGTTACTAATTAACAAGCTATAAAAATAGCTCACATGGACTGGCACGTAACCCATGTTGACAGCCACACGGACCTGCCCTTCTGCAAATCCTAAAAGACTTCCAAATCTCACTGCCTACTGACTGTTTTTTTCGTTTTTTGGTTTGATTTGGGGATTTCTTGCTTTGTCTGGGAGTGTCGGAGTGAAAGTGTCACAGGCTGTCAGAATGTCAGGGAAAAGGCACGTTTATAAAAAAAAAAAAAAGCAACCATGAATTTGTTAGTCTAAGGTTATTTTGTTCAAAATCTACAAAGTAGGGCTGCAATGATTCGAGCAATTCGAGCTCATTTCTGTAATCACCAGAAAAACTTTTACTGGGAAAAAGATGCAGGAATTCCTTTAAAAACATTCAACAAGCTCCAGTGTGAGAAGAGAACTTTGCAGCTGCTCCCATACACTCCTGCTTGTTTTAGTTAGCAAAAATCTACAGTTAAGCTACAGAAGCTAAAATTAAATATGCAGATGAACTGTTAACTTCATCTGATATGATGTTGAAATTATACAGGTTGCTGAAGGCTTTTTCAGATTTAAAAAGAATATAAATATATTAATATTTATATGTTAAATTATTGATTTATATATTGATATATTAATTAAATTGTATTAATATTTTAAAATCAAAGCAGTCATACACACACCCCTGGGTAAGCTATGACATTAATGGGCAAAGACAGACTACAGACTATAAACAGGCACAGTACATTCATCCAGGAGACTAGTATAACTTTGTGCCAAGCAAAATTGTGAAATTGTAACTTGCTTGTAAGATATGTTCGTTTATAGATATAAACCTTATCTAGTATTGTTATTGTGTATAAACACATGTTCAGCTGTGAATCAAACAGGATGAGCAAAAACAGTGTTTGTTTGGAGGGTATGATGCTTTTTTTTTTTTTTTTTGGCAAGGCAACCTTATCTCATGGAGATAAGTGCTACCTGATCTGTGCTTAGAGAGCTTTTCCTGTTAACTACACTATCACTCACGCACACACACACAAAATCAGGGCACCCCCATGGGTCGGCACTGCTCTCACCGTGTCAAGGACAGGTGGGTGACACCCGCTGGCACAAAGTAGCACAGAAAGGTGGTAATCGCACACCGGAATGCCCTGACCCCTGTCACCTTGGGTGTCTGCTGCTCATATATCCCCCGTGTCACTTAATCAGGTGAGCTTTTGCAGTGTGCGTGTGTGCGAGCACGTTTTGCGAGAAGGCAGAGTATTTTCGATATTGTTTCGCACACCGAGAGTGAGTTCACTGGTGAGATTAAGGGGTTAATGAGACAGTGCTGTGGTGAACGCAGCTATTTAAAAAAATAAAGAAAGAAATATTCTGCCTTCACATTCACATCATCTGCACACACTCACCAGGCGTGCGTGGGGATTACGATGATAGTAGATCTCCTTGTATTCATCCAGCCAGACCTCAGCTGCTCTCACGCTGTTTGCCAACGCTTTGCTCCGTGAGTAAGGTGCCTTTTTCGGGAAGACGTGACCCACGTGGGAGCACGGGTGGATCTCCAGGCTGCCCCCACACTGCCAAATCTAAGACACATCAATAACACCACCACGGGGATTTGGTTAGCCTCTCAGCCATGATTCAATCAGGAAACAAAGCACAGTCTTGTTGCGGAAGAGCTTGGGAACAGAAAAGCTAGCCTGTTGTTGGAAAATATTTTTGGTTTCTTCCCTTTGGGAAATTACAGTTATTGTAGGGAAGGGGTGTTCAAATTCTTTGCTGCAATTAAAGTATTAAGCTCTTCGGCCTGCTTTCACTCCATGTTTAGTTTTATTTTCATTGCAGATTCCACATAAATTGAGCAGCTGTCATATGGTTCAACAAATCTAAAGCAGACACTCCTGCCTTTTTTAGTGGCTTGCACTGTGAATTGGCCCATAATCCCAAAAAGAGTGCAAACTTAATATCAATTTTGACATAACATGTGCTTTACCTATGTAATCATTACATAAATAATACTGTATATGTCCATGAAAACACACAGTTCTTACCCTGAAAGAGAACTCCAGGTTCTCTCCTCCCCACACCTCCATTCCTGTGTCATATGTTCCCAAATAATGGAAGAAGTCCTTCCTCACAGCAAACAGACCACCTGCCATAGTAGGAGACCTCAAGACACCAAAAAATAAAAATGATATTACAGGATAACGAGCTCCATCTTATATGAGACAGATGTAATTATTTCAATATGTCAGCAGTGTAGTTTCTGTAATAATGTAGCTGCCACACTCAAAGTTACGTTCCCAAATATTCATATGGGATTTTTTTCTATTCTTGGGTAATAAAGAGTCCTTAAAACACACCTGATGACATCTACGGGTGAACGTCGGCGTTTCTGTTCGTAGTCGGGGATTGCATGCCAGGTAAAGACCAACCGCCAATCAAACCCTCCGATTTGAGGTTCCCCAGCATGGCCTAAATACTGGAAGGTGTTCCAGTCTATCACGTCGATGACGGGGCACACCACGGCCTTCGGCTCCTCTTTGATCCTTGGGGAGAAAAAAGGAAAGGAGAAAAAGGCGAATGTTAGGAGGGAGCAGTGTTACGAAGCAAGCAATTTGTTTATCTGTAAAAGTCTCCATACAAATGTTGGTGCTGCCCTTGTTTGAAAGGCTGGAGCACCGAGACAGTGAGTCAGACACGGCTACATAACCGTGCTCCTGCAGCTGGCTGATAGAGATTCAGAGCTTCCCACTCTGTGACAGCTGGACTAAAGACAGCCTTTTTCTAAAGGCCGCACTTTGACAAAATAATCAAGGAGAGAAGGCATTTCTTTTTTTCCCTGGCGGGCGCTCTCTCACCTGTGGAGCACGGGCTCTAACCAGCCGTCGTGACACTCGCAATGACAATCCAGGAAGGTCAGCACCTCGCCTGTGGTGATGGATGCCCCGAGCAACCGGGCCCGCACCAGCCCCTCCCTCTTTGTGGCCCGGATCAGACGCACCTTATTCAAACCTGAGACGTACTTGTCCAGTGGCTCCTTGAGATGAGCTTTCAGAAATTAAACAGATGTGTTTGTATCAAGAGTTGTTTCTCAAAATCACAACAAATACAAAACTAGAGAAAAATCTATCAGCTACAGCTGAAAGTTTCTTCCTATAGGTCAAATTTTTTAGCGTTTTTTGATCAGTATTCCATGTGAGGAGATAAAAAGCAAGCACAGACAGACAGTCATTTTGTTATCTCTGAGTCCAATCACATTGTAAAATGTGAGAAGGGACAATGCTGGTATGTGGCTCAGGTGTCAGAAGCGTCACAGCGCAATGTGAGACTGGTAGAAAAACAAGTCAGCATTGATAAAAGAAGGCGATAAGCTACCTGGCACACATTCCCAATGCATTTGGAAGAGGCTTCAAATTCCCACCTCTAGAGGAAAGAGTGTTAAACTGTTTGATACACATTTGCCATATTCACTGGAAAATGGTGAGCTTTCTTTGAAGCAGGTAAACAAGACACACCCACCAGTCTTTTTAGGGTAGAATTACTTCCTTTTATGCTCTCAGCCAAATACGCATTAATCCAAAAGGCGAAAGTTACACCATTGTTTGATTTACTCAAGCTCAACACTTAGTAAGCAAATATAACCACGAGCAGATGTTAGTGTTGAGGGAGAGGCAGGCATTGCTTCATTTATACATTCATGATCGAAAACACTTTAGAAGCATTAAAAGTTTCTCAACTCTTACAAAACAAAAACAAAAACCCCAACAGGAATAAACACTGCATATAGTATATTATTTACTTTACTTTATTATAGGTTTATTTGAATATACTCATAGAAGATGTAAAAAATATAACACTGATACAAGAGATTTCACTTTATCTATATCTTAGTTTATAACTAAAACTACTGATTGTTTTAGTAATCAAGTATTCTGCTGATTAACCCACTGATTAATAAGAAACCCTTTTTGTCTTACTAATGAGCAATAATAATTACTTACTACTTACTTATTTGCTCATTGATATTATTACAAATGGAAACCAATATTTTTAATCATTTAATTTGATACAACATCCGTCAAAACACTTTCATCGTGTTTATGCGGCATATTTAAGTCATATTTGTTAAAGAAAACGTATTTATTAGTGCAAAAATAAATAATCACAAATATCGAAATGTAAATAAATAAAAGGTTTACATGTCACCTAAGCTAAACTAAGGCAGAAGTCAGTCTTTACTCTGTCTTCTTGGAAAGACAGAGTAAAGACCAACACAGATTGAAGGTTTTTGCATGTATACCTTTTCATTTATTTTTGCATTAGACAAGATGTTTTCTTCAAAAGCAACGTGAGTTTAATACAGCACATGAACACAATGAAAGGGTTTAGTTTCTTTTTGTTTTCTTTGGTTTACAGATGTATTTATTAAGCTGAAGCCTGTTAAACAGGTTTGATTAAGGACTTTCACCAGCTTTTTTCCAGCAAAGGTTTTGGTTGGAGCAACGCTTTGTGTGTAGACAGACTCCACCTCCAAGTTGAACTACTTACATTATGATGACTGAGGCTATAGAGTTGTGGATTAAACTAAAAATATTTTTTTATAATTCGATGAGCATATTTTCCAGTATCTCTGTTTGACTTGCCTAACTGATAACATGTCAGTATATCCTCCTCCACCCATCTAACTGCTACCTGTCTGTGTGCACCTGTAACAGCTCCTGACTGTCAGCCTGCCACCATTCTTGCCCACTGCCTGTCCATCAGTCTGTCTGTGCCTCTACCTTTGTCACTGTAGTCATCCACCAGCACCACCTCTTTCAGCAGGATGTCAGGAGACGTCTCCAGCACACTGTGGACAGTCCTCAGCAGGGTGGACCAGGCCTCGTTGTAGAAAGCAATCACCACAGAGGTCGTGGGCAAGGACCTGTAGTCATACTTCAGCACTTTGCAGCTGGAGAGAGAGGAGACTTGGTTGTTAGAATGCAGACTAAAAAAATTGGAGGTGAGGCTGGGTGGCTGGAATGACACTGCACAATGAGAGCTGGCTGTGTAAATCTGCATGTAAAGCTGGATCGTGGTTAACCTTCATACTTTTAAGATTTGATGACCAATAGAAGTAAACACAGAGCATTTATTATTCCATCTTAACAGCAGATGACTCAGTTTACGAGTTACACGTCCTCTGAGGTATTTACGGAGCCGTGTAATAGTGTTGCTGGGACATCCAAACTGCAAAGGCTTCTCTTAAACTTTAGATCTGGGCTTTAACATTGCTAACAATAGACAACAGGTTACTTACAGTAGGTTCCATCTCTCCGGCAGCCTGCGGTGCAGTGATATTTTATCACTGACATAAGTGTTAATCTGGTGCGCTTTGATACTTTCCTCTTCTTTTCTTTTCTCCTCTTCGTTCAGATTCAGTTTCACGGGTCTGCCCAGTTCCCCCAGAGCGTTTAAATCCAAGGGGGGCTTCTCGTAGACTGGCTTCTTAAGGAGCTCATACTCTTCCTCTCCTGTGACTTCCCGTCGGTTCGTCAAGCTCACTTCCTCCGACTTGCGTTTGAAAAATGTAACATATCCCAGCAAAATGGCACCAACTATTAAAATAAGTAACTTGGGCTGTTTCCTCCTTCCGCATGCAGCCATCGTTTCGTTTCTTTGCAAGGCGCAAAGTTGGAGGCTCTCATGCCCCTATGAGCTGCACTGTGCTCAACCTTTGCTGTCCAAGCTGGTTTTGCTAGACTCCACAGCCGCGTCACCTTTCCGTTTGACTACTTCCAAGTTTTTCCTCCATAGTTCAGGCAAAGTGTAACTCTATCTACGTATAGAGTCCCCAAACTGGGTGAGTCTTCTCAGTCAAACGGAGAACGATGGTCACTCCTCCTCAACTCCGTTACCCTGCGTGCTGCTAGAGTGAAGAGGGAAAGGATTAACTAACTCAGATTAGATTAGCTAACAAGTATCTCTTCGGATTAGTGAGCCACCTAACTGCTGGAGGAAAGGAAAACTAGGTCAAATCAAAAGCCTCGTATGCTGTTTCTTTCAGTTCACTCACTGAGAAAATCAAATATTATAATTTAAAAAAAAAAAAATTCCGTTCTCAGTCAAGTCCTTATGAATATAGTTTGTGTCCAACCGGTTCATCAAGTGCCATCGAGGAACCGGGATTAACGACATTTACGTGAACAGCAGTAGAAGTTCAAGTCAACTTTTAATAGCAGAATTAGCAACTATGTTTCCGGTTATCAAATTAAAACGCCGTTCCCTTTCAAACTACCCCGGAATAACGCCACGTACAATACTGCACAGATATTATTATTATTATTATTATTATTATTATTATTATTATTATTATTATTATTATTATTATTATTATTATTATATTTTTTGTTCGAAGACTTCAAAAATTCGTAAAATGACTGCCAGGGGTACACTAGCTTGTAAGTAAAATAAGTCACTTCCGCTTTCAATTTTTTTAATCGTCAAAGATTGGTTCTGCTAATTTCTCAGTTTTCGAGTTTGTAGGGCACCACTGCTTCATATTATGCCACAAAGCGTTGTAATAGTTTGTAGGCTTTTAATTTGAAAGCCCGAAAAAATGAAGTTTATGAGAAGCAGTCATTTTATTTCTATATCCAAGTGATCTTTTTAAATAGATACCCCGCACCCCCAAAAAACGTCTGCCAGAGCCAAGTAGTTAACTTACATATATCGTCATCACAGGGGAGTGACGTCACACAGGTGAGTTGTTTATATTATTTGTTATGAAACATTTTAAGCCCAATATCTTCTGCAGGCCATTGTTTAAAATAAAATGCAATTTTAAAAAAGATTTTCCTTCAGCTGCGGTGACATTTTTTCAGCACTACGGTGACCTTCAGCTTCAAAATCGTTTATCTCTGCGTTCTCATTCATACGAGGCCCCTTGTCACTCATATGAAACCGATATGAAAACTCTTGACACGAAAGATGAAATCTGACACAAAATGTATGTTTAAGCAAATTAAAATGCTAAATAATTAAGGCGATCTTTCGAGGCGAGAAGGTAATTTGAGTGGCGCACTGTTTGATCGAGTACCCATATTGTGAAAACCACAAAGAGACACGGGAAGGTAACAAGTCAGCCGGAGTGTTGTAATATACCACGGTAGACTGCCCTTGTCGTGTCTGTCAGAGACTCAACATTCATGTGAGTGCATGAATGAGGGCGTTCTCATTTAGGACGAGATGACGGATAACATTTTCCATGCAACAGATAGCCTACTGTAATAGGTGCAAATATTCAAAAGGCAATTAAAACACTTATTAGTTGCACCTTTGGGCTGACTTGAACAGAGGTTCCTGTAACGTGACTGGGATTAGCTCTGACCTCACCATAACTGGTCCAACTTGACTGTATTGTTGATCACCCAGTAAGCCTAGGCTATTTAATCATTTGTGTTTTACTAGGGAGGGGCAGGAGAGAAATCGGGGACATTTGGGCCTTCACTATGTGCAGCATTATATACATTTCTACTTTTTACATTTTGCAGTGATGGTAAATGGCATCATTCTTAGATAGCACTTTCCTACTATCCTTGAGCACTCATAGCGTTTTATACAACTTCAACCAAGCATTTTTTTGCTTTCTAACATTCCCACACATTCATACTCCAGTGAACACATCTGAGAACAAAATGTTGGGGTTCAGTATCTCATTCAAGGATACTTAAGACCGGAGGAATCAAACCACCAACCTTCCCGAGCTACAGCCACCCCATGTGATATCATGGGAGGCATCTGTTCCTATAGGACTGGTGTGGATCCTGGCTTCCTCTCCCCCCTAGGCTACTTTTAATGATCCCACATTTTAAAATATGAATTTACTGAATAAAGTTTGTCATTTCATCTGCACTTTTTGTGGTCACACCTTGTTTTCAGGTCTATGACAGATCATTAATTATTACGCTATTCATAAAATTATAGTAGGGTGTATCTTGGGAATGTATCAATCATTAAAGCGTAGGAGTAAGTGGGCTTGTTTTCATTCAGTACATTAGAATACAATAGGAACAACCACATGATTTATCATGCAAGATCTGTTCAGTTGAACCAAACCCTTGTCAACCTTTCACCGACACATCTTGTCATGAAAGCCAAGTGACACAAATGCCCGTGGACCTGTGGATGAAAAAACAACATAGGAACCATGGCTGAGTTTTCTAATGACTAATGGATTTTTAAAAGAAAAGAAAACACAGCACCCAGCTGTCACTGAACCACTAAAAGTTGCCTATCTTTGTTGCATCCTATAGCTTTATTGTGTATATTGTGTTACCTTAAAGGAGTATTCTTTTATTTTGTTAGCTTTTTTATACCACATACTTAGAATAAGTGTACTTTGGAAAGGTTTTTTTTCTTAAGTAAGAAGGTCCAAGGATATATTAGTGATACATCAGATTCTTGAATATCCAAATTTATTGCATCTATAATTATAAGATCTGTTGGGCCATTGTCATCATTCAGCCTCTAAACATCAAAAACCGTCCATACACCAATGCAGATGCTTACCAAAGATGTCCTCTGCATGCCTATGTAGATATCCAATTCAAAATAACTTATGATTAATGTTCCATCCATCCATTATAATATACTATTGATACTTATTCTCTTCCGCTTATCCTTTTCAGGGTCACGGGGAGACTGGAGCCTACCTCAGCTACCATAGGGCGAGAGGCAGGGTGCACCCTGGACAGGGTGCCGGTCTGTCACAGGTTCCACACCCACTTTCACAAGTATGGCAATTTAGAATGACCAATTAATCTAACCCCACTAACTAATTAGTGATTAATGATTCTATGAATAATTGTAATTCCTGAACAGTTTTATATAATATTAAAACAAACGTGCTTTTCTTTCAAAAACAGGGACTTTTAAGTGATGCTGAACATTTCAGCTGTCGTGTGTTTCCTACCTCCTTTTTAAATTGTTCTCCTCCCTCTGTCTCACCCAGCATTTTGCAACAGGACTCGGCAATTAGATAAAACATACATATAGTACCAATAGTTTTTTTAGTGAAAATATAATGCAGTGGTTCTATGCTGTGGGGCAAAAAGTCGCTCCAGGAGGCAAACCTGGCTGAGTGAATACAATTTCTATAGAAAAAAAATAGAACAATAAAGTTTGCCGATGGCATCTGGCTGGCCTTTCCTTTGATAAAATTCAACCTGGATCAATTTCTATTAATAACTAATAGAAAATATTGGGTGTAGGCATCGACTTTTTCCCTCATTCATTGACATTCTCACATAATTCTAGATTTACTGAAACATGAATTGAGAACAGAGAGAGCAAACCACATATTGTTGCTTGTGTATATTTGTGAGCCCGGAGGGGGGGGGGGGGGGGGGGTGGAAAAGTAAACTAGATATTAGCCAGAACATTTAATATCATTTTGGTATTGTTTCCACAGTCGGCAATCAAGATCCTTCTCTGTCACCTGCCATTAGCGGTCAGTACTGATTTGCTACCAGTAGGTGGTGCCAAATTATTATGAATGCTGCAGTCCATGAGTGCAGAGGTGAGCTGTGTGGATTACAGGCAGTAGCAGCTTTTCAGTCTTTGGTTGTTCAAATGTCAAATGCATGTTGTCGCTTAAACCATGACGACAACAACAACAACAACAACAACAACAACAAAAAGTACACATTCACACCTAGTGTAGCTGCAGCAGCTCACACTTTTCTCCTTTTGCTACACCTGGCATTTCATATAACGAAAAAACTTCTTCCTCATTTCTGACAATGCGCTGTTTGTGCAGGCGAGTAAAACAAAAGGCATGTGTGTTTGTGGTTAGTCTTTTATTCTTTCAATCATCCCAGCAGTCATTTTATTTAGAAAAATCCTTCCCCATCCCCAACAGTCCAACCTCTTCTTCATATCAAGTAATCAACTTCCCTTTTGCCTCATCAGTAGTTTTTACTGGTCCCTTTAACCAAGCATTATTTACAAAGTTAACACGCAAAAGGAGTCATCTCACAATTTATCAACTAGTTTGAATATCACATATTCATAAATTCAAATTGCCATTGAGACCAAATGTAATTCAGTGGGAATGAATAGCAAAAAAATGCTATTCACCAGTCATTTTGCCAACAGTTTCACTGAATCTCTTGGTCCTTTGATCCCAGTAGAAACACTAATGTGATCTTGAGTGGAAAAAAAGAAGAAAAGAAAACCTAACAGGAGTGTTTTTGATGTAGTTTCAAGTACAGCTTACACACAAGACTCTTAAGAAAACTGGCACAGAGCTGCTCCCTTTAAGGATTCTTGTGACTAAACAAAAAAACAGGCTCTAGTGAGTGTTGTTTGTAGTTTTATAGAATTGAAAAAGCTTTAAATAAATACGATGGCACATTTCATTTCGGCACGCACAGGTTTGTGAGGGATGACAGGTTCTCAAAAGCAAAGTGACAGATGGGTTTAGAGGGTATTCTTAATTTAACACAACAGGGGAGAATAGATCACAACATCCGTGTCAACTCAATAAACCATCTGAGGCAAAGTACACTTTAATAAATACTTCCAATCTCATTCAGAATGTATTCTGCCACGAAACTAGCTCCATAGACAAAAGCTAGAATTGAGAGGCAGTCTAGTATGACCACAGCTCCTTCCTCTCACATGATGGAGCACGTTAGGAAGCAGCGGGTTTGGGGCAAAACGCTGCCGACCTTACATTCCTAATCCATCGCTTTCCAGCAGCCTGTTTTTCACAATTTTTTTAAAAACAAATATGAGGACATAATAAAAATAATCAATATTAATTGCACTTTAAGGCATTATTCTATAGTGCATGGTGATTTTCTGATCATGTTTCGATCAAGAAACTGGCTTTAATCTCTTTGAAGGCACTGCTTCGTGTGCTACACATCTCGCTGCTTTCAAGTTGTTACAAAACCCGAGACGGCAATGACACTTCAGGTGTGCTGTGTACTCCACTCTAGCTGTAGAGGCACTTGGATGAAAGCAACAACAACAAAAAAAGTCTTAAATTCAGCTGGTGTTCTTTAAAAAAAGACCTCACCTCTGTAGATATTCACAAAGGTTTAAAAGCACTGGACTGAGTGAGTCATTGGCTTAAAGTGACTTTCTCCAACACCTCTTTTTTTTTCTTTTTTTCCCCCCATTTCCATTCAGTGCAGACTTGAAAAGTAACCGAAATGGGAGCAGCGGGGTCATACCTCCGCTACAGTATTTGCACTGTGGTCACGGAAGGCCACTTAAGGTTCCCTGCTACTATCTAGCTTCCTCCCACTACCACTCAAACTTCCACTGCTGGGTTTTGTCCCCTGGGACGCAGCGCCTCATCTGAGCATCCGTGCGGCCCGTCGTTGTGCGGTAGGCTGTCACGCACATGTCTGAGTGTGGATGATAGATGGTCCTGTCCTGAAAGGTTGGAAGTTAAAAGCGTGGAGTCAGTTTACAGTAAACTGTGAACCTGTGGCACACACATTCATGAATCCCTTACCTCTTTGAACTCCCAGATGAGACTGGGAGGTCTGACTTCCTCATCACGGGGGCAGTGCCTCATTCCGATGGAGGTCTGTCCTTCCAGTACTTCGGCACACAGCTCTGTCACAGAGTTGAAACGGATCTCCTTTTGAGATGTGTATTCAAAATACTGGAGCGAGAAAGAGACACAGTTATTTGGCCATTTTTTCTCCATTTACAGTTAAAATGTATTTCTTTGACACAAGCTTATATTCACACATTTCTCTGAAAAGAAGCAGAGACCTTCTTCTTTCTTCTGCTACATCTGTCTTTTGTGTAGAAAGCCAATTAGTGCAGTTTGGTATTTTTTTTATTACCCACTAGGATTACAGGATGTTTTACTCTGCTGTTGCGCCACGGCTATAAATGCACTATATGGTGCGTCGGCGAGTGTGTCGAGGGATCTCATGAGCAAAGTCGGGGCCTTGGCCCTTTCAATCAAGCAGACATGAGCACAAACCCGACTCTTCCCCTCTGGTGTCATTTCAACAACCTGGTCCGGTGGGACAAAAGATGCAATGCTCCCTGTGCTACCCGTTAAGCGGAGGGTCAGGTAATCAATCTTTATACTTCCCCATCCTTTTCTTCACATCTCATACATCTTTCAGTTGCACTGGGGCCCCGTTATGGTCGTTTCTAATAAAAGACTTACTCGGGGTCCACTGTCTCTGGCTTCAAACTTATTTATCCAGGCTGTGCCATTCATTCTGCCCGTGAGGCTCATGTATCTTTTAAATGGAACGTGGTTCTTATGTGTGCCAGGAAAAGGGGCAGGATCGAGGTGGTGAAGGGCCTTCAGGTTTTTGTTTCACTGAGAAGCCATTCAAACATTGATTTTCAGTCACACATGGCGCTTTTTGTGACTGAGGACACCTGATGCGGCGCATCAATGGGGTAATCAGAGATAACAGCCAGGTTGAAGATCCACAGAAAGAAGTTCTGCCTATTGTCTGACTCCAACATTAAATATACATTCTTGCAGATAAATAATCTGGTGCTTTCTAAACCAGCCGTTACTGGAATTGGAAAAAGAAATGTGCACCTTTTTTTCCAGCTATGTTTGGATGCAATACCACATTCAGTTTTCCATTCATTACATTCAAGTCATGTTGGACACACCAGCAGAGAGTAATTTTCTGGTGTGAATCAACTGTGGCAGCTTGTTTTAGGGGTTAGCAGAAAGTCTTGACATTTCAAGATATATCTCCCACGGGGGCCACAAGAAGCTGTGGGATTGTGTCAAGAAAGAATAAACACTGAAATGCCTGACGTACCTGGTTGCCTCCTTGGCCGTGGCAGCCGAAAAGAGAAATCTGGGAACCTGTGGGACTGTGCTCTGGAGCGTTGTAGTCAAGGCACTCTGAATGTATTCCTGAGCTACGCACCTGGCAGGAAGAGAGCAGCAAATATTAATAACAAGTGAAATGCGGCACTGTTTATCGATTCCTGTGAGGACTCTTTTTTTCTTGGATTTATTCTTTGCTGGCAGGTTAGACTTTAAGGCCACGTAGGATGCAACACCCCTGAAGATGGTGGATTCAGTCATCTGATTAAATCATTAAATGACGGTATATCAACAGGAAGCGAAAACAAATTGAACCTTTGCCATTTTGCTTATTTTCCACATCAGTACACATATATTAATCAATATGAAATAAAACTTACTTTCGCCCAGTTTCATAAGAAAATGTAAATTTTTCTTTGTCTGAGTAATGCCGTTCTTTCAGGTTTTGTCACCGTGTACCTGTAGTGTGGGTGTGCATGCAAATTTCAGACAGTTCTGACAGCAGAACATTTGAGATTTCGGACGATGCCCTCGCTGTAGCATTTGACTTCACAGCTGTCACTGGGAAATGTGTGTCGACGTGGACAGGTGGTGGATTTTTGGACATTATAACTAAAGAAGAAATCTTTGAGGGAATTTTCTTTTTCGCTTCAGAAAAAATCAGAAACATTGCTGTGGCTAAAATGTAATTGTTTTAAAATCCAACACTGAGCCAAGAGCAATTTTTCTGTAAAGCATTTTATAACAGGAGACTTCACCAGATGTCTGAATTAGAAAGGTCTTGAGCCCAGTCAAATGGATTTCAAAGCCTTGCCACTTTCAACGGAGTTTTCTCATATCATGTCTCACCCGAATACTTTTGTTTCACACTTGAATGATGAATGAAGACACAGCCGCATTGCTGTCTTTTATAAATCACAACAAGATCTGCCATCAGTCCAAAAACTAAATAATTAATCTTGCACTAACGGGATCAATAACAGAATTCAGACACAGCATCTGAAAAGGAGACACTTACAGCCCCGTGCCAGCCCTCCCTGTCCTCGGGTACATGTAGTTCAGGGTAGATATTCTTCAGATACCACTCAAAGCTGTTGCATTTCAGCTTCTCCCTCAAAAGTAGCCGTTCTGAAATATTCCCATATTTCTCCTGTGAAGCAACCACACAATGCATGAGTCACTGCTGTGGGTGAAAAAGCTGGTTAGATTTAGGAGAGTTTATTAAGAATGGTAAATGGTAAATGGCCTGTATTTGTATAGCGCTTTTCCAGAATGTACATTTATGGACAGTATCGCTTTATTTATACATTGCAGCTACATTTTAATCATTAGAGCATGCACACTTTTCTTTAAATATACACTGTATGGACAAAACTACTGGGTCACTAACACATTACACCTACAGGAGCTACTGGAAACCATGCAATGAAGTTCCCTGTGCAGTTTTTCTGTAGATGTTAATGCCAGAGGTTGTTTGGAGCTCAGCAGAGCATTATTTTTTAAGGCTTTATTAGCCTTACACTATATGTCTGCTCAACCTTGTGAGTTAAACTGATTCTCAGGGCCCATTACTTTTGTACATACAATTTACATAAGAATTTTGACAACACAATTGATGGGTGTTTTCATAAAGGACACAGTTAGACTTTTAAAGCAAATATTTACATCCTGGATATGAGAGGTGAATCCGGCTCCTGTAACTCCAAAAATCAAGTTCAAATAAGAATCTAAGGAAGCCAACTAGGTTATTGCCAACAATGCATGTTTTAAATAGCTGTGTTTGCTAAGGCGTGAAGTCTACCCTAGGAGTCTAGAGTTATTCCTTTGGCATGTTTGAGGATGGATTATAACAAGACAACACCGCCTAACACACACACACACACACACACACACACACACACACTAAACTAATTCAATCATAAGATTTCTGATCTATCGAGTACTTTTTCTTTGTGATCCTTACTGCATTGTGCTCCCAATCTCAAAATTAACAAGAAAAAATATTTAAAATAAATGAACAAAAAAAACAACATAAAACAATAATTCCTTATAGAAAATACATTTATAACAGCTGTTCTTTCTTTAGAAAAGTGTAAAGAAAAGTTGGAATATCAACATGATTAAATGTATTCAATGAAAATTATATAGCTCATTAATCAAACTAGTCACACGTCTATCGCTCTATAGCTGCATGACAAATTATGACAGCAACGTAATAGACTTGGAGCTGATGATCTTGGTCTGTGCTGTGTTCAATCTCCCCTGACCAGGTAATTTATTGTTTGATCAAAGATCCCTGACATTAATAATGCACTTTTTTTTCAGATAGTTGAAACTGAGATACATGAATCTTTGATGGTGCCCAATACTCAGAACCTGAGAGGCACAGCACTCACACCATACACACACATGTGAACACCCTCAGTACCTCAATACACCTAACCCACTCAGTCAGATACTGATCTTATATCCACACCTACAGGGGGCAGTTAGATGAATCATCTAAATCTGACACCAAAAATAAACTATTCAATTTACTGTCTAAACATGGTGCTGGATAGTGTGACAACATATCAGTGCACGACACATGCAAAGTGTCTTACCTTTCTGGCTGGAGGGTTCCTGTTGTAGAAGTGCTTTTTGTAAGAGTCCATCCAGACCTCTGCAGCTCGGACAGTATTCTGGAGGAAGTTGGGCCGTGCGTAAGGGGCTTTTTTAGGGAACACATGTCCCACGTGCGAGCAGGGATGAATCTCCAGGCTGCCCCCACACTGCCACACCTAAGGGTGGCAGATATGTAAGTAAGTAAAGTAAAATGTATTTATATAGCACCTTTCTAGATAACAACTGTGTCACAACAACAATCAAGAAATAAAAAAAAAATACAAATATTAAAACACAAACTCTTTAGTGGAGTCCACAGATCTCAAATGTTAATGTTACCTGATTTCAAATGAAGTTTCTACAATATGTTAACGTGCTCACAACACGAGTAAAAAACAAACACAATCACGTTTCCAGGATTGTGTTTGTCAGGAAAATTAAGGTCAAGTACAAAGATGGCTGCTGAGCAGCCCAAGCACAAACGATGTGTAATATGGGCTAAAAGTAAGGAGCGACGGAGCAAGTGTCCCTCTCACCCGATGCCTCTAATTGTTTTTATTTTGTAACGTATTTCTCTCTCTCATGCAAGTATCTTTATCTAGTACTTAAACCATAGATGGGTGTGAGATGTGTGCCCCACCAGTAACGCATGTTCTCAGTATTCATGGGTTATCACACCTATCTTCAAACTCAGCCTTACACACATGTCAGGCGACTGCATTTTGCATGCTTGTGTTACTTTTGTCTTTTCCCTAATTTATGTCTTCTCTGCCCTTCATCGTCCTGCCTGCGACCTGGAAATTAATCTCAGTACGCCTTGTCGAAGGACGCCTCAATTCCTACAGGGAAGGAAGGAAGACAGACAAGAGAGGAGGGTTGCTGGAGGAGCTATAATCAAGAATGCACAAGTGTTTGCTTTGCTACCGTATTTTTACCTTCAGTGTTTAAAAAAAACCATGCTACTCAGGTAGAATATGTAAACAATAGTAGGAAGAGGACACTTTTAAACAACCAGTCTTTTTTTATTCATACATTTCTTTCAGTGGATGATCAAACAGTCTGCCCTTCACTTCTTATGTGTGATTAAAATGAGCCATATTGCAAATTTAATCAAAAGTAGCCGGTAACATAAAACATCATGAACACTGTTACACCTGCAGTCATAAAAATGCAGCAGCGGTTGGGCTATAACAAAACAATTTACGACCAAGCTTTGCCACATCTAGGATTAAACTGACATTGATTTAAAATGAGGCTCCAAGGCAAGGATGTCTCATATTGTTAAAACACCTGTAGCCTCAGCTCCTTGATCCTCGTGTCCTTTCCTCCTCACATCTTTAGTGGGAAGGATTAAAATGCAAGGAAAAGGAGTCGAGAATGTAAAATTTGAGTAATGGGAAACGGAAATACCTGTCCACAGGCAGACATATAAAGATTTATCAAAGGTGCCTGAGAAGGTTGTTTCCACTGCTGAAGATTTTTCCAAAACAACATTTTGCAAAAACTCACAAGGTAAAAACATTACCAGCTTCACCTCACTGCTGGTAAACAATTATAGACCACATGGAGACCCTTCACATGGGACAGCGGAGGGTTGGGGGATTACTAACACTTGGGCCACCTATTTCCTGTACATTTGACTTGATGGACCTCAACCATCTTTAATGGGTGCCTTTGACACCTGTGTAATTTTTTTCCACTTTGGACTGCATCATCCACAGTGAATCTTTTTCCCAGCAGCCCCCCTGACACGAAATCGTGGGCAAAGACAGCTGTTACTAATCGCCTTAATGAGGGCTCAGCACTGAAACAGATCAGAACCGTCATGACTACAGTAGTAACACCTGTGTTTGACTACTACATTTTGTCAAATGGCTGCTGTGAAATAAGTCTATTGTGGTGTGTTTTGACAATAACACTGTGCACAGTTTTCCATCAAATATTACAACATGGTGATTCAGCTTCTTAACATTATTTTTAAGTCCTTATATTATAGGAACAGCTTGAGAGAGACAGGTCATGGGGAAAAAACAGAGGTGGTGGTAAGCCGCACAGCTGCTGCTGTACGTTGGTGTAAGGTTGGTGCACTGGGCATGTGCTGTATCTGTAAGCTGTTGGTCGCCACATGATTCCGTTTAACTTTATGTGTATCGGTCCACCTTGTCTTGATGTTCCTTTTAAACAAAGATTACAAAACATGATCTACTACAGGTATTATCTGAATGAAGAAACTGTGCTTTATCAATCTTACCACAAAGGTTCAACACATACTTTTGTGAGTCATACAGCTGCATTTATAATAGAACCTACACAGACAATATCTTTTTACCTTACATTAATTAATGGCTGGATCGTTCACCATTGATCAAACAAAAGATTAACATCCTTAAAGAAATGGTCTGGTATTGATTTAGTGCTTGTCTACACAAGTCTTATTAACCATTTACCCACACATTCACCTAAGTGCTTTTTTAATTTCCACACTCGCACTCCGCATTGGGGTTCAGTTTCTTACCTAAAGATAATTTGACATGCAGGTTGGAGGAGCCAGAGATCAAAATACTGACCTTGTGATTAGTAAATGACCCACTCTACCTCCTCCTACACAAGGCAAAGCCATTATCATATGTCCATAGGCAAACAGCTAATGCAAGACAGTCCTTTCCATCTTAATTCAGAAAGCATTTTACACCGCACCACTATTTTTCAGCACTCCAAAAAAAGAGACCTAGAAACCAATTCACTAAACATAAATTATGTATGGGAAAAAGTCCCGGTGAGAGGCATTTTTGTTTCCACATGCATAACATATCACTCAGCTGAACAGCCCATTCTTCTTCACAATGCAGACAAATACACACTATAAATCATACACACACAATTTACATTCCTAATCTTGCATGCTCCTGCTTAAAATCTGTGCCAGCTTGATTGACGCCAGCAAGTGAAAAGTGACACCAACATCACAACAAGGTATCAGCCAATATAAGGCTGCAGTTTCACATACCCTGACTGACTGTGATCTGACACTGACTCACGCCAACTATGCACCAGCGTGCACAGGATAAACATTTTCTAACTAAATTTAATGATCTTTCTCTCTGCTCTCTATCGCAGTAAAAAAAAAAAGCTGAGTAAAGATATGGTTTGTCTGGATCTGGTAACAAAGCAACTCAGATTAGTGAGTCTTTCGCAAAATGTTTTAAAAGAACCACTCAGGTCTAATATCGATTAAGTGGCCCTGTGGGGGCTAAGCAGACACTTCACTGTGATTCTGAGTGATGGAAAATTAACTCACCCTGAAAGAGAGCTCCAGGTTTTCTCCTCCCCACACATCCATGCCCATGTCATACGTGCCCAGATACTCAAAGTAGGCCTTGCTAACAGCAAATAATCCCCCGGCCATAGTAGGAGACCTGTGAGAATACAAGAAAAACAAGATCATTTTTATCATGGCCATGTTCAATCCCGTTACACAGAAAACTCAGCGATTCCCTCTGCGCAAGTAGTTGGGGATAGTGGGGAGAAGAAAAAAAAAAACTTCCTTCAACAGGAAGAAATGTCTGGTTGAAACAGGCTTAAGGACGGCAGCCATTTGCCTTGAGCAGTTGGGGTTAGAGGAAAGCTATGAAAAAAAGGCTCTGAAACAAAAATTACAGAAAGGGACACAAAAAAAGATGACAGGGAGAAAAATAACACAAATTATGGAACAGAAGATACAACGTTACTGAACTGTAACAGTGTCATACAAGTGAACATCGGTATGTAACCTTTCACTCAATGAATCCAATCAGTTCCAACCAAATCCATGCATCCATACTTGCAGAGACTGACATATGGATGGTTTAGGGTTTCCTAGGTTCAAAACACCTTAAAAGTGGAGCTAGTGCCAGTCTCTGAATTAAATAGGGAGCTGGTTCCCCAGGAAAGAGGTTTATAGTCAAAGGCTCTAAGAACCACAAGTGAACCTGCCCTCTGGCAGCAGAGTGCTCTACTGGGATAATACGGTACCACTGTCCTTAAGATATGGTGGGGTTTTGGTTCATTAAAGGCTTTATGTGTGAGGAGTATGCCAATGACAATAAGATAATTTGGGAGATATATCATTTCTTATGCTTTATTCTGATTATCTGAAAGCTTATACAGTGGGGCAAAAAAGTATTTAGTCAGCCACCGATTGTGCAAGTTCCCCCACTTAAAATGATGACAGAGGTCAGTAATTTGCACCAGAGGTACACTTCAACTGTGAGAGACAGAATGTGAAAAAAAAATCCATGAATTCACATGGTAGGATTTGTAAAGAATTTATTCGTAAATCAGGGTGGAAAATAAGTATTTGATCAATAACAAAAATACAACTCAATACTTTGTAACATAACCTTTGTTGGCAATAACAGAGGTCAAACGTTTACTATAGGTCTTTACCAGGTTTGCACACACAGTAGCTGGTATTTTGGCCCATTCCTCCATGCAGATCTTCTCAAGAGCAGTGATGTTTTGGGGATGTCGCCGAGCAACACGGACTTTCAACTCCCGCCACAGATTTTCTATGGGGTTGAGGTCTGGAGACTGGCTAGGCCACTCCAGGACTTTCAAATGCTTCTTACGGAGCCACTCCTTTGTTGCCCGGGCGGTGTGTTTTGGATCATTGTCATGTTGGAAGACCCAGCCTCGTTTCATCTTCAAAGTTCTCACTGATGGAAGGAGGTTTTGGCTCAAAATCTCACGATACTTGGCCCCATTCATTCTGTCCTTAACACGGATCAGTCGTCCTGTCCCCTTGGCAGAAAAACAGCCCCATAGCATGATGTTTCCACCCCCATGCTTCACAGTAGGTATGGTGTTCTTGGGATGCAACTCAGTATTCTTCTTCCTCCAAACACGACGAGTTGAGTTTATACCAAAAAGTTCTACTTTGGTTTCATCTGACCACATGACATTCTCCCAATCCTCTGCTGTATCATCCATGTGCTCTCTGTCAAACTTCAGACGGGCCTGGACATGCACTGGCTTCAGCAGCGGAACACGTCTGGCACTGCGGGATTTGATTCCCTGCCATTGTAGTGTGTTACTGATGGTGACCTTTGTTACTTTGGTCCCAGCTCTCTGCAGGTCATTCACCAGGTCCCCCCGTGTGGTTCTGGGATCTTTGCTCACCGTTCTCATAATCATTTTGACCCCACGGGATGAGATCTTGCGTGGAGCCCCAGATCGAGGGAGATTATCAGTGGTCTTGTATGTCTTCCATTTTCTGATGATTGCTCCCACAGTTGATTTTTTCACACCAAGCTGCTTGCCTATTGTAGATTCACTCTTCCCAGTCTGGTGCAGGTCTACAATTCTTTTCCTGGTGTCCTTCGAAAGCTCTTTGGTCTTGGCCATGGCGGAGTTTGGAGTCTGACTGGTTGAGGCTGTGGACAGGTGTCTTTTATACAGATGATGAGGTCAAACAGGTGCCATTCATACAGGTAACGAGTGGGGGACAGAAAAGCTTCTTACAGAAGACGTTACAGGTCTGTGAGAGCCAGGGATTTTCCTTGTTTGAGGTGACCAAATACTTATTTTCCACCCTGATTTATGAATAAATTCTTTACAAATCCTACCATGTGAATTCATGGATTTTTTTTTCACATTCTGTCTCTCACAGTTGAAGTGTACCTCTGGTGCAAATTACTGACCTCTGTCATCATTTTAAGTGGGGGAACTTGCACAATCGGTGGCTGACTAAATACTTTTTTGCCCCACTGTAAGAGAACTGCTGCGACATCTTGATATTAACAAGTGTAAATAGTCCAGCTTAGAAGTTTAAAAAAAAAGCTATAATTAAGTCCATAAGTTTCTGGATAATGACAGGACTTTTGTAATTTTTGTAATTGCAGACTTTCAAATTTTTTTCAACTGTTTAAGCAAAATTAACTACATTAACTGTTTACGAAATTGTGCACGTAAGACGAACTGGAAACTGATGAATACAAACTAAACTGTCCTGGTGAGGCTAATTTAATATCAGTGTTTTTTACCTGTATTAAAATGTTGTGTCAGTGGTGTCAAATGCAGCAAAGAGATGAGAGGACGGGAATATAGACAAGTTGATTAACTGAGGCTATGAGAAAATGATAAGTTAGCAGGAAGCATAATGGATTTCCCAGTGTTTTAAAGATCAATCACACAGTGAGGATTTCTCCTGACTCAAAATGGGCATTTGGGGAATGACTATGAATACAAACACTACTGGTCTCAATAAAGTTAAAACAGTCTCTGTTACCTCACTTAACAGTGGTCTATCTAGTTTCATATTACTCTGGCCATTCAGTGTTGCATGTTAATCTTGAGTAAATGAAATCCTCCTTTTAAAAAAAAACAGCCACGATGCTTTTTATTTGGGGGAAAGACAAAACATCTTTTGGGGAAGCAATATTTTTATGTGCTGGGCAAACCCTAAAAATTTGAGGGTTTAATAAAAGTATAATTTAATAAGCAAGTAAAAAGTAATAAAGTATGCAAAGTGACAAATTAGTAATTAAAGGTAGATTACGCTTCATGAGAGCAGATCTCTTCACTGATATGTGTCAAGCTGATAAAGTGATCTGAAAGTAGGCCTTGGAAAGTACCATACTGTTACCTGATGGGGTCAATGCGAGACTTGCGCCTCTTGCGTTCAATTTCAGGGACAGAGTGCCACTGAAAGGTGAGTCTCCAGTCAAATCCTCCGATCATTGGCTCATCTGTTTGCATGTAAAACTCAAACGTGTTCCAGTCGATGGTGTCGATCACAGGGCACACGATGGTACTCGCATTCTCAGAAATCCTAAGAGACCATAACAGGCAGAAAGGAGGGTGGCAGGAAAAATGAAAAGAAGGGGGGAAGAAAAGTTGATTCAATGTGAGTCTTAAAGCTTAAAAACAATTTCTTCCTTTTTCGGTTAAGGTTGTTAAAAATGTATTTAGACACCTTTCCAACAGAGGCTCAATCCAGCCAGGAACACACTCACAGTGGCAGTCAAGAAATGTCAGCACGTCACCAGTGGCATAGGTGGCGCCAATGAGACGTGCACGAACCAGCCCCTCCCTTTTGTTGGTGCGGATAAGACGCACACGTTGCAGATCACTGATGTAGTCGGCTAGCTTGGATTTCAGGTAGCCTATTTTTGTAATGCAAACACAAAGAAATCATGATATCAAATGATTTAGTATTAAAACAAGTGGACAGACACACAGGTACTTCTATATTTACGGATTATGAAGTGAAATGTTCATCAGCTCTTGACACAAAACAATCATCTTGTCACCAACTTATTACTCCTTCATTTGTGTTTTATTGGCTGCTCATGCGTCATTACTACAGAACTGCATACTAGTCCCTGATGATTTGGGAAATACCAGCACCCTGTTTTATTGCATATTTATCATGTTTATTCAGGCAACGCTGGTATCAAAAATAGTAGTAGGTGATTCATGCAGTTTTAAACACACGTCAACACTAAAACTTGATACGCTAGATCCGGTTTAGCCAGCGTTAATGGGGAAAGCTGTCACTCCTCCAGCAGCCGGCTGTCTGGTTTAGGAGTGGCATGTCTAACATTCCAATTGGTCAGAGTGGCTGGAGGAAAGGAAATGATGTCACTGCAACTCAGTGCTCAGTGAGGTCATCTTTATGGTGTAATGTCTCTGATCCGCACAGACTAGTCTTGCTGTGACCAAATACTAATTCCATTAAGACAGACAGACATCAAGCACCTCCTATATCCAGTTTCTGAGGTGTAGTAGTATCATTCTTAGAGTCAGCACAAGTCAGCAGACAGCAGAGAATCCATTTACTGATGAAAACTGCGAGATGTGACTGAAAGCACCCCAAAAGCCAGGGGCAGATGCAGAGTGTAGGCTGTTTTGCTACTGTTGTGCTGTTCCTGAGGTCCAAATGTTCCTGCTTAAGTTCCCGACTTGCTTATAAAGATGCTGGCTAAAGATTTATATTGCTTTGTTCTTAAATGACAAAATAACAAAATTTACTGGAAACAAACTCACACAATCACAATTTTAAACACAACCTTTTTTTTTAATTTAATTACCTGGCCAAGTTTTAAATTTCTTATCCTTCCTGAGCAGATTTATCTGCTCTGGGAATATTGTCAGGACAGGAAATGTGTCAGGACTTGTTTCAGAGGACTGTTTTTTTTCTAATTGCTCTATTCAAAGGCATTCACTATTCATCCCACTATAGACAGCATCTTTATTTCTATATATAGCAGGCTCCTTCTTGAATCGTCTTTTGTACTTTGTCACTGTGCCAAAATCAAAGCGGCACGCAAATGAGGTTTGGTTCAACTGGTTTACTAAACTAGGCCGAGGCTGTCAGTCAGCTTTGTTGCACAGCTCGTAGGACAACTTTTTGCCCATTTTACTTGTACAGAGACAAAATTACACACGCTTACAAACCTCGGTCACTGAAATCATCGACGAGGATGATCTCTTTCAAGAGGACGGCAGGCGTGGTTTCCAGCACGCTGTGAATGGTCCTCAGCAGGGTGGACCAGGCCTCATTGTAGAAGGCTATGATCACAGAGGTGGTAGGTAAATGTCGGTAGTCAAACTTCTTACTTCGGCATCTGAGGCATGCAAGTGTGTTTGTGTGGGTGGAGGGAGAGACAGAGTTGACACAAGCTTTAGTGTACTGTATATTCATGGAGACACAACAGCACTGTAAATGAACTCATACAAGCATGAAATTATTTTTCATATGGCCAGAGCAGGCTCAGCGACAAGTGTGGCAGGAGGAGGCTTCTGGTCCTAATCCAGATGGCACTCATTAAAACAATAAAGAGAAGCAGAAATATGGATGGGGGTAGGGAGCGTATTACACCAATGAGCAACATACCACAGCAGCACTCTGGGAGAGATGGGGGGGGTGAAAAAAAAATTGGGACCAAACAGAGAGCGAGGAGAAATACTGAGAAATCAAAAGCTGGAAAATGGAGAAAGAGAGAGCAAAATATGACACAGAAAGGCAGGAGAAACACTAAAAAAAGGGGGTAAAATGTTTCTGTAAGCATAAGACTGTGAAAGCACAAAATTGGCACCGATTTTTAGCAATTTTGTAGTCAGAGTTCCAATTTACAAATATGACATTGCTGGAAGTGAGTTGGACACAACAAATCAAATGAGCTACTTCGCCCTCCCCTCAGAAGCACTGTGTTTATAGTGCTGCAGTTTCATCACAAGAGAGCCTAAAGCTAATCCGCTAAAAAAAAAAAAAAAAAAAAAAAGACACCTGCTGGAGGAAACGGGAAAATAGTAATGGACTAGGTGCAGAACCACAACAAACATATACACCACTTCAAAATGAATAAACCTGGGAGGACATGACCCATTTGCTTACAGATTCACAAGCCCTAAAGCCAAACAAAAAGACGAGCACATCTGGAGAAGTCTGACAAGAAGAATGAGAATTTACTGTTCTTAGATCTTACCGAGTGTAATAACAGCCAGTCGTGGCCATAATTTAGTCCTACGGCATGTTATCTGACAAGCAGCGGAAGTATATCAGCTGACATAACAACAAAACAAGTGCATAAATATATAATATGTTCATACAGAAAACACCCAGAGCACTGCTGCATCCTGTGTCACATCTGCACTCGTCAAAATGTCCCTTTGCCACTGCTAGGCCCACGTCACCCATCGTTACAAGGAGTTCATCTCTATACAAACTACTGCAAGGAATGCTATTATAGTGAGGTGTGAAAGGGATATGTCATGGTTTAACATTATTTCTGAAAAGGAACAGGGTGTTACTTTCAGCCACTGAGACATTTTCCTCCACCCGGCGAGAGCATCTTTGTGTGTGTGTGTGTCCCAGTGGTGACAAGGGTTACTCCGGTTACACCTAGGTGACCCATGAGACTCATTTTTCCAGCTCCAGTTTAAATAACATTTAGCTTGGGGCATAAAGAGAACAATTGTATTTAGCTGTGATTGCAAATTTGACGCTAAAAATGATCTATAATGCTTTACAAATATACTCCAGGGCATTTAAAACAAACACACGGCCTTTACACAATCGAATGATGGTTCTCGCCAAGTTGATGCTGATGCAACATCTGGGTTTCATTAGCATGAGAGGCAGTAAGCAAAGAGACAAAAGGCCAAAGGGCCGAAGGAGAAACTGCTAATAAAAGACATCACACGGTGTATTTCAGCTGCTGACAACAACCGAGGATGAAATGAATCAAATCAGGCAAAAAGCCTCTTACAACAACTTCACCAAGCCCTGCACTGGATCACACGAGCCTTCATGCTTGTCTCTAACTGTCAGTGAAAACGTGATTCCAGTAAAGAGTTCAACTTAATCTCTACTGAGTAATTTGTAACTGTTGTAGCACTGAAGATGCTCCAGGCAATATTCAAGGCCTTGTGTATTAGCAAGGAAAATAGAAAGCGTTTAAAAAAAAAACAATTTAAGTGACTTTTCTCTCGACTGGTTGTCAGATGCCATCACTCAGTAACAGTGTTGGGCAGTAACGGAATACATGTACCGCCGTTACGTATTTAAAATACAAAATATGAGTAACTGTATTCCGTTACAGTTACCGTTTAAAAAGGTGGTATTTAGAATACAGTTACTTTGTTGAAATAAATGGATTACACGGCGGTACTTCCCTGTTTCATATTGTCGCAGGTCAGGACTGTTTGGGTTTTGTTTGACAGCTATGTTCTATTGTTCCAGGCGGCAGCGTTACGGTTGCCATGGTTACAGGGTGACGCTCTCTCTCTCTGAGTGTTTCCTGTGTGAGAGAGCGCCTTTTTGTTGTTGTTGTGCTAAGCTAATAGGCAGAATGCTACAGGTATGGCTCTAAAGAATGTAGCATCATAGGCAGTGTAGTCCGTGCTGCAGGGAGAATGGACTGCCATACCCGTTATGTGTCTGTGAGCGCGAGGTGGGAGAAAAAGGAAAAGTACGAGCTGTCATCGAGCAAAAACGGGAGCTGGAAGCATGTAAATATAATAATAACCACTGCAGCCAAGAAGAGTGCCTGAGGAGCCCAGTTGTAAGTAAGCTATTAAGACTCGACTGTACACCGTGTTCGTGTTTTCCTCCAAAAACAATAAGTTCCTTTGGAGCAGCCGTTCAACGCCTCTCTTTGTCTCTCGCAAGCAAAGTTGACCCAGACAACAAAGTAAAGCTATTTTTTGGCTACGAGCCCAACACAGAACCCACCGTATTAGCCAGAGGTCCCTTTACTACGGTTCGGAGCCTCGGACCTTCAGTAACAGTAATAAATCACAGCAATAGTACATTCACGTAGTTGTAAACAGCATGATAATATATTAAGTAATCCAAAGTATTCAGAGTAACGCAACGGAATACGTTACAGAATACATTTCGGGGCATGTATTCTGTATTCTGTAATGGAATACGTTTTAAAAGTAACCCTCCCAACACTAAGTAACTAATGGATTATTCTTGTTTTTTCTGTACTCACTCTTTCATCCTGTGGTCCTGGATGTGCCGATGGAGGGAGATCTTGTCGCTGACATAAATATTGATGGCGTAGTGCTCCACGCTGTCCTGCTCCTGCTTCTTTTCTTCAGGGCTCAGGTTGAGGTGTGTGGCCCGGCCCCACTCCCCTGGTGCATTGTTGTCTGGTGGTGATTTAATGTACAGAGGCCTAGCCAGCTGCTCATCATTCCCAGTCTCCTCTGAGACCAGCTGTCGTGCCTTAAGATTTTGGTCTTTAACCTCATCCTCCACAGAGGAAGAGAAAGGGAAAGAGGAGCGCTCCAACAGCAGATAGCCAAGCCACAGCACCCACAGGAGGAAACCAGCCTTGGCCAGCAAGGCCAGCTTTCGAGAAACACGCCCCCTCATGACAGGAACCACCAAGGAAGGACAGTGACAGGCTGAGCTTCAGGGTGCCCTTACAGGACACAAGCCTCTGGAGGAAAGAAAGAAATAGACAAAAGTTTATAATCACACACATTTTATGTCACATTTTAAAGCAAACCACAAAAGGAGGCGGCTGAGAAACACCGCTGACAGGAGCAGACTATCGGAACTCATCTCAACAAAGCTCTCCCATTAGATAAGGCTTAATCAAGTAAGAACCCAAGTTCTTAATCTAAACACTTACATCCACGAAAGATCGTATCTGCCTCTAAATGCACAAGTGCCCTGAGGACATCGCTCCCATTGACCAGACCAGCGGTAATCAACGCCGACATCATAAATATGCTTGCATGCTCAGGGCCACATTAAGATGCTCATTAAATACAAATTGCAAAGATGGAAGAGGCTAAATTATGGCTCACACGGCAATGTGCTGAATAAATTAAGTCTGTGATGCACTCCAACGAGAGATATGTCAGTCTGATAAAATTAATTAAAACTGAGCTTTTTTATTCCCAGTGAATCGCACTGAGTCTTACCGGAAATGTTTCTCACATCTGTGCCTCATATACAGTCAGATTTTTTTCCCCTAAATCCAAAAGTTATATCAAGTCTTTTAAACATTCACCTTTTATAATTCTCCTTCCTTTTCATTTTTGAATACCCTAAACATATATGACACATATTTGCAGCAAAGCAGAAAACACATACTTAAAGACAGTGGTCAAACAGCCAGGTTTAAGCATGCCTTTTGTTTAGATTTGGGTTTAATTCATTGTTAACTTGGAAACCTTTTAAAAGACTTGATTTTTTAAGAATCCGGTCTTTTGAAGGATTTCTCATTTTAAGACTTGTGTTCTCTTCCACTCAGCCAAATTCAAGGCTGATTGGAAGAAACCTTAAAAAACTTTTTTTTTTTTTTTTTTTTAAAAAGAAAGAAATTGGAATAAGAATAGGAAAAAAATGTTATTTTTTGGCTTTTTTGAAAAACAGGATTTGCCCGGGTTAATCGGTACATAAAGACAGCAGTTTCGACATTTGCATTGGCTTAGCCTGCCAAAAGCTACGAGAAGCCTGTGGTAAAAACAGACCACTTAGCTATGTTGACACTGATCTGGATGTAATCACATAATTGTGTTGCATTAATATTAAAGCAGGGTGCCATTTGCCGTAGTGCCAGCTAATGTCAGACAGGCTTAGTGGCAATAATGATTCACACACACACATACATACACAGTCCCACACACCACAGCAGGGCTTCTCCCTCCTCACAGAACAGGCTAATGATGGTTATTTCCAACTTTTACCAAAAGAAAAATGCAAATTATGAGAAAAGCTTGGCTTAAAAAGGCCTTTGAGGAAACGCTTTAAAAGCAAATAGAAAAATCAAAGAGTGCACGCATCCGCAGTGCAGAGTAAAAAAGAAACTCAATTGCCAATGGGAGTCCTTCAAGGCAGCAGCGCAGCCTTTTCACTCCAGTCTGGGCTGTGGCCAGAGAACTCTGGACTCCTGAGGTTTCAAAATGGAGACGCCTGCAAACAAAACCCCCTTTTATTAGCAGTCCATCACACCTTCCACTCTCTCTGAATCTGATAGCCTTACCCAGGGCAGCTGCTTGGATCAAGCGGGGCAGAGGGCTAAGATGCAACGTTAATCCTGACCTGCTTTTTGGTCATGAAACAAAAACACACAAAAAGAAGGGAGACGAAGGATAGCATTGGTTTCCTGGGGTGCATTTTCTGCTGCATGTCCCACCCAGAGAGCAGTGAAAGGATGGGTCAATAGCTGATAAAATAAGACTCTATGTTAGAGTCACTTAAAATTCTGATGTCATGAAGCCCCAACTTCTCTCCACGGTCAGCCTGGAATGAACACTATGTACTGCATACATTGCACGCTTCATTTCCTTGTCAACCAGTCCAGAAACGACAAATAGCTGTAAATGGTGTAATATCCAAGAGGCACAAGCTGAACAGGTTACACAAACAATGCTTGACAAAGCAACTCTTCCCCACCAACCGACTGGCTCTATTTAATTTTAAGAAGACAGGGATCACTGACTCATCTGAGCAACACAAACAGCTCTCAGCTGCACTCTGTGTATATGGTACTGACAGAAAGGAGCCTGGGTGGGATGAGTGATGATGGCAGGCTTAATTTAACTGTTGTCTCTGACACACAAACAAACCCAAACACACTTGAAACACACTTTAAAACAACGCTCCCGCTCCTTGCTTTATTAAAGCTGATAGGTGCTCCAAATGAAAGCAAAAGTAAATCTCGAGTAAACCCCTAACACTGCCATCTCTCTCCCTACGGCCTAGCTGATGATCAAACTTTTATCTTAATTTGTATTTATGAGGAAAGGGGAGCTTTGAGGAAAAGAGAAATAGCAGTGGAGAGAGCGCCTGTCTCGAAAGCTGCAGTCGTAACACGCAAGTTCAGCAACAGGTCTCCGGATCTGTCAAACTAAATCAGTGTTTGGCTCCTAACTAGTCGTACAGTCAGCAGAGAGAGCAAAAGCCTCCGCTGACCCCCCTGGATGAAGGTCGCATTAAACACACGCATAGCACAGCAGCAGCAGCGCGCGCGCGTGTGTGTGAATGTTTGTGTGGGAAGAATAACCTCAACTTTCTACAAAGCCTCCACTTGAATTATCAGCTACTAGAGGCTAAATGACAACCTCTTCCTACTTTCAAAGAAAGTCCACATTAGTTGTAGTGCCAACGTTTTTTAAGTTTAATTACTGCTAAACGAGTAAGAAGCCCAAATAGATTTTATCGACATCGTCAACAGACAAACTGTACTTTGAACTTGACGACACATTGTAGCTGGGAGAGCATTTCTGTGAAGAAAGACGAGGTTAGCTTGTGTTGAGTTTACCTTCGCAACAAGTTACATGTCTCGGAGTTACTTCGAGAGAGTTGAGGCCGTTGTCTGTCAGCCTGGCTGCGGTCTTCTCACACTCAAACCTCTGGCTTGCAGATGTCAGCATACCCACATCCTTTCCTCCACACTGGGTTTCTGACCTCTGTCAAGACAAACTGAAAAACTACAGCGGTTCCGCCGAAACCTTTCAAAATAAAAGTCCAACAATGACAGGAGTTTAACAATAAGTATACATAGGAATAAAACATTAAAAAAACATCTTTATATGTACAGAAGTATTATATGTTTATATATGGTATCATTATCCATTAATCTACGTTACATAAACGTCAATGTGTATTTTTTCAATAACCTAAATAATTCAATGAATAACACACGTAATTGTTCGTTTAAGCTATACGGTACCCTGTGGTTTGTACTTATGTATGTTGTCTACAATAGATTTTTACTTCTTGACATTTCGTCATATTAACTTCCTCATACAAAAACGCGGGGGGTGGGGTGGGGTTGTAGTTGGTACTTCCGGTGTTGTTAGCAACGTCTCCAGTGAAATTGACGAAGTACTTCATGCTAGCCTGTTAGCTATTCATTTGGCTCTGTCTACAACTGAAACCCCACAGGTTTTTAATAACTTTAAACTTTGCATGTGACAGCCTTTATATGTGACTGTCTTTGTATGTAACTTTGGAGTGATGACTATAAACTTTATATCCTGACGTGAGTTTGTCTAAACTTTAATTTGTGCAAAAACTCCGATACCTTTCGAGATAAACACTCGACCTGCACTTGAAAACAATGATCTGAAGCACTTCGTCATTTTACCATGACTTTATAAGAGCCCAAAACGTTTGACTCATGTGTCGCTGCTTTCTAAAAACAGTCATTTTACAAAACGATACACCCACTTAGAAACTCCTGCCACGTTTGTAGTACGTTTATGAGCTGATAACATCAGCTGAATGAATGAACCTTCTATCCAGATGTAAAGAGTGTCACTGTTTGCATATCATGAAGACATAGCAGACATAATGCAAGAGAAAAAAATAACATGAGCTGGTGTTTTACCACAGCAGCAACTGCAACTTTTAATCTTCTTTAAAGAGTTAATTGAATTTAATAGCAGGCTTACAGGTTTGTAATTTTGATGCAACGAGAATTGCATGGAGATCAAAGACTCCAAAGCATGCAATAAAGTCTGTTCAGTGGATTGATGTCAGGATACATGAGGCAAAAATACTGTAGGCGTTGCTTTTTGGTTTGATCGTGATGCCATGTAGTGTCTGACCCCCCCAAAAGAGCAAATGAGAAACCACTGTGATGTTCACAGGAATGCCAAAAGGATCTATGCGCCCCACTGTACAAAGGGACTGTGTAATCCACACAGACACATGCACCAACAGCCCTTCCCTCTGTGCTCTCGCTATTATGAGCTTGGTTTGTTTTCTCATAGTTCCTGGTTCCTGCTCAGGCTGGACCACACTTGCCTAGAGTGTGCAAAGCGCTAGTGCAGCCTGGTTTTTAGGCAGACACCTGCACGGCTTGGTAACTTGCCAATATCCTTTATTCCTCTCGCTCTATACTTTTCCTTTCCGTCTCCCCATTTGAAACCAATTGACACCTCTCTCTGTGAGGGTGATGTGCCCTCATCCGGAACTGAAAAGGGTCCCATTTCCCTGATAGGGATCTCGGGCTTTCACAGCTACAAGGAGGGCTGTTGTACAGGTCTTTCCTCCATTCAAGCTGTCATTTAGTTCACATATGCAACGTGCCCCATTTCCTCTTCATTCTCGTGGCAAAAGTGATTTAATCAGTGTGGAATCTAGTCTTGTTGTGGTTTTTTCAATGTGAGGGAGCTTCAGATTTTCATCAACCTACATTTAAATTTCCTTTAAGCTTATAGCTTAACCTAATTGTGTCATTTGTCATAGGTGCACTACACTGAAATTAAAGAAAGGAGACCCATTTCTTAAGAGATTTTATTAAAATCCGGAGCAATCCCTGTGTTTTTGGCTCTGTAGGGCCTCTTGATTTATTGGTCATAGGCTGACTAAGCCTATCGCTGTCCTTTAAGATAATCTGCATTTGGACTCAGTTCAGTAGCTGCAGAGCTTATGATTGAGATCGTTCTCATTTGACAGACTTGGAGAACACAAGTCTAGAGGGTAGAAATACTGGCAACAGGATTTGACCTGGTGCCATAGGCTGCAGGATCAAATGAAAACAGTTCAAGTCAAGAGCGCCATCTAGTGACTGCAAAGAATACATCTGTTATAATTACACTTGACATTGGACTAATGCCTTACCACGTTAATGCAATTAACAAACTGAATACAAAAGGATGGTGCCTTTAAACAGCTTTGTGATTCAAACCGTAGAGCCCATTCAGATGGAAACTAACTTGGTCCTATCACCCTTTGTGTTGCTACTCTTGTAGAATATTAAATAAGGACAACTATCCTCCCCTGTTTTTTTAATAGACATAGATACCTCTGGGCGCTCTAATCTTTTGGAGCTGAAATAGTCATGTGGCACTGATGCGTTACTTTGTCAGATTCTGTTTCCCAACTAATGAGTGCCGTTTAATTTGAGCAACTCATTTAACCTCTAAAATTAGAAGAACAGAGCTGTCATACATGCTGAGTTAAATGGCTGCGGTAACTGTAGACTTATAAACTGCTAGACCTTCACAAAGGTGATTCAAAGGAATGTGTGTCTGCGCCTTTACATATCTACAGCTGTATTCAACTACTGCTCCATTCTCCTCTTAACTGGCTTAACTGTTGGGCTGATGATTTCATTAGCCGCATGTCCTTTGTGCTTAATGTTCATTTACTTTGTTCATGCAATAAATCATAGTGAATAGAGGTCACATTGTGGGACCAGGCTCCTTTAATTTAATGGAGATGGATTCCAGCTCATACTCTTCCTTAGATTATTAGCTCCCCATAGAGAAGAAGACACAGTGACCTTCAGCCATAAGGACAGAATATGGTTATCAATTAGTGACTCTGATGGTGAACGTTAGGCCTCTTTTATGACCTCGGATATGAGGGAATAGGCTATTATTGCTTAAAGTAGAAAGATCTTACACATTGATTTGTGTGTGAAAGACAATCCATCAGATATGTATCATAATGGCGATGGCACTGGTTAAAAACTAACATTTTATTCCTCAGAGAACTTGGCAGATCTGCAGTCTATTTAGGTAGTAGGCATATACATCAATGCTTTACACTAAGACACAAAAAAGAGACATCCTTGAATTTTATTAATTAGGAATGTAGCACTTCAAAATTCTAATACAACATCAAGGCTGTGCACATGAATAAGGCTGCGATCAGATACTGATTAAAATATAGCAAAAGTCTAATTAGGAAGAAATATATGCACCCACTTCTAAATGAGCTTTGTCCACTTTGAAACACTCAGGAAACCTCGGACAGTAAAGACATAAATCTCTCAGTCGAGATGTGTGAACCTGCAGGACCCCATTACTCACAGAAGGAAGCTGATTAACAAAATCAGTTTTTAGTAGGACTTTGATTTAGTTGTTTTACTTTTTTATGGAAATGTTATTATAATTTGGGGTCATTGTCTCAAAATGAATTTCAGATGTCTTTATCAGTGGTCACAGAGATATTAAAAGTCCTTTTAGAATTGCTTGGATACAAGCTTGGAAGTAATTCAATTAAATTTTATTTATACAGGGCCAAATCACAACATTCAAGGTGCCTTATATTGTAAGGTAAAAATTCCAACAATCAAACGACCCCCTTTGAGCAAGCGGTTGGCAGCAATGGGAAGATACCTTCAGCAGAACCAGACTCAGGGTTGGGCAGCCATCTGTCATGACCGATTTGGGGTGATGCATTAAATGTTCCAAAAAGAGACTTTTGAGTTAGTAACCCTAACACTAACAGTTTGATTAGTTTTATTTTGTGATCACAGTTTCTCTTTGCTGTTGCAGACAGTTTGGTCTTTTTGAGGTACAGCTGGCTTTGCATCTTGTGTCACATGAAAGTGTATTACAGATCTTTTTGCGGCTGTCAAATGTTACAAATTGAAATCTCAATGGACCCTTTTTTGTGACATTTTGACACTGAAGAAAAAGCACTGAAACAATAGCTGATTTTCATTTTGCGTTAGCGGTCTGTTGTTCAATTCAGTTGTATTAATATAGCCTTCATTCACTGTGACAGTTGTCTGAAAGCACTGTAGAGAGAGAAACCCTGTATGACAAAGCATTTAGCAACAGTGGGAAGGAAGAACTCCCTTTTAAGAGGAAAGAGACCACCGCCAGGACCATATGACAATCTCTGGAGCTGATGAAGACAAAAATTGCATCCACTTGAGGCTAGCTCCAATATGAAGTGAATCCCATAGGCTTCTATATTATAACCAACCCAACTTTATAGCATTAAAGAAAATATTTAGAGCACAGTAAAAAAAATAATTTGGCCTCAATGGATAGATTCTCCCTTCATAAGAACTCTAAGTAGGGTGATTTATTTTTTTGCTTGCTTGTTTGTTTGTTTGTTTGCTGTTCATTTCTTTCAGAGAGAATGTACAAAATTCATTAATCACACAAAAACAGAAAAATGCTTTGTGCCAGATTTAGCTACTAGCTAATTTCCATCTGTGGTCCCTGGGCAGGTTAGAAAAAAACAGTGAGATGCAATTAAAGTCAGTCAGTGGAGACACATATGCACACACTCACATACCTGCATGTGTGCAAACACACACACACACTAGCAAGCACAGATAATAACTAATTGAAAATCAAAAATCGCAGGTATACTGAATTATATAAAACAAGAAATCGTGAGGAAATTAATACTCACAAGGTTAAGCATGAGAGAAGATATGGAAATCTGCACAGGTTTTCTAATTATTTGGAAGGATATTCCAAGCTTTAATTGTGTTATAGAAGAAAGCAATTAGCATTCTCGTATAAAGCAATATAGGAGAAGCCTGATAGCAGTATCCACCTGGATAGTAGAGTTACAATCGTGGCTGCATTGATTAACAGGTGACCCAACACACACAGCAGGAGCTGAGCATCGTCCGCTAGGCCTCAGCTCAACTACTTTGAGTCAAACCAGACCTCTTTGCTGTGCCTATGAGTGTGCTCTTGGATTTTCTGAGTACTAGTATGGCTTCCTGTGTGGTACAGACCATCTTAGGAGTTTGTTCTTCAGTTCTTGGTGAGTGAGAGCCTTGTTTGTTAGTCCATTACTTCGATGTGTGCATCTGTACTTTACACTCACGCAGTTTATGACTGTGTGGAGCCCAAAACCAGTGAGTCACACGATGGTGGCTACATCCATCTTTTATGCTGTGAGTGGTCAGAGTGGGGCTCAAGGTGGAGCAGTCGTCTATGTGACTTGTTCAGGGGACGAGTAGAAGAGAAGAGACAAAATGAGAGCATAGCATAGATCAGTGACTCCCAAAGTGTGGACCAGGGCTCACTGGTGGGATGCAAAGGTACTGCAGGTTGGCATTATATTGTCAATTTCACTAGTACAAAAGCCCACAATGCAATACTATTACATGATATAATCATGATTATGATCATATCACAATGTAGAGGTTATACTCTATAGCTGTGACACACCATACCTAATATCTAGAGGAGATTAGATATCCCTAAAAAGAAACAGCAGTAATAATGTAATAATAATGATGTTGTATCATTATTTTGTTTTAATGATGTCTCATTTAGCTCTATGATTGGCTTTAAACTGCTGTCTGACATTTGCCCCAGTGATTTTCTTTTTCATCACAGGTTTAACTTCCGTTCATTTCTCATTTGTTAAGCAGCTCAATGAGGGCTACTTGGCAAAGCAGTGACTTGGCTGAGTAAACTTAATGGAGGGAATTGATTTGGGGCAAGTTTGAATAAAATATTGGTATTTAGTGTCAATCTATCAGTAATAACAAAAAGAAGTGGATTTTTGGTGGAGATGTAGTTATTTTGTCCCACCCCAGTACCACCTGAGCTCTTCCTGATATAGCAAGTAAAGGCATGTACTGTGAAAAGATGTGGTGTGGTAAATAAGCATGTATGGATCTGAAGGCAGTGGAGGGAAAGGCCACTGTTCAAATCTGACATTTTGTTTTTACTGTCATGCAACGCTGAGCTGAAGCTGGAGCAGGAATTGTGCGATGAACTGCATTCTGATTGTGCATGGAACAAAACTGAGGTCAAGTGTGCCATTCTCATAAGTGGTTGCCCCCAAAGACTGACTGTGTTTCTGTGCATCCCTTTTTTTTCGTTGAAGCGTGCATGCTGGATGATACCAAGGTTGCAGGACAAAGCGCCATCCACTTGTTTATGCAGCTGAAGTAGACCCGGAGCAGAACGTATCATCAGCATTACGGCGTGAGAGAGGAGGAAGAATAGAGGGGAGATGAGGAGAGAGAGAGAGAGGAGAGGAGAGGAGAGGAAGATTGGAGGGTGTTGTCTATGTGCCAATCAGCCCACTCAGCAGTCAGTCCTCGGAAGCCACGGGGGCCCAGTGGGAGTGTCTTAAAGACACATACAAACACAACCACCTCTTCACTTTTCTCCATCTCTCATCCAGCACCAGACTCCTTAGGCCTGTCCCTCCGTCACCAAGGCAACTCATCACATTCAGTCCAGTGAGCCATATAACTTGTTTGTTTCACTTCTCATCCACAGTTTGAGGGGATTGTGTGCTAAGAAAGGGAGACAGGTGTATGCAGACGAAGCTGCTATGCCAGAAACGGGCGCAGGGTTTTGTGTGCCAGGCAGAATGCCACGTCTGCTCCTTTGAAACACGATCTGTTGAAAAATGACTGTCAGATTTCTTTAATTAGCTCCTTCTTGAATAAGCGTGACGGTTGTCGGTGGTTTATTCTGACGAAAAGGAGGTTTGGAGGTGGCGGGGCTCTTTCTTTTGGGACATCACATGGGTAGCAAACACCCAGACTGGTAGCGTTGAAGAGAAGGCTGTTCATGCATCAGCCTAATTTGTAGGGAAATGGCGTAATATTTGCAATTAGGAGCAAGCGAGATTATCATCATAGGGAATTATCGCACAGCTGCCAAAGATAAAAGCACATGTCTTGACTTTAAATAACGACAGTGTTTGCGGTTGCACAGTCTTCAAAGGAACTCCGCAGATCAGGCAAATAAGCCACTGCACTTATCCCGTTATATCACTTCAAAATATTTAGAATGATGCGAACATGAGCAAGTTTCCTTCATTTTTTATTTAATTTTTTTGAGATGTGGTTGGTAAAACAAATGGATTTTGATACCAACGTCAAACCATTCAGCAGTTAAGTGCAGAGTGAGAGAGATTTTCAATCACGAGGTAAACACAGAAACACAATTGTCCCCATCCCAGCTGTGAGCACAGGAACAACAAGCACATGTAGGTAAACAGAGACATAACCCACACCAGACACTATCGGTCCAGTAGTGGGAATGGCAGCCAGGCAGCATATGGACCTGCTGATGGGGCCCCTGCTGAGCTTGAGGGCCCCTTGTTTGCCTCTGTTTGCTCCTGATAACACTGCTGGAATTGTTCCCCCAGCAACCCTTCACATTAATCAAAAGCCCCAGGACAATACGATTGTTCAGAGCCGGTCCACGCAGCGGTGCTTTCACGGCCGCTGGCCTCATAAAAACATCCTCGCCCTCACAGTCGACACATAATGTGTGTCATCAGCGGCTGCGGCACCAAAGTCCTGCTCCCAAATGAGAGACTGGCAACTGCTGGTGCATGACTGAGGATTTTTAATATCTTCCTTTCCGCTCCAGTTGGAGCAGCCATCACACGGCAGCTTCTTATCAGGTTTAGCTTTTAGAAGTTCCAGAAAATATCTCACTCCTTTGTCTGGCACGTGCATTATTTCCACCGGGATTACTTTCGATTTTAGCCTTCTTGGAGTGGTTTGGATGTACTGCGAGGTGATAAACTGAATGTATTGATAACGGTGAAGAGAATTGTGCCTTAACAGTAAATTATAATGAGTCTTACTTTACCCCTCCAGATATTTTTTTTTTTTTGACAACCTGAACACATTAAAATTACATTTAACTGATATATGGCAATCATTATGTCTTTCAATAGAAAAGCAGGCTCTGCTGAAAACACATTATCCCAGACAGATGGGAAAATGCAGCAATCCATCACTTTACCCCTCGTTTTAGCCGTTTTTAAAGCCCTGTCCCTTTAAGGAACACCCTCATTATTGGCCTCGCATGATTTCTGAGTGAATCTGACAGGGTGTCAATATTTGCATGTTCCCTCGACTCAACTGGTGAGATTTCCCTCAGTGAATGTACACAGCAATTTTTACAGCCCAGCAAGGATTATCATACGTTGTCTTTGTGCAAGTAAAGCTTAATTTGAGTTTGCCCTGCAGGGGACCTTTTTTACCCTTTAAAGTTTTGTGTGATTTCAGAACGGATGAATAAACCATAATGACAGCATGCCAGTGGGAGCTGCGAGCTGAAAGTGAACACCTGTCACTGTCAGCAGTCTGCAGCTTCCCGCCACCAACAGGCAGATCAGAAAAGGTCACCTTGTGTCTGTAGGACCTGATCAGGGGACTGGCAGTTGATAACTCAGCACTGGACTATACTCCCACTGAGGATAGAGAGTGGGACACTTATCACAGCTGACCCCTATCTGCTGTCAACTGCAGATTCATTTCTCATCTTTTGAAGCTTGAATCACTCTCTGTCCTCTGTTTCTCCTCCTCTGTCTTGTGTCTTTCTACCCCCCACCCCCACCCTAATGAACGTTTGGGCCTTTTTTGCAGTCTAGCTTTTCTTCAACATGTCAGTTTTCTTTTACATTTCTCTGGATTTTGTTTTTTCAAATGCACACATTGCTGTTTCCATTTTTACTGCTCCTTCTTTTCTCGCTGGCTCTACTTGCCTTCCTGTGAATGGCAGCTTTCAGTGCTTCTGGTTTTTTTTAACTGTATTTTACCCATTTCTTTCCACTTCACCTAACTGAGAGCCTTGCTTTACTCTGCCTGTCTGACTGCATACACACAGCACACAGACTCCTCCCTACCACACACACCCTTGAGCTGGAGCACTTGCACTTATAGGAGGGGACATGGAGAGAAACAGTGGTCATCTAATCCATGACAGAAGATGAGAAAGGACATTTTTCTCTGATGTAGTTTATTCGTGTCGGTTGACAGCAGACTGCTGTGAATATGGCATCCAAATGAAAAACCTTTATTTACTCTGGATAAATAGCTTGGGTCTGGGAAATGAAGTTCAGGTCTATTTACTTTCAGTGCAAAGAGACATCCCCTGAAATGTCGTGCGGATTTTTAATCTGTTCCCCATAACCAAAGGGAGCATCGAATTGATTTCACCTGAGGTGTCAACACAGCGATGAAATATGGGGTTTCATTAAAATCACAAGCAAATTTTGCCAAACTACAAGCCATCAGCCCAGCGAGGCTTAGCGTATGTTGATATTTGCATTATCAAAGTCACATTCCAGCAGCATCCAGGGACACTGCGAACTGCCTGTTCCTACGACACAGTCCAGTGAGTTTACAGAGGAATTTGTGATCCGAATCGCTTCATCGACTCAATGAATCTTTCAAGGGCAACCCCGAGTGTGAGTGCACGTAGACAGGTGGAAGAATCCCCGAGTTATGAAATCCTCAAATCACTGTTGTTTCTTCTCTCCTGCTAACTCTAAAATACCTTGACTCTGAGCAAACCACACCAAATATTTTGATGTTGAATACGAGAGCAGCCCATCCACTCCCACTATCTGAGGATCTGGAGTGGATAGCTCGAAAAGTTTTGAATTAATTCCGATAAACCTTTGTAGGTGTGTAGAGTGGGGTTATGTTAGCAATCCATTACATTTTGGCTTACATCATCTAAGGTCATCAAGGTCAGCTCTGTGATTTATTGGTTAAAAACTGACAAAAAGCCTTATTACTTAGAAACTATTATTCTTAGGTGTGGTGTGTATTGTCCATATATAGAAAGTACAAGTATAAACATTTAAAATATTATGTCAAATTTAACCTCTGACCTCTCCTTCAAGGTTAATAGATTGATTTGTAAGTCAATTCGTAATAATGTTAAATAGCAATATTTAAAACTATGTTCCTTACTGCTTTTGTTTGTATTGACAACATATAGACTCGATATATCGGAGATTCTAAATATCACCTCACTTTCGACCTCTGACCCCTCTTCAAAGTCAAATAAGGTCAAACTATCATAAAAATGTCCTTTATCTTTTAAAACTATACTTGAAATTCTACCGCCTTAGTTTCTGTTGGCAACATTTTCAAAACGATACTGGTATATGGTGATTATAGTTTGCATTCCAAATATCATGTGACATTTAACCTCACTTTTACATTTCACCACCTTTCTCTCAAGTCAACCCCAAAATGTTTTATTCAAACTGCGCTACAGACTTAAGGCTGCTTAAAAAGAAGTATGAAAACAAAATGAATATATGCAAAATACACTACTCCCTTAAAAATAAATAACTCGAGAGTGGCAACTCTCGGGCAACTCACTTTCTATTAAACTTATGAGATCAGTTTGAGACCAGGCAACAAAGACTGGCCGTGGCTTTCTGTGTTTTCATTTTAGATTTTATGTTCACCTGACTTTTAATCAACCTGTACTTCTTTGTGTTCCAACATAGTACTGTATTTTTCTTTCCAACGAAATTTCCAATTAGAGTATTATTTCCATTTACATATTTCATATGTAACTGTTAATATAAAATAGTGAAAAAGTAGTGAGTAGCATGTTAACCAGCAGTTCCTTATATGAACTGTAGTGTAAAAATCTGTAATTATAACCACGACTTTATCTGATATTCTTCTTCTTCTTCTTCTGAGTTATGCTATACTCACACTCTGGAAAACAATGGTCAGACTGTGTGCGGTCAACTTGCAGTCATGTTTTCTTTGAAATGCTTGCTTCAGCACCAATCTGTGACCACTCCCCTGCTGTCTTCGAAGCAACTTTGATGCGTTAAAACACCAATAAGACTGAGTCAGTCTGCTATCAGTCTTTTACCAGTTTACAGTCTGTGTCAATACAACAATTACCTGATGAGTCTTCAGAAATCTGTTGTGTCTACATACACAGAAATTCATATTAAACAAAAATTCTTGTCAACTACTTACATTCAGCCGGAACCTCGTAGAGTTGAAACAGGTATTCAGAAACTCTTCTCGAAACAGAGACATAGTTGCTGCAGGACAATGACATAACTGCAAAATGATAAAGGTTATTTTTACATAGAATATAATCAGAATAAAACCAGCTGAGTCAGCACCCCTAATGCAAAGTGACTCGCAGATGAGTTGTACTCATAGACGTAGACTAACTCACATTACTTGTACCATGTTGGGAATCTGTGCATTCATAAATTAGATGCTGATTATTTGGAAAGCTTAGCCAATCTGTCTGAGAGTGATTGCAGTCACTGTGATTCAGACTGAATTTGTTTGGACAGGTTGCCTCTGACCATACGACCGTGCAGTCGCCTTTCAATTGAAATTGGTTGAGCGTGATGTACGCTCAAACTCTTGGTTGCTGGAAATCAATCACTAAAAGTAGAAATAGAATTCAATTTTTACTTGTCACAAGTAGCTTGGCATCTGATTTTTACTCTACACTGACTGAGCCATTCAGCTCGTTGTCTTGAGTTATTTGTTATTCAAGCTGCTTTTACACAGTTCTTGGTGTTTTATTATGTATTCTAACATTGAAGATATTCCACCAGTTCGGAGTGGGTCCCTGCTGCCCCGGCCAATTGAATGTGCTATGCTGCTGTCACTGGCTTCTATTCTCCATCACTCACCTCTTCCTAGATGTCAGCAGCTGCAGTTCAATTTAAAGTTAAGACACTGAAACAGCCCATTTGGAGCAGGGCTAAAGGTGAGGGACCTGTGAGATGTCTTGAGCTAAAACTTGGAAAGCACATTTTACTGCTTCAACATCTTATAACCAGCCTATGTGGTGCTGTTTATAATTCTCAGTAGGATGCTACAAAATCTATTGTCCACTGTGTTTTTATTTTGTGGGAAAGGTAAATGCCACGCAATTTCAGAGGGCTTGCATTATAATGGCGGAAATGGTTGTTTTGTGCCCTGCCGATGCTGCGCTGGTTCAAAATGTTTCCTGGCTATTCCTCCTCTCGAGCAGCTTATTGCACTTCAGAATGACTGGGAGAGTCTCTTTGCTTGCATTGAGATTTTTGTCTGTTTTCTCTGCAGTGGGTAAACACGCTCATTGAAAACACAGGGAACAAAAAATTGGAATAGGTGTGTGCTGGCGGTCGAGTCCTCACTCTTCTTTGAATACCGACTACTACAACACCACTGGGATATATAAAGAATAATTTTGTGTCTTTGTGTTTTCTGGTTGTGTACAGCCTCAAAGACCTCCACTGCCAGATAATTGTACATTTTTAGAAGTTTCTTTCATTGAAGACTTGGGCACAGTTTTTGTTTCTATTGACTGATGTGTCACTCTCAGTCACCCTGTCTGAAACTCATTGAAAAGTAGCGACAGTCTCTGAAGGGCTGCCTCACTCAGTTTTAATAAATCATCCCCAGCTACTCTATTCTCCACTTTCTCTCTGAGACCGGAGAGTCTGCCTCTCTAACTTCGTCCCTTTCACTGCTTATCTAAGCCTGCTGCCTTTCCTTCCTTGCCACTCACTATCTCTGTTTTGCCACTCTCTTTCCCTTCATTTACTTTCCCCTTTCTGCTTGTCTGTCTTTATCTCTCTCAGCTGCCAATCTTTTTGTCCCTTTCCTACCATCTCTCACTCTAATGTCTCTGCTTTAATAGTTAGTTTCCTCTTCCCGCACTCTCTCTCTCTATTTTACAGTGTCTCTTTAGAACCTCTTATCAATGCTAAGTTTCTCTGAAAGACTCCCTCCGGTGTCATCTCCCCAGCGAGTGTTGGCACATTGTTCTAAAAGCTCGAGAAGCGTCCGCATTAATTTGTTGTTGTTTTCGACAACAAAAATGGTGCTTTAAGATGAAACTGATCTTTGCCCAGACAAACAGTTTACCATTCCAGAAATAATCCCAAACCTATGCTAACAGGCCTCTAAGTACAGCACAGTGACCGCCTTGTTGCCCATGTAAACAGGTAGCAGATCGGTTGCATGTAGGAATTTTCTCTGATAAGGGTGCACAAGTACAAGGCAGTCATAGCTATGGAAAACATGGCGACTGGAAAACTGCCTGACTCAGATGATGAAAAGGATCTTAGAGTCGTACCAGAAAGATTACGCTTCACCAGAAATGGAGAAAAAAATAACTACTAAGACAGAATCAATCATCTAAGATTTAAGGTCTAGCCATTAATGTTGCTTGATGTTGGTGCTGGTGACTCATAAGAACCAGTCAGAAAAGAAATTGGGGGGTCTGCATCATAAATTTCCAGAAGTCTCAATTTTAGAGGTCCTAAAACACCAGAGTCATTTGGATGTTGGGTGTAAATGCAGTAGCTTCTGCCTTTAGGGGTCACCACAGCAGATCATTTGTGTCTATCTCACCCTATCCCTTGCATCTTCCTCTGTCACACCAGCCTTTTCCATGTCCAAACTTCCTCCGAGGTCTTCCTCTTTTCCTCCTGCTTGTACTCCAGCTCCACCACCTCCTTCTTTGTCAGTGCAATTGTCTCAAAACCATACATGATGGCAGGTCTCAATACCATCATGTAAAACGTTAACCTTTAATTCAGGCTGCTGTCAGTCACAAGTAAAACGTGTATGTCTTATAGCTAAAAAAGTAGCTCAGCCGTATCGCCAGGGTTGAAGGAGCCCAAGTTGTGGCTGTCTCACATTTTGTAAAGTAACGACAGATGTATATAATTAATAGAGGACTATCTCTCTGCTGCACACTCTGCCCTTTCTTCAGTATGTTTTCTCTCCTTTTATTGCTTTTTATTCCCCACCTCTCCTCCTTTGGCTTTCTCACCCTATGTAATGGGTACCAAAACACAAAACACATTATGACCTTGTGTGTGTGTGTGTGTGTGTGTGTGTGTGTGTGTGTGTGTGTGTGTGTGTGTGTGTGTGTGTGTGTGTGTGTGTGTGTGTGTATGGATCTTCAGCTCCTGGAATAGACTGAGGAATTGATTTCGTGGCCACATACTCCATCTCGCAAATGAGCCTGATCTGTATTGGCAATCCTTTATCACAGTGAGCAAGCTTGACTTTATGAGGCCTCGTTGTCCACTCTTTTGTCTTTGGCAATATTTAACACACTATAATTGATTATGTGATTATTATCACTATATCACTTGGAGTATACCTACAATTCAGTGTTCCTGCACATAACCATTTTTATTACCAGAAATTCACCTGAAGTAAATAAGAGGGAGGCAGAGATAACTTACTGTTTATTTTGTGATAAAACTGGTACATGTACGGCTCAATATTTTACCTCTCGGAATATTACCTTGCGATTTTTGGCCCTGCACAGGAGCTTAGTGCACATGTGGACTGCATGATGATGCTGAAAGTCCCCAATAGCTTTTTAGGCTTCTTTTGAATATAAAATATTCTTTTGAATATATATATATTCTTTTGAATATAAAATATTCAAAAGTGCAGTATTAATTTAAGTTTTTTATGTTGTAAATATTTTTCAAAATTGTCTTCAAATGTTATATTTCCCTAACGTGTCTATTGACAACAGTACAGGATAGAATGAAAAGAAGTTTAATGTCCAGTGTTGTTGATGTCATGATGCTGCAGTGCACTCACACAGTGGTGTTGCCGCTTCAGCAGCGTGACTTGTCATTAATAGACTAATAAGACTAATGTTGCTGCTTCAAAAAGAAGACGAAGAGGTAATTTCATAACACAAATCAGTGGTGCAGATTTAAAACACACTTTAACCGAAACACAGCAAAAGTTCAAACTGTTCTCATAATGTGGGGACGTCGCTGTGACTTCTAAAATCTAAATTTTGTCATCTCTAAAATTAGAAATATCCTGTCTCAGAGTGACGCTGAAAAACTAGTTCATGCATTTATTACTTCCAGGCTGGACTACTGCAATTCATTATTATCAGGATGTCCAAAAAACTCACTGAAAAGCCTTCAGTTAATCCAAAATGCTGCAGCAAGAGTACTGACAGGGACTAGAAAGAGAGAGCATATTTCTCCTGTTTTGGCTTCCCTTCATTGGCTTCCTGTTAAATCCAGAATTGAATTCAAAATCCTGCTCCTCACATACAAGGTCTTAAATAATCAGGCCCCATCTTATCTTAATGACCTTGTAGTGCCATATTACCCTATTAGAGCACTTCGCTCCCGCTCTGCAGGCCTACTTGTTGTTCCTAGAGTATTTAAAAGTAGAATGGGAGGGAGAGCCTTCAGTTTTCAGGCCCCTCTTCTGTGGAACCAGCTTCCAGTTTGGATTCGGGAGACAGACACTATCTCTACCTGTAAGATTAGGCTTAAAACTTTCCTTTTTGCTAAAGCATATAGTTAGGGCTGGACCAGGTGACCCTGAATCCTCCCTTAGTTATGCTGCAATAGATGTAGGCTGCCGCGGGATTCCCATGATGCATTGAGTTTTTCCTTTCCAGTCACCTTTCTCACTCACTATGTGTTAATAGACCTCTCTGTATTGAATCATATCTGTTATTAATCTCTGTCTCTCTTCCACAGCATGTCTTTTATCCTGTCTTCCTTTTCTCACCCCAACCGGTCGCAGCAGATGGCCGCCCCTCCCTGAGCCTGGTTCTGCCGGAGCTTTCTTCCTGTTAAAAGGGAGTTTTTCCTTCCCACTGTCGCCAAAGTGCTTGCTCATAGGGGGTCATATGATTGTTGGGCTTTTCTCTGTATCTATGAAGCGCCTTGAGGCGACATTTGTTGTGATTTGGCGCTATATAAATAAAATTGAATTGAATTGAATTGAATAAAGTTTATTTGTTCTCTAAATAGCATCAATAATATTTGCTAATGTAGCTTAAATCACTAAATATTAACTTTTCAACCACCAGTCTGCTGGGATATTGTGAGTTTTCAGCCAAGAAGCTTTTGTACTTTATTATTTTAGTTTGTTCAAAATTTCTAGTCCTATTCTGGTCGAATTGGGCTTCGGGAGTTTGTTCACAGTACAACTCCAGATCCAGGTGACTGTAAGTCAAAATGATGTTACCTGTCTATGTCCAGCTGTAGTCTGTAATCAGGATGGATATTGCTATAAACTGATATATCTTTTATTGACTGTAACATTTAACTTTTGGGTGATGGCACAAAGCTTGAGAGTGGACATGTGGTCAACATCACCAAAAAAGATAAAACTGTAGTTTCTGTTTTACCCACATTCGTTGATGATGAGTTCACATAACTGAGCAGTTTCCTGTATTGTAACCAGTTATATCCCCAAACTGCGCTTATGATAATTAATTTTAGATTAGATTTTCCAATTAATACAATTCTAGTTGACTGAGAAAGAGGGAGAGGACCGAGAGATTGTACAAGAACAGACAGAATGAAAGGATAGTTTGCATGCTTTCCAGTAGGACGCTTGTAAAATGCCAGTGGACATTCTGAACAGAGCATATTGATATGATTGGCAGCATTTTACAGGATTAATACCACTGTAAGCATGGCGTGAATAGGATAGCTGCCACTACATTGATGTGACAGACTACAAATCTATTCTCCGCTTGTGAGATTGGGGTACATGATGCTCTGTGCTGAGACTGCATAATAAAGGGAGGATTTGTATGAATTATTTTATATAAAGCAACTCTGTTACCAGTTTGCTCCACGCACAGATGCATGGACTGGAATGATGATTTTCCAGTGTCTGTACTGATTAATGCTACTTTACAGTAAGTGTTTGATGATTTAGTGGGCTGCCTCCATGTGATTAGTAGACGGAAATAATGTTGTGCATATTTGTCGTCTTATCTGCTTTGCCACAAATAGTTCTTTAACTTCTTTAATGACTGAGCCTTTGCCTCAGGTTTGATAACCAAAGGCTCCGCCCTAAAACGGGTGGAAATCTCTTATTCACTCTGAATTATTCTTAGACATTTTGAAATAGTAGATGCCACGACCACAAGTGTGAAAGATCGTGATTGCCAAACAGTTTTGTCATCAAAATATCAGTCAATACGTGCTAAATTTGCTGATATTTATCACAATATGAAAAACACAGCAACCGTTAGCATCATCTGAGCTGTGCCGCGGCAGATGTGATGAAACTCGTTTTTTCTTACTTCATCACTCCCACTCAAATTCTGTTTTCTTTTATTTTGAGCACAACCCTGGCTTTATTTCACCTCATGTCATCATCAATCAAATGTCAGTGTCTTAACCCGGTGCTGTGACATTCAGCCAGGGGTGCCTACCACTGCACAAATATCTAATATAACGCAAAGTGATAAGACACCTGTGACAAGACCCTTCAACTCCTGATCCTGCTTTCAGACCCCGTCTCCATCTCTCCTGCTGCGAACTGAATGCATTTCTTGACTCGATATTGTTGCTGTGGCATTACCATACCAAGTAGGCTGTTGGATGGGGAGTTTAGACCACAGTGGGAGGGGAATAGCTCTCTCGTTCAAGCTGTAACTGCTGATTGCAGACACAAAGTATACTGATGTAGAAAAATCTGTAGCGCAGCAAATCCAACCTTAAGACCTGGCAATCTGTTAGAACAGATCTGCTCTTCTGCCCCTCTTACTTCTTCTTTGTGTGCAGGTTTTTCCTTTTTTTCATTTAGTTATCTGGTCTAGTTTTTCAGTCTAAGATGAGAAAAAAAAACATTCCAGTACAACTTTAGGCTCACAAATTAGTATATTGTATCTTCTTCATATAATCTATACAAACAATTTTTTACCCAAGGCAGGTAACAAACAGATCATGCAGGAAAACGTCACTCCCAAACTTGAAATAGTTCAACAATGTAACAAAAGACATATAAACTGCACATTTTTAGCTGCTGGTAGGTGAATCTTCTCACAATTAAAGTCAGATTTGCCGTTTTCCCCCGTTGCTCAGTGAAGCCGACATGCTGCTGCTAGAAGCTGCTCTAACAGCGCTTTCATATTTTACAGAGCATATTTTCCAGGATGTTAAACTTTTCTTTAATTTAGTCTTCAGAAAGAGACTGCTGAGCTCATTTGCATTCAATTAGTCAGCTATAAACAGTGAATCCAAGCAGGAAAAAAAAAGTTCCCAGGGCAATGAAAATAAGGAGTCATTTCCCTTTAAGGCTACTTTATGATCAGGTCATTGAAGGTATGTTAAATATATTTTTTAATCTGTATACTTCTGAGACGTGTGTATGAACGCAGGGTAAACACAGTCAGCCAATATCAGCTGTGCAGCATTCAGCACACAGCCTCCTTTCAATCCATCTGGTAAACAATCCGTGTGGGGAGAGATTGAAAAACAGCAAGAACCCGCGTTCAGATTTACATTCTAATCAGGTGACACCCCCTGCCTACTCTGAAGCACACGCACTCTCGCACACTTTCCCTTATTACAAAGTTGCACACACAGAAACCCAGAACACCCGATGTGCACAAACACTTCCTTTCACCCCACTATCTCTCTATTTTTCTGTCTCCCACAAACACACACGCTGACCAAGTCTGAGTGACAGCACAAGGTGAGTGGATATATCTGGTAGCAGGAGGCACTGTACAGCATGTCTGTCCTTTTCCCGGTGCCTGAGATAATTTTCAGCTATACTGTTCATTTACATGTGGGGAACAGAGGATGCATTTAAAGGGGCTCAGACACCCTGTGCGTGCCTCCACAGCATCTGCCCGCCTCGCATAGAGGAGCACCACTGTTGACCTTGTCAAGAGCTACTGCTTCATAATAACATTTCTTCCCTGGAAATGCCAGAAGTGCTGCTTCATTTGATGCGAGACACAGATTAATAAAAAAGCTATTTGGCTTGCCTCGTGTTTATAGTTTGAAAAGTATAATAGTCTTGATGGGTCTAGCTCTGCTTCAGATGTCACAGTGCAAATGTTAACAGGGAGCTGTTCTCAATGGACTGCAGCTGTACGCTTGGTGAGACATCCCATTATGATGCAAAAAACACTCCACTGTTATCATGACAAACACAACGAGGAACATTTTTGCTGAAGTAGTTTATTTGCTTTAAACTGTGGGAGAGAACATATTTAGATATGGGATAACTACACAGAATAACAGTGATTAGGCTCAAGCTAGCTGTAAGATGGGGAGCTGTGTCGGCAGGTCCGCGGCTGATAAGATCCGTCCACTCCTGGAGCTCACGCCGTCATCAGTGGGCAGACAGGCAGCTCCACTGGCTGCAACACAAGACACGAGCGGGGAGGAGAGGCAGGACCCATGTCCTGTGTTGCAGCCGTTGGCCCAGCCAGCAAGTCACCTTCAGCTCTGGCCAGCAACAGCTGATCCACTGTGGAGAGGAAGACTAGGAGACACAGGGGAAGAAAATTTGGGGGAAGGGGTGGGGTGGGGGGTGGGGTAGGGGGTGAGGATAAAGTCAGTTACAATCCATTCTGTGTGAGCAACATAAGGAGCAGATGGGAGAAAATGAGAGGAGGAGGGCGATAGAAAGCGGTGGGACCAGAGAATAAAGCGGTGACTTGAGGGGAAAATGAATGGGAGTAATAGAATGAAGGAAAATACTAATGGAGTGCAAATGAGAGCAAGAAACAGAGGCACAAGGACGATGTGCCACACCACGGACACCGAATTCATCAAACGGCCAATAAAAATGTCCCTTTTCACCTTGTAAAGAAGATGTTGGCCTTCCTGTCTACAAGTCACATCCAGCTTGCTCGACTTCCAGAGAGAAACACTCCTCTGCCCCAAATTGCCTGACTAGAAGGTTAATGACTGCTAGTGCCATGGGCCCACAGAGAAAGATCTGTGTGAGGTGTCCTTATATAGACGCCCCGTGGTAGAATTGGCGCACGTCATTCGGAATAAACGTAATCATTACTTTAGCTGTGCATTACACAGTGAAAAGAAATTTAATCTGTGGGGGAAAATTACACATGCATGCCAGCAAACCAAATATTTATTCGATGTATTGGTCTCATGGGTAAGTGGTTTGTCATCAGAAAGGCAGAAGGCATGCAATCAATTCCCAAATTACCCCCAAGCTCCAGATAGTCTCGATCATTTTCTGCTCTTCTCTCTCTGGGAGTCTGCCATGTAACAGGCATTAAAAGGTCAAACCTGAGCAAACTCTAAGCGGCGTGTAACACAAACAAAGGTCTGAAAATGTCACGGTTTCACAGATATGTCCTCATATCTGCGTCAGCAGGCAAAACACCAAAAAAATAATCAAGGGAAGCCTTTTTTCAATGACATTTCTTCTAAATTTCTGATGTGCTGTGTTTCCTGTCAGGTTAAATCTCCGGTCTCCAAACCCTTTCAAAGATGCTTACATCAGCCTCACCGGTTACACCAGGCTCCTGCTTTGGTGATGCACTGTGGTCTGGCAATTACACGATTATCTTTCCCTCGCCTAGTTCCGCGTATGAAAATGGGTCCAACCTAGATTCAAAACTACAGGGAGATGAACTCAGAGGACACATGAAAGGAGCTGAAGGACGAAGCAAGCAAAGAAAGTAATAGAAAGCCAGGGGCAGAATTCAATTCATTTAACCTTTTTTTCTATTCTGAATAAAAAAGCTCGTAAGAAGAAAAGTAGAATACCATGCAACTGGGACTCTGAATATTTTGAGGGAGGTTTTGAAGTTTGAAAGTTTTAGAGGTAACAATGTCAAATATAATTGCACAGATATTTTTTTAGGAAGACAGAAATGGCTTCCATTAACACTTGAGAACAATCCTTTTTAAGTGTGTTTTCATGAATATCTGACTGCCTACAAGTATGTATGGCATTACTGGGCACCAGCTCCTTTTCTAATCAAGACTGCAGGGCGTTAATAAGACATATGACAAAAACGGTGACTAATAATGGTTGACATACTACTGGAATCTGCCCAAGGCAACTTGGCTTTGGTGAGAAAGAAGCCACCCTGATTCTACATTTAATCATTTACGTGAATTGCCTTTCATTACGGCAGCAACAATGGGTTCTGACACTACTGAAATGACTTTGCCAGACAAAAATCCTGCAGACACAGAGTGCAGTTATTTGGAATTGTAAGTGAAGTATTGATTATAGGTAATAAGTGCCATTTATTCTCCATAAACAGAACAATGATCGCGCTGAGCGCCGTCTATCCCTTCACCAAAACCTCGCCATTGGAAAAGATCCTACACTATTGAACGATTCACACAAAAGGAGGCTCTATAATGCTGTATTGTGCCAGCGCTAACAATGGTCTGGCTATTCCAATCACTCTCTGATAGGGAGACGGAATCCTTGCCGGCAGATCATGAGGAAATGGTACGAGGAAAATCTGCATACTCGATATCCTAATTTACATAATGTTAGTGCCCCTTTCTTGCCTCTGCTCAATAGACGGTTTATGCTCATTAACAAAATTGCTGTATAAACTTGCTTATGACAAGAGAAAAAAATCAGGGCATAGCTGAAAAAATTCTGATACAGATGTCAGATTAAAAATGGCAATTACCCAGTCTGTTTAATATCACATCAGCAGAGGTCATCGTCACGGAGTCCACAGTGTAGCACAGATTCCCTTATGTGCATGTGTAACATGCCTGTGTAAATGTACAACTGTGTCTGTATGCATGAGGACCTTGAGAATGTAGACTGGCTCTTCAACCACCCTTTGCTTATCTAGGCTTTGACTTAAAAGAGAAAAAAAACACACTGAAAACCACTCCGAATATGACACAGCACAGCCAAAGGTAAAGGTTTTCATAAGATATTACACCATGTACATACAAAGTGGTACTATTCTGCTTTTCCTTTCATATGTAAAAAAAAAAAAAAAAGTATAGAACCAACCCTCATTTCTTTTTATCTTGCAAGGAAAAATGAGGAGAACGTGCAGCAATTTATTCAAACATGCAAACATCCATGACTGATAGTGTTCCATTGTGTGTTTTTCTATCCAGATATGCTTTTACTGCGCTAGCAGTACATTTGGGATCATTGTCATGCTGAAAAATGAAACTGTTGCCAATCAGTTGCTTTCCAGATGGTATTACATGGTGGATTATAATCTGATGGCACTGTTCTGTCTTCATAATGCCATTGGTTTTGACAAGATCTCCAACACCACTGGCTGACATACAGCCCCAAACCCTGACAGAGCATCCACGATGTTTACAGACGACTGACAAATCAGAAATCTTATATTTGGATTCATTACTCCATCAGACTGTTGGAGTTCCCACTGATTTACAGCCCAGTTCTTGTATTGTTTGACATACCTCAGCCTTTTCTTCCTATTTCCCTTCATTAAGAATGGCTTGTTGGAAGCCACCCTTCCACTGCGACTATTTCTAATCAGGCTTTACTGAACAGTAGATGGATTGTGATGGCATCAGCCACACATAGGTAAAACAAGTCCATTCGTTCACTTTATTAGTTTGGTTTGCAGTTGCTTCACTAATATAATTCATGATTTTACTTGAATCTAACACTGATATTATGAAGCGCACGGATAGTAGCATTGTGTGGTTTTTCTAAAAATGTTTTTTGTTATATTAATTATGTTTCTCTTTCTTTGAGTTACCTGGTTTGGGATGGTGGCTGTTTCCTGTCTGGGCAAAAGGTGTGGCTGAGGACTTTAAGAACAAAATGCCTGCTCAGCAGGACCAACCATGTGCTTATCAGAAACAGGGGTGTTTTAGGTTTACTTGTGTTATTCTGTGCTTAGTTAGTATTGGTATTTATTTTTGTTTCCCCCTATTGTGTGTAATAGGGTTTGGCCAAACCACTATAAAAGCTACCCTCTTGTGTGTAATTAGGTTGGTTTGTGAGTTAAGTTGTCCACTTTGTTTGTTTAAGTTTCTGGAAATTACTTTTTGTAGAGTTATATTTAGTTGACCTCTTTTATGGGCCCACTAATTATATTTTAGAATTTTGTCTTTTTGAACTGTTTTTGGGGGTTAAAATAAAGAAAACCCATTTTGAAGAAATTTTTTTCTGTGTCCTCTATGCCTTGGCTGCTTGGTCCCTCACATGGATCAATTGAAGGTCCAGGCGCAATTCTCAAGTCCTGTGTCTGGTTTTTGTTGGATTTTTTTCTTACTTTGCTTGGACAAAAATACAACTTTGTGCCCATCAAAACTGTTTTAACTTAGACATTTTTCACCTAAAGAGACTGTCAACAAATGATGTGTAACAAAGTGCCTTAAGATCAAATATGAAGTTGGTTCTTTGCTGAATGTTGATGTGTTCATACAACACTTGTTCATCCCTTGAGTTAGGAGCATTATATATGCTTGAATGATTAATAGATCAGTATTAAATGGCTTAACAGACCAACAAAAAATAACTGAAGGTCTTTCACAAAGCAACCAATGTGAAAGACCGTCAGAAAGCCTGGTGAAAACTGTTGCTGAAGACCACTTTGAAAAAAACTACCAGAAAGTGGAGCTTCTTGAAAAATAAAGGAAAAGGCTAAGAAATGAGGGCTGGTTCAAAAAGGGATATTCCTTCCGTGACCACAGCAGCTCCATCCACCTTCTGTTTACAAGGGGCATCTAGCCAAAGAAAATTTTCCCAAACAGAGAGAAGCTAAAACAGCTTGTTTCAGGCAGATGAACATAGGGGCTGCAGTAAAGCCCAGTATAACATAAGTAAGGCTTATTCTGAACTCTCAAGCTGAGCTGAAATAAAACACCATATTGCCAAAAGTGTTCACTCACCCATCCAGTGACTTCCATGGTGCATAAAATCAGGCACCAAGCATTGCAGACTGTTTCTACAAACATTTTTGAAAGGATGAGTTGCTCTCAGGAGCTCAGTTAATTCCAGTGTGGTACTCTGTTAACTCTTACAGGATACCATTGTGCATCAAATCCATTCATGAAATATCGAAATATTCTAAATAATATAAAGCCACTAAATATTCCACAGTTAGTGTTATTTAAGCAAAGTAGAAGTTATTGGTCAAGACAGCAACTGAGTTATGAAGCAGTAAGGTAAAAATCACAGAGCAGGGTCAGCGGATGCTGAGGTGCATAGTGTGTGTGAGGTCACCAACTGGTGGCAGACCTCCTTCAGATTAGCTGAAGAACAGTGCGTATAGAACTTCATGGAATGGGTTCCCATGGCACGCTGCCACTGGACTCGGAACAGTGGGGAAGTTTTCTCTGGAGTGACGAATTACGCTTCTCCATCTGGCAATCTGATGGATGACTCTGGGTTGGCGGTTGCCATGAAAACGGTGCTTGTCTAATTCCATTGTGCCAAGTGTAAAGTTTGGTGGAGGGGGAATTATGGTGTGGGTTTCTTTTTAAGAAGTTGGGCTCAACCCCTTAACTTCCAGTGAAAGGAACTTTTAATCCTCCAGCGTACCAAGACATTTTGGACAATTTCATCCTCCCAAGTTTGTGGGAACAGTTCTGGGATGGCCCCTTCCTGTTCCAACACAAATCGAGATAAAAACAAGAAGGAGTTAATTTGGTGTAGAAGAACTTGCCTGGCCTGCACAGAGTCCTGACCTCAACCCAACAGAGCACCTTTGAGATGAATTAGGGAGGAGACTGCAAGCCAGGCCTTCTCATCCAACATCAGTGTCTGACCTCGCAAATGTCATTCCGAGTGAATGATAACAAATTCCTATAAGCACACTCCACAACCTTGTGGAAAGTCTTTCCAGAAGAGTCGAAGCTATTATAACTGCAAAACTTGGCCCAATATATTAAACCCAATGGACTAAGAATGGGATGTCACTCAAGTACATCTGCAGATGAGTGAATACTTTTGGGACTATTGTGTATTTGCAAACATATTAACATATTAAAATTAAAATTAAACATATTAAAAGGCAACATGTTTGGTAATATGCAAAGAGGTTTAAATGATTATCATTTTACCAGGGAAGTTTTGTTTACCTATAAGAAGGATTTTAGTGTTTTTCCAGGCATGTCTTTGAAGAGAAACTGGCTACAAATCCCTTTTATTATGAACAGCACATAATGGACGAAGGCTTTTCTATTCCTCACTTTTCCTCTCCTTGTTATTCTCTAGGGATACACAACCTTTATAAAAAGACCTTAGCTGGTCCCTGCTCTGGGTCCCTTCTCTTGATGTTGTGTGAATGAGCCACTGTTCTCTCGGGTTCTGGATGCTGGGATCGTCCCGATCCAAACAAACAGTGTTTGTAGAACATCTTTGTTCTCTTCAACCAGATTTGCATGGTGCAGTATTCTGTACCAGCAGCTTTGGCTCACAAACAAACACACACACACACACACACACACACACACACCAGCCACAGTGCTTATATACACAAACACATACAAATATACACATGCATGCACACACTTACAATGATGTTCTGCCTCTGGCTTCTACACAGAAAGCACACATGCTCTCATTGTCTAAAAATGGACATCAATAAATGATTATGCTGTAAGGCAATGTTTAAAAAAAAAAGTTGATAAAAGAGGAATATGTAACAAGGTCAGATAACCAGATCACCTCCTTTTAAGTTTTCCCGTCTACAAGCGTAGTATAAGCGATGAGAAGGTTGGTTGAAAATAGCACAAGAAGAAAGTCTGTTGGCCTGTACAAGCGCAGCTTCCAGTAACAGTTAAGTGACTCAGCCCTCTTCACAAATAATCTCAGCGGAGGAAATAATCACTTCAAAAAAAACATAATTTTTTCATTTCAAAGCAGCTTTATGAAATAGCATTTCAAAGCAACCAGACTATTGATTGTAAATGAAGCCGAATGAGCTGCCATCCTTGAAGTAACGTGTGTGCGAGTGTGTGATAATTCCCAGAAAAGCACCGACAACATCCAACTTGCGTTCAAACCAAATTCTTTCTGTGACCTTGATCTTCTTTTTCTCTCGCTCTGTTTTTCTGCAGACTATTCATCTACACTGTGGATTGCGATTAAATGCATCACAAGCTGGGTGTGTTTGAAGAGCTCAGACTCTGAACGATGCATTTGCAAAGGAAATGCTTCCATAACTCGAAGACAGGGTCTGCCTGCACATGCACGCGCATCCGTGTTTGCACTGATACAAAAAGAGAAAACCAGAAGCACTTGCTGATTAAAAAGTAGCAAATAAGCTCAGTTTTAACAAGACTGCACTGACAAGATGACTGCACACAGAACATTTAAACAAACGCAGCCAGTTATAAGGATGCAGCATACAAACTGACTCTCTGAGTGACCTTAACACTATTAATTTTTAATTCAAGTATATAATTAGCCTTGTTACTGAATGGGCTGTTCAAGTCAGCAGAATTCCAGCTTGAGACATGTTTAGTGAAATGTCTGCAGGGGAATGCCCTCATATAACAACTGCAGACCAATTAATATCAGTAATATGCATCACTGTGTAGGGGGGAACTGCTTAAAGTAGACTCTTGAGTTGTGACCACTCTGTAGCTGAGATGTGCATGCATTTTAAGCACACATACATTTACAGTAGCATAGTGCATTGTGCCTTTTCTCTTGAGCTATCTCAGCACTATTGGAGTTGGTGTTGCGTTTCAGAAGCGATAGCTGGCTCAATAGCTCATGCCAATGCTGCTGCTGCTGCTCGGATTGGCGTTTCCCTGCAGATGCTGACAGAACACTTTGAGGGGTGTCTCTGCTCCCCACTGCGAGGTCCTCCATACGTGGAAGAAAAGTCCCTCTGGCACCAGACCTGCCTCACCACTGCATTACGGAGACAGGTGTGGTTCTACATGGCTCAACGAGTAGTGCATCAGTGCCGTCAGGGCTGCAGGTTCCATCCTCTGTGAGTCAGCAGAGCACAGACAATTTTAACTACCTTCTGGTGAAACTAATTCTAACAGTCTGCAAAAATGTGTGCTAAAAAGCTGCCGGCAATATGTTTTCTAATGTTCTCCTGCAAATATAAATGTCCTCACTTTCACACCGCCTTCAGAGACTTGCTAACACCACAATACTGCCTGGCAGTTATGTGATCAGTCTCCATAGGCTTCAGGTTTCCTGTGCCCTGCAGGAAAATTGTTACTGTTCAGGTCAGGGGAGAAGTATTCCACAAGTCTTTGATCGTTCAAGCTGAATTTATTTGGCTCATCACGGCAGCAATATTCATCTCTGCCAATTTACTGCTACATCTCAGTGTTAGTGAAAATGAAAGCAAAATGCCTACCTTCCCATCCCCGTCCAGGTCCAATTTTATTTCTGTTGCACGCCTGTAAAGAGGGGATGAGGATGTAGTCGTACTTTATAGCACCATATCAACCTCTCTGACTGTCTTTGTGTCGCCCAGTCTGACTCTCCCTCGGACTCGCGAGTCAATTTAGTCCTGCAGTGAGAGGAGAATCCCTTTATCCGTGGACTACACTTTACGCGGAAGGCACCGACTTGAACATTTCATTCTTGCGTGGAGGCGCTTGCCTGCCGGACCCTGATAAAGTGGAGATTTACTCGCGCACCAAGTGAGGAGCTATCCCTCATACTCCAGCTTACTCGGTCAGTTTCTGAAAGCTCTATGGCCCAGTGATTTAATGTCGTTTCAGCGTCTGGCGGCAGACCTCCTAGCCCCTCACTTGCCTTCCTAAACGAACGAATGCAAGCGCGCACACGCACGCGTGACCACAACCTGTGAAGATAAATAACTTCTGTGTTAATGGGCCGTCAAATTCACAACAGAAAAAAATTGAAAAATAAAACTGAATATCTAAAACATCCGCAATGGCCGCGATAGTAATCGGTGGCTGATATAAATTCAAAGTCAAATAAATAAAAAAAAATAGACACTGTAAGCTAATGCCCCAAACTACACATTATACTGTAATATTAAAATGAAACTTCTTCATGGGAAATGATGTTGAACTTATCAGCTGAGGGGATGTCGTCAGAGGTTATTGCGCCTTTCAGGTTCACGTGGGACCGTGATAATTTAGAGAAGGCTAAACAGTATTCCTTTGACTTGAATGTCAGTATTTGTACAACACGAAGGCGTGGAAACCTACCGAGAGACCGAATCGACATACCTGGAAAGGATATGCGTAAAACGCACCGGTCCGACAGTCAGTGCTTGGACAAGCTGGGACGAGAGGGAGACTGTGTTGTCGCTGGTGGTGAATAAAATCTCTTATGTCATGTAAAACATCCTTGCAAACTTCTCTCTTGTCATCTTCGGTCTGTGTTCTGTTCATCAAGCGTTATATCTGACCGACCGGCTCCCTTCATTTGATGTCGGTGGTAGGAGGGTACCCAGAGGCGCGCACTGGGGAGATTCTTCCTCCCCTCTGCCGCTTCAAAATATCCAATTTCACACACTGACTCTCTTTTCTCCCCGCAGAATTCCCTTCTGGAGCAGGTGCAATAATTTCACTGGATCCACCCGGAGTTTTATCAGAGTTAAGAACCCGAATCCATGTCGCATATATGTGTGGTTTCTTTCATGGTTTTGCAAGGTTTGCTATTGCTTTGGTAAGCTCTGAACACAGAAAAAGGGGATATTAACATATCTCATGGCCATTTAACATTGGTAAGTCATGATATCCAATAAGCTTCAAGGAATGATGACATCAAAGGGTATCTGTTCAGCACCGGGATGACGGCACTTGCGCAATTACGTTTTGGGTTTTTGTTTTGTTTTGTTTTTTACCTTAGTTAATGACATTTAACTCAGTAAGTGTTGACTGCAAACAGGGTCGTTAGTGCAGTCATTGACTAAATAGCCTCAGACTAAATAGCCTTTATCTTTAAAACTTCGAATTTTAAAATTCAATTAATTCCCAGTGTCAAGTGATATGCGATTATTTTTTTTATTGTCGTCTTTTAGTTTTTGTCTTCTTTTTTTGCATTATCAAATGAGAGAATGGTGTTGAAATCAATACGCTCCGCCATGTGTTCCCTAACTACTCCGTTTCCCATAATCCAATGCAAGTAACGTCAGAATCTCGCGACCGGAGGTGGCTAACTGGAACGCTAGTTAGCTCAAGGCAGACTTGATGAGAATTCATACATTTTCTACAGTCATTCCGCGGCAGCTTCTCCAGTAGTGTAAAGGACGCCCGTCTAGTCTCCACTTTGTACTTGTTAAGCCGGCTAATCATTCACGGAGGAAGTTTTTATTTGCATTCGCAGGAGAGTTTCCGTTTTCTCACGTGCATCATCAGAAAAATGGAGATTTCTCCTGAGATAAAATCAAACAGCTTTCTGCTGGACGCTTCTCGGCTGTATAAGGATAGCTGCCCGGAGTTATCTCGCTTCTACATGTAAGATACTTCACTATAACCAAACACGAATATCACTTAAAAGTATATTTTACTTGCAGTCCTTTATTGTTGTGATGCTAGCAAGTGGACGCTAGGTGGAGGTGTTCGCCCAGAGTGACCGGGAAAGTTTCTAGCTCGACGATGATGTCAGGGCTTTAGAATTAGAGCTATAATTTCAAAATATCGTTATTGTTTATATATATATATATATGTGTGTGTGTGTGTGTGTGTGTGTGTGTGTGTGTGTGTGTATTGGGGAAATTGAAAATAAATTATGATTGTAGCCCCCCACTATAGTTCCTTATTACTGAGGCTATAGTTTCGCAGTTATAAGGAACTATAGCTTTGTAACTGATGTCCTGTCAATCATTTTGGGATTGGTTGAGCTCTGACGTCTAACATATTAAGCCACTGTTTAATTCTCATTCTTTTTTCACATGTTAATTTAAATAAGAATGGGTTATGTGCTCGTGCTTTCATTGCTTTTTTTTATAACTTTTTGTGTTACAGTCACCTCAGGGATAATCGGATCACTGTGGGGTACAGTGAAACTGCAGAAACACATAATACAGTGAAGTCTAAAAATAAGATGTGGCTGCTGCTTACGTTGGTCTTTAGTGGTGCCTCAGGTGTCAATAGTGTTGAAGTTGTGGAGCATGAATTGTTGTACTTTTGCACTGAAGTTTAGCCTGCTGTAGTTCTTCTACAACAGTGACTTACTGTAGCTGGACATGAGCCCATGTGAGAGTCCCAGCCGTGGCTGCTCGTGTTTGTGGGCAAGTCTGCAATGCCTCAGTGATAGTTTCAATTTAAATGAATTACAGTTTGGTAAAATGGTTTCAATTGGTGAGAATGAGACATCTTCCTAACAAGCTCTGAAATCAAAGCACAAGGAAGTAAACAAAGTGGTGGCGGTGGTGCAGACAGTCCCTCTAATCATCGGGTAAGAGAGCCAGGCAGTATGTAAGCCTCAGCCTCATCCTTGTATGGTTAAACAAACCCAAACAGAGCCCTGATCCAGCATTCCCAAGGTGTCTTATTCTTTTTAGATTCCTGTAATTGAGTCTTTGAATTTTTAATCAGAATTAAACACATTATTTTAGCCACTTTATGATTTTCTTCATCATTTACAGTTCACTTCTTGAACTTCAAAATTTTGGTGTCTGATAGCCGTTCCAGACATTGGTGATTGCCATGTTGCGGTGAAAGCTGGAAGTAATTTCAAGAGAAATCCTCTTAAGCCACACACTCATGCATGCGCTCAGGCTATGCCCACTTGCTGACTTTTCTTCTTTATTAGGGTTTAAATTGAACATTAATGCATCTAAAATATTTTAAAATGTACATATGTCTGTGTAGGCTCTTTCCACAATCCTTAGACTGTGCATATATGTGTGGACTCCTGTGATTCGTGCATTAGTTGGGTTTCAGCCATGTCCCTGTGTCCTTTGGCTTGTCTTCTCTCTTACCTGAGCCAGGAAATTTGTGGGCAGAACCATGAATGGAAAGAAAAACAGAGGTTTTAATGGTGAAAACCCCAGTCCGGGTCGTTTTCCGGATGTGTGTGAACCCACTGCTGCTTTAATAACATTGATCTGTTCCCCAGATTCCCCGGCTATGATTAGCTGTGGTTGAGAATATTTTGAACACGTTTAACTCTGACCAGCTGTCCAGCAGGCAGGACACAAATCTAAATGTTTGGCTTTGTAACTCAGAGACCACACTGGTTTTATGCCAAAGTGCCTGGCAGAGAAGACACAATGAACAGCCACTGCCAAAATGTACACTTAGCGCCATGAGCTAATTAAGTGATCCGAGTGATAATATGAGAGGCAGCATACAGGAAGGAACTCATGCTATGAATGAAAGCCTCAGACGCATGCTTTGAATGCACAATTGATCAAACTGTGCACCCGCGACAGGAGAGGAACTGAAAATATTTGAGTCGGCATACATTGGTGTACGTGATCAGAGTGCATTGATGTTCTGAATCCTGAGGAATTACGACCATGTCCATGTGTTCCTTTGGGGGTTTCCACTGTCTCCACTTTCTGCAGGCCAATGCGTCACTGGAGTGTTTGTTCTGTGGGTGCGTAATTACTCATACGCTCATACTCCAACAGGAGATGGTGTTACTGCCTCCTGCCACAGTCTTCACCTTCTGCCAGGCCGATGACTGAATGAGTTAGTATGTATGTTTGCATGGGGCATTACACCTATTGTTGAATCCGATGTACAAGTACTTGGTGTGCTTATTGTGGCTCACGTTGTTGAATCAGTGAAGCTTTTTCCAGTAAGTTCGTAATCATAGTTGCGTGTCTGGTAACTAGACCCTGACTGACTGTTCTGATTACCAAAATAAATATGCATGTCGTCTGCTGGACAAACAATTTGGAAACTTGTTTTGGTTTCTCGTTTTGTCTTTTATTGTCCTCACACAGGCCTCACATGGTTTTCAGTCTAGAAGTACAGCTACAATTGCCGTGTGTTGGTTAATATTATTGGAACTCTTGAGTAATTAGTGTGGGAGAAATATATAGCGAAAGCAAGAGGGCTTCAAGGCATGATTGTTCCTTAATAACTTCTGATTGTTTTCTTCATTTTGGCTGTGACATACCACATTCCCAAAAGAAATCACCTACTTAGTCGGCCTAACAAACCTAATTCAGGACCAATGTAGTCAAAAGAAGGTTGATATTTCCATCTGCAGTAGTTTATATTTGGTGGCATGGCTCTGTTTTGGGACCTCCCTGCCTCTCCATGTGAATATGTGGAGTGCATAAGGCAACTGAGTGTAGGCTGAGGTAGCTTTTGATAGAAAGCCCTATATCAGATTTACAAGTAGATTTGTAGAAGGATATCAGCCACGTGTTGTCAGCTCACCCTGGGATCAGCTTATATGCCACATTTGCAAAGTAAACAGTGAAATCTAACCCTCTTGTTTGCTAGCTTGAAGCAATGATTTTGTTGCCTTTTTTGTTTTTTGTTCACCAGTTGACCTGCCAACAAAGCATTTTTGTTATTTTTATTTCAACTCATATCTGCCATTTCTTGATGTATGCTCTATCATCAAGGTAAGGAAAGCCCAAAAAGTCGATTCTGTTCATCTGGACACTGTGTTTTTAGCGGGAGAAAACATCTTCAGTGTGGACCTCTTCAGCCTCTTCAGAGCCCCAGCCCCAGTAAGCTGTGTAGACAGAGATCATCCTCACCAATCTTTGATGCCCACCCAGTCATTTCGTTCTAGAAGCAGGCCTGAAATATGACAAACCTCTCATTAAAAAAAAGAATTATCCAAAGGGCAAAGAGTTAAAGGTTAATCCAGATATGCTTGGATTGCATTCTCTTAAGCTTCTTTTTCATTAGTACCTACTCAACTTGACTTGACTCCAATATGCGTAGAGCCATTACAGCAAGGGGGTCGAAAGTCCTCTGACATCATTTGTATACGACACAGGCTATATGTATTGCTTTTTTTCCAGACTCTGTTACCATTGTGTTGTTTTTTTGTGTAGCCATTTCCCTCGTTGCTGCGTTTCAACAGTACCAGTTTTGATTTTTGTGAAGGAGTCACTCTCATGAGTCCTTGAGTAACTCCACTGACTAGCCAATCGGTGGCATGCTGATGAACGCCCATGGAATTCTGGGCAAGTGGCTACAAAAAATATTTGGTCCTAGGTATTACCACCTAATGGGAAACCATAAAAACAGAGTTGAGTCAATGCAGGCTGAGCTATTGCTGACTGTCCTCACTGACCACTCGAGTGCTTAAGTCAAAAAGCTACATTTATTCAAAACACTTTATGAAGCTCACATCCAGAACCGATTCTTGAATCCCCAGTTATCCTAACATGCATGTCTTTGGATTGCGGCATGAAGTTCAAATTCAACCATCCAGGAGATTTGAACCCATTCTTCCTCCTGTAGGGCAGCATCACTAAGCACGGCATCACTGTCTTGTTAAATTTGTCACTGCAGTTTTTTCCTGCTGTTTGTCACCACCTTTTAAAGGCCTTTTTCCCTCTTCCGTTCCCTTTATCCAACACTTGCCCTCATTTCCTCTCGTACTGTATCACTCCTGTTACATCTTCTCTCAGCAGGAGCAAATGATCCTCAGACTGAGAAGGACCTGCTGGCCTCTTTCGCTGTAAGGTCCAGGTGATGAATGAAACCATGTGAATCGGTGCTGTAGAGGGGCACACTTTCTAGAGTATTTCAAGGACTGATTGTGAAGCTGCTACCTGTGCTAGGCCTTTGTGTCTAAATATCTGAATGAGTTACAATCTCCAGTGAAGGTTTTTCAAGATATGCCAGCAGCCCTGTTGTTTTCCCTGATGGTAGCAATAAAATATTCATAATGCTTTTCATTTCATGCCTCAGACAGAACTTCTGTCTATAATCACATTATTACCTTGTAGCCGACACATAATTTCCCCTCACTGCCCTACTGCATCCTCTAGCGCTTCGTTGATCTCCCAGCTGTCAGCAGTTCATCCGTAGGACGCGTATCTTCAGCGTTTATCGCCACAACCGAGCATGCACTTAAAAGGAGATGCATGACAAGTATGTTAATAAGATTTGCACACTGGAAGCAGTCTTTGCGGTGCAGCCTTTCGGAGAGCTGGCTCATCCAGGAAGCTGTGGTGAGGGAGAAAAAGATTCCCTAAAAAAATTCCTCTTCTCCGAACTTGAGTCATTCGGTTGTTTTTAGCAGGCTGGTTGTTGGAGGATTTGCTTTCATCTCATGCCAACAAAAAGCTCTTGCTTTTGTTATCAAACTGTATACTGTATAGTGGTGATGGGAACTACCATGGGAAATGTAAATCAACTAACTTCCTGAAAAGGATTTTTTTTCTTTTTAAATGTCAGCGGAGAATGATTAAATGGCTTTCCGAACAACTAACTGCATTTCTGGGATTGTTCAAGGTCCATGAGTCATTATCACTTCACAACAGAGTGACAATCGGCCTCATACAGTTTCTCTTCATTTCCTGTATTATCTGCTGACAGGTCGTCTATATAATCTGACAGCTTAATCCAGTCACTGATTATTAAATTGGGGGTAGTATCTAGAGACAGTGATTCAGACTGCAGTGACTGATGACAGATATGTTGCAAAGCCCACAGCGTGCTCAGCTGTATCTGAAATCATCCATCAGTACGATGCACCGTTTCACATATGGCGCGGTTGAGAATGCCGGCGGAGCGTATAAACAAACCTCTGCCACCAGACGCCGCAGCAAAGGCCCGTAGGTTAACTCCAGATTAAAGCCGACCCCGCGTGCCCTCCTCCCTTTCCATAAACAGACAGCCCTATTTCTGTCTGTCCCTGACACACGTGCAGCCGGACAATAAATGTCCCTTTATCGATTTAAGCCCTGAGCTAATTTTAGTGTGGCTTAGTTAAAATATCTCATTGCGAGTGTTCCCAAAGCGGGGGCAGCCGAATGGGCGGTGAAGCCACTGAATTGGTTTGGAAAGCTGCCCCGTATTGTTTGGGAGAGACCAGTTTTTCCGGTTGCATGTTTTCCACTCCACATAATGGGAATAGATAGTCTTTTTTTTTTCCCGCCCCCAAAAATTCTTTCCATCTTGTAATTTGTGTGTTTGCAAAAATCTATTTTATGCAAATACGCAAGCAATAAACATATTTATTTCAATATTTTCCATCACACTGTCTCTTACCTTGTTTAATTCACTGGTCCAGCGTTACAGGAGCTGTTGTGATGTAAATTGAGAGGAGCATTTCAGGATACATGATATGCACGTTAATTTACAATTAAAGTATTTTAAAAATGCACATATACAAGATGTACATTATTAAAATGCCTCATGATCTTGTTGTTGTGTTTTGACATAACTCGGTTATAATTGAAGTCTCAAACTCATCTCGTCTTTCTCATTCCCAGGCAGGGGTCTTTGAAGGCTAACGGTAAGTTCACGGAGACGTGAGTCCTTGAACGAACTCCCGTTTTATTTAAACTTCTTCTTCCTGTTTCACTTTTGCATGTTTTCATCAGTTCTGCCCCAGAGTGTAATGAGCACGCACAGAATGCAGTAGTAAGTAGGACCTTGTCACTGGCTTGTCAAGGTTGATAAAACTCACTAAATCCTCCGCCAAATACTCAGAGGCAGCCAGCTGTCTCAAACAGACTGCCCAGTGGAATTAAACACCCACATGTAGACACTCACAGACACACAAACTCTCAGACCCATGCCAGCCGAAACCACATAAAACGGGAGTGGTGCCATTTAGTAAGGCTCCTCAGACTTTTCTCCTTAAATAGCACAAGGACTCGTCCCAAACTAAGTAACGTGGTGTTTGTTTGGAGTTAGAAAAAAATTGCTAAATGAATTTTCTAAAGTCTCCTTGTTCTATTAAAATGATCACATTTTTCTGTGGAAATAGAAATATGGACTATTAAATGATAATTCCAAGATCAAACTATCACCTTTCTGTTATAAATCTCATTTCCTCGTTGTTTAAATTGTAAGGGGCCAGTTTCACCCTTCCATATAGTATTGTGGAAAAACCTTGAGCTACCTCTCGCTTCTTTATATTTGGAAAAACATGAAAATGTTTGTACAATTCTAACGAGTCTGAAAGTCAATATCTGGTGTGATCTCCTTTATTTTTTATTATATATTATTTCTTTCAATTTTTAAGTAGTCTTCAGGAATAAAAAAACAAAAAAACAACAAATTATTGGCCAAAGAAAAACTTTAAAAGGCCTTAAGAAAGCCTGGAGAACTATTGCTCAAGAGCACTTTCAAAATTCCAAGAAAATCTAGTTACTTGGAAGCTAATGTAAGGCAAAAAGGAGGGTGGCTCAAGACTTTCAATTCAATTTATTCAATTCAATTCAATTTTATTTATATAGCGCCAAATCACAACAACAGTCGCCTCAAGGCACTTTATATTGTAGTGTGGACCCTACAATAATACATACAGAGAAAAACCCAACAATCAAATGATCAAAAGACTTTTGTGCAGTACTGTACATTTCAGCAATTTTTGGTTGATTGTTATTTTGTTCAAAAGATACATTTTAGATCGTCTGTGTCTTTCATTTGCTTTCAGAACCTCCGAAACAAAAATTCTCCAGTATGCTGCACAACACTGTGGTGTGTCCTTACTGTTGCCAGTGGCTCCACCCTGACAATCACCATGTGCGGCTGAGGCCCAAGCAGCGTCCATCAGCACGGGTGCAAAGTGTCCTGCTTAGGAAGGCCAGAGGCAAACGGCTCAGCCTGGTGCAGAAAAATCTGCTCCGCCGCTTCCAGAAGTCCTCGTCGGTACTGGTGAGAAGGCAAACAAACTACAAATCTAAGCACCTGACTATGTGTTTTACTGCACTGCAGCATATTGTTCAGGAGTACAATGGAAGTGACAATTCAAAACCAAGGCAACACAAGGTGCTTTACATAAAACATTCAGGGCCAAAGGAGCATAAAAGAAAGGCACACATGTATTTACAAAGAATAAAAAATAAGATAGCACCAAGCCAAAGTGTAAGGAAGATTAAACACAAGAGTAAACATCACAGACGAGTCCAGTGCAGTGCGAGATATAAAGAAATCTCTCCAAAAAAGGAAGCAACGCATAGCAAACATGGATTTAAAAGAGCAGAGCACACCTCTGGTTATGTCTGGGAGTTTATTCTGGTTATATGGTGCATGCTTCTCCATGTTGAGTCTTCACTCGGTTTAACCAAGTAATCCCAGCTTTAAGGCTGAACAGTTTCCTCAGCTGTAGTGATGTTAAACTAAAGGTCAGTAGTTATTTTGTGATATGTGGGATATATGCTAATATGTGATTTATTTGTGAAATGTGTCTTTTTTTAATTGTTGGTAATACGGCTGCTTCTGATAACCCACCATATTCTAATGATTGTATTCTCTTAAATATCACTTGGACTTTAGTGTGGACTTGACTGCTTATTCTGTAGCTATTATTGACCTCAGAGCATAAATGAGCCAGGGGAGATCTACACTGCCCTGCCTCTCGCTTTTGTAGAGCGAGAGGCAGGGTACACCCTGGACAAGTCATCAGTCTGTCACAGGGCTAACACAGAGGGACAGACAACCGTTCATCCTCTCATTCACACCTACAGCCAATTTAGCATCACCGGTTTTCCTAACATGCATGTTTTAAGATTGCGGGAGAAAGCCAGAGTATCTGAAGAGGAACCTCACAGACATATGAAGTACAGGAAAACTCCACAAGAAATGCAGAAGCCTGGATGCAAAAGAAAAAGAATGATCAGTTTATTATAACTTAACTAGTCCTGCATTGTCTCATAATCTATTTTTTGAGCCATTTTTGTCATTTAAATCGATGAAGTCATTAGTATTCATTCCACAGAAAGTGTCTGGTATCATTATGGTGCCCCACTTACTGCTCCAGCCTTACAGTGGTCCCATTAGGCTTAACTGTAAGAGCTAATGTTGCTAGAGAGTGCTTTGTCAACATTCACTCTGTTCATCCCACAGTCCTCTCCCAAATTGTTATAGTGGTCCCCTTTGTCTGTCGTCTTAATGGATGGCACCAAGCAAGAATAAAATGTAAAAACAGATTTTGGCCACCACACACCTACTCTACTGATAAGCCCATTTAGATGAGGAAGCTAGTGATGGAGCATGCAGCTATAGGGTCATTTTCCCCAGCACCGGTGATAGCACTGAAGAGCCCCTCTAGCGATCTGACATCAGCCTAATGAAGAGCAGCTTTAGTGGAAATGCTGCTGCATCATTAAAATCTGGTCTGGTTCATTTAGTATGCAGGTATTCACGACACAAAGCACTTTGAACCCACTCTCCACTTTGTATCTGTTGACTCTGAGGGCTAAGAGGTAGATAGAGAATGAGAGCGGTAGCAGGATTTAAAAAAAGAAAGATAGTGAGAGGAATAAATGCAGAATGAAGTTCGAAATATTAAAAGGGGCAAGAGGGAGAAAGGCAGGTAGATGAGGTGAAAGGAGTCAAATCATGGACTGCAAAAAGAGCTGGGACCTTGTATTATAATTTCTAATGCAGCACTTCTACTTTTAAGGGCTGTTGTGAAGGTGAGATTAGGGGTCTGATAAAGAGATTTATCAGATCCTGGATCAAGGAAGGATACACAACATGATAGTAAGGTGAACAAAGCTACACTTGCCATACTTGTTAGATAAAATAACAACAAAAAAAAGGGCTGGACACAATGTCTGTGTAGGTTTCTGTGGTAGTGTCTGTGTAGGTCTTAGGAGCTTGAAAAGAACTACCACGCCTTGTTAAAAAGCTCAAATCAAACTCAAGTCATGCTCAAACTGGTTTCTTGAACATGACAATTAGTTCACTGTATTTTAATGGCCTCCAAAGCCAGCGCATGGGTTGTGGGATCATGGATCTGCTGTCACACATGTGGTCCAATCAGTCCCAGACATCGTGCCTGCAAGCGTGTGTGGCTCCCCTGTTATTAAACTCGTAGCTAAACAGAACTATGCTGTGTGTTTTATACTGAAGGCCACTCTTAAAGACATTGAGTCATGATTATTCACGTTTCCGCCGACTCATTTGTCAACAATCATCACAATGAACAGTGTGGATGTTTGTCCATCACATGACTTCCTCGTAAACCAATACGGCGCCAAGAATGTCCTCCAAGGTATTTTTAACCTCTGTTTTCACTAGCCTGCCCAATGTTCAAGAGACAGCAAGTCAAGCCACACATGCGGGTCATGATAGACTTGTGCTCAGTAAAAGGGCGATAGCAAGCTGATATGCTTAAAATGCACATTGATAGAGTAGTGACGATAAGAGGTGGAATGTGAAAAGCTTCCTTTGCGTTTCCTCCTTGACACGACGCTGATGAAAAGAGCAAAGCAGCTCTGACAGGAAGAAGGGCTCAGCACGAGCTTGGATAAAAAGATTGGCATCCACTTGGTTTCATAGTTAGAGCATAAAAGGGGAATCATTATTTTATTATTTTTCAAATGCATGAAAAATAATCCACAGAATGAGAAATGAAATGTGTCACAGTGACCATTGAATTTGGCACCTGTTGTTGTTGTTGTTTCATTTTTTAATTGCTTCATTTCAGTGGGCCAGAGTCAAGTGTTATGGCTGTGTACACAGTATATTAGTCTCCTCTTACGGTCAGCCACGTAACTCTGTTGTGTAAATTTACCTTTGTGTGTTTTTTTTATCTTGAGCAGGAGACAGGTGTTTATTTTAAACAGCGTATAACTATTTGTAGATGCAAAGACTCATTTCTCTTGTGCGCTCATTTGTTTTCAGAAGTGTCAGAACAATTACAGGGCCTTTTTGTGGATGAGATTTGTTGTCAATAATGTCAATATTTTTATCGATCTTTTATAGTCTCATATTTGCATTTCTCTCACTTCCCTGCATTTAGAAAGTCTTTGCACGAATTATCAGTTAAACTCTTTAACATTGAAGCAGTGTGAATAATCCTGAACATGCACCCTATATGCATGCTGCACCCTATGTGCATGCTGCACCCTATGTGCATGCTGCACCCTATATGCATGCTGCACCCTATGTACATGCTCCACCCTATGTGCATGCTGCACCCTATATGCATGCTGCACCCTGCTGTAATAGGTGCCATTTTCAATGCACATGACTTAAAACAGTGTATTTTTGCAGTAAATTTAAAAGAGCACATTTTCTAGCTAAAATGTAAGCATGCAAACATCAGAAGGGACCACTGGACCAGTAAATACAAATTTATAGTCATATACACAAGCGATTTGCAGCGTTTATACTCCAGGGCGTAAATCCCCTTGATTTCACACTGTATTGCTATTGCCGTTTGGGGGGTGTGTGTGTGTGTATGTACTGCCCTTGTGGTGGGATGCCAGTGCATGACAGGCTTTCCTCAGCCCTGTGAAGTTGTGTCTTAGTGCTGCGATAAATCACTTTGTTTATGCGTGCTGAGCGGGTTATCCAGCAGTGGATCTGGGAATAGGTTGGATGCAGCTCCACAAAAGAAGCAGAGACCCTAAATGGAGCGAAGAATAGCCTATTCTCCTCCTGCATTCTTCTCTTCTTCCTCCTTGAGTTTAGTTTTAGACTTACTATCAGAGTTGCTTGTCACAAGGAAAATGTATTCTGTGCTTTTATGTTTTTTCGGGTGATTAGTGCATGTCTGCATTAGGATTAAATATTTATGTTGGTCCTTTTATTAAGACAGGTGTATAGATAGGTACATTTAGTGAATGTGCGTTTCCTCTGTCATTCTCATTCAGTGCGTTTTCAGAATACAAGATAAACCAGATATGAAGGAGCAAAGTGACAGACCATAGGTCGTTCTGTTTTTGGCACATTGCACACGGAGCCATCTTTCTGATGCGACTCAAATCTGTGGGGTTTTTTTTAAGTCACTGCTTCTTCTTGACCTCACTGACCAGCTCTCATCCTCGTACCTTTACACACTCCAGTCTCTCTTGTTACTTCTCTCTTAAGTTCTATCTCAGCTCATCTACCCGACCACAATCTGACCTCTCACATTATGCTTTCTCCATTTCTCCTTCTTTTCTTGGCCATGTCTTCACCACATTTCGCTTTCATTTATCTTTAGTGGAAAATGTGCCGCTTGAGGCAATGACAGGAAACAGGAGGCAGCGATGTCTAGCTGGTGTTTTGCCTGTTTGCTGTCAGGGAGCAGAAAAGGCTCCGGTGAGGGGGAGCAGGATTACAAGAGGGGGAAAAATATTGGGAAAGACAGATGATTAGAGATGAAAGCATTTTTTAGATACAAACAGAGGAGTCACAGTGGGAGGTGGAAACACTCACTCTTGTGCCACGTGTATGGGTATTTAAGTAAAGCATTTGAAATATGTTAACATCTACATACTGTACGTAGCAATGGCAGGAGTCACGGGAAACTGATGCCAGCTGAACTGACATCCTTGAAGAGCAAACGAAAACCAAAATATGCATAATGTAACATACAGTTCAATTATTTTAAGCATCCACACTTTCTTCTCTCCACTGTCATCATGTCTGTAGTTGAGTACACATGCGGGATAAACCCCATATAGAGAACTTAAAGTGGTACCACTGCAGCATGTCATCTCTCAATTACCATCTTAGCCTCACTTCATTTTTGTTTTGATGCAACTATTAAAAAGTCTGCTTTGGAACTTGGCGTTCCCTCTGTTCGGCTTTCACATCCTCACTCACCAGCATTTGAATTATACGGTTTCTGAAATTGAATCTGTCAGCACGTGTGTGCATTAATGGCATTCGCTGCATGTCTTCTGTAAAGCCAAGTACGGGCCATTCGTCATCTCTATAATAATCAGGGCAGAGTTCTAAATCCAGATCTGTCTCTGGGCTCTTTTCTTTATTCCTCAACCTCAAAACTTCACCTGTGTTTTGAACAGCCTGATGGGTTGAGATATATCTCCAAGGTAAAGATTTTTGTAAATTTAAATGCAGACTGTACTCTGTGGTTATGTTTGTTTGTTTTAAACTTACAAATGCAGACAGCTCTAGGTGATCAAATGTTGCTATTGTATTCTCAAACTACTCAGAACTGCATGATTTTATAAATATATTAAAAGCGTGTAGTGCCTAGTTTGCATAAACTTCAACAGATAATGTCTGAGGGACTTTGACAAGTATTTCTGTCACTTTTTTTATTATTATTATTATTATTTATTCAGAGCTCTTTTTGAATGTTGGTTGCCTTTTGTTCTGTTCTCTGTCTCTCATGCTGCTTTAATAATATTGTGTTCCGGGCTGTTGGTAGGCCTGTCCGTGATTGATGGTGTTCTATTATGCGTTTTTATATCCGGCTATGCTTTTATTGCATTAGCAGTATGTTTGGGATACCTGGATTTAAAGGGATCATGTATTGTTGGAAAATGGAAGTCGTTGCCAGTTAGATGCTTTCCAGATGGTATTTCATGGTCTAGCAAACTCTGACGGTACTTTTCTGTTTTCATAATTCTAGTTTTGACAATATCTCCAACACCACTGGCTCAAACGCAGCCCCAAGCCATGACAGAGCCTCCACCGTGTGTTATAGATGGCTGTAGACACTCACTGTTGTACGTCTCTCATAACCAGTGTTGGGCAAGTTACTTTGAAAAAGTCATTAATTATAGTTACTAGTTACTTCTTCAAAAAAAACCTGAGTTACAAGATACAAGTGATTAATTACTTGAAAAGTAACTATTGCTTTACTTGAAAAATGAGGGTATAATTGGCCATTTTTGACTACTTTTGATTTTCCCTCTACATTTCACCTTTAAAAACTATTTACTTTGCCAGCTTCAACCGTCTGTTTGTTGAAAAATAGTAACGCGACCGCACCGCATTTTCTTGTTAGTAACGGTAACGGCCTTGTAAAGATAGGTATAGTAATTAGTTAGATTACTTGTTACTGAAAAAAGTAACGTCGTTAGTAACGCCGTTACTTGTAACGCCGTTACTTGTAACGCCGTTATTCCCATCACTGCTCATAACCACCTTCCTACAAGAGCTTTTCTTTTATACATATAAACTAAAAGAAAAGGATTACAGATGATCTGTACATTCGAGGTAATTAGCCCGTACCTTTAAGGCTGTGAAATAAAAGGAAAAAAGAAGACAAAAGTGAAATGAAAAGAAGCAAAAACAAGAAATATAAACATTTGTATATTTCCCAAAGTAACATAATCCCTGCAAAATAATCCCATTCATTTACTGACTACAATTCAAAAAATTCAAGTTTGGATTCATCACTCCATCAGATCTGTTGCCACTGATTTTCAGTCCAGTTCTTGTGTAATTTGTCATACCTCAGCCTTCTCTCTTTGTTCCCCTTTCTCCAGAATGGCTTCTTGACAGCCACTCTTCCACTGAGACCATTTCCAATCCGGGTTGAGGTAATAGATAGATTTAAGTGAATGTCCAGATGAATCTCTCAAGTCCTGTGACATGTTTGCTGGATTTTTTCTGTCAGCACACACTGCACACCATACCAAGATAGCCCAGATTTTCATTTTTGCCATGTGTTTTTGTGACAATTTGGGTTCTCTGCTGTGTGTTATGTGTAGATGCAACATTGGGTCGTCCCTTGAGTTAGCTGCTTGTGTTAAAGATTCATAGGTCAGTGTTAAGTGGCTTCATGAATAAGAAAACAGTCCTCTTAGAAAAACAACAAATGTCTAAAGAAAAACTTTGAAAGACGCTCGAAAGCCTGCAGAACTATTGTTTAAGACCACTTTAAAAGTTGCAAGAAAGTCTGGCACCTTGGAAGCAAAATATAAATAATTCAGGCATGCCTCAAGACTTTATACATTACTGTAGTTTTTTTTCCCTCACCATATCTAAAAGAACCTACAAACACTTTTCACTCTGGAGTATTAGAAATCAGATTAGCATAGGCAGCAGATGTTGATAAAAACTCACATGGGAGTTATTATGAAGAATTAGAATGTTTTTTTCTTTATTTAATCTGGCTGACTGGAAATAAGTTTGTTGAGGACTGCAGGTAAACCATCATTTCACGTCTTTGAAGCTGTTTCCCGGCATTTGCTGTTCTTGGCTCTTGAGGCTGACCGGCTTGTGCGACACAGGATAAAGCGTGACCTTTATCACTGACAAGAGAGCGAGAGTGAAAGAGAGAAATAGATATGTTTTTATGGCAGCATGTAGGACATCTGCATTCAGATCAGGTGTCTGTGTATTTACCAGCCTGCCTGCCTCCAGACAGTGTGACTAAGTGGCTGCATGCACCCAATCACAGAGCAAGGCCATGGCGAGAGGAAAGTTTATACTTCTTGCCTCGTATTGATCCCCAACTGCTCTTCTGCTTTCAGCTTTATTGCGTTGTATTGATGCGATCTCGAATGACTTTCACACACAGTGAATGTGGATAATCATACTTTGATGTTCACAAAAACAGAACCATCTCATCACACGATAGACATTTAGCACTGATAAACAATTATATGACTGATATTTCTACTTTAGGAGTCCTAACAGACGCCTCATTCTGTGACTCACTCTGCTACTCTGCTCATCTTCCTCCTCTTGGGCAGTATTGCACTGCTGAGGTCAGATTAATCAACCAAAGCTGACCTCTGACAGCAGAGAGAAAGCTAGGAAGGGAGGTATTTATGAAGCAGAGGCTATTATTAGCAGGAAAGGTCCATCTGCAGAATTGATTTATGTGGCTGTGTGTGTGTGTGTGTGTGTGTGTGTGTTGCAAACAATGTTGACTACTTCTTATAATCATGAAAATGAGCAATTGCAAAGTGCAGGAATGTTTGTCATATGCTGGGAGAGAAGTACAGTATGCTCTGGAAGAGAAAATAAAAGTTCTGGCAGATTATTTTATTAGATTTTTTGTTTTAGGCTCAGAGAATGTTAAACTCTGTTCTCATTTGTCACAGTATTGGGTTACACACAACAGTCAGCTTGCCAGAGATTGAACTACAAGAATTACAGCTGCAGGATCTCATTGATCTCAGGTTATTTAAATTGAAAGTTTTCACCTTTGTGAACTATCTCACAGTCCTTTTGCTCATTTAACGTCTAAACCATTATACCATTCGTAACTTAAACCTGGCGTTCTTTCGTTCAGGAAATTGTGCATTAATCTATGACTTGAGCTTTATTCGGTCTTTGGAATGATAGAAAGGAGATTTAAATAAGTGCCGCTATCAATCTAAAATGATTTCAAACAATTGCACGCTGTCTTTTCTTCATGACTGAAGGCATGCGCCTGCGTGACTGACAGAGCTAAACAGCCGTGATATATGCGTAGGGGATCATGGATGTGTATATGTTACTGCGGCTGTCTGCTTTAGCTCGCATTTCATGTTAAACAAAAACACAATGTGGATATGGTAAAAGAAAGAAAGCTCGCGGCTCGCTTTATTATTTTTATATGCAGAAAGAGCCGCTGTAAGACTGCACAGTTTAGAGGCAATTACACACTCCTGGCAAGTATTAAAATCATGGCATGAAATTGAACGGGAACCTTACTTTCTGCAAAAAAATAAAAAAATAAATAAAATGTGCTTAATATCCCTTGGGGTGTATATAGGTGGTTGTTTATCCGCATTAGCCTTATGCTTGGTTGGCCAATGCGCTGGTTTGTCTGCTGCCAGAATGCCAAGATGAGGAAATCAGATCTCTCTCTGCCACCGATTCACGTGTGGCTCTGCAAGTGCATACGCCGCATGTCGAAGGATTAGCGTAAATTAAACGGGTACACGTGACTAGAAGGATTGCGTTTTAGGTTGTCATGATTTCTTATCACTACGCAACAACTTTACCGTCACTGTCGCCTGAGAGTGGACAGCGTCATTTCCTAGGCACTTTCCAGTTGCTGATTAGCATCTCCGCTGCGCACTTACATGCACACACTTTTTTATTAGGGAAAGATTTTTAGATCCTGTCATATCAGCGCTTCATTCGACCTGGCTAATGACAGCGAGGCCAGGAGAGGATAAACAGCATGAGGTCCTCCTAGTTGTAAACATCCATCTGCAACCAGCTGTCTGTCTGTGTTTGATCTAGCCCACCATTAACTATGTGCACCCCTCCCTTCCCCTGGAGTAATCATTTGAAGTAATCATAGTCGTCAAAAGTTGAAACACTAAAATCTGCGTTGTCACCTAAATGTCTCCAGCTCTTATTACTTACAGCATGTGTTACAGTTGAAGCTATATCATCTATAACAGAACAGCAATTAGTTTTCTGTTTAATGATATACCTCCATACCCCCTGTTAAGATTTGGTTAGATAAAAATGTAATGATGTATGGGAAGAAATTGTTTGATCATTGCAGAAACAGGAAGTGGTGATGGAAAGATTATATGAAAGTGCAATAAAGCAAACAGTACGCATCACAACATTTATATAAGGGGATAGGAGGAGGTTAAAACTGGAACTATCCACATTGAATTTGGCGGTTTCACATCCCGTAACTCAAACACAATTGGAGGTCACTGCCAGGAATCTGCCAAAGCTTACAACCCTCTATTCAAGTGCATCACAGTAATGATGCAACTGCATGCAAGGAGTGTTTATGAACTATTTTACATTGCTGCGAAAAACTATGTTATTTAAAAAGTCAGTTACTCCAACCAAATATTGTTTTCAGTGGTTTGTGCCATGCAAATATTTTAACTGTGAAAACGAAATTCATAACTAATCAGATCTAATCTGTTTGGCCTGAGGGGAAAAGCGGGATGGATTCTTACTGCAAAACTAATAACTATTTTATCCATTTGTCTGAAATGTCTCTATGTGACCCAAAACTAGTTCCAGTATAACATCTTTATACACCTGCACCTTTTTAATATTAGTGCATTACTTTGCTTATAGATACTCCAGACTTTGTGTGCCTACTTTACTGAACAGCACCAGTTATTCCAAGTTTGGAATACTTTGTTTGAGGAAAGGTTTTTTTTCCACTGTTGAATGTTCTCTCTCAGCTGAATGGGCCTTTCTACATTTATTTTGGACTCCTTATAAGATAACTGCAGTTTAGGAGATATCCATCCATCTATCCATCGAGGGCTGGAGCCTGTCTGAGCTGTCATACAGCAGGAGGTGGCGTACACTCAGAAGAGGTCACCAGTCCATCACATGGCTACTCAAAAACCATTAATAATAAAATCTTCATATTCAAACCACATACAATGCATAGATTAGAAATTCCACATTTCTAAAATACTGACCCAAAATAACTTCTTAAAAGGCAGCCAGTTATGCCTTTTCTTATTTATTTGTCCTACATGTACTGCTACAACGGTTTAGGACTCATACTAAACATGGACTAATGTTTCAGTTAGTGAGCGCACGCACAACACATGTGCTTTGCCTCATCTCGGGGTACAGAGTTATATCTAAGCACAGTTGACGTCAGATTTAAACCTTCAGTTTGCAAGAGGCAGCCAGTCAGAAGAAAGGTGGCTTAAAGGCCAGAGGAAACTACCTAAAATGTCTTATTTCAATCAGATCCAGCCCGTCATGTCAATCAGATGACGTGATGGGCCACACCAAGCACATTTATTTAAACAGAAATAATGATTATAGCACACTATTATTGTGCTTTATTAATTGCTGCATGTTAGGTGTGTTTATGCAAAGCTGCTCCTGTTCAGTACAGGTTTTTTATTTATATTATTTTTTATTTTTGCTTGAACACAAAATTCTGTGAGGTTTGAATCTGTTTCACGTTACATCTAGAGTACAAGTAAATAATAAACAGCATTTAAATCATCAGTTATTCAGCAGTATTTACTAAATGCAGGTGTTCTAAGTTTGGATCTTTTGTTAACAAATAGACTTAATCAAAAGATCTTGCATGCACTAGTAATACTGCGATCCATCCTCTAGAGAAAGTCTGGGGTTATTTAGTCCATGTGCTCCACAGAGCATTGGTCAGTCCTCATTGAGCCACACCCCTATGCACAGATGGGTGGGTCAGTTGCTTGGCTTTGTCTCTATAAAGCGGGACTTGCAGGCTCCTGTAGTAAACACTTCTCTAACGGTGCGGTAAAAACGAAGAGGAACCCAGAACTAAGTGCTGGTTCACTGAAACCCAACTCTCCAACACTCGGCAGTTGACACCTGTCAGAATCTGAAATGGCTACATTTGTGTCGGTGAGTTTTCCATCTCATCAGCATTCAGGACTGTCAACAGTTTGGCTCAGACTTGCTGACCTCTGCAGCGGTGGTCTGTTCAAACCAGTTCGAATGTTGTGGCAACTCTGGATAGCTTCTTAGCTTAGGTTTTGGAGGGAACTTGAGGTTTTTTTGAACACTGCATTTGCTACTTTGAATAAAGTTTTACTTTAGAGGGGGGAAAAAAGTGTAAATGGCTCTTCTGTTCAAGATTTTTAATTTTCCTGTGCTGGAGTTAGTTGAAGTTATTTGACGTTTGTTAAAACAGCAGAAAAAAATGTCATATCTTATAATTATAGCAGGGTCATGATGCTGGGATGATTTTCTATATTGTTACCATCACTCAGTCCATTCTGTGGTGTCTTATAATGGGCTGCAATTGATAAGAAGTCCTGCCTAATACTGAAGAGTATATATAAAGTAATTGTGGCTTACAATAGCTGTCAGTTGTTTTGTTTTTTATCTGTTTGTCCGAGTCACATTATGATTCCATAACTTATTTGATTAATCATTGCTGGTTTATTAACAGCCTGTGTGCACACCATGACATGTACTGCTGTTTCATGCACCATTTCACTTGGACACGCAGTCATAGGCCAAGAGTTAGTATGCATGTTGTCTTAAATTGCAAGGATCTCCTGACCTGTAGTTCTACCTTGCAACTTTCCTGCTACTTGTTGTGCCTTACATGGAGTTTATATTTTATTTGAATACAGTGTATCTTATTTTGAATTACATAAAACAGTAGGCTCAGCTCAACAGCTCTGATAGCATCTGTGAATCATGCACAGCTACACCTTTAAATCACAGAATAAGAATATGAAGCTGCATGTGAGCATGGTACATCTAATTTATTGATTAGTACAGTTTTGTTTTTCTTGAGCACAAAGTTCTGCGAGTCTTTGATCTGTTACCCATTGTAATCTTTCCACATTGCAGTGTACCCTGAATAGGCGAAATTGCATAGCAACAGCCCCACCTTGCCGTCTCATAGGCTAAACACATTGTTTTCCCATCCTGCTTCAAGCAGTCCAACTATTTTCATATCTGCAATGTTCATAGGTAAAATTATCTTTGGCACAGCCAGTGGGAAGAGCCTCAGCTGTTAAGTGAATCTCCTGTCATGAGTAAGCTTCCTTTACCTCATTGTAAACTTTTCCTCAGCTGTGAGATGTCAGTACGTGTCCCTGACATCTGTGAGGCTTGCGGGTTGGCCTGCGTCACCTGTGGCATGTGCATCATTTTTATTACAGCGAGTCAGGCCCAAGTCCACACCAAACTGTTGTGCGTCCCAGAGAAAGCAATTAACTGTGGAAATAGTGAGTTTTGATGAAAAATAATAACTAGAATGACAAAAAGCTTCACCTTCCTCTCTAGGATTTACATAATTTGTTGAAATTATACAAAGAAGTTTCAACGGATTTCCTTCCAAGTACTCCTCTGGGGATGCATGTATGCCTTCACCTCAAAACCTCATTGTGTATGAGCGCAGTGTAGACGCAGAGCATGCATTATTAATGGATATGTTCCTTTCCTTCTCCTTATCCCAGATGGCCACCTGCCATGCCTGCAATAAGACATCCAGGTACAGGGGGGTGAACAGGGATTTTATAGCTACCTGCACTAAGACCCACAACACACCAGGGAGTGCTGGCAAGCACAAAACCCCACAGTCAACCAGCAGATCCAGCATGAATGCCCCCAAGACTCCTGGCAAGGACAGGGCGCCTGCTCATACACCTAGGTAAGTTTATTTTGGTTTGCTGTTATTAATATGCGTAGAGCCAAAAGTTTAGTTACAGCCTTGCTTGATTAAACTTAGTTGGTTCTGCAGACATATGAGACAGTGATGTGTCAGGCATGTTGGGATTTGAGTGATTGAGCTTCTATTAAATCAGCATTAAGGGAACAAGATGTGCGGGCAGCACGTGTTGGTTCCACATTCGGATCGTGTCGCTGGTGATAGCTTGCTTTTAACATTTCCTGCTAACCAACAAAATCTTAAGTTACTGTAACTCTTAACTGAACTCTTCCTTCTCTCTAGATTCTCCTCCTTCTCCTCCTCCTCCTCCACCTCCACCTCCACCTCCACTACTACCACTTCAGGATCAGGCTCAGGCTCAGCTTCCTCCAAGCCTTCTAAAATTAGAAACTGGGTTGTCCGACGTCTAAGCAAGATTCTCCAGCGAGAGGACAACCAGGGCACCAAGAAGGGGGGCTTGAAAGATTTTCTCTCCTCACTTTGAGCATCTTAAGATTATATGTGCTTTATCTTTGTGAATACTCTTAAAAAACAAAGAAATGGGAGGAGGCCCGTGTTGTAATCTGTGTACTCCAGAGCATCAGAACTTGAGAAACTAGTTGAGTTTCCAAGCCAGTGAAAAGGCACACAGTTTGTCCAACAGCGCGACAGTTGCTGGGCGGATTGGAGTGGCGCTCCTGGAATCCTGAATTGTAACCGGAGGTCGCTATTTCAGCTGTCAGTCAGTTTCTGCATCTTCTGCACAGTCAGAAAGACGGGCAGACTTCTTTTCATCTAATTTAACACATCCCCCGTTTGTAAACTCCTGAACTGTGGATGTTGAAGGATTATAAAGTATTTATTTATCAAATTGCCGAAGCATCACAGGAAATACGGCTTTTCTCTGTGGTGGCATTTGTGGCATGACGAGCTGGTTTACATATATATTTTCTCCATTTTCTAATGTTACAAAAATAGGTTTATATAGAAAATATATATCTTTAACTACTATTCATGCTATTTGATGTTCAAACTTTTGTATTTGATTTATTTACTTATTTCAGCTTTCAATTATCTCCAGTGGGAACATTTTTCTGTTTTGTTTTTTTTTTTATTACAAAGTTGAAATATAGAAGTGATAAATGTAAATATCTCATTGTTACATATTTGTAAATGCATAGAAATCAATCACCAATGAAAATATTTGATTATCATTCAGAATGGGACTCACCAGTCACTGTTTACAATGAAAAGGCACATCTACCAAACATCTGTAGACTTACAATTAGTGTCCTCTAAACTTTACATTTTCTTTTGATACTTTCTTTGGCTACATGCTTTTGCACCATTGCTCTATTAAATATGACTTGTGTGTTTTTTGTAATGTGTGATTACTTACGGTTGTAGATTAGCTGTTCAGTGAACACACATTTGTTTAAATCCTGAAATACCTCACATTTATATTTCACTGTGAAATACCTGAAATAAAACTGTGACTTTCAGTCTGTAAAAGTCGGCTCTTTACTTTGTTGCTCTGTTTACTGCTGCTTTTATGTACTGTCTGCTGATAAATGCACATATTATATGACTATATATTTGGTATTCAGTATGCATTATCAGTTCTTGCCTACAATCTAGAAACTGAGCCATGTTTAAGACACTAAGATATGGCTGCAAGAAAAGTGTGATCAATAGCTTTAGAAAAATTAGCTTAAAAAAAAGAAATAAATACACTCATCAGCCACTTTATTAGGTACACCCTGCTAGTACCAGGTTGGATACTCTTTGGATATTTTCTCCTTTTCAGGTTATTGTCAGTAAACTCTTCAAACTCTTCTGTGGGAAAATACGAGTGGATTGGAAGCTTCTGAAATACGTCACCATGTCCTCTTCAACATGTCTATATGCCTAAATGCAGTTTTAAAAGAATGTGTTTATAGAGATCTTCAATGCCCTCATGGGGGAAAAAGGCTTTGCAGACACTAGTCCAACGTAATATATATATTTAAAACTTATATCCAGATGAACTCCGATGTCACCATGACTCAAATTATTCAAAATTTATTTAATAATGCAATAAGCAGATTGGAGCCATCTGAATCTATTACTAATTTTAGGAAAGCCAAACCTTTACCTTCAAATGGAAGCATTTGAAACGCAATATGCATGAAAAGAGGCTAAAGGCGCACGCTGATGGTTTGTTCCGTTGATGTTAAAGGTCACTTAAACGAGGCACAGATGATCTAAAACATACAGTGACATTTTGTTTCCAGTATCCTGTTATTAAGATTAAAACTGCCAAACTAGAAAATCATAGAAAATGGGTTGGGAAACGGATTCAATAAGGGAAGAATAAACATTTTTATCAGTGTTTACGGCTGAGAGAAACTGTAATTTGTGTTTAAAAATAAAAAGGGAGAGAAAGACAATCCAGGCGCACTTCCTGTGTTACCGCCGGTGTCCTGCAGGTGGCGCCGGACTTTAACAATCGAATCTGACTGCACAGGAAGTGCAGAAGCGCTGGAGCGGTGTTTGCTAGTTAGCTGCATGTTAGCACGATTCATCTTCACGGAATTAATAACGTAAAAGCTCCGCAAGCACTTTTAATAACAACGGGGTTTTTTTGTCCGGTGATCATTTTGTTCAGAGCAAGATGTCGGACAGAAAGCGAGCAAGAGAGAAGGAGGACAGACGACACCACAAGAGGGAGAAGATACCAAAAGATGATTTGGAGAAACTGAAGAAGCACACGAAAAAAGTCAGCCAAGAAGTCCAGAAACTGAAACACATCGAGACATTGTGAGTAACTCCAGTTCCACTCTGGCTTTTCCTCTTTAATCCCGCAAACTTGTGCATGAATTATAAATGCGTCTTAATTGACACTCATTTTCAAGTTGATCAAGCTTATCCACAATAAGCGAGGGGCAGCAACTTCATGTTGTTATTTTTTGTTTTAATGTTTTTGGCAGCATACTAACCATTTTTAATCTCTCTCTCATGCAGCTATGAGAAACCTCCACCGGGATTTATTAAGGTAACGTGTTCACAGTAATAGACAGCTAAGAGTAAGAAGTAAATTGCATGTGGCTTTTTTCAGGCAAGACGAATCGTGAGAATTGGTGACAGTGATCGGTTTGCGTTGCAGGAGCATGAAGAAAAACCAGAGGACTGTATCCCTGCAGAACCAGGAAATGAAGAAGCTAGGAGCTTCCTGGCCCACGCTCCCACCAAAGGGCTGTGGATGCCTCTAGGGAGGGAGGTGAAGGTGATGCAGTGTGAGTATAGTGTGCCCGAGTTTGCACTGACGGGAATAAACATGCTGTTTACAGTTCTGCTGGTGCAAATGCAGTCTTTAACTGAGTTTTTCACATCCCTCGGGAATCTTTTCACTGCTACAGGAGTTAGGTGTTGATATCAGAGGTGACACTCATTGCTAATTAGGCAAACAGAAGGAAATCTATCCCAGGAGGCAGCCTCTTGCCTTTAGAACAGGGGGCATAAGACACATGACAGTAGTGATTACTCAGCTGCTCACTTCAGCGTGCTTATTTTAAAATTTTATGTTTGTCTTCAGTGCTGACTCTAACATATTTTCATTATTAATCTCCTAGAGCTGTGCAGTTTTTTTTGGCCTGGCAAGTTTCAGTCCTTTAGTTTATGTTTTTAATTTACAGTGCATACACTACAGGGTGTCTGCAAGTCCTATAAATGTATGAAATGTGGTTTGCTGAGAACCTAAATGATTTCAAGTACAGCCGTTCCACCCCTTATTAATTTTTTTTATCTGTAACAGAAATTGTAATCTTATTGATAGTATTTATTTCTCATGCTTCTTTACTTAAAATGAATTATTTGAAAAATTAAAAATCTGTTAAACAGGCTCACATGGATGCTGGGAAATGTTTTGAGTACGGTTTATTAGTGAGGTACCAGCAGCACTTATAGGTCTGGAACTGTAGGTGGGAGTAAATCTCCACTGTGAGTAGGCAGCAGTTATGATAGGTGATAAATGTTAACTGCCAGATCTTGACATTTATCACTGTGTCTATTGTTTTTATGACAAGAGTGATGGCCCGAAGACTAATAATTGGTGTTGCAGAGATTATCTTCTGTCTGTTTTTCCCAAAACAATGAATGTCATTATGTTCAGTGTCCATTCATTCTTTCGTCCAACACATTTTCGTGCTGCGAACAGCAAGAGCTCAGACACAAACATGCGCACGCAAACAAAAAAGTGGTGTTTGTGTCTTTTTTTTTTCTTAATCCTTTGTGAAAAACGTGTACATTTGTCGTCCTGCTTAAAGTGTTTAAAAATAAAAAGGGGGGTGAAATTACTTCTTTTACGGGGTGAACAGAATTCATGCAGACTCGCATTAAAAACACTCGAGTCGTTCACAGATGCTACGCTGCCACTTGAGCAGTTAATCGGTGTGAAGCTTGGATATAAATTGCTGATTTGTTTTCAGGGCAGAAAAAGTGATAATGAATTTGAGATGATCTGTCACTGATAATCAGGCGCCTCATCATGAGCAGCGTGTTTTTTGGGGGGTTTTTCGTGTGCGTTTCTTGAGTTGCTGTTGCGTGGGGTTGTTGTGTCCCTCGCCGACTGCTGTTCAACAAAATCCAATTTAATAAAATAATATTTCTTTCAAGTTTTTTTTACAGTTTGTGTCTTTTAATGCAGTTTGAGTTGTCCTTGATTTGCTTTATTAGCTAGTAAGTATTGAACTTAAACTTGAAAGATGACGGGTGGTCTAGACTGGGCTTGCATACATATCCACCAATCAATTTCTTAGGTACGCTTTAATACCAGCTTGGAACCCCTTTTGACTTCAGAACTGTTTTAATTCATCATGCCGTAGATCTGTCTACATGTACACGGGGATTTTTGCATATGTAGGTTTTTCAGTAAGTTTCGGTCAGTTTTAGATGTTCGGTCAGTTTTAGATGCCTAAACTGAGCTTTTGAAAAGCTCCTTTCAGGGCGAGGCTTTCCAGTAACTCTGCGGTTACATGTGGACAACAAAAATGGGGATTTTTGTCTTGCAACATCAAAGGTGTGCGACTTAATCTCCCTTTTTGACGTCAGACTGTGGCCATGTTATTGTTTGTAAGGTTTTTGATTGGCCAGTATTTCTGTACAGTTGGGGTTATAACACCACACGTTCCCTTGGCAAGCACTTGACACCACTTGAAGTTGTTTTTGGTGTTTTCATGTGGACCGAAATGTTTTTCAGAATGAACGCGGAAAAATCCTTGTTAGTATACATGAACGTAGCCATAGATTCAACAAGGCGCTGGAAACATTCCTCAGAGAACCATGTTGACATGATAATGTCACACAGTTGCGGCTGATCATCCTCCATGTAAATTTCACGACGTCCCAAAGGTAGAGTGACTTGATTGTCATGTTTGAGATTGTCATGGGCACTGTAATTATGAAGGGATGGACATGGTCGGCAACAATAATCGGCTTGGCTGTGGCGTTTAAATGATGCTCAGTTGGTACTAAGAGGCACAGAGTGTGCATAAGAAGACATTAAACACATCATTACACCAACAACAACTTAAACTGTTGAAACAGTGCAGGGTGGATTCCTGCTTTTGTGTTGTTTGCACTAAATTCTGAACCCGACCAAGTGTTGCAGCAGAAAGACTCCTCAGACCAGGAAACATTTTTCCAATCTTCTTCTGTTCATTTTTCACCAGCGTGTGTAAACTTTACCTTGGTTGTAACAAGTGCTTGTTGAGTTAGTGTTGGCTTCTTATCAGCTTCAAGCAGTCTGTCCATTCTTCTCTGACATTAACAAAGCACTTAACAAGGACAACTTTCCTTCTTTTTCAGACCCAACACTGGTTGTCTGGGGAAAAACCCAGTAGATCAGGAATTTCTGAAATACCCAGACTAGCCTGTCTGGCACCAACAATCATGCCACGTTCAAACACATTAAGAACTTCAGCTGCTTGTCTTGATCATTTCTGCATGTCTGAATGCACATGATGGCTGCCACGCGATTGGTGACCAGTTGGTGCATCTGCGTAGTCATTTATGGCAACTCACGATAACCATGACACTGAGCATATTCTATCGAACTACTGTTGAAAGCACCATGAGTTCGGGTTATTTTGGCAAACTAAAGTTTGCCAGTTTTATGTGGGACATCTGTTTAATAGCAAATCTGCTGCCATGTACATGAAATGTCTGATTCGTTAGAGAAACAATGATTTTTGTTTCCTTTTGTAAAGGCTGGAGGTGCAAGCGCTACGGCCACAGGACAGGTGATCGGGAGTGTCCTTTCTTCATCACAGGCAACCAGAAACTGGAGCACTTCAGAGTGGTGAGTTTGTTTACTGCTGTAGAATAGTTGGCCCACCTACGGTTCCTTGCAGTAGAAAAATGCGTGAATGCAGTAGAAAAAAGTTAGTAGTCGCGTTTATGTCGTGGAGCTATGACAGAGACAGTTTGTGTCAGAGACTAAAGTTAAGTAAGGTCACATTTAGTTTACACATGTGGGCAGCAGATCTCTGCACACAGCTCGTTCCAGTGTACTTTTAATGAAACAGTGCTCGCTGCAGGAACGCTCAGCCCCTGCAATGATTACCATAAATGCAACTGTGTCATATTTTCCTTCTATTGTCTCGATATTCCTAAAAGTGCTGACACAATACTGTTTGGAATTTATAGTTCCTGGATATAGTGTGAATTGTAGCACCTTACCTTCTTTTTGTGCGACATTGTGTTATATTTTATTAGGCACACGAAGACCCAATGTACGACCTGATTCGGGAAAACAAAAGGAATGAGAAGGAAACCAGGTATGTACAGTCATTTTCCTGCTGTGTGCATGTTAATTTCCCAGAGAAAGACTCATAATTTTCCACCGCTATTAAAGGACACACTGGAGACTCGTAATACTCAGATCATATACTTGAAAACTCAGTTTTCCACTGTGTCCTCTCGCTGGAGTGGGACAATCTCAGATGACCTGGAAAGTCTCTCATGGTTGCTGGCTGCTTGTGCCAGTTTCTAGCAAATACTGTTTGACACCAGGATGTTTGAATTTGAGGCTAGTTCAGGAAGAAGAGTGTGCGCGATTGTGCGCGCGCACACATGCTTGTGTATTTTTGCATGCATATCAAAAAGGTTATTTAAAGGCCAGTGGCGCTTTGAAGTCTTACTTGCGTGTCTGTGCCACATTAATTTTGGCATCTTCTTTGAAAGGGGAGTGAAACAGTCCAACCTCTGCCAGCCTGCTTTCTAATTGCATGTAAGGTGCTGTCTATTAAATTGTGCTTGATGCGGTAGCCTTGTGTCACAATTGGGTAATTGATGAAGAAGTTAGGAAAAGAGAGTTTTGGTTTTTTGTTAGAATTACTTTTTGGCTTATTTTCTGAGTGTATGACTTTTAATTTTATCATATATGTCGCCCAAATAGTTTTTTGGAGGGCCACATTTTTGCGTTGAATATGATGACGTTTTTCTCTCAGAGCACCGCTTCAGTTCAAGAAATAGGGGACAAAATCTGAAGCCGCCATCCTGTTCAGAAATTCACTCCAGAGTTTGGCTGAGCCTGACGTGAAGCAGTAACAGTCTTACTAAGCTAAAGAGGGGTGGTATTTTCAGAGTTACAGTCCATTTAGGACAAATTTCCCTGGAAAGAAGTGCCTTACCACGCTGCAGCAGAAGGATTCTACTGGAGCCGTGTAAGTTTTGTTGTCACCTTACTGCTCACGTGTTACAGCGTGACTCAGAAATGCAGTATGAGCACTAATATTTATGCCAGACATTGAATAGCGTACTCTGACACATGCTTCCATAACAAAATCTAATCGTGCTGCAGCTTCTTTAGCACAAATATCCTGCTTAGCTTCATGTTATTTATTAAATTTACTCTGGTGATAATTCACACATGCCATTTGTCTTTTTTTGCACTTGAATTGTCAGCTGCTGTACGCACAACTGATCGTAGCACAGCAGTGTCCTTCAGCCTTATTCTCGCAGTGTGTCTCAAGCTGATGCAATTGTTTTCTAAGAAATGGGCTTTTGCAAACATAGTATTGATGCCCAGTTGAAGCAATTTCTCAGTGGAAATCTGTGGACAACGTTTGCTAGCTCTTTCTTCCTCCAATAACATCGTCAGTACACACAAACTCTACTCTGTGTATTTGGTACAGCTGCAGCAAGAAATTGAGTCTGAGGACAAGACAAACCCCTGGACTTTATTAGGTACACCTGTCCATCCTGTATCAGGCTGCTGGTGGAGATGTAATGGTGTGGGGGAATATTTTCTTTGGGTCCCTGAGTACCAGATGAGCGTCATTGAAATCCAGTTTGCCTGAGTATTGTTGGCATTTCCATCTCTTTATGACCACAGTGTACCCATCATCTAATGTTTTGTAACCCAAAGTCACAAAATATTAAAGATACACTGTTAGATCTGTAAAGTACAAATTCTGTTCCAAATTATAGCCAGGATGTGCAGGAAGTCTTTGGTGTTACTGGACAAGTAGCCCAAAATCACCTTTTAAAATCTTGCAGTTGAGCTTGTTTTAGAAGGACCTTACCTCCTGCACCAGCACCACCATCACCACCTGGATGGTTCAGGCTTTAGAAGACTGACTCTGTGACAGGAGTCTTTGGCCTTGTTCGGTATGATTGGGGAGAGGGGAGAGCTGCATGGTCTCGTTTTAAATCCTGTTTGTTGTTTTGTTTTTTTCCTAGCTTTCTGTGTAATGTAAGTTTTAGTGTGAGCACAATCAAGTAAAGGAATTATAACTAAAAAGCTGTTTTAGCACCTCAGTTTAAAGGTCATGTAGACCAAAACATGGCTGTTTAGGCTTCTCTTTCTGATGATTATTTTTTGAATGTTTTAGACTCTTAAGACAAAGACTTTGTGATTTTTCTGAAGATTATTCTAATTCTTCTCATCCACTCTGCTTTAGAGTCCTTTAGAGCTTGTGTATTTTTTCTAAGGGAGTCCTGCATCACTGAAGGGCCCTCCAATACTCTTTATTTTTCTTTGAGTCCTGCCCTTCAGTCTGTGTTGTCTGATTGGCTGCCTAGCCCAGTTTAAGAAAGCAGCTTGAGACACCAGTAGTCTCAGTTCTGTGATTCTGAGCCTTCATTTGTAATGCACTTGTCTTCTCAAGTGTGTTTCATGTAAAAGAGAATACATCGAAGCATGCAGGTGCTAAAGATATAATAATATGTAAGTCTTTTTGAATGTTTCCATAGTAGTCTGAGATTTGGTGTGTTCTTATTAAACTAAACCCCAAATCATATGTGTGTACAGAATGTTTTCTTACAAAACTGAGCACTCCAACAAAAGTGAACATTTAAATTAAAATGAGTTTTACTTGTTTGGTAAAGATAAAGATATCTATGAGTGAATCAGACTTCCCAAAAAACTTAGAAGAAACCATTTAAAAATGCCTGAAAGTGCATGACCAAAACAAAATTGACGATGAAGTCATTATTGTCTCCTCCTCTTTGGATTTAAGCAATAATGGACACCTTTTAAAAAAGATTAATTGAAAACTAAATATGTGCCCAAGTCATGTATTTTAAAATCCTTCACAGACCTGCAGTTTTAATAGTTACTTGGACAGGGTTGCTAACATTACTAGAAATACGCAACCACAAGCGGGCACGTGGCTCACTCCGCCTTCTGGAAATGCTGGTACTAGGACAAAGACAGTGTGCTGCTCAGTGACATTTGAGATGCTTGCCAACCTGGGCATCAGTATGCCTCAGCTGTACTTTCCTCCCTGCACTTGACTTAAATACCACATCCTCTTCTCTCCTGCCTTCCCTCCTTGTCTGTAGGATCCAGCAGCTGCAGCAACTGCTCCAGGACACCACTTCCTCTTCCGCCTCCGACTCAGACAGCTCCTCCTCTCCTTCATCCTCCTCCTCTGATCACCATCGCAGAAAGAAGAGGAAAAAGAAGAAGGACAAAAAGAAGAAAGACAAAAAGAAGAGCAAGAGGAAGCGAAAGCACAAGTCCAAAACTAATGACTCCTCCGATTCAGACTGAGGGCATGCTGATACGCGAACTTGAGTATTACGTGTTTTGCACATAAAAAAGGAAAGAGACTGAAATGCAGCACAGCGAGACCTGCACCCTGAAGACGCCCCCATAAGCTTTTTCCCCTCAGGTTAAAAGCTGTTTATGCACCAAGCATGATGACTTCTCCCTCACATTTCTTTCCCCCCCCAGGGCGACAACTCGCCTTTACGTCCTCTCCGTCGGCTCACACAGCACAGAGTCCGATGGAACAGCAGCTTAAGTATGAATGTGTGCCTTGGTACATATGTTTGTCAAAAAGGATTTGCTGCATGGGTGGTGACTCTTCAGCGAGTATGGAATGAGCCTTCTGGTTTAAGAGAATGTTCTTACATCGATTCTGGTAAGGTCATATTCAGAGATTGTATTTTTCTCTGGCATTGCATTCTTATTAAAAACTTTGATTGTAGAGTGCATTAAATGAAAATGGGTGGAAAAAATGTAAACGTTGGGGTGCTGTTAGAATGTTTTTCCACACGAGCCAAAATGTTTGAATGCTTGTGACTGTACATAAACATTTGGAAAGATTTGAGGTTGGAATATGCTTATGTGCTCTGAGGAAGCCACAGAAATGTGGAAAGAATCTTTTGAGATCTCTGCATAGCCGTATACAGAGACATGCACTGCAGTACTAAAGTTTTCAAGTTTTCTTTAAGTATAACGATCAGGCTTTGCAATGCTCTAGATCGGGTTTCAAATGTGAGGCCCATGGGCCAGAATCGGCCTGGCAAGGACTCCCATCCGGCCCACTGGATGGCTTTGGAAAATGTAAAGGAGGGCTTAAATTGTATGTACTGTATTTTAATACATTTTACTGCATTTCCTACTGCTAAAATCCTTCCTCATGACCATTCATACGACACCAAAGTAATTATGTCAAAAATAAACAACTAAATGACAGAAAAGTTCCCATTTTTTTTCACCAATTCCAATAGAAATTCCCTTTTTTTTTCTTTTTTTTTTTTACAATGACTCCACAGTAAGATGAATAAAACCATAACAGAAAACTTTCTGTGATTTAAAAACTGATTATAACACAATGAAGTATCAGAACTTTTTCTTTATATTTTACAATTCCGAGTCCAAAGAATCGTGATGACAGATCTTTCATTTGAAATTGTACTTCCCTTTTCTTCTATTAAGATATCTGAGGGATTAAATGTGTAGTCCAACTTCTTTACACTGACAAAAAGGGGAGATTCCCTCTGTCCCTGCTCTGTGGACAGGGTTGTTGTTGGTTTTTTTGTTTGTTTGTTTTTTGATGATTTCTGTGAGAGTTGATGTCTTTAATATGACCCTGTCGGAGACCACAGCTGTAGCTGAGCGCAGAAGCTCCACCCACCTACTGTTCAAACTACCTGAAAGACATCAAATCAAAAGCCTTAAACGGAGCAAGCAGGAGAGAGGAAAAGGCTCATTTCAGGCAGCGAATGAACTGAGAGTTTGCACCAAGTATGGTGTAAATAATGAATGTTTTTAAACTTCAATGCAAAGCAAATCTGGTGGTGTCTATGCATAAAAATGTGCAACAGGAAATGATCATAATAGGTTCTCTAGAAACATTCCAGCTCTATAGTGACAAAGTCTGTGAGAAAGGGATCGTTTCAAGGAATTCACAAAGTTGTTGTCATGTGTCATGGACGCTGTAGTGACGCTGCGTCACTCCTTCCCGAAACCGAATGAGTGTTTCCAGGTGGGCGATTCAGGGATGTGATTGTTCTGACACTGTCTGGCCTTCATGTGAGAAAATAGTTTTTGACTCTATAGCTTATGTTGCCTTTGACTTGATGTTTTTTGTTTTTTTTTAGAAACTTCACAGAGAGGCTGTCCATTAAAAATTACACAGCACAGTAATGGGTTGACCTTTATAGCCAAGCAACATTTTTCTTTTCATCTTGTCCTGCTAGCGGTCTGACGATACTTAAAAACGGAATAGTTTTAGTACACACTGGACAGGAATCCCTGCTCTCTGTGCTTCGCTACCATCAAGAAGTCTTCAAATTGACTTCTCTAAGAGCAGATTTGCATGCAGACCAACAGTAGCTACTTAAAACAAGCATTACTCTTTAAGCTACAGTTGAGGAAGTCTGCTGCTTCTCTTCTAAACTACACACATTCCCTCTTCCTAATGACCCTGACAGAGACAATTACAGTAGACCTACAGGGAACAAGCAGGCAAGATTTCCATTTAGATTTGAGGCTTTCTGAATAGCTCATACACAGGGGACTGTATGTGTTTGTGAGAAATTACAGCTCCATCAAAGAGTAACAGATAATGCAGCCATGAGAGCGTTTTAGTTGCTTATTGAGAGCATAGATCCAAGTTTTCTCTCGTCATACTTGACTCTTTTCTCACTTGCTTTCTGTGGCAAATTTCTTTTTTTCTAGACGCTTGGACCAATAAACGAGGATAAATCAGCTTCCCTGAAACATTTTGTTCCGTGTTGACTTCTCTCTCTCTCTCTCTCTCTCTCTGTCTCCCTGTCTCTCTTTGAGTAGCACAATGAATCTCCCAGATGAGGTGCAGTCACAGAAAGCAGCTCTGAGGGAGGTTATGCCACGTAGAGAGAATTTGGTCAGTGGAGAGGCTTTATTAAAGCGCTCCGTCTTTTTGGACAGGGTGCAGGTCAGACAAGCTGCCAGACCCGAATCTCTATGCTGATTGTGTTTTAGCCTCAACATGCAGTCCAGATTGGGAGCATTGGAACAGTTGCACATGTTTCATTCTTCAAACTCGGCGTCTCTCTGCAACATTCACTTTCAGATCAAATAAAAAATACACTAAAGGGCCAAGTTTCATCTTTAAGTTCACATCAGTTTGTTAGGATAGTGTTTTCATTCATGCCTACGCTCACTGGCCTCTTCATTGGGTACAACTGCTCGTTAGCGCAAATCAGCCAATCACATAGCAGCAACTCGGTGCATTTAGATGTGGTCGTGGCAACCTGGTGAAGTTCAAACTGAGCATCAGAATGGGGAAGAAAGGTGATTTAAGTGACTTTGAATATAGCATGGTGCTTGGTGCCAGCCAGGCTGGTCTGCTGGGGTTTTCCCACATAACCGTCTCTGGGGTTTACAGGGAACAGGCCAAAAAAAGGAAGTATCCAGTGAGCGGCAGTTCTCTGTTTGGAAATATCTTGTTGATGCCAGAGGGCACAGAGAAATGACCAGAGTGCTTTGAGCTGATAGGAGGGTAACAGTAGCTACAACCAAGTTATGCAGAAGAGCATCTCTGAACACACTATATGTGAAACCTTTAAAATGATAACCTACAACAGCAGAAGAACGCGCTGGGTGCCACTCATGTCAGCAAAGAGAAAACTGAAAATACAACTCACACGGGCTCCCCAAAAGTTGACAGTAGAAAACTGGTGAGACGTTGCCTGATCTGCTGAGTCTCGATTTCCGCTGCGAAAAACAGGGTCAGAATTTGTTAAACAACACGAAACCATAGATCCATCCTGCCTTGTATCAGCGGTTCAGGCAGGTAGTGGTGGTATAATGGTTCTAGGGATAATTTTGTGGCTCATTTTGAGCCCTTTAGTACCAACTGAGCATCATTTGAGCACCGCAGCCTGCCTGAATATTGCTGCCGGCCATCTCTATCCCTTCATAACCCCAGTATACTCATCTCTTGATGGCTGCTTCCAGCAGGATAACGCTTCATGTCACAAAACTCAAATCATCTCAAACTGGTTTCTTGAACATGACAATAAATTTACTCTACCTTTGGGATGCGTAACGGGCAATTGACCAAATGGATGTGCAGCTGACAAATCTGCAGCACCTGTGTGATGCTGTCATCCATCGGCACCTTGTTGAAGTTGTGCTAGGAAGAATTAAAGCACTCCTAAAGGGAAAAGGGAGTTCAACGTGGTAAGAGTATAAGACTTTAGGTTAGCTGTGTGTGGATTCAACTTGTAATTTGAAGTTAATAATGTATTTCCAGACATTAAAGGTTGTTATTTCCCCCAAAATAGGCAGCTGGGTTAATTTAAAAACAACAAGGGGCAGGGATAGCTCAGTAGGTAGAGTGGTGGCCCCATGATCTGAAGGTCGGGGGTTTGAATCCGCTGAACGGCCACCCTGAGGTATCCCTGAGGAAGGGACCGTCCCTACACACTGGGTGTCCAATGGCTGCCCACTGCTTCACTGAGTGAATGGGTTAAATGCAGAGAGGAATTTCCCCACGGGGATCAATAAAGTACACATCATTATTATTATTATTAAAAGGTAGGTGAACACATGAAAATAATAAAATGTTATACAGTGGAATACAAGTTATCTGGATGAGTGGATTTGTGTGTTTAAGAAAACCCTGTTTTATGTCTGCAATATGTCATGAGTCCTTGTCAACGATCAAGCAAAGACCTCGAAGCCTCGGAGGACTCGCAATTAGAAAAAAAAGCCCTGCATCATTTTGAATCCAATTTCTGTGGGATGCTGAAAGAAAACATGAATCTGTCAAAAAAAAAAAATTCATGTATAGAGCGAACTGAAGAGAACAAGGAACGACTCACTAGCCGAAACACTCATTCATCATCAGACTCGGTGGTGCTTCTGTTTGAGCATGTATGGCTTGCCAAAGGAACTGGCACGCTGCCATCTATTGTTATTGTTGGTCTATTGCTGGATGTAACAGGGTGGTCTATATGAGCATTCTGTGTGCTCTAATTAAGCAAAATGCACTGAAACCCAGTGGACAACGCTTCATTATTAAACAATGATCCTAAATCTTGGCCCGTTTAATCACTTGATCTCAGCTTGAAGTCTAAAAGTAAGAGCATCGTGTTTAGGCAGGTACGATCTGATTTTGACGTTCTCTGCTGAACACCAGTCTTCTGTTAACGATCAAATCAAATCTGAAGCAAAGATATGCAGCTCTTCAGATACTTATGGTCTGGATTTGCTTTCCAAAATATGGGAGGAAAAAAAGAAAGTAGACAATTAAACCTTTATGAGCAGATCTGCTGCACTTAACTCATGAATAATAACCATGTTTGCCAAAAGGGAAAATTAAGCAGCACCAAGGCTTCCCTCTGTTTTGATAGTGTTATCTGATATGACATTAAAGTTTCACACCAGACGTGCAGATGAATGGAGGTTGGCCCGCTGTTTGTGAAACAGGATGTGTCCAAATCAGAGCGAGTTACACAAGTGACAACTGACATCTATAAAAAGAAATCAGTCCAGTGCTTACCTTCTGAGTGCAACGCCAGAAATGAGAGTGACACTGCAGTTTTACCGGCTTGCACTGTGAGTTTCCACTTGATTGAACGCATCATGTAATGCTTTTTTAGAAGTGTGGGCTGTCTTAAAGCTATATGGCGAAATAGAAAAAGAAGATGAAAATATGTCCTCATCTCTGAGCCCTTCGATTTGCTCTTGAGCCCTCTCGAGTTAGAGTCGTGGATCCAAAGGTCACAGTGACCGAATGACGCAAATAACACAGAGGGATAAAAGAATGCTTTTGTTTGCTTCCCCAAAAGAAAAGCAGCAGTAAGTGCTGTTTAGAATATATTACATACCATATTACATATCACGCAGCATTCATAGGTCAAACAAAGATTTATTATCTGAGTCAAATCTGTATGCTTGCACAGAAAAACAAAATGTGTTGACGCATCTTGAAAAACCCATAAAAATATCAGTTTTCTTCGTCTTACATTTTTAGGTCAGGTGTGCCTGTCCTCGCAGCCTATTTATGGAGTCAGATTGGGTGTGAAGTCGAGGACGAGGGCTGCCATTTAAACGGGCCGAGCTTTGCATCCTGTGTTTTTGCAGAGAGAAAAATAAACAGAATGAGGGACTAAGAGATTTCTGCTGGGTGTGTCGCTCCAGATTGTTTGCCAGGACGAACAGGGCTCCTGTATTAATCCTCCTGCTGCTGCTCCCGCTGAGTGGAGACGAGGACGAGCTGCAGAGCTGCCTGCCACACACACTCTTTTTCTCTTTCAGCCACAAATGCCACTCATTCTGGTACCAAGCACAGCAGGTAATTAACGGTCAAAATTAAAGGGACGCCGTGGCTCGGAGATGCTGCAGCCTTTACAGAGTGCCTGCAACATTATGCTCCCAGACATAAAGTAACACTAGAAGGTCATAATCCCACCCTCCAAACAGGAGGACATTCAATAACCATGAATTATTGAAAGCACTGTTCCCGTTTGTCTTTCCTTTCCCGAGAGACTGAAGGCCGATCTGCTTTTGTTTCATCAGTTACTGTGAAACAAAAAGACGTCTCCTTCAGATTTGAGTTGTTTGTCAGGTATAATCTGTTCAATCGTTGCTGTAACAGGCCCACCATTTGACATGTTGGTGTAGGCTCACTCGGGGAGGCAGAAGTCCTTTCTAATATTTCATTTTTTTATTCTCAGCTGAAAAATAAGCGCGTATTTATTTTCAGCCTTGTAAATTCTCTGTGCAAAGTCATTAATGATGAACTGCAAAGTACATTTAGTTCTCTTGAGGAGACAGTCCCTTCTTTATCAAAAATGATGTGTTTTTTTAAGGATCGTAGTTACCGAAAGACATCAGGGAAAATCAGCGAGAGCATGAAGTAACATTTAAGTATATGATGTAACACAGACTATTGTCTTCTGCTCTTTTCTTCTCTAATCAGTGTTTTCTTCCAGCCTGTTTTTTTTTTTTTTTTACTCTTTTTAATAACTGCCAGATAGCCTACACATGATTTTACACGTGAGCCATATTGGGTTTTAATGTTATTTTTGATTGCCCTGCTTGTAGGAATATAAACAAACAGTAACAAACATAAATTAGAGAAGAAGAAAATACATCAAATACACACCATTTGTTGTCATTTTCTCAGAAAGTGTGCTTTACTGTGCAAGAATGTTATAACCGATGAACAAAAATCAAACTGGGATGGTCATCTTCTTGCTTATCTGGCAATTAATCTAATCCAACACTGATATCAAATGCTTTTGGGATGATAAATTGATCTTTACAGCACATATATTGAAGGACACATAAGAAAAGATGCTTCCTGTTTCCTCAGCTTCCACATTTCTGTGATATTCCTGTTAGGTGATTTTGCTCTTGCATCCTTATCCAACACACTACACCTACACACACCCATACACACCACTGTCACCACACACTCCCTCACTACATGTTTAGGTAAATAAATTGACAGGGGGGGATGAGGAGAGGATTACTTTTACAGAGTGAAGGTTTCCACTCAGAAATACTCTGTAAAACAAGAATAAAGTTTTCATTTCCCTTTCTGTATGTTGGCACTGGACTTAAAACTGTTATTTACCAAACAGCTGAGCTTTGGGGCTAAAATAGTGAAATGACGATTTTCCATCCTGTAAAAAAATTAACAATTACTAAAAAATCCCCTTCCTCCTGTTAACCACTGAATGCTTGAGTTCTGCTGCTGTCGTGCATTCGTGCATCCTCTGTTTGGCAACACAAGCCAGCCAGCAGACGGCAGAAGAAAAGAGGAAGTGGAAACATCAGCACTATCTCTACGGCAGAGGAGGGAGAGAGAGAGAGAGGGAGAGGAAACACCAGTGAGTGACACGCTCTCACACACGGACACACACACACTCTCTCTCTCTCACTCACAACACACAACTCCGGACATCGGCGCCTTTTAGTGGAAGAAGCGTCCTCGCGTCGTCAGGTTGGTGAAAGCCTTGTTTCCCTCTTCCTGCAGAAATGTTGTTGTTGCTGAAATTCCGTCTCACTTCCTTCGAGTTGTGGCGCTAAATGTTCCTGGGGGGGGGGGCTCGCAGTGTTTTTGTGTGTTCGCTGCGCTCTCGCCACGGTGTGCCCGAGTGTCTGTGCGTTACACCGAAGCGAGGCAGCGAGTGTGCCTGCGCTCACGGCTCTCTCCTCCTGCCTGTCGCTACTTTGTTTTCGGTGGCCTCACAGCGGCTCCGGGCGCTGTTATTTTATTGACATGCTCTTTCTGATTTTCTTTTTTTTAAAGCATCACTGCTCTCTCTCTCTCTAACATGCATGTTGAACTGCGATGCATAAATGAAAGTGCCAGTAAATCCAGGCTTTGTCCTCGGTTTAGTTTCTTGTTTTCCCCTTTTTTGAAACAAGTGCACAGCAACGCTGCAAGTTGCGTGTTTGCTGCAGATATACAGCCAAGAAGCAGCAGAGGTCTCTGCTTTTCCCGGCTTGTGTGATGGAAGTGCATGCTGCTGATGGCTAAATGCAAAAGAAAAGAAGAACAAGAAGAAAAAGCTGTACGTTTTCTCTCCCCCCCCCCCTAATTAAAGAGCTGCTTTAATTGTGCGCGGTGTGTAACTCCAGCCCTGCACGCTGGCCACACCGCGGGCCTGTGATTAGGCAAGAGGAGGGAGAGAAGAAGCCGGACAGCCTCTGATGCACGCAGAAGCTCTCTGCTATCCTCAAAACGGATCAGAACCTGCGATACCAACATGAGATTCACTGACAGCCTTTAAAGCGGTCTTCTTCACTTCTCTCTTTTCACTTCCGGTGGGTTTTCACCTGACCTCCCACTCAAATCAATGCGTTTTATTGAGTGTTGTTTCCCAAACTTCTGATTAGTCTTGTCCCTCAAAAAAAAACCAAACAAAAAAAAATGAAGAAGAAGAATCTGTTGTCACTCCTCCCATTGCACTGGCTGGATATCCAATCTCTTTGGGTAGAAAGACAGTAGTTAATCGGTTTTTCATCATTGCTGATTTAATAAACTTCTGCTTTGTTTTCCTGCCTTACTCATGTGGAAAGAAACAAGACGTTAGACCACATTAGACCTCTGTTTGCAAAGATTTGGCCCTAAGTAGCTCCCCTTCTTCTTCATTACCGCAGAAAGTATGTTAATATTGTAGATAAACAACACGGGGCTGGGTGCATCATTCCCAAGCATTACGTCTCCAAATTGCTCTTACGAGGAAAGACTGTGGAGTAGATCAGCTAATGTGAGATGTATATCAATTTTGATTTCATTAAAATATGATATCAAATGTTCTTCCAGCGTAGCCGGCGGATATCTGGACGTATTGGACCCAAAGCTTCCTGTTGTGTGCGGTGGTCATAATCTAATAACGGATCCAAATGCATTACTCAAAGTAATTAAAAGCCTAAATGCCAATTAAAGGAGATCTGATGATTTTGTGACTTTGATTCTTCCGGTACATGTATTTATTTTTTTTAGTTCTCCCTACAGATTGTTTACTGTTTGCAGCCAAACCCCAAAAAAGAAAAAGCTTCTGGCACTGAAATCTTGTCTCTTGTCTGCAGATTCTATAAATTCATAAGCAGATATGTGTGGATTGGAGTGATTATTATCTCAACGCCTCATGCTGTGATTGAGAGTACACGACGAATAGGTAGAAATCAGTGAAAAACAGACTCAGAATCCATAGGCTATAGGGGTGTAATGGATGTTAAATCTGAAAAAAAACTCCTGTAACATGATCGCTGTGACTTGATTCCGATGTGCAGCTACAAATCCATCGCACTGTGTTTTCCCTGCAGTGAAACGAGAAACAGCTCCATAATGCTTCCCTGACAATGCTTTTAAACCTGTGAGATAAGATGAGGTGGATGGAATCCATGCTGAAGATGAGAAAATCTACCAATTTGATGCCACGAATCCCACTTTTGTAACCACCGTTTCATTATTCCTCCCTCACTTCAATCTGTAGCTGTTCTAAAAAGACCTCAACAGCAGACAGCTCGGCGTGTCTCGGCGCTGTCCTCGTCGCATCAGTCATCGTGCAGCCCTGGGTCTGCGCTGTTGTCTGCGTTCGGACCCTCTGCTCCTCTGGGCAACTTCTGGCAGAGTGAGAGCTCGTTTATACGCCCCGTTAGCCGCCAAAGATGTCCCTGTTGTAATGGAACCGCAAGCATGTTGGCATCATTGTGTCATGGCGAGATTGTAGCCTAGAAGCAAAAGCACTGGGACACACGCAGTCGTTACACTGGAGATGCAGAACTTGACCAGAAGGGATTCAGTGGAGTCGTTTTTCCAGTAATAATGTCCATAAGAATATTATTGTATGCATTTTTTGCACTTTTGCCCTATATGTGCACCCCGTGACTTCTTATGACTGTGAGTTACAGATTTTCAGCAGAGGTCTGGCACAGCTTTACCACTCAAAGAAGGCCATTTATGAGCCATACTGGGGAACAGAGCGCTACCTGTAGCCCCATCACCCTGGCTGCGAGGTTCACCGTGTTAGTCCAGCAGCGTCATATTTCAGGTTTACGTCCACACAAGGGACTCGTGTGCTTAAGTTTTTATCAGCCGCGGCAAACCTTCTATTCTTGTTAGCTCCCCTCGCCGAGTAAATATTTCTTTAGCTCTGCAGGGTTTTAAAAATCAGCAGCAGAAATGGAGTGTTGCAACACAAGAGCAAAACAAAGTTGGATGATGAAATGCGGCAGCAGTGACTCACCAAACAAACTGATGGAATTAAAATTGAGTACTTGGGCCTTCTTTTTTTTTTTAATCCCGAAATATAATCCAGGAAATCAGATTAGTACACAGAGGCTGAGATGGAGAGGCATTTGGGGAGAGGATGGGTGCCTGCCCTTGCCTCTTTGACTCGCATCACATGTGAGATCCTTCTCTGTACCCATTTGATGCTCCCTACTGTTTGGCATCTTCTCACCACCTCCTCAAGTGCAACCCTGTTAATTTCCTACTCCTCACGTCTGACAACCCCCCCTCGCCTTTTTCTTATTAGCTTGCTCCCTCGCTTATGCTTCCTTTCTCACACATGCAATCCGTCTCTTGCAGTTTCCTCTCAGCTGCGCACTCTCACGTTGCCCCCCCCCCCCCCCCCTTTACTTTTTCACTCTCTGTTGTTGCTCCCCAAGGGAAGCCGAGGTATGTAAATTGTTTTCTCCCTCATGTATCCCGAGCTTACTGCTTGTTCATCTTAAGCTGCAACCGCGTAAATGCAAGTTGTTCCTAAAACAACGCTTTTAAAACCGAAGCGATCTTTATCCCACGAGTGCTTTTAGCACCTGTTCAGAAGCAATCTCGGTCTATTACAGTGAGCTGCCGTTCAGGTACAATGAACTCGTGAAAATGCAGGACACAAACTGACTATTAAGACCCCATCGGTCTCTGTCATTCTGTCCAAAGACTCTCTGCTTCTGTGTGACGCCAGTAAAACTCTATCCTGGAGTTCTCAAACTGAAACAAAGGAAGTAGCATTTCCAAAGGTCTCAGTTTTGGGAGTTCTGAAATGCAGGATAAATATAGTAAAAATCATGTGTTTTAGAGCAAAATCATATTAGCGTGGCTGTGTAATATGAACTGAGCTTAAAAAAGCTTCACAACTTTCTATGCCTTTTTAATAGACGTTTAACATTATTATTATAAAAAAAAGTCTCTTTAAAAAGAAATCCTTGCTGTTATCCTTGCTTCCACTGGTCATAGATAGGCCTGTCATTGTACAGCTTCAGGGGAGATTAATTTGCAGTTCCAAATTAGTTGAATGTTGCCTTGCATAATTGCTCCCTGTGGTATGAAGTTAATTAAAACAGTACGTAGGTACTGAAGGTGCAGTGGGGAAGTGCCAGACAGCCAATCACACATAGATGGGTGAGAAGAGATCTCATCGGTACTGCTGCCATGTTCTGCTCTTTACTTTACTGATTGTTGCTTCGGGCTAAGTTCAGAGCCGAACAACTCGATGAGAGTAAATGAGAAAAAACTGATGGAGAGTCTTATTGTTTTTTACGACAAACCGTGATGTCTTGGCGGTTGCATAAGGCAACATGCTCGTGGGTACGTTTTGACCCTTAACCTTGGTTGGGCTTGTGTAACTATACATATCCTGCTCCTCGGGCACCGAGCCCATCCATTCTCAGAATATGAATCAGTTTAAGCGTAGACCATCCATCGGTGAATTTTTCGGTCCAAGTCTAGACTTCATGTGGCACGAAGCGGCCCTAGATGACCCAGAAACTCATACGGATCCCTCTGTATGTTTGCTCTGCCCGCTGCATTCCAGCCGTGGTTCTGCCGCAGAGCTCTGTAAATACCGAGTGAGAGGTTAGCCAGCTCTCTTGCTCTGTGTTTGTGGTATTTAGCATCTCTTAGCTAAGAGGCTCTCAGGCTTAGAGCCTACTGACCCAGTAGGATAAACGAATAGATAGCCTCTCTGTCTACTATATCCCCACTTAGCTGTGCGAGAGGCTCGAGATGATTTTACATTTACAGCTGGCCACTTTTTCAGATGGCCCGACTGTGAGTAGGCATTAGGGCCTGCTGTAGTTGGATCGTGCTCACGTGCTGTGTGTTTTCAGCATCACTCGGTGCATGAATTATGGCACGTGTGCACAGGTGCTGCAAAGATTTGCAAAATTCTCTGCTGTGTCAGTTTTTATTTCTCTCCACTGCTTGCCTGTGTCATTTTCACAGCTGCTCGTGTGTCAGTATGACCCAGGTGCTTCAACCAGGTTTTATTATGTTGTAAACTAATTATAGCTTCCACCCCCCACCCCCCCGTGTGTCTCTGAGGCCTTTGGGTGGTGTTTAATATTACAGGTCACCACCTAATCTGTCTTCTGGTGACCACATATCGATGGTTGTATCAATACTTCTGTTCCCTCTTTCTGTCAATCCATAAAAATATGATGTGCCAACATTAACTGAAGAACACACAAGTCACTGCTGAGTCCTGATCTCAGTAATTTAAAAGGAATCAAAGTTGGGAATGTAAATCTCTTTAGGTATATCTGGCCGGTAGGTGCCCTTGGTACCAATTTGGACAGCCTGCAAAAACTGAAGACAATCCACCACTGTACATTTACTCCACTACTCACTAATTTGACCTGCCTAATGGTTAAAAAAACTATTATCCACTAAAAAAAATAAAGACCGTTACCAAGCTAAGAAGTGCATTTCTTGTTCTCAGTGATAAAAACTTGAGGATTTAGGTTCTTAAGCGTACCCCTAAGTGTCTTGTCCACTTGGATCTTAAGTGAGCGTGAATTGATGGAAGTGCCCTAGTTTTCAGCGCTGCTCTCCCCGAACTGTGCTTTTGATTTTTTATTATCCTTTTGATGTTAGATTTGTGGAAGTCGAGAGAGAGACTTTTATGAACTTGTTTGCCTTGCACATAAAAGGCAAACACTTCATCGTACTAAAATAACGAAAAATTATTGATGCATTTATTTGACTTTCATCTGATGTAAACTCTTTAAAGTTGGAGCCCCACCAGTTGCAAATGTCAGCGTTGGTTTTGGAGAACTATTGCGTAAGTGGGGAAAAAAAGCATAAATGAAGGCCTTTTGGATAGAGAGGGAACTGCGTGGAATCTGAGGATTATTTAGATACTCGGTTGGTATTAAACCTCTTAGACCTCTGTCTGCTTGAGGCTAGCGGCTCCATGCTACTCCACATGCAGCGTAACAAACCCAAATTTCTGACCAGACTGACTGTGGCCCTTCTGTTTCATTGTTGGTGCTGGTGGGAGTTTTTATTACGGTAAAGTAATGTAAGGAAAACATTAAGTTCTGCTGCATAGAGTTTAACAGTTCTTTAAATGGTCCTTTACTGGGTCTGAGAGTGTTATGTGCTGCAATAAGTAGAGTATTTTTTAGTAAATTGATAGAAACCAAAGTTTTCTATTATTTTACTTTTTACTTCAGCCATTTTTACACTTTAACTCCATAAAATGACCATTTCAGAGATACTTCCACTAGTGGAAGTACTGTGGTTTAAAGGGACGAGTGCTACCTGGACAGAGTGTGCATGAGGAAGGACGCCCACTCACCCGTGCTGTTCTCACAAGGGTGCAATTACATGTCACACAGACTTCGTCCTAAGAAGCTGGCAGGTTAAAGACCGTTTAATATTCTCACATGTGCTGCTTGTCAAGTGACGTTGTTAAAAGTTTACGGGCATGTTGGAAAACGGCTTTTCAGGGCTGCACGTTTTAAGCTCGGCAGTTATTGGATGAGATAGAAGGTAGCAAAGTCCCGAGAAGTCCTCACGAGTCCCTCAGTAAATTTAACAAGAGCTTGAGGCTCTCTTGGTTTTCTTTGGGAACTCTCTGTAAATCCAGCAGAGCCTGCTTGAAGGAATTACCCAAAAATGGCCTTTAAAAATCTTACATTTTTGTAGAAGAGTGAATTACAGTTGAGGTGAGAAACCCGCAAACCTATTTCACCCTTCATCTCCAGTGTTGTTGTGTTTTTGTGGGTTTATCTGTCTTCATTGTTCTTCTGTTTCTAAAAGTGAATTTGAGCAATTATTATAAAGTCTGAATTTTCTTTGATTTATGTATTGGTTAAAAGCAACTCTGTTAAGACTTAATTTAATGCTTTGAAGGAAAGCAAAAAAAAAGAGGAAGATACTGTTAAAATGAGTAGCTGCAGTTTTTTTAATGGTGTTTATGCCTCACAAGCCTTAACACATAAATATGAACACATTTTCATGTATTAGCCTTTCTGGGTGCTTGCTATATTTCTTGTTGCTGCTGCGAGCTTTTTCATTTCTGGTTATTTCTGTTAATGTGAGAATAGAGGTGAGGGGAACGGTGCGATAACGCTTGGCTAAATGAACAGTATAATTAATGTATGGGCCGAGATTGTGAATTTTATCCCTCTCTGGCTTGACGCCTCTGATGTCAGTGCAGCAGGAGTGTTTTCTATTAGACAAGTCAAGGCTACATCTACAGAGATGAGATTTAGGAGTGGAGGGCCTCTCGTAATATACCAAGGTCACCAGCTCGCACGTTCTCTCCAAGCCCGGGAACTACAAGCGCTGGATTGAAGATATGTTGCTTTATATTGGAGCTGCTTCTGGCTCTCTGAATAAATCAAAACGCGCAAGAGCGTTTGAGAAGCAGAGCATTCTGATATTTCACCCTCTCGTGGTTGCATCCCTCGGATACCCAATCTTTATGTCGCTCTTTTAAAGAGTGGTTCTGATTTAGAGCTGGGCTGGGCTTTGCAGATGCACATCTGCCTGTTCAAGCAGTTTGCTGGTACTCGGGACCAGTTTCAAAAATATGTGGAAAAACTACAAACAAAGGCCACTATTGCTCATGTTTGTGGTAGTCCTTTATGTCTGCTTCAGCAGAGGAGGGGGACTTTCTTCCTCCTTTTGGTGAACTCTGGTAAGACTGATGTCTTTCCAGTTCAGGCCAACCCTTTACCCAATTACTACTTGAACTTTTCACTGCAGGACTGCATGCAAGTGCATCCCCATAGCCTTTGTGTTGGTTAAATGTGTGTCATCCCACTCTCTATCCTGCATGTAGGTGGAGAGCTACGCAAATGAAGACGATGTATTGGCCTAAAGACTTTAATTCCTCCTCTTTTTCTAGCATTCTCATCAGTGTTTCTGACGCGTCTTTATCTTCTATCGTCATGTTTTCTCCATTTATACAGCTCCACATATCCATATTGCCCAGTCTCTGACCCTCACTACCCACACACTGACCAGCAGCAGCATTCGTCAGGGCATCATTGCTCCAAGCCTCATTGGTCATCTCTCTTGCTGCCACTGTACAGCTCAGTAGCAGCCTGAGGTGAGTTTCTGTTGGCTCTAAGCAGCCGGGAAAACAACAAACCATAATTAGTTGTCACACCCTGATGGCAACGTTATCGCTTGTTAGAAGGAAGAAAAAATCTCAAGCAGGGTATTTGATCTGGAAAACAGCCACAGCGAAAAGAAGCCCTCCCAAAGCCTCGCTCTGGGGGATGTCGAGCTGTCAAAGAGCATCAGGTCAGATGGTGAAGCTCTTTTACCTCTTTTCCAATAGTACCTCGGCTCGGTTCAACTTGACTCTACTTTCTTTGGGCAGTTTTCTATTTCAATGTGCGTGGGGTCGTTATTGCCAAAAGTCTCGTGTCGTCATTTGTATGTGACACAAACACAACAATAGAGGACATCGATGGTATTCGTGCTGTAAAACGTCTACGCCTCATCCTTGAACCACCGTGTTGTTTTGTGTGTAGCTATTTCCGTCATTGCAGGTTTCAAAGATGCCGGCTTTAATTCATGTTAAGGAGTCACTATTGTGACTCATCCAGGAATGACAATCTTTGGCCAATCAGTGGCACGCAGTCTGACGATGTCACATTTTCAGCTTAACTCAGCTAGCTTGTAACCCCGGACGAGTAGGCACTAAAAAGGTACCTGGTACCAGGTAGTAACACCTAATGGAAAACCATCAAGGCTGAGCTGAGTAGATACTAGTGGAGGCTGTTAAGACAGAAAGCTAATGGATGCTTGGTCCAAACTTGCCTCATCCCACCTCAATAAACTATCAAAGACATATTAGTTTTACGTAACTGCCCAGGTTTGTTAAGTTGATCAGAAATACGTGTGAAAAACGCCTCTGTGTGTCTCTTTCTTGCCTCGTGAGCTGAGTAATTAGTACAGCATAAGAGTGCCAGCTGAGTTCACAACAAAATTAATGCATCATTGTCAAAAGCAGAGTATGCCTATGTCAAGACACCCATGTGGGAGATGGTTTTCTTTGGCAGAGACAAATATTTTGTCTTCTGTTTAGTTCTTATCAGAGTTTCTGCTTCTTGTTAGTTCTGCCAGTCACACTGTTGTGTCTATAGACACGAGTTCTTCGTGCCATCTGAGAATAAACACCGTGTTTTTTTGTTGCTCTCACACTCGGCTGAATCATTGTGATGAGCTCGGGATTCTTCTGCCGTTTGTGGTTCGCTCAGATTCTCCATCTGCAAACCACCTGTCTTACCCCGTGTCACCCTGGCTGGTCTGTGCTGGCCACACATCAGAGTTTTCCATTTCCTGTGGATGTCACACGTCGACTGTGCGCTCAGCCCTTATCTTTTACCCTGCTATGTCGAAGTGAGGAATAACACATACGGCTCAGCTCGCTTGGTCACAGCATGGCTCTCTATTGAAAGAAGAGGGGTATTGTAGTGGCAGACAAGCTGGGTTTAATGTTGCCTTCGGGGCTTGTTGCTGTGTCTGTTCTTTTGTTGTCTGGAGGGGAAGCTTAACACCCAGTGTTTGTATTTTTGGTGTGTGTGTGTGTGTGTGTGTGTGTGCATGTTTGACTTGTCGAGCTGCATTTTCCAGCCCAGACAGCAAAGTAGAAGAAAGGTACAGGAAATACCGAGGGCAGTTTTACAATAATAGGGGAACTGTCAGATGCAGGACACTCTGTAAAAGCAGTGAAGGTTTGCTACATGCAAAGTGCGATTTCCCATTGGGGTTAAGAAGAGCTACTGTGGTTTGCTCTTAAAGCTACTATATAGCACAAGCCTCATCTGAACAGAAGGTACAAGGTGAGCCACTTCCTGTCGATATCCACGTGTAAACCGATCCTTTTCCTGTTGACAGAAAGTACGTAGACAAAGGTCAAAAAGCACAGACAGAACTCCACAGCCCAATGTTATCAGATATTAATTTGCTTTCAGTGTGAATTACAGGGCAGCCTGACCAGCTGAAACAAACCGTGTCTGTTTCCATACACTCTGTGAAAAGATGTACAGTATGAGGGCTTGATATGCACCGATTACATCATTCCAATGACATCGCACCCACAGCAATGAAAGCCTGGCCTGTGGAATACCCACCACTGGTGTTTTTCTTTCCCTCTTTCCTCTTCCTTCTTTTTCTGTCTCTGTTTCGCAAAAATGTGGGTTACAAGCAATTAACCCATAAAAGGCAAACATGAACCTCTGAATCCTTTGCCCCAGTTTATAAATAGCCAGACTTCAGCCTCATTTCTGCTTTTGCTGCCACTGTACCACAAGCAAAGCCCTCACCCCTCAATTTTACTACATAGCTTGACAATTATAGGGCATGGGTGAAGCCCAAATGAATAGCTTTTGTATGACTTGGGCTGGGGATGCATACAGGATGAAAGTGTTTTAGCCGTGGCCAGTCACCGCACTGCTAGGGTGGAGGCTGAGCTGGCATTGTCACTGGTTTGTGACTGACCAGACCAGGCTGAGGGCTGTCACTGGGTAAACATATTGAGGGGAGGGCATGGTTGTAGCATATGGTTAAAAAAAGATGTGGGGTGGGGGGGTAAATAAATAATAGGAAGGGGGTGGAGAGTGGGAAGCTTAGGGCAAAGCTTGGGGGTTAACAAATTAAAGGGTGAGCCCAGTGGTGGGGCACGGGGCAACTGTCAGGAGAGGGGGGAGGGCATTGTGGTTAAAGGGCGTAGTACGCCCTAAGTGGCTGGGGAAATAAGTCTAGCAGGCAAGAGAGAGAACAATAACAAGCATCTTGGAGACTTTAAAAGCAACAAAAAAAACCTGCCTCATGTGGAAAATATTCTCAAAAATAAGCCTCACCATGTTTTCCGTGGCACACATGAGTTCATTGTTGTGGATGTGTGCAGTGGTGTGACGCTGATGAGCCGTCGGTGGATGGCTAAAAACATTGTGCCCCCCAACAGTGCGGTCAGTCAGTCATTCAGTGTGGCAGATAGGCAGTGACCACGCAGCAGGGAGGAAGAGAGTGTTTTGGTCAGACCAGGTCCTGAAGCCACCCAGGAGATGCGTGCTTCTGGGTGTGTTTGCGTGTGGAATTGAGGTTTGCTTGATGTATAGCCACAGCTGGGGGACAGTGGGAGGGGATGAAGAGACAGCTGGCAGGGCAAAGGGTGAGTGTAACGAGGAGTGTGTGTGACAGCCACAGTGACTCCTTTGTTCCTACTCACTTGTGCCAGTCACAGCAAGTAGATGGCTGGTGTGTGAAGTGACTGAATCCTTTCATAGCACCTAGACCAGATACACAGTTTAGCTTTACACTCAGCCTGTGTGTGTGTGTGTGTGTGTGCAGGCAGGGTGTGTGTGACTCTATGCAACAGAGAAGTGGCAATGGCGGCAAGAGATTTCCACAGGAGAGCCTATAAACATCTTCCATAATGCCAGTGTTCCCGTAGAGCGTTTATTATGCTTGTGATGATAGTCATCAGCGCTAACATAATTGTAGCGCCAGCAACACTGAACAGTGGCGTGCTTGCTATATGCTAAGGTAATGAGTGTTGTTGAGGGCCTGTGTTCTCTCCAGAGTTATGTCTTAATAAGAGGAGTAATTTTTGCTCTGGTGGAGAGGAGTTCTGCATGTGTGTGGCTTCTGCTGGAAACGCTGCTAACGCGTGGACTGAGTTTGTCAAGGTGCAAGGTCACATGAGACGTCTTCTTCACCACACCTTTTATTAAAGCCCTCTGGCTGTGTGTTTGTGTGTGTGCGTTTGCTCGCATGAACATTTTCCAACGTGTTCATTTTCACTCGTCAGAATACCAGCAGTCTTTCAATAACAGGCTAATGGATAGAGGATAGCTTATTGTTCTCTACTATTAAAAGGTGCCTTTTCCCCCTCTTTGAAACCTCTACACTGAAGCATACCCTCTTCCAACACCATTTAGCTTTCCAGTGATATTTTTTTATGAGTTCAATAAGCCCTTTCAGTGCCTGACATCTTCCTGTGAGTATCTGAACCATTTATTTCAAGTAGGACAAGTAAAAATAGCCATGAATCAATCCCAAATGTTCTCGGGCTTTTTGCACATCTCAATCTAGGCTACAACCCAACAGGGGATAGTGCATTCAAAGCTGGGCAGAATAACTGCCACTTCGGTGGAGGGGCACAGTCATTAAATATATGACTGGTGGCAACAACTTGGACTTTGACATACTTTTAAAAGCCATTAAAGGTGCAGCGGCGGATTATGATTTGTTGAGTTATGATGATAATACGACCCTTTGGTTATTACATGCTTCAGTGGAGATGGTAATCCTCTGATACAATTGATTTTAGTTTAAGTGCAGACCATGTTTCCGTTAGAAGATGTACCTTGTGAAGTTAAGTGTGCAACACTGTAGCAGCTGCAGACCAAATTATCAGTTCCCCTGAAATGTCACAGTACGATACAGAGTGGTTTTTGTTCAGTGCAGGGATGAGAAGCAACGTTCAAGCGGGGGAAGAGCAATTGTTTTATGTAGGATGCACATGGTAGGAAGTTGTGTTGTTTAGGTGTCTTGTGCCTTGGTGCTATATAAATACTGTGAAAGCATAAAAACGCTCAATTGATGGAGAAATACATTTTAAAAATCAGTATGTATGCAATATGTGCTGCCAAACGCACCCTCAGAACTTCCTTAAGATTCATTCACACATTTACAGTCAACGCCCTCAGCCACCCTCACAGCACGACCCGCTTGGGCCCTCTGTCGAACCTTAAGTAACCTTAAGAACAAAAGGCTCTTTTAGCGCTAAAATTTCTCAGTTAACAGCAAATAGAAAATCTTCAGCTTTTGGTTGTAAGAGTGAGCTCAGTGGCCTGTATGCCCTTCCATTTGTTGGATTGCTCTTTATTTTTTATTTTTCTGACCTAGGATATACTAATGCAGGATATTAACTACATGTTGACCTTAAACTTCTTTTGCAAGTCATTTTCCTCGGTGCTCTGCATTGCATAAAAAATTTCCATAAACCTCAGCTAATACTGCTGAGGCTCTATGTAAAATGAGAGACGTTAAAAAGTGAATGTCTCATTCACATCTGTGTCAGCTTCCACATGTTCATCTGCATATGCTTGTGCTGCTCTCATTTGCTGCTCTTGTCTGGCGTTCAAAGACCTCATCTTTAAAGGGGGATGAGCGGCAGCAGCTGACTTGTATTTAACTCTGCAAACGCGTGGGCGCGCAAACACACACGAACTATTTGATCTGAGCTAAAATCCAGAAATGTAAACTCTAAACGAAAAGTACACTATATTGCCAAAAATATTCAGTCACCCATCCAAATAATTGAATTCAGGTGTTCCAATCACTTCTGTGGCCACAGGTGGATAAACTCAAACACCTGGGCATGGAGACTGCTTCTACAAACATTTGTGAAAGAATGGGTCGTTCTCAGGAGCTCAGTGAAATCCAGCATGGTACTGTGATAGGATGCCACCTGTGCAACAAGTCCAGTCGTGGAATTTCCTTGTTACTAAATATTGGACAGTCAAGCGTTCGTGGTATTATAACAAAGTGGAAGTGATTGGGAATCTCGGCAACTAATCCACTAAGTTGTAGACCCAGAGGTCTGGCAACTTATTGCAGAGTCAATCACTACAAACCTCCAAATTTCACGTAGGCTTCAGATTAGCTCAAGAACGTGTACAGAGCTTCAAGGAATCGGTTTCCATGACCAATCATCCAAACGTTACATCACCAAATGCAATGCAAAGTGTCGGTTGTTGTGGTGACGGAGACGTGTTGTCTGGAGTGATGAGTCACACTTCTCTGTCTCGCAATCTGATGGACGAGTCTGGGTTTGGTGGTTGCCAGGAGAACAGTACTTTTCTTGCTGCGTTGTGCCAAGTGTAAAGTTTGGTGGAGGGGGGGGGGGGGGGGGGGTATGGTGTGGGGTTGCTTTTTAGCAGTTGGGTTCGGTCCCTTTGTTTCAGTGAAAGGAACTCTTAATGCTTCAGCATACCAAGACATTTTGGATAATTTCACGGTCCCAATTTTGTGGGAACAGTTTAGGGAGCGAGTTTGGTATGGAAGAACTTGCCTGGCCTGCACAGAGTCCTGATCTCCAGCTGATAGAACACATTTGAGATTAATGAGAGCAGAGGCTGCAAACCAGGCGTTCTTGTTCACCATCAGTGTCTGACCACACAAATTCCCTTCTGGAAGAATGAGCCAAAATTTCCATAAACACTTCTAAAGCATTCCTAGAAGAGTTGTAGCTTTTACAGTTGTAAAGGGTGGACCAACATCATATTAAACCCTATATATCAAGAATGGGACATCGCTCAAGTTCATATTCACATCAAGGAATACTTTTTGCACTATAGTGCAGACTTAAAAGGACTTATATTAACTTTTTGCTTTATTTTTTAGCATTTCTTTATTCCCATATTTCTTCAGCAAAGAACTTAGAGTTGGCCTATTCCCGTGATATTTTCCATGTATATTGCTGTTGTGAAATCGGTGCAAATACTAATGACTGAAATGTAACCCAAGTGCTGCATGATTCATTTATCCATAATTTCATGTCAACTTGTTTTTGCATGGCAACAGTTCTGCAGTTGTTAGGGAGCAGCAAACAGCTCTTACCCATTAAACCAAGTGCTTCTAATTTATCCCCACATTGCATCAGTAAATGACAAAACTGTGGTGCACGGCATGACAGGCTTTTCACAATCGGGAAACAAAAATAGAAGTAATATGTGTCTGTGTGTGTTGGCAAGAGAGAGAAAAAACAGTGTTGAATACTAAAGAGTAAAAAGTCAAAACAAAATGAGCTTTAATCAAGGAAAACTCGCATTATTTGTTAGAAACTGGAAAAAAAAATCCTACCTGAGCAATGTTCAGTGTGTGTGTATGTGTGTTGTCATGCACACAAACACTGAACTCTGCATTTGAACAACACAAACATCCCCCAATAACAGTCAATCAATGCTTCATGGAAAACTTTACAATGTAGTCTAGAGTTTGAGGGAGAACATCCAGCATCTTCCTGTGTGCGCATCTGTGTGGGTCCCTCTGACACCGATACAATACCGTCTGAAAGCAGTCCCGGTTTGTATGTTTGTCTAAATGCCGAACAAAAAGAAAGCCTTGCCTTAGCAGCTCAGCAGCAATCATTTGCAATGGAAATTCCCTGACCCGGGATGCCCAGTCCTTCACATCCCATTTGATTCAATGGAGCACATGCCAACTCTGCCAGTGCAGTGAACAGAGCGAGTTAAGCTCATAATATGTAACAAAACAGGTCTGAAAGAGCTTTCTAGTCATCAGCTTAACAGTAACCTTTCATTTGAAAACCTGAAGACTGTAGTCATATCTGTAATGCTTTTCTCATCACACTGTTAATATCTGTATCCTTTTTTGTTAGTTTTTTAAATAGTATGCTGTATGAGCAATTTTATAGTTCCTGTCTTTTTGTAAATGGTTAACCTAAATCTGAAATCATCTCAAACATACCTCACCAGATAAGAAGGCAGCCAGTCCTCCTTTTGTTCAGTTGTTTGTTACCTCGCCACACTCCACCTGGTGAGTTGTTCAAAGCGTCCACAACTAGTTTTGGTTCTGTAAGTCAGCGTATGCTCTCACTGCTGTGACAGCTTTTTTCTTTTGCTGCTGAAAAAGATGTAGAACACCAGCACCTTTCAAAGCATCACAGTCAAACACTCCAGTATGTGAACAACAGTAATAGGAATAGGATGGTTATATCATCAGATCTAACTTGTGGACCAGCGTGTTAAGGTGCAGAGCTGTTCAACTGTGGCTGTTCAGGCACACATTCACTAAAAATGAAAGGATTTATTTGAAAGCTGGGCTTGAATGGTGTGTTCGCTCCTGTTTGTGTATGATGAAATGCAACAAGTAATTTTTTTGTTTTTTATATTTTTCAGTGACCACTCATAAATCTGTTTCTCTTGTCATGGTTTTACAACAAACATAGGCATATAACCAAAGATATTTTAAAGCGCACATGAAATGGGTGCAGTTGTTTCTCATTTAGCCATAGACGGTGTAAAAGATGATGAGAGGGGCGGGTCTGACTGTGAAACTGCTTGCTCATTGGCTAACAACTTGTCAATCGCAAGTCGTTATCCAAGGCAGCTATTTTTTTATTACCCCTCAGCCATAAAAAGCTGATATATTATCATCACTCTGCTGGGCGGGAGGGCGACGTGGACACTCAACTTTGTGAGCACGATAACTCGAGAACGAGATGATTTTCAAATTCATACCAAAATTAAAAATCTTAGACGAGTTTGAATCACAGTGACCTCAGCCTCAAGGTCAAGGTCAGAGGTTTTTTTCTGTTTTTTTTTTTTTTTAAATCTTCTGAATCCAATAAAAGTCAAGACGGAAGTTACAGAGGATCTTCAAATTTATACCACATCTACTAGAAGGCTGAAGTGTAGCCTTAGCAGCCGTCAGTGTTTTTTAGTATGATATAAATGCGTGACTGAGGCCATAAACTCAGCAGGAAAGTTCTTACTGAGGTCAAGTCAGAAAGTCTTTTCCCCATAGACTTTTATGGGACCAGAAGACGTGTAGCAACTACAGCTGTCGCCATCCAGTGTCCTTCAGATAAAATCCAGGTTTAAGCTACGTCCGTGTTTTACACGGTCTGCGTATATAGTATAAACGAGTGAACTTTACACCGTTATACTTTTTCAGCCTAAGGCCTCAATTTTACTCAGCTGCAGACAAGAAGAGCTGGAGATCCGATGGCCGAGTAGTTATTAGTCCTGTTGTACTTCTTTGAAGTCTGCCACCTTGAGCAAATATGTACTTGGTGCATTGTAATATAAATTCTCCACGGAGAAGTGTGCGCAGTCACAATAACATACACGGACACGCAGACATCTGCACGGACCCTCACGTTCAACATCTGATGAAATCTACGTGGTGTGGAGGCAAACGGACATGTAATCCCTCCCTTACCTGAACCACAGGGGTTATAGAAGAGAAAGTTTGCTCTAAGATAATTTAGAAAGCAGGGTCAGAGGAAAGAATGAACCATCTTTTATTTCTTTAAATCAGATTCTAGTCATTTGGTTTTTTTATCCCTCAGCCGTAAAAGGCTGTTGGGGTATTGTCATCACCCTGTCTTGCAGGCGGGCGACATGGACACCCAAGTTTGTGAATGCGATAACTCAAGAACAGAGCAACTTAGGAGTTTCAAATTGATACCATAGGCGTGTCTACTAAAACTCTTGGACAAGTTTGATTCTCAGTGACCTTGACGTTAAGGAGGTAGATCAAGTTTTCTGAAAACCTTGTGAATGCAATAACTTGAGAACAAGGCAATGTAGGATTTTGAAATTGATACCATGCATGAATCTACTAGGAGGCTGAGAGGTACCACTGGTCAGTATTTTTAATGTCCTGGTGACCATTGAAATCAAAGTTAATGTAGACATTGCCTTAAATAAAACTGCCCACACAAGAGATAATACCAATATGGCTGGCGAATGGTGAGACTGAAATACAATACATGGTATTAAGTAGTTGTTGTCAGTAACCTCAGAACAACCGGAACATTCTACTTTGCACATTTTCAAGCAGCAAAAATAAAATATAGTAGCAGAAAGATGAGCAGTTTAAAGTTGTGCTTATATTTCCTGGTTACAGTATCTTCATCTATCCTCGTTGCTTCTGTTGGCAAGGTGGGCTGTGTGACACATTAAGACTAACACTCACAGTAATTAGCATAACATTGCCATACTGCCCGTGCTCTAGGGCAGTGCCGCTCTCTTTTCTCTCCAAAATGAGTGAAACTAAGCCTTTAGCTACTGTATTGTTCTTGCATAATCCCCTCTGCTCTATTCTGAGATGTACACTTAGCTCACGCCTGGTCGGCAACAGTGCGTGTGCTCTGTTTTTGCAGCTTCGTAGGATCCTGAGTGTGCACGTAACTTCCCAAAGCATCTGTCTTTTCTGTTTGCTGTTTAGCACACAGAAGCCGTACCAACACTTCCTTCCTTACGAGCAATGATAATCCTGTTGAGAGATGAATACCCGTCAAGAGCAGTTTTCACTTAGCTGCGAAGAGATAACTACCGTCTGTGTTTTATGAATGAGAAACCTCACAGAGGAGGCTATAAAAGACAAGTGTGATGTCTGTTGTCTCCAGCTTGTGGTTATGTATGCATGTTTTCCGTAATAACCTTTTGTCCGGTGCATTTCTTTCCTGCCGTCTGGTGTATAATTTTAGCATTTTAGGAACACAAATTTCAGGGCTGATTATTGCTAAACTGCACATTTGAGAGACTGCTTTTAGCCTGACCTTGTTGAACTGACTTTGAAGAACGTTTTACCTTTTTAAGGTATTTTTTTAACACGACAGGAAGCAATTTAATTATCCAATTGATGCTTTTGTTAGGATTTTTTTATGACCTCAGTGGCAGGTTCAATGAGCTAGATTAGCTGGCATTTGGAAAAGCTGAGTTATTGATTTGCCCTCCAGAAACGAGGGTTGATTGGTAACATAGCATGAAACTGGAGCTTGTTATAACTTATTCCCTGTCCTAAATTTGGTTGGTCGGTTGTTTTTTCAATGAAGGCCAGTTTCATAACCTCAACCGTGTCAGTGTTTTAAAATAGGCAAAATGTTTACGTGGTTGTTTGCTTCTCTGAAATGCGCCCACCTAGAGCGAGGGGCGGGAGGGTTGTGTGATAGAGTGGTGCTCGGATGCGCTCAGTGTTCTGCTAGAGTAGTCAAGGTCACTCTATGATGGAGGCGGGTTTAGATTTTTTTGGTTGTGAATGAAAAATGCTGCGCTGGTTTCCTCCCTGTGTTACAACGCCTTCCACCTCCTCCAACACATACCTCGCACGACAATGGGACTATAGACCTAGTTCTATAACTTCCCTTTCTATCCAATCGAAAAGCACCATAGATCCCCGCCTTGGTCATGTGACCTGACAGGGTTTTGTTGTGTGCCTACCATCCCCACTAAACACCCTCCACACACACACACACACACACACAGATGGGGGTCAAGGGAACTTTTTCAGGATGGCTTGTTCCTTGAAGCGTGGCCCCTGAGGCTCCAGCCCTTTGTTGTCTGCAGTGATCAGTCAGAGGGGAGCTCTGCTCAAACTCTTTCTGCTCCAACTCTCTGCCGCTTTTGAAGCATTGCACTTTAATGCTTTTCTTCATCACACACAGTTGTGGCTTTGGCAACTGTTACACACATTTTTATGGCGTTGAAGAAGAGATTTCATATTTGGTTTTGTTAACAGCGAACGGACATTTACGTTTCCACAGTGGTTTTTTGATTTATTTCTTTATTTTTGAGCCAAAAGTTTGTTTTACCTCAGTTTTTAAAAATGTAAAAGACAGAGAAAGACAAAAGAATATATTTTGTATTAGATTTACATGTGATGGAACGGGAGTTGGGGCTGGTTTATCTGTTCTTTCTTTTGATATGAGAGAGTTAGAAAATGGTCATTGGTCACATTTGTTAATACTGCTGTGATTGCTGCAACATAATTGTAGTACACCTAATTCACAAATGTAAACTCACATTTATAAAATACGATCATACAAATACGAGTTTGGCTGGCTTGAGAAACTGAACGACACATGGTCTAAATACACTAACAGCATCCAAAGTATTATCCTTCTTGTGTAATTCTGAAATATACCTAACCATTTTTGTTAGATGTTGGATAGGCTCAAATGTTTGCAATGGCTAACGTGTAATACTTAACCTGATTTAATGTAACTAACATTGTGCCTTGTAGTAACTATAGTAGGCTACTCGGCAACCATCCAAACATTTCATTCAGTGTCCTGTCAACAAAATCTAATATTAGCAACTTCTTTTTTCAGCTGTTGTTGATTTTTTTTTTTTGTTTTTGTTTACAGAATTGCTTTTTTTTGTAAGATTCTATATTTGTTTTGTTTTGTTGTTCCGTGGTATTGAATTGGGTATTAAGAATCGTGTAATTCTGTTGGTCTCAACTACTAAATTTCTGTTATCAAGATATCCCTACTCCCCACTTGGTAGTCATCATGGTATCACATTTGGGCCGTTATTGTAAAGTGATTTATCTAAATGAACTGCATCTATATACTCACAAGTCAACTCTAATAAACACAGCATAGAGACTTCACTGAATTTTCCCCAAATAAGCTTTTAAACAGTCTTCTATCTCCCATAGATTTCAGTTTCTTCAGGTCTTTGAGTGCTTTATCTTATATTGTCTCACTAAGCAGTTAGTTAGCTTGTAATAAATAACTTGTTATATGTCTGTGCTGCAATTATTACATACTGTAAAAAGTCAGTCGGCACCATTGTCAGGGTTTGTTCAACATCAAAGGTTTGAGATTATAAGCCTCCTTTCTTTGAGTTTTCTGTGGAGCCGTTTATTTCTAATAAATATATTTAGAACATGACATTTAAATAGTGCTTGTGCATTTGAATACCTTACCTAAAGCCATTTCTACTGTTATGACTATAAATGTAGTCACATCAGTAGTCAATCTGTCCCTTTAAGTATCCAGCCCCCTCTTTCCTGCTTCATTCTAACAGTCCAAAATATGTAAGCTGATTACACCCCAGACCCCACGGGCCTACAGCCAGACCAGCCACTGGAGACTGGAGACATGCATAGCATAACTGACATTTTTATCTCTTTAACCAGAATCTCTAGCTGAGGTAATTTAAGGTTCAGAAACCGCTGTTATCAACCTCAGGATTTCATTGAGGTCCGTTTAAAAATCCCGATGGTGAAGTCTGAACCGACCACTGGTTGAGTATGCGGAATTTTCTTTGGAGGAATTTGTGATGGTACTGTGTTTTTATGATAATTCTAAGCATGCATCCCGTTATTATTACTAAGGGTCTAAGCCTGCCTTCCACTAAAGTAGACGTTAAGGTCTCTTTGCTGATTGCACACGTCAGCAGTGGTAACAATCCGGCACACTGATGGGTTTCAACCCAGCTGGATCCCAGCAAACTTAATGTTTCCTACCGCTGCGACAGATTACAAGTTTGGATCTAGTTTTAAAGACAATATTGGATCACAAAGTATTTCCATAACTCAGTCCTGCTGTTCTGTTCTGTTTGGAATAAATAAGCTGTGGAGACTGGGTGTTTGACCTGGAAAGGCTGCTAAGAAGCCCAAGAGCAGAAGGTCCCTCTCACACTCTCGCACACACTTTTTTTCCTGTAGCCAGCAGTGGAAAGGCTTCCGGGGTAAACACCTAATTGCGCGCTTCTTTTCTGTTTTAAAGCTCTCGCCGCCGACCTTGGTGCTGACTGATATTGAGTTATGTAATGGGCGAGGATGGCATGTTATTTTTAAATCTACAGAGAAAAGGGATTGTGTTTGAACAGAGTACATTGCCTATTGTGTATCAGTAAGGGAAAAAAACAACGTGTAATAGTCACCTTATGCAACACCCTTGACAACGCGCACTGTAAGTGCTGATTTAAATATACACACAGGGGTATTTTTGATGATGCAGTTCATGTTTCATAAGCGCTTACATATCCTAAAATATCACACTTTCCATTTAGATTGATCACAGAGTAGTGATGAACCTCATTCATGATCAGTGGGTCACCATATTTGTCTGTTCACTTCTCAGCGCTTTATGATGCATGGATGCTGTAAACACCTGATATAATTAGATAAATAAATACATTCAGTCATTACTCATTACATTGGTAAAGAGATGAAGGTACATACATAGCAACTTTTTGCATCTGTTATCGGGCCACTTCTCATTTGTTTGTCTATGTTTTAGAGTTGTGTTTAAAAGTATAATCATGGGAAGGAAGAATCAGAGCAAAATGTTAAATCCAGTTGTTGAGTGGTTGCTGGTAGCTCCTTGATGAACTTGATTGCAAAGAGGTATACAGTGCTGCACCAAAAATCTCCTTGCAGTTGCTCTGGTTGCTAGACTGATTGATGCGGTTGTGACACCAGTTTGTCTACAAATGCTAACCAACCACCAAGTGGTAAGTAAACTTAAAAAACTGCAACACAAACCAGAACTGCCACCCTGTTTGCAACCAATTTCACCCAGTGACACCCAGCAACCACTTGCAAACCGGCTGGGAAAAACAGATTTTTTCCTGACAACCAGAGGTTACCGGGAGATCACTGGCCAGTCTCCAGACCTGTGTAACTGAGCCTTGTTCAGTTAGTGCACTGACAGCAGTGTCCCTGTTGTTATTGCTATTTGCAGTACAGCGCATGACTTACTTTCTTAAATTCTAACATTGCCTTTTCATCCTCAGTTTAAAGTTGGCACGGGTTAAGCGCCTGAGCCATTTGCATTATTAAAATGTAACTGTTTTATTTATTTATTTATTTATTTTTCATGCATTTACAGATAGAGAAAGGGCAGATGTTAGAGTGACTGATGGTCTGTGAAGAGTGCTGACTGCAGCATTGTGCAGACAGATAACGATATGGGCAATTAAAACAATTTATCATTATACACAAAACAATAGTGTACAAGTGAGTTTCAATTACACCAGAGTTTAAGAAACTTTTAGTTAACATAAATATTTGACCTTTCTCATTTTGAGCTTAAAAAATGACACGAATAAACGTTTTAATATTAACTAAGCTCAATGTGTAATAATTTCTTCCTTTGTGTCACAGTAACCCTGTTAATTTAAATAATAGTGGGCACTTACTTACAGTTACTTATATTAAAATGAGAATACCGGTTATGAAATGTATTTGCATAAGGCTTTAGTGGTGACCTTTTCTCGATAGCTTGAGATTTGCCCCATAAGACTTTATTATCAAATTGAGCAGAGCTTCACTCTGCAGTCTCTTATCTGCATGTGGGTTGCCAGTCATCCAGGTCATGGCACTGCCTGTATCACTGAGAGGTGTGAACAAGGCAACCTCCAGAAGCCCACTATGGGTTAAATACCTGGGGCTCTATCAGTTTTTAGAATGAATGAAATGTGAACCTAAAAAAGAAGCCGAATTGCCTCCATTTCAGTCGCATGAGGCTCTTATCTGTCTCAACACGCTGATAATCAAAAACCCCAATGCACCCATGGTGTCACTGCTCACTTTCCTCACATGAGGGGAGTAAATAAAGCCTGAGAAAATAAACTGTAAGCATAATGGAACAAACATAAAACAGTCATGAAAACAGAACAGGCATAATTATGAACTGCAAGCTCTGAGCTTCCTTGACATGCACGCTGCAATATTAATAGATAAGTGCAGACTCTAGCAGACAAACATCTTCTTCCTGTCTTTCTTGATCATATTAAGTGCAGTAAGTGCTTGCATGCATATTTTTCTCAGCCTGACTGTGTTTAGATAAAAGAGCTGAATGCTTTCCTGACTACACATTACTGACACAAGACATCCATCCATCCATCCATTTCCTTCCACTTATGCGGTCCAGGGTTGCAGGAAGGCTGGAGACTATTCCAGCTGTTCTATCAAGGCAGAGTACACCCTGGACTTATCACTCATCTATCACAGGACCAAGATGCACACACTTAGACTGAATTAGCAACAAAAACCCCAAACAAACAAACAAAAAAACCCACTTTTAATTGGGATTTAGATTATTTGGGTTTACAGTACACCTGTCTGGTGTGATGCACACACAGGATTAGTCAATTGCCCCTGAACCTGTGTGCTATTACTACTGTCAGACAAGCAAGGAGTCAGCGGCACATTAGCGTGTGCAACGATGTTCCAGTCATTGTTATTCATAGGATAATAAGTGGATACTTGCACAAAACTGGGCAGTGAAACTCAGCTAAAACACTGTATTTACATTTGACATTTTCTGCATTAAAATACGCCCAGTTGTGTTTGGACCAATTAAGGAGCTGCTGTCGAAATTTTTGTTCCTATTAATTTTGCTTCTGTGGTTTTGCAGACTGTTGCTGTTTCTGCTTCTTTTTCTGGCGGGTCACTTTAGGGGTCACCACCACAGCAGATCGTCTGCCTCCGTCTCATCTCCACCCTCAATATTCTCTGTGGTCTAATCGGTTGATGACACACTGCTTTAAAAGCGTCATTTGTAGAAAATAACGACGACTATATTTTTGTGTTCTAATAACATTACTTTGATTGACGCTGTCATCGCGTAACTGTAGATTATTGTTTATCTTGATGGTTTACAGACCTAGCATATGCATGCATGGAGCATTGTTAATGATGATATGGACTGGCAAGATGTAATTCATTTCTTTGTCCAGTAAGAATGGTCTACTGGTGCACGATAACTTCATTACAGGTTATCTCTCTTTGCATTTTATCTAGTTTAGAGTCTAAAGCAGGAAGTCTGTCTTTCTCAGTGCCCCGTTCAAACCCCAGGACTTTCCTGTTTTTCTTTTTTCTTTTTTTTTCAGGCTAATAGCTTGTGTTCATTTACGGCTGTAGTTTGATCATGCAAGTGAAACGTGTTACTCTTCTTAAGTGGAATAAGTGTGGATGTGGCTTTGAATAATAGATGAACCCCCGAAGTGTTATGGAATTATCTTGGCCTGACAACCTCCTCTGCAAGCACAATGTGGGAATGTGCCGATTCATTTTATGTTTAAAAAAAGAGAGAGAAAGTCTGTGAATAAGAAAAGACCACCAGTCAATTGGATGACGTCAGCACCTCCCTGACTTTATTTAAAACCTGCATTTGCTTTAGATTTTCAGTTAACGCTTTGATCTACAACCATGTAGAAAGAAGTGCATCCACAGTGGTTATCTAGGCCATGGTCATAGAGCTGCTGACTGATATCCAGCTCCTGAATTTTATAAACAGTAACACTTGTTTTGAATATTTGCCCATGTGTTGTTGTTAATCAACATCTTGCTGCTATGTATGTGAAAACTTCTGTTTACTTTTCAGAAATAGGTCAGCATAGCTGGTAAATGAAACAATCAGCTTTAAATTATTAGTATTCTAATATGCCAAATTCTTTGTTTTTCTGCTAAGTAATATCTGATTTTAAGCTCTCACAGTACTCTGCAAAAGTCTAGTCCATAGTTCTCCAGGCTTCATGGAGGACAGTCAAAGCTATCTTTGGATGTTGGCTGCTTTTTGTTCTGTTCTCCATCCTGATGATCCCACACTGCTTAAATAATGTTGAGGTCGGGGCTCTGGGGAGACCAATCCATGACTGATAGTGTTTCAGTGTTTGTTTTTATATCCAGCTATGCTTTTTCTGCAGTCTCTGTGTGTTTGGGATCATTGTCATGCATGTAAACTCTTCATCACCTCCATATATACCGGTGACAATTGGAATCAGACAGTTCAAACTTGGTTTCATTACTCCATAAGACTTGTTGCTGTTGATTTTCAGTTCAGTTCTTGTGTAATTTAGCATACCTCATCATTTTCTGCCTGTTTCCCTTCCCCTGACACTATTTCTGATGAGGCTTCAGTGCACAGATCAACTGAAGGGCCACATGTATCTGGTGTCAGGTCTTCACTGGGTTTTCCCCTTTTTTTAAGGACATAACTTTCAGCTACTGTTCGTCTGGTATAAACAGTTATTTATAGTTACTTCTTCTTTTATCCTCCATTTGTCCAGCTTCCTCAAAATTATTGATTTGCGCTCTGCAAATCATCCGAAAACATCCAAGTTTTTTAAGTGTGCAAACTTTTTAATAATAGCTCTTTGGGAATCACCTTTTTGGTGTAAAATTGCTATTTTATGCCTGTGAAACATTGTTATTTTTGAGACTGTTAGTAAATTCGGGTAAAAAAGTAGGAAAAAATAAATGTCTATGTGATAGGCTGCTAGTTACAAAAGTCCCCAAAGATAGACACAAAACTAGCTCATCCCGTGGAGTTATGTGCTCTGATGTGCTTCAGTGTTAAGTGGCTTAATTTAAAAGACAAAAAAAAAAAAAAAACTCACAACATTAAACTGACAATAGTCAATGTCAGTTTAATGTCAATGTCAAAGTGAATAGAAAAGGCTTTCTGAAAGTCTGCAGAACTATCGCTCAAGACCACTTTTTAAAAGAATTTCAAAAGCGTTTGGCTCTTTTAAAGTAAAATAGAAAGAAGTGAAGGGGGGGGGGCTTGAAACGTTTGCACAGCACCGTACAAAAACCAGCTAAGGCTGAATAGCCCAAGACTAGAGCCACAAACAGACGAGACTGCTTCAGTCAGTCTGCTGCTTTTGGATAAACTCAACACATTTCAGATCTAACACAGAGATCATAAATTCAAGTAACCAAAAAAAAAAAATGTATGTGTAAACATTGCAGCAGGTCAATCAAAAGTTTTGAGTATCGACCCCCTCATCACTTACATGCTTAAATTTTGGGTGTTAGCGCCTTTTCTGTTCTGTTCTCTGTGAACGAGGAACGTTTACGGGTGGCTTAAATCCTTCTTCATCATTGCGTAAACATCTCAAAACACTTGCACAAAATAGTTTACTGAAATGCTGTCTGTCCACATGCTCAGAAAGGTCCGAGCATAAATATTTCCACCTCGTTGTGGGTTTTTTCCTCTCTTTTTTTCTTCCTTTTTTTGAGGTTGTGTAGGTTTAGACTTTTTGTGAGGGATATGCATATTAATTGCATTTGTGGAAATATGCCTAAATGAGCTCGTTAGAGTTTGACTTCAGATCATAAGACTTTTAACTCTGAAAGAATGGGGAGGTGTAATTTCTTCAGTAGTGTTGTACAGTTTTTGAGTTTTAGTGAGCAGATGGTGACATGGAAGAAATGTCACGTTCGCCAACCTCGACAGATATGTCGTAGCATCCTGGATGAATCATGAGGACTTAAAGCGACTACAAAGTCAGGACATTCAAGGAGGAGTTTAGATAGTTTGGACAGATTAATAAAGCTCTGGCGTGCTTCTCTCTTTGCTAGCTTTCGTCCCTCTGTCGCAGTCTGCTGACAGTCGGAGTATATAACCCAGATATTCTTAGCTCTATAGCCAGGACATAGGTCCTCTAAATATTTTCACTTCCTCAGGTCAGGACAGTTTCCAAGTTTGGCTCTGACGGCACGGCCGATCACATGACTGCTCATTTCGCATGCAGGCCTGTCATCTTGCTCATATTTCCGTGTCTTGGAACATGAAAGACTTAAATGAGGATATGATATATTTCAATTGGCATGTTTTGTTTTCACCGCTGTGGCTGAGCTGAAATGTTTTCCCGCTTGGACGCTCGCCTTTCGGAGGCTCGCTGGAAGAACCGAGAGTCACGACTGTTTGTATTTATGGGGCTGACTCTAACCAAAGTTGACCTCAGCCTGGGTGGAGCAAACATCTGTTTTTTGTATGTGTCGCTTGCACAGATGGCCTGTTGAGCTCTCAGCTGGAGATGAAGATGTCATCGTCTTGCACAAGCTGCAAATGTTTAATTTAGGCGTTTGGCCTGATGATCAGCGATCTTTTGTGACAGTATAAACCATCTGAGTCACTCTGTTGTTGCAGACTGTGGTAATTAGGGGGAGCGAGAGGTGGAAGTGAAAGTGTGAGCTGCACTGGTTGATGATATCTGAATCCATACATGAATTCATCGTTACTCTCAGTCAATGTTTTAATGCCAACATTTTAGATGCAGCAGCAGCTTGGCTCTCGAACAAGGGCGAACCTCGCTCTTTATTTTTGGCGTACTAAATGTCACTGATAGGTTAGCTGTTTACTCTGACATATTACACGCAGAATAAGTCTCGGGCTTAATTTGTTGTGCTTGTAGATGGCTATTAAGGCTTCAACAGTTTAGACTAACACAGTGGAGCTGGAGTAGGGGGGCACTGATGGCATATTCATAAGCTATAATTACCCATAAGTAATCCAGTCACCTCACTGAGTGTGTTTTTTATTCCTAGGCTTGAAACAGATGCATTGTTTGTCTTTCCTTGCATGTGAGCTTTAAGTTTTCTTGGCTGTTGTTGTCTTATCTTTGAATTTACCGCTTTTTTTGTCTAACAGACAGACCTGTTTCCTCCTCACTCGAAAAACGCCTACTTCCTCTACTTCCTCCTTCTGTCTCAGCACTCTGTCGGTTGTTCTTTTGCCTCAGGCGAAGCACTGCACAGACCGTGGTGAACTTTTTGTTTGTGGCTTGTGATGCTGAAGTCACTTTACTTGGAGGCAGATTGTCACACCGAAGTCGCGCTCTCCATCCCGTTATTGTAGTCGCATGCACAAGAAGCAGGTTGATTGGGAAGAAAGCTAAGAGTACTGGTGGATGTCTTGCGGGTGAGTCCTCAAGTCTTCAGTACTTTTCACTCTTTAAAAGGCTACACAGGATGCAGTAGGCCTCAGGGTGTGGCTCCGTGTGCTCCCCTGCCTCCTTTAATCTCCAGTGTGCCACCTCCTTAAGCACGGCCATTGTGCGGTAGGATGTTTGCCGTCTGGAGTGGTAAAAGTCTTGGTATGTCTGTTCCAAGAACAGGGAACTTGCGTGGGTTTTCCTCCAGCAAACCAAAGAAGAATTGCGCTGTCAAAGAACGGACGAGTTTAAAGACAGCTGAGCCTTGTGGCCTCGTAATTTGGTGGGATGGAAATGTGGTGTCAGTAGTTTATGATTTTGGATTGAAGAAAGTGTATACTTACACAGCTGATAAATCTGCTGCATTGGAAAGTAATTACTTGGCAATATGAATGTTCCCTCACGATAAACATTAAGGATTCGTTTTGTGCTTTGGGGCCTAATTTTGCATTTCTCTGTCTCTGTTTTTTTTGTCTCCTCATCACTAATAATTTCAGTGTTTTTATTACTTGGTTTTAGAGAATATCATCCAAGTACCTCTAATTGTTTCTGATTCACTTGTTTACCTTAATTTGCCAGCTTGCTCTTGCTCCGAGCGCTATACTTAGGCTATGTTTGTTCTGTGTTTGGTGTTGCATCATAGCTCCATGCTTATTTCTTTTCTTGTGTGTGTAGATTTATGTTAAAAAAAAACCCCATAGAGATAGTATATTGAGTGGCACATGTAAACTCATAAATGCAAAAGTCAGCTTGGTGTTAGCGGCATAACTGCCTTGAAAGAGATTGGCTGGCTGCTGCTGAGAGTTGTTACGAGCAGCTGGTAGCGACCTTTGACAGGATATCCTGCTAGTGTTGTGTGAGCGAAGGCGGTTTGTGACACAGAGGCCCGCTGAGAGGCACATGGGTCGCACAGAGACTTTAGAAATTTTAGAAAATGGTCTATTAAATAATAAAAATATTTTTAAAAAATGACTTGGCTAGGTTGTTTTCTTTGTCTTGCTGGTATGCGAAGTCCCTCAGAACGTGGCGCTTCCTGTTTGTTTGAATCTTGATGCCACATTTCTCAACCCTGTCCCTAGCTTTACCCTTTATGTCTTTGTCCTTTATTTGAAGCCTTTTTCTCAGCCCTTTGTCTTCCAATCAGTGGTTTTTCCTGTCGACTGGGTGTTAGGTATACGTGTGTTGTGGAAGAATGGGAAAACAACTAAATAAGCATGAAGATTTTAAGATTAAGTGTACTCTTGCTGTTATGCCTTTCATGGCTCTTGGGACTGTGCTCTGTTTTGTGTTGATACTCTATTCATCAGTGATTCCCAGCCAGGCGAGTTTTCTGTTTTTTTTTCCAACCTCCTAAATGGTTGAAGTGTTTAATTTATGCCAGCAGTAATAGCGCAAATGTAACTGAGCTGTAATAACTACTATTATGCACACTTCTGTATCGTTAATTAAATCATATCAAGTTAAAGTAACATATTTGGAACATGAAGCATCAGATGGTGTTTATAGTTGATCTACCGTAACTACAGGGTGTGTTTTGTATGTACGCTCACAATAAGTGTAACGTGACGATCTTGTGTGTGTAGATGTGTAAAGATGTCACCTTTAGAGCGACAATAACTCTAGGTCCTCTGCAGCACGACTTTGGCCTTTTGTCTCAACTCAAATAAAAGATGGTGGCCTTTTTGAAGACACACACACACACACACACACAGACACTAACCCCTGCAGCTAGGCGGGCCCTTTGTAGAGGCATCAGATGAAGAGCTTGAAGGGGTTCTTTTGAAATCCAGCCAGCACACAGACTAATACAGACACACCCACACAAAGACAAAGTTACTGATCTCTCCATATACAATTCTTGAAGCTCTCATGCGAAAGCAATAAACATGAAACCTCTCCCACACCAATAGTTCACATGATACCGTGAAACCTTGTGGTGCAGACACACTTCAGGCACACAAGAACTTGGGTGACCAGATGTGTTATGATAGGATTTTTTACATTTACATTGCGTTTTGCTTGGTCTTTGTGGATATAGGGGGATAAAAGGGTCTTGTTAGTACTTGCACGTTTGGGTTTCCATGTTGAACATTTTTAGTTATGCGACAGTGGCATATTAAAGTTTTCCAGAAGCATAATTAATACTGTTCAGCATATGCAGGTAATCCCTGCTTCAGACCACTCCAATCAGTCCCTTTCTGCTCTTTTGTATGATAAAAGTGAGCGCAGTAAAGACCTCGACGATATTATATGTCACGTACCAGCTATTTGCTGATAAGTTTAATAAATTGCAATCGGTCAAGCTCCACCCACCTGCTGTTCAGGCCTTCTTTTGACAAGGGTCAGCCAATCAGAATAAATGTGGCTGAAAGGTAGTGGGAATGACTCTCAAACCAGGAGCTGGTCAGACGATAAAGTGATGTGCTGTGCCAAGGCCTAGTAAAAGAAATGGGGACTTCTTTGAACTCCAGTAGAACCACAGAATGATAACAGATCTCCATTATGTAAGTTGTAAGAGGTTGAAGTTATAATGATGAGCAGTTAAGAAACTTGTTACAATCATGACGAGTAAGATGAGTCAAATAGAGAGTTGTCTTAGAGAGTGGAGAAATTTGGCTACATTTTTTACAACTTTAAATGATTTCTTTTTTTAAAAAAGAAAAAGGTAAATGCATTAATTATTAAACTGTGTATTTAACCAGACTTTAATAACCAAATAAAAACTATGTAAAAGTGTTACCAGATCAGACTGTGTAATGCGGGGATGGGGGCTTATTTTCCTAGGGTTCGGCCCTCCACAACAGTCCCAGTTTCTAATGTGCCCAGTCCACATCCTGGGTGAGGGTGTTTGCACATAACAGCCTCCTCAGGTCGTGCTGCTTTAAATGCCACTTAAATGTCCGAGTTTGAGAGCGACACTTGGGTAAATGTGTTAAAGGCTTCTGACGTTCATCAAGTGTTGCTAGGCGACACATCACGGTGTTTAAAAAGTGCCGTCTCATGGTCTCTGTCACAACATTGACGCTCTCACAGAAAGTTTCTTGGAGGGGCAGCCCAGTCTCACCATACTCTAGCACAAGTCATCCTGCGGTCTGATACGTCCATATGATGCGATAACCCTTGTCTTTCTATTTTTAACCCTCTGTTTCTCCTTTTCTTTTGTTCTACTTTCTCAGATGTCTATAATGTGCTGATTTACTTTCTTTTTTGCTTTATTTCTGTTTTTTATTACATTTTCTCTGGCTTTCTATTTATTATCAGTACCCTTCATTTTAACTTTCTCTGACACGCTGTCGGCCCCGCTTTCATTTACGTTGCTTCTCGTAGCCTTCCTACCTCTGTTCCTACTCATGTTCCCATGCCTTCACCTTCACCCTCCCCCTCCCCTCGTCCCTCCACAGATTGTGGGACCCTCTTATTACACATCATGAATTATTGAGGTGAAACCTAGTATTGCCTAACACAAGACACACACAAAGACAAACACAAGATTTCTCTCCCCTCTGTTTCCTCTGCTGTCATCATCTCTCTTCTCTTTACTGATGGCTTTGTTCCTTAATTTCTACCTCTGGCAGGTGACAGAATCGCACAACAATAAACTGTTTATTGGACTACCGTATATGATTAAATTAAACTTATAAATGGAAAGATGCATAAATGAATATAATTTCACAGTCTCAGTCTTTTTTTTGTATTTGTCATTTATTTGGGTTTAAATAATGTTCAAAAGCAAAACAGTCATAATCCTTTTCTCTGCTTTTTTTACCTAAATTAAATAATATTCTCTCTCTAAAGAAAACTGGTACCCTCTCCAAAATTCCAGTATCAACAAGGCTCTAGTTTCTTCTGTTTTTATGTAATCATGGGGAAGATAGATACAGTAACCTAACCCAGCACTAAATGCCTCCTGGTAACAGCAGGTGGGCGAGTGTATAAGGACAGATTAATTGCACACATGTACTTTCAAAGCTTACAATAACTTTGGGCTTGACTCTGGAACAGTTAGACTGTGGGTTCATTGTATAAGAGTCATGGTGCTGAATACAACGTGTAAATATGAAGATTGCACCAAGAGAATTAAAAAGAGAGCATCCAATAAGGCTTTTCTGGTCCTCGACTTACAGTACCATGTCAAATTCTGACCCTACATTCTGAATGTTGTGACAGAAATCCTCAGACCGGTCACTATATTTTTTTTCATCTTCTGTTGTCCAATTTTGATGAGCTTGTGCAAATTTCCCAGTTTTTCTTTGTTCTTAAACACTGTTTTCAGCTGATAGCACGGGCACCCGGTGTGGTCTTCTGCCCTGCAGCCCGTCTGCTTCAAGATTTGACGTTGTGTGTTCAGAGATGCTCTTCTGCATACCTTCAGTGATTATTTGAGCAACTGTAGCTCAAAGATGTCTGGCCACTCTCCTTTGGCAACAACTATCCAGAAAACTGCTGCTCAGTAGATATGTTCAGTTTTGGTACCATTCTCTGTAAACCCACGAGTTGGTTATGAGGGAACATTCCAGTAGATGAGCAGTTTCTGAAAAACGCAGACCACCCTGTCTGGCATCAACAACCATGCCACATTCAAAGGCACTTAGATCACCCTTCTTCCCCATTCTTATTTGCCTTGAGCACGTCTACATGCCTGAATCCATTGAGTTGCTGCCGTTTGATTGGACGATCAGATATTTGCATTAACAAGCGGTTGAATATATGTACCTAATGAAGTGTATATGTATTATTTGGGTCAAATTCTGCAAAATAATATGTTTCTGGAGAGAGAAGCAGAGCACGGAGTGGAAAAAGAGGTCGATGAAAGCAATAAAACATCAGATGCGGTAGAAAAGCAGAGAAGAGAAAAGAAGCGGGGTCAGATCCAGAAGATAAAAAAAGATGGAATGAGGTCTTTATCCCGCTGGCCTGCTTAACCCTCTAGCAGAGCGTAAAATAAACACACTCAGTCACTCAAACTCAGCTAAACCAGGTTGCAGCAAATCACCTGCTCTGACATGATGAGCTGTGACAGCAGCTAGCGCGATAACAAGGTTCCATTTACAGTGTAAAGAGGCTGCAGCGAGATGCCAAAGTGACAGATAAGGGAATTGATACACAGACCACATGGCTCATGTAAATCATGATCTTTTGTAGATACGAAGGCAAACATATACGGACGCCAGACATAATCCTGGTGTGAAAAGCTTGTTTCTAAGAAGCTGTTTGCAGGAGCGCGGCGTGTCGATCGCTAGAAAAACATGTTGATCGAATGAGTCCTGGACCACTTGTAGCTCTGGTGTGCTATGTGTGTTGAAACGTTGTGTTTCTCAATTAAATTGAAGCTTTAGATAATGTGTGCGTGTGTGTGTCCTGGTACGTGCACATGTGTGTATTTCCAATCAATATGCCTCAAGGTAGTCCATCTTTGAGTCATCTGAAGTTCTTGGAAGATGATGACAAGGTGCTGGGAACACACACATACAGATACAAACGCACAAACACGCACACACTTCTCATCCTTATTGGAAAAACAAATCCTGTGTCAGGAGAATGAGCTTATGCTCTGACTTAAGGTACAAACAAGTCTCTCAAACTCTTCACTTAATGGATCTTCCTGTAATTTTTGGTTATTTCTTTGTGTTATCACAGCAGGGTACTCGGTGAACTGAGCCTAAGTATTGGTGCAAACTATAACTATACGCTATCTTTGGCATTTATGCACTCCAGTTTCATGTTACTCATCAGATCCTGTTATGTCTGTGATAACATCAACAGAAATATGTCCCAGTGGACTTTATTGTTTGGCTTTAGTTACAACTGGAAGTCCCAGAAATTGCACTGGTAGGTTTAGTTAAAGCAATACGAAACAATTACATTCAAATAAACTGCTTTACTTATTTACTTTTTGTGTTTTTGAGACAAAAAGGGGATTTTTGATTAGAGAAAACCACTATAGGATTTTTAATGCCTGTACTTGATGATTTAAAAACCCAACATTGCACTCTGGTATCCAGCCATCCTTTTTTTATGCTTATCCAATTCATTTTTCACATTTCATTTATTAGGTGTTATAAATGCCAGTACCATCGAATATCATCAAATAGCTAATATAGGCTTAGAACCTAAAAAACCCCCAACTGGGTTCTGTTGAGGGTCCCTGATATTTAGATAATGCTAACATGTTGGTGCAGAAAACAGTGTCAACTTAAAGTCTTAGATTCACTGTGATAGCGTGTTAACCTTAAAGGATAAAGTTTAGCATGTACCCTTCATCTCATGAGGCTCTTTAATGCACTGTGTTGTATGTGTGCTCGAATAATCAGGAAAACTTTGGAAATGGGAGCATCTGAAGAGCATGTGAATGTACAAGCTTTAGCTAATGTTATGGCTCTTCATCCAACAGCTGTTGAGATATTTCACTTAAAAGTTGCTGTGATATTTTAACCTGAGGAAACTGACAAATTAAACAGTGGACAAACATTAAAGTCACTGGAATATCAGGGCTAAAAATGTTGACGGCAGTCTCAAGAACAGCAGATTTCTAGCTTTCATTTTCTGTCTCTCTGTGACTTTGGGTCAGTTTTGAGAGGGATGATTATCTGTACATAGATGACTAATGCGAGTTTCTTTGTGTAATGCAACTAAATGAATCATACATGTGTTAGTACAGTAAGGCTCCTGTATTTGGGACATGTATTTTTAACATGGAAAAAACAGGATGAGCCTGAAATTTATTTTTTCTTCTTCTTTTCTTAAAAGGCACATTTTTGTGAACAAATAGAAAAGCAGGATTCAAGAATTCAGTTTATCCAGATGTTTACATAGATCTCTTTCAGTGTTGTCTTTCCATTTTGTTTTTCCTCATCTTTTGTGGCATTATCTTTTCTGCGTAAGGTTACAGAGCTGGAAAGCGGAGCAAAACACTAATTTACTGAACATCACTGAAGGCAAAGTGTATCAGAAAGTATTTAACATGCATTAAGAAACCGTTCTAATCTTCAGCAGGCAAGCTCGTTCAACGCAGAGGGCTGGAGTGACTCATTTTTGTGAAGTTGTGACAAACGTGACTTGAGTATGGGCATGCAGTTTGGAAAGAAAATGCATCCACATCTCAAGCTATTGATGCAGCAGCTGCCATGGCAACGGGCCCTTGAATAAAGGCTATGCGGATTATTATGGGGTGAATCACACACAACGCCAGGCCGGTGTCCTTAAATTAACACACGCTCTTTAAATGCACACGTGCATAGATTACATGTGGTCAGTGTTTGTAAACACGTCTCCAGTCATCCATCCACAGGTGCTTCTGCCATGTGTATTAACACTATAATAACACCATATTCCGCTCAGCCGTTTTCTCCCAGGAATTAGTCTGAGCCAGCCATTATACATTATGCATTTTCAAATTAAATATGTAATCAGACTTCTTCACCAGGAACTAGGATTATCTGAGTTTTTTAGACAAGCTGAGAAGGTAAATTATTGATGCCTTCCTCAGTTGATTAGGGGGATTTCTATGCTACATTTTCCACTCGAGACTCGTCCACCGGCGGGTTTCATTAGACCCCCTGCAAGGACACAGAAGTGGTTTTGCTCAGTTCTCCCTGCACGGTTCCGGGTAACTCTGATTTGCTTTTCTTTAAGCTGTGGAAGCACAAACTGGCTTATCCACAGCCTTTCAGGTCGATCTGGCTGTCGTCTCCTATGTGAGATATTAGGGCTGTGCGATATGACCAAAATCTCATATCCCGATATAAGACATCTATCGTCCGATAACGATATAAATCACAAAAATTTTACATTTTCTGTAAATTCTGTGAATATCGGGCAGCTCAACTTGCCTGAAGTGTTTCCAGCTGGGCGTCGTGTATCTGGAGACCAGTGTTTTAACAGATGCATGAAACAATACATTTTTAGACATAAGTTGTAACGGCCGCCGTTTTCTTTGAGTATTTATTTCACGCGTGCTGCCGGAAAAGCCTGTTCTAACATTTGAGTCTAAGGTTTATTTTTTAGCACCTGGCGGCTCTTTTTTGCTTCTCATCCATAAATACTCTGCATACTCTTTCACGGGATTCAGTTTATTTTGAAGTCTCAACAGGATCTTGAGCTTTATTGTGAAAGGTTTATGTGGAAAATGAACAAGCGGACACCCGATGGTTTTACCGTAGTTGTTGCTAACAACAATGCATAAAAACAGGCGCTTGTCCGTCTGTAGTGTGGTTATATTAAATATAAGAGAAAGAGAGAACTTTAAGAAATCAATATAGCCACTACAGTGACCATCAAAACAATGAAAAAATATTGCCATAAACAGTGTACTTTGCGACACCACGAAACAAACCATAGCGTAAAATGAAACGATAGACGTTTTTATATCGTCATCCGATATATATCGTTATACTGAACAGCCCTATGAGATATCATGCCGTTTTTGGTGCCCTGAAGGGCTGTGCACGGGGACAGGGGTCAGGAAGGAGGATTACAGGTTCCGTGTTAGCATAGGGGTAATTGCATGAAAGTGGAGTGAGTGTTGACGTCTTTTGCCTTTGCTTTGTTTATGAACAAGAGTTCACATGGTTGCTTATACGGATTCAAGGTATAATTGTAAAATTCAGTTATGTTGTGACCCATCCCCAAGTCAAGTACTAACATCCATCTTCTTTAATCTGTGCTTCATCGTTTTTCTGCTTTCCTTTTGTTGTTTTAGCTTTTTTTTTAATCTGCAGCTAATCAAGTCTTTTTATCAATCCAAGCTAAGATATCTGGGTCATGTCACTTAAGTAGTTTACTCAGACTTGACAGAGGTCACCCAGAATAACAGAAGACATTGCTCAGATCTTTTAAAGGTTGTTTCATGTGCCCCATGATGAGTAAACTGACCTTTTATATGCTAAATTGGAGGGATACCCCTTAAAGCAAGTGCTACTGCACAGGGCTGTGGAAGAAGCTCTGCGCTACTAACGTGTTTAACCGCTTGCTTTTGACTCTTATGTTCATGCTAATGTGGTTTAATGTGGCAGTTACATCCTCTCTCCAAAGCTACAGGAACTATTATGTGAAAATGTCCAAAGGGACTTTCAAACTGAACTGTTCCACTGCTTGAGTCACAGGAAGATGCTGCTGAGTGGTTTATGGTTTTTCTGCTGGATAAAAATGTCTGAATTGAGAATAGAACCAAGAGTAGCTGTTGAATTTTGACTCGAACACCAGTGAACAATTTGAATATATCCAGATGTGTGGACTTTTTGTCTTCCCTTTTGGCAGTGGGAGTAAATGCTCTAACGTCCTTCTGAATTCTTGTACAGAAAGTAACTGTAGTAACCACATTTAAAACTCCAGTTTTGCAAAATACAGAGAGATTTACGTGGCTCTGATAGGCTTAATCAGCATTGTATGAGCTTGTTTGGCAAGGGCTCGAATTTATTGGATGGTTATTTATATGTAAATGTACCACACTCCAACTTTAAATTAGTCTACCCCTGGAAAAATTGATCTCAGAGGACAAATAAAAGTCTGCCTGCCTTAGTTTGCATAAGCGATAGTCAGAAGTTTAACTGCATTCACGTATGACTTTCAGTGCCAGTATTTGCAGGAATAAGCATGCAGAGCATAGTTCTTAACTGAAGAGCCTGTCCTAGCTGTGGGCTAATGAGCAGCATGCAGTGTATTTGTGGTTTTTAAACTGGTACTGATGATAAACCCCCCACTGTTGTTGGCCAGCTTTACCTGAGATGATTTCTTGGTACGAAATAAAAAGAGCCAGAGTGTTTACTTTCTTGTGGGTGCACAAATTATAGTAAATTGATGTAAGTAGGTCAGTTGACTAACTTCCTCTAAAAATTTAAATGCTATACGAAAGTGAACTTATTGGTTTTAGCAGTTCACTAGCTTCTCCTGAAGATGAGTTTCATTTGCTTGCGCTCGTGTTACACTCGTGTCTTATTTTTCAGCGCTGTCCTTGTTGGCCTTAAAATAGTCTTTGAATTTCAACAACTCTAACACAAGCAAACATCAGTGACTAATGTGCCTCATTTTCTGCTTCTTTCTGTTCCCCTTCACTCTACCCTACAGGTTTGGATGAGCCATCTTCAGTAGTACTGACAGAGGTGTGAGGCAGTGAGGCTCTCACCCCCACCCTCGGAGCCATGCCGCCGCCGGCAGATATTGTCAAGGTGGCCATTGAGTGGCCGGGGGCATTCCCCAAGCTCATGGAGATAGACCAGGTATGTGCCTCAGTGCAACAAAAGACACCGTCATCTCACCAGCAGACATTACTGTCCTTTAAATCCAGCACAACCAGTAAAAAATGTTTGTGGTCTGTGACACTACCGTGCAGATTTAAAAACCATAATCACAGTGCATGTTTTGTATGAACACATTATTGCGCAGTAATCCGTTGCTGTGTATATAATGAAATCGCTTGGATGTTTGTAGGTGTCTCTCTCTGAAGCGGCTGGGCGGATGTGATCAGGGCTTGGTGCAGCTTTTGCATTGTTCCCATCAATTATACTAATTAGCCTCAAGGATGTGGCCTTAATTAAAGATGTTTAACAGTTAATCACAGCTTTGACATAGCTTTAAAGAAATTTCACTGAATGCAAAGAGGCTGACTCTGTCATTAAGAAAAGTGACAAAAAATATGGATGTTTGTGGGTAAATACCTGGGCTGTTCAGCTCACTGTCAAAGCAAAAAATATTCATATGATTGGAGGGGAGATTTGGTATAAAGCACAACACCATGTACAAAACAGGTGAGCAACCTTCTCACTCTTACATTGTCTGCTATGGAAAACAAACTCCGTTAAAGCTTTATGCATCTGTCACATTACAATATCAATGAATCTTAGTGATGCTGTTTTTTCAAATGTAAAACATAATGGTCACAGCTGTGGTCAGAGGCATTATGTGATATCTCTTGAACACCTTCAGGGAAATTTCAGTAGGTTTGGACAAAAGCTCTGTTGTGTCAAAGGAATAATGGATTAACTTTGCCTGTCAAAGGTCGGGGTCTCTGTGACCTCCTGTTCTTTTGACTGTGATATCTGAGGAACTCCTCGAGCGAGTTTCGCTTCATCTGACACAAATGTTCACTTAAAGTAATGGTCGTGGTCAAGGATAATTGTGATGTCATGCAGTTTGGGCCATTACCCAAGACGTTCAGCATCATAATGTTCTGTTTGTGGCGATTATTACACTGTAACTCGGGAGTGTGAGGAGATCTTGCGACCCTCTTTGCCTTCTTTCGGTTTCTTCTTTTCACCATCACTCTCTTCCGCTATCTCACCCTACCCCTAGTGTCCTCTTCTTCCAGCCTCTGTATGAACTTTTTTGCTACATCCATGAATCTCCTCTGTGGTCTTCCTCTTTCTTCAATCTGCGGTGTTTTCACTATTAAATTTCTTCCAAGTCTTCACTTAATATATTGCATGCATCTGGACAAACACAGATCTAAACTGCAACTTGAGTGGTTGGTGGAGCTCCACGACTGTAAGGAGGGTTTTATAGTTTGTTTTTTAAAAACTGTAACATTAAATAGCTGCAATGCTAAAGCGCTATGAAACCTCATCAGTGCATAGCTATATATTCCACTGATTTACATAATGCAGTTGCTATGTTTATGCTCAACAGTTAACAACACTGGTGTGTGCTTTTTAAAACTGAAACTGCACTTCTGTGTAGAATTGCGTCGCAGCTGCTTTCGCCTGCACGCAGCTCGCATCCATTACGAGCCCACAGATAATGGCCATGCCGTATGTCGGCAGATTGTCGGGGTCTATCCAGCGCTAGATTACATGCTAATAAAATAATTAGCCCAAACAGCGACTACCCCGTGTGTGTGTGGGGGGGGGGACATTTTTGCTGTTACTTTGTTTGATTGCACATACAGTTTTATAAATTGGCCTGTTTGTTGTTTGTGTGACTCACAGATGGGCTAATGATTGTAAAAGCTATGAGTCACCGTGGTAACCGGAGTCACAACTGCCCTTCTCAATGGATGAACTAGTGAATGAAGTATTAAACTGTGAAGTACATGTGCTTCTGGTGCTTTAAACACTTAAGTAGAGATTTAGGGGGTGTGGTTTTCGTATTAAATGCCCCCCCTTATCAGCAGCGCTGTTCCAGTCTGAGTAGATTGCCTTTAGCTTTGCTTAGGTCTGTCTTTACTTCTTTAAGCCACCTCTCCTCCTCCTCCACCTCCTTTTATCTCTCCCTGTCATCTTCCTCTTGTTCCACCTCTGTGTTGCCTTCCTCCTCTTTGTCCTTCTTTGCTTTCGCTCTTGTTCGCTCCCCCCTCGCACTCCTCCTCCCCGTGTTTTGTTGTGACTGCGAAACTTGCGCGCGCTGTGCCTCTTCCTCTCTTGTCCTCCACCATCAACCCCCACCTCTTCCTCCTCCCTCTGCATCTCCTCTGTACAATAGGCCCTGCAGCAGCATATGGCTGTCTGACTCATGCGACGGGGAGTGGGCTTCTGCAGCTCGAGCTGTTTTGATACCCAGAGAAAGTGTGTGTGTGTGTGTGTGTTTGGTGTGTGTGTGTGTGTGTACATGCCTGAAAACTTGTATGTGTAAATTTTGTTTACGCAGGTAAAATTCTGCTTAAGTGAAAATGTGCGTGGGTGTGTTTGTGTGGCAACATGGATAGTTGTTACTGTTCATGCGTGTGCATGCTTATTTGCTGTGTGTGCGCATGCATGTGCCTGTATCCATGTGCATGCCGATAAATATGTGTATTTTTATTATTTCTGTCTGTTTGTATATGCGCCTCTGCAGTGCACGCGTGTGTGTGTTTAGGCTACATCTGCTTCAGTGTGTGTCTCTGTGATTTCTGTATCTCTCCAAACATCTTCAGGCACAAAAGTCCAACCTTTATGTAGGAATGCGGGGGAATCGCTACAAGTTTAGACAGTTGTTTTTAAGTGTTTTATTGCTTTTTGTTTATCAGAAAGGCAATAGAGAAACTGGGGGAGGATTGGGTGGTGGGGTTTCTGGTGGAGTACAGGGATGAGAGGAATGTTTGCAGGTGGAAAGGAGCAAGAAACAAACTCTAAGACTAACAGCCCGCTTAATTTTAGGTAACGTGCTAAAATTGGTTTTAGATTAGTGTCACTGCTGTGGTTAAAAGATAGAAAACATAAAATAAAGGCATTTATTTATATTTCGGTGTGTGCTTGTGTGCACCCACAGTGGTTAATAGAAGAAAAGCCCAGAGGGATATATTAAACTGTTTCCTTGAGTGAAATAAGACTAAATATCTTCAGTGAATGTGCAAAAATGTCTAGCAGGTTCTAGCGGGTCATGCTTTATTGCATATAAATGATCTCGGAGGAGGGAAAAAAAAAGAATAACCACTAAATGTGCTAAAGTGGAATAACTCCTTAGATAAACTATTGTGTGGAGTAACAGGAGCTGAAATCTAGTGGGTGGTATAGGATCTTATAGATCACAGCTTTGTTTTTCACCTTTGTACAAAGTGAATTCCGGTTATGTAGGTGCTACCCTTGAACTGTACTCCTGACTGGGCTTACAGTAAGTTAAACAAAGTGGCTCGTGTGGGTTGAAAGTAATAGTAAAGGAGAGGAAGATGTAGTGGGAGGTTAGACAGGGAAATGGTAGATGGGAAAACAGAGTCAGTTTAAAGCTTGGGGAACTGCTTGTATTTATAGGTACATAATAGGCAACATATAAACTAGGGTCACTGGAAGCATCTCTGTGTTTCTCTCTTATTTCACATTAGCATGACTGGGTATAAAAAGAGTTTACCAGAGAGGATGATTCACTGAGAAGTTAACACGGGAAGGGTTTTACTACTCTGTCAAGAGCTGCCAAATAATTCAGCAATTTAACAATGAAGTTTTTAATCCTAAAGTTGCATCATCTGCAAAAACCGAATGATTCTGAGAGGCTGAAGAAATCTCTGTAAGCAAGGAAGTAATCAAAATCAGATTTGTTTTTTCTTTTTTAATCATGAATGCTCCATCCTCTGAGCTTCAGTTGCTGTCGTGGGAAAAATAACAAGCCAGCATCCACGATGGCTCCTTAGCGCGCAGCGGCTTGGATGACATGCAAACATTGCACATATGTAGGTTTTGGAGCAACATTTTCTAGGAAGGGTTTGCTTATTCCTGAAATGCCAAACCACATTCTGCTTGTGTTACTGCAGCATGATCTGTAATGAAAGAGGGACTCTCTGCAATGCTGTCAGCGTCACCACTGAAAATATTCACTTTCAGAGCTACAGCATCGGTCCCTTTTAGCTCCCAAATGCCTTCTGAGTGTTTTTTAAAAGAAGTGATGCAACACAGTGGAAAACATGCCTCTGGTTGAAACATGTAACTGGCACTAAATTCTAAGAGCATTTATTTTTCCCAAAAATGATTGAAAATGTCTTTGATGCAACATTTAAAATGTTGTTTTTGTGAAGGGGGGGTTAAGGTAAATATGGGGTTTAAATAGCTGAAAACTTTTAGAAACGTGGTTGTAGCGTCAAGTACTTTTATGAGTGTTTGTGCTTGCGTGAGTTTGTATAGAGATTATGTATGTAGCCTGGCAGCATACTGTATCTCACACAGAGCCTGAGGATGATGGCAGTGGCAAGCAAGCAGATATTAAGTTAACACTGATTAGCATTTCTTTATCTCGGCTTCCCTCCTCATACACATCTCGCATGCTCCTAATTTTTCATCTTTCTGTGTCCATCTCTGTTTGTTGTCCTCGTTATTAGCTGCATTGTTTTTATAAGTACACTGAGAGCAGGAAAAAAAAAAGACTCAAACTCCTTTTATGTGTACACTTTTTCCTTTCACATACGTTTTCCTGCTTTTGTTTATTCCCCTTCTCCCTTTTGTTCACAAACAGCCCACCCTCTTTTTCTGTCACCACTCTGCCTTTCTTTCCTTGTCATATATGCCCACCATCCTGCCATCATTATCTTTTGTCTGTCTGTCTTCATCACCGCAGCTTCTCTTAGTGTCTGGGCTAAACCCCAGCAATAAAGCAATAATGCAATATGAGCTGCGATGCTCCTATATTTTGATATATAGATACTCAAACGAATCCATCTTCATGCGTTTGGGGGGGAAGAATTTAAAGAAAAGAGTGGTTAGAATTGGCCCAGCAGAAAATGAAGTTTCCTGATTCAGAACCTGATATCGTTTTTCTGTACTTTTATTATCTTTGGTTGATCAAAGTCATTTAAAAAAGGTGCTGCCCCAACTACATAATGAGTAAACATTGTGTAACTGGCTCAGTTTGTTTGTCTGTTCTCAAACTTCACAACAATATACCAGGCCCTGCAGGACCAGAGTACATAGGTTAGCTGAGCATTTGGCTCTGCTACTTTATAGCTAGCACCCAAGGTCAAAGTTAACACTGAAAATTTTTTAAGAAACCATACTGAGTAATATATCATATGAAAGGGCATGGAGAGAGCTGTACAACACACATTTTATTTTTTCAATGACACCATAAAATCTCAAGTTTTACAGCCAGTTTTAATCCAATAATATGGTTAAAGATAATAAAATACTCCATTTTAGTATGTAATGCTTCAAGATCATAGGTCAAAGGTTAGACATCAGCGTGTTGTTGTGAAAGCAGGCTGACGTCAGCACGTTGTAATAAAAACATCATAAAACATCAAAGTTTTAGTGTAGCCTTTGCCCCTCGGGGCGGGAAGGTTGGCCTTAACATGAGTTGACTCGTAATGCTAAATCTTTCACTGCTGGTATACTAAGGCTGTTATTAGATGTCCCCAGATCTAGATTAAGAAACTTGTTTCACTTTAGATAGTATCTTGTTTTAGGCTTCCAGGGGCACTGAGGGGTTTCTGTATATTTCATCGAATCTTCATTAAATTTTTTAGCTGTGAAACTGTAAATGTGGTTCTTGAAAAGATGTACTCTGCACCACTGTAGAAACACCGAATCAGTAATAATGAATGAAGCGGTGCAGCAGCCATGGTCGATGATCCCACATCAGCAGTTGGATAAATACAGGCTCCTGTAGAACAGCCTCTCATTGTGCCAGTCCCGCAATATAAAATAATTGCAGCCCTCTCTGAATTGCCTGTTGTTTTAGGAACTCAGTACTAGACTGAACTAAATGTAGTTTTGCCTTTTTTTTTAATTCCCAGAAAAAGCCTCTCTCAGCCATCATTAAAGAAGTATGCGAGGGGTAAGTCTTCATTTGCTTATTTTTTTTGCTTTTTTTTTTTTTAATGTATGCACTAGTTCATGTCTTTTGGATTTGAATTTAACTGTCCCCTACCCCCATACTTGAATCCTATTTGCTGTTTTTTAATTTGCTGTTTTTAATGCACTTTTAAACCAATTACACAGTGTATTTTGTCTCTATCCAATGCCTTTTAGGTGGTCCCTGGGGAGCCCTGAAAACTTTGCTCTGCAGATTGCTGACGCAACAAATTTCTACATCACAGAAAAGGTTTGCTCATCTGCAAAGCTGCTGTATCCAAGAGGGGGATATAAAGGCCTGAAGTGCACACTAACTTCTACTTGTGTCCTTGTAATCCTCCACAGAATCGCAGCGACATTAAGAACGGCTCGATCCTTCGTTTGACCACCTCTCCTGTAAGTGTTTTGCCATTTGAAAAAGCAAATTCTGTGAATACGTATGAAATCGTTCACAATCTGTGACACATCCTGTTTCCTTTTCCCTTTTGCCCTCCAGTACCAGACGGCAGTGCAGCTTCATGAACGGATCCAGTCATCAAGCATGGACGCCAAGCTGGAGGCTCTTAAGGACCTGGCTAACGCGTCCCGGGATATCACCTTCGCCCAGGAGTTCATCAACCTCGATGGTATCTCGCTGCTCACTCAGATGGTGGAAAGTGGGACTGAGTAAGTGAGAAGAAGACTGTTTCTTTTGCTGTTTGGATTTGCCTTGTTTGCACCGTTTTCCCCTGCAGCATCTTTTTTGTTTGTGCGTGTGTGTTATAGGGAGCGAGGAAGAGTACATCCTTCCAATGTTTTACTCTGGATTTTGGATTTATGTGGCAATATTAGACTTTGACTCAAGAATGTGATCCATCAAAAGTAGCAAACACAGACTCCAGTTCGATGGGATACCTAATTCAAATCCTACCATATTTAATTTCACATATCGCTGACATTATTTTTCACAGGCCTGATGTAACGAACCACAAATTTGTAACAGGATCCCGGCGTTATTTAAAAGGGCTGCGGGTTTGGATGGTATTCAGGTGGATCTCCGATTTCAGTGAGAATAAAAGGGGGTCTTTGGAGTTGCACTGTGCAGTCTGACTGGTTAAGTTCAAAGCATATACAGCAGCTGACTGGCCTGCTCATTCACTGACATTCCTCAGTTCACTCTGTTAAGCTGGATTTATTTTACTGGTGTCTCGTGTCATCGCCATCTTTGTGAAGATGCCTTTGATGTGGAACGCTTTTATTTCAGCGTGCTGCAGGGTTGTGCGGATGTTATTAGGTCATATAGCAAATGTCATTATATACACTGCATGAAATAATCAGTCGTACATTTGCGCTGAATGATAACCCTAACCTTGTGCATAAGTTTTGCCTCGGGTTCAACAATGCTACCCTGTGCTGCAAAGAGAAGAACAGGTTCACACAGTGCCCAGCAGCTCCTGTTCATCTTTGGTGACCATGATAGTGATATTGCACACAGCTGAGAGGAAATACTCTGCCTTTTGCATGTTCAGCACATCCAAAAACTCACAGTGTGTGTTGAGGTGGGGGGTGGAGGGCAGGCGTAGTGCCCTGGAGACCGTCTCAACTGAAGGTTAAAGCGAGGACTTTTTTTCCGCTGAGGTGAAACTTCTCAGCCGTGATGCCAGGGGAGGGGAGTGGGTGGGCGAGGGAGATGGGGTTTGTGCCAGTGGCGTGCTGCGGGGAGTGCAAAGAGCTCGCCAGAACCAAGAGTTGAATTACAGTATGAGTGCAAAACGTGCACGCAATCACGCAGAAGTAGATGGACGGTGCAAACTGGCAGGGAGGGCAGGAGCGGCCAGCCGTGCGAGACGTGCTCGTTTTCTGCTTCGTGCAATTCCCATTATCCAGCCCTTCTTTTTTCCAGGGAGAGAAACGATAGATTGAAGAGTTGTTTTGCACCTAATGCGTGGTTATAAACACACGACATTCAACGTGTCCCGACAGAAGCGCAGTGAAAACCCAAAGTAAGAACTGCAGTTTTTTTGTGCAGGTGTCGTCTTGTCACGCTCATGATTGCTTTTAAATGAAGGTTCAAATTCTGGTTAGACAAGTAATGGCTTTTTTCTTAGCAGAAACCACTCAGTGATCTAGTGTTTGTGGGTACAGCTTGACAGGAAATCAGTGAGGCCTCTTCTCCTTTTTGAATATGATGTTCAAATTAGCAAATATTTGATCTTAATGCGAGGAGCTGTCACAGCAGCACCGAGGTTCCTCCTGTTGCTCCTGGACCTTTCATTAAATATGTTTTTCATCTAAATTCCCATCAAATCCTATTCAGGGCTGGAGAGTTTGAGCAGCGCGTGTAAGCAAAAGAGAGCAGGGTGAGTGGCTCTGCTGCATTTCCATCTCAACAGAAGGAGCTTATGAAACAGGCATGCAGATAGGTATCAGAGGCTAACACACACACTCTCTCTCTCTCACACACACACTCATTAGTGTGCCTGCCAGCCAACTTGGTGAACTGTAATTATTCAAGAGGCTCTGTGCTCGAGACTCATGAGGGCAGAGCAGTTCTGTGATCTGATGCTTCTGCCAAAGATGCTGCACAATATTCATGTGTAGATCAGCTGTCCAGCTGAGCTCCACGAGTTTAAGGCAGACATTGCCCTCTACTGACAAAAACATGGAGCAACTCATACTGTGGTTTGACACACGTTCAGAATGTACAGTGCAACTTCAAACTGATTAACACCGCCAGCCTTACTATCAACTTCGGTCTTCTTTGACCAGGTTTAACATACGCTGCCACCTTGATATTGTCATTCATGTTTTTTCTGTTTTTGTCTTGTTAGCTCCCAGCACAATTTTGCCTGTTAAATTCACAAAACCTGTTCTAAACATTATTCCATTGAATTGTACCTTATTAGCAGTGTCATCCCTTTGAAAACTGGATTTACAGAGTAAAAGGAACACTGATACTGAAATCAAACCCCACTGTTAAAACAGTTTTTAGTTTGTTTTATCAGGTGAAATTAAGAAGTTCTGCAACTCCACCCATTAAGAGCAAAAAAAAATGTCCCTTGTTTAAATCCCATGAAGGTTGTCTCTTTCTGGACCTGGCCCTCGTTTCCAGGGCTGCTGCTGTTTGTAGATCGCTTCCAGGAAGTCCCGTTCTGACCAATCCTGTTCTATCAGATTTCTCCAAATTAACAGTCTGACCCTGGGAGATGAATTCATGGTAAATTCACTCCATACCCATGTTTGCCCTCCTGTCTCAGTGCATGCTTATCAAATGTCTTTGAGCTATTCAGCTAGTCTAGTCTGAGACCTGGATCTTCCTAGCAGTGATGATCCACGACATAAAGGTTGAATCAGTCACAGAAGCTGAAGTTTGAGATCCATGCTGAAACCCAGAGCCCAGATGCATGTGGTCGGAAGCAGGCTGCCAGATCTCTGAAGCAATACAGAGGTGCACATGGAGACAACCTCATATTAGCTGATTTTCGCACACATGGGTAGTATCGCTGAACTTCATGAGTGCACCTGTCATCTCGAATCTATTCAGGGAAAGTCAACTCTCTGCAGATGTTGCTTCCTTTTGCTTGTTTAGCGTAAGGCATTTCTCCCACTGCACCTGTCACATATTTACGAGTTGGTCTCTGCTTTTTGAAATGTGCAAAACTCCCGTTTCGTTATGCTCACTGTGGCACATTAGGTCTTCAGCAAGCCGCTTTGTCAGCCGTTTCTGCTTGGCATGCTTTGAGCCCCTTAGCGATCCAAAGTGTTTATTTTGAGTCGGTGTATTAAAGTTGTTTACATTGACACTTGTTTTACATTTGCACAGTAAGGAATCCTTCTTCCGTGTATGAGAGTGGACCTCCTTAGAGTCTGGTCTCTTTGAGGGATGTTTATTGTTAAAAGATTGTGATTTGTTGCTCCCTGCTGAGACTTTAAGGTTTTGTTGTGTGTTTCCCACCTGTGACACCTAAGTTTCTCTTTACAGGCGCTATCAGAAACTGCAAAAGATTATGAAGCCATGGTAAGCCCCTCCCATCCCCCCGGGTAACGTCATTGACTCTGTGCTCTTCCTAACCTGCTGCCTGAGTCTGCATGATGAAGACTCTGGCCCCAAAGCCTTATGGGGAATTACTATAATTATGTGTTTAACACAGCCATTTACAGGCTTCTGTTTTGAAATCAGTTTTGCACTTAAATTTTTATTTTTATTTTTTTGCATGTGGTTTTGGGCAAAATAATCTTCTTACGTCTTTGCCTCAGACTGTTGGAAGGCCATGATTTATTTCTAAAAATGTAATGCCGTGAGAAATCTATAAAAACCCGATCAGATATTGCTGTGGCCATTTGGGGTTCAGTGGAGCTAATTTATTCGTTTTAGTCGGTGCTTACATTGAATTAAATCTTGGTCTTCTTTCCTAAATAGTGCTCAGGGTGAGGGGGATTGCCTCTGCACTCACTATTAGACTTCAGCTACTTTTTTCCTTTTACATTATTAGCCAATAGCACATCACACATGAAGACATCACACATTAGGATCATCATCCATCTGTCAAATACGATTTTCTTCTCTTTCTTTATCTTAAATAATCTATCCTCTAATTTCAGTGTTCCTCGATTTCATTAAGCATTTACTAGTTACAGTAACTACATCAAATTGCCCAGTACCACCTGCAAAGGCCTCTTCATTCTTCAGCTGTGGGTTACTAATGACTGTTACTAATCATGTACCATGCAGCAGTACTGACCCGTGTGCTGAAAGCATTTCTTATCATTTTATCTTTGGTGTCTGGTTTGCTGATTTGACGGTGGATGCCACTCTGTTGTGTTTAAAACGCCGTTCTTTACTTTTGTAAACAAACTTAAAAATGTATCTTTTTTTTCTTCTCGATAGAAGTTTCAGGAGAGATGCCAACATTTTTTAGTCAAACATTTATTCTATTCGACTATAGCCCCATAGGTGTTTGCTATATTTTCATGTTGCATCTACTAAAGCAGATAAACAATGAGCAACACGTTTAGGCCAGGTCACAGTATTTGCCTGAGCAATGCCAGTTGTAAGCAGTAGAGGTCAGTACTGTAAAAGCTACTGGTGAAACCAATAAAAGGCCAGAAATCCCAAAACTCATGTAAAAGTTAAGTAGAAAGGTAATGTAACTCCAGAAACTCCTACTGCTGTGATTTGTGAGGAAGTAAAAGCTTCTATATTTCATCATTTGCGATTTTTTTTTTCATTAAGTTCATGCAGCAGAAATATGAAGTGGAGGCTGTTTAATGTGGTCCTTGCTTTGGCTCCCCTGTGACTCTTGCAGAGCTGATTGATTTCTCTTGATATTTGTGTAACTGCATGACTTCACTCTATAACATAGCTTTCTGGTCCTGATTGAACGCCGCCCTGTGCTGCCCGGCTCCTGCTGATTTTCTGATGGCCCCTGCTGTTTCTCGAAGGCCAGTTTGTCTGCACTGCATCTCAAGCCTCTGTCCCCATTTATTCTTCTCTCCCCCTCCGCCTGTCTTCTGTCTTTCTTCAGCCAGCCTGGTTGCGGCATTGAATTTATTTTCATATGCACCATTTTCTCTGTTTCTGCCTACCGCTCGCCCCTTGTTGCCTTCCAAGCCATCAGGGCTTTGCAGATTATACACTGCTCCAAGCCATCTGCTAGAGAGAAGCGTCCTATGGTTTGTGTGTGTCTCTGTGTGTCCTGCCCTTTAGTTTTGGAGACTTGCTGTCCTTCACTTTGACGGCCTTTGTGGAGCTTATGGACCACAGCATCGTCTCCTGGGACACTTTCTCTGTGGCATTCATCAAAAAGGTCAGACCAAGAAAACATTTCATTAAAGGCAGCCCTGATTTATTAACGGCATTCAGAGTGCTGTTGTTATTCGCTGAATAAAGTTTTGATTGAACATTTACATCATGACATTTACAGCCTCTGCAATGAAGCTTGTCCTATGATAATGTCCCGAAGCTCAATGTCTATAAAATTGTTTGGCAATGGTCCGACTTTCAGGACATAAACATTAAAGGCAAAAATACTCTAAAAAGAAAATTGCTTGTGTACATTATGAGATGTGTGTTTAATTTTTTCCCTCATCTCAAAGTGTTTCTATTTTTTATTTTTTTTACCTTTGTGGCCTCTATAAAATGTGTTTTTGTAAAACATGTTTTCAGAGTTTGTACCTAAGTTTGAATTTAAACTTTTAAAAGTCCATCCCATTTTTTCAGGATCCTACTGCCTTATTTTTGAATCAAAAATTTAACCGTGTCTGCGACAGACGCTCTAAACGCTTTGCCCTGTTTTTTTCAGATTGCCAGCTTTGTGAACAAGACGGCCATGGACACGGCAGTGCTGCAGCGCTCACTGGCGATCCTGGAGTCCATGGTGCTCAACAGTCAGGATCTTTACCACAAGGTGGCACAAGAGATCACCATTGGACAGCTTATCCCGCATCTTCAGGGGTACGTGAACGAAGCCGTAAATTCTTCTTTTTTAACATTAATCGAGCTCGCTGCTTTCTGAAGAGCTTCATAGTGATAAATGCCTTTAACCTCCTATTTGGACTGTGTTTTAATCACAGGACTGATCAAGACATTCAGACCTACACTATAGCTGTCATCAATGCTTTATTCCTCAAAGCTCCTGAGGAGAAGAGACAGGTGAGGCTGCGGTGCACGCACACACACAAATACACTGCATATACTGTATCGTGGATCATTTCATGTTGCAGTCATCAGCATTTTTCAACTCTAACTGTGTCTAACTGTGTCTTTGGTATGCATCCGGTGTGCATTTGTATACGAAACTATAAAACATCTGCAGTGTAGTGCAATAAATAAAACCTGAGTGTAAAGAAGTGCTACCATGCTCCCATTTCTCCAGTCTTTCCCACACACACGCTCTCTCACACATGTCACGCGTTGCCCTGTAGCTCATCACATGATCCCCTGCCCCAGCACCATAGGGTCCAGAGATGCGCTCTGACATTAATAATGAATGATGCTAACTCAGAGCCTTTCTCCTGCGCAGCACACAAAGTTGAAGGCACGCTAGACCGAAACGAGCTTCGCCGCAGTGCTGAAAGCAGACTGCGTGTGGCTGTTTATTATCAGTTTAACACTTTTTGTCACCGAGCATGCTCAGAGAAGATGTTGTGTTTTATAAGACTCTGTTTAGGGGACAAGCAAGCTGTTTCTCTTTTAGCTCAGGTTACGTGTTTGTGTTATTTCTGCGAACAGGCCGCTTTTAAAACGCGGTGCTGTGGGACCACAAACTAACACTAATCGTGATCGTTTATTTCAGCGTGACGTAGAAGATGTGAGATGCTGGCTGCACTCTTTTTGTTTTGTGTGTCTGTGTGCGTGCGTTAAGGACTCGACCATCAGTAGGCCTATTATTACAAACCCCCAGACTGTCACCGTTCTGCTGACTCTGTTGCCCCCCACCCCCCTTTCTCCCCTCTCGCCACAGGCTGCTCCGCTGACAGAAAATGTTTTTTTTTAACCTCCTCTCACACTTTTTTTTTTCTCCTCCACATTCACTCACTCACTCACCCTCTCTGTCTCTCTGTCTCTGACTTTGTTTCTTCACTGCACACGATATGGTAGTATGATGAGCACATTGTGGACATCCTAAATTGTCCCCTGACAGTAAGTGCACCCTTGATTAGCACCCTTTGTAGTTTGCACTGTAGAAGACAACAGTTAGTGCATTTAGTATCCCTTCTTAAGTTCCTTTTTTTCGGATGGCTTTCTTACTTGTTTAATTAATTAATTATGTATTTTTCATTTCTACCCGCCTTAATTCCTCATCGTAGCATGGACAATCCTAAGACGCTTTGTCTTGATACTGCGTTGTGTCTCACTCTCTCCCCCGCTCTTCCCTGTTCCTCCCCACTGTTCTTTCTCCCCCTTTAGGAGATGGCCCATATTCTTGCCCAGAAACAGCTGCGCTCCATCATTCTCAGTGTAAGTCTGCCCATACCCTTCTCCTCTTTACCCCTCCAGTGTCTTCCTCTGTCTCCTCCTCTCTGTCTTTGTCTCTCTCTGTTGCTGTTCGATTTTCAACCTTTTCTCTTCTTCTCTTCTGTAACAAAAATGACACCTGCCACATCTTTCTCTGTTTCACCCCCTTGGTCGTTATCTCTTGTGGATACTTTTTCCACACCTGTTCCCTTTTGTCTCTTCATCATTTCTCTCCTGTGTGAAATCTCATTCTCCGTCCCCTTTTCCTTCATCTGCCTTCTGCCTTCTAATCCTCGTCATTCACGTCCAAATCCTCTTATTCCTCTTTGTCATATCTTGTCGTCCTCCGGCAAAATCCACTTCTCGCCTTTCTGACCCTAAACCCTTTCCCCTCTCCTTTACTTTTCCCATTTGTCCTCTACGCCATGCAGAATGTGATCCGGAGCAACACGCCCATTAATGATGAGATGGCACATCAGCTGTACGTGCTGCAGGTTCTCAACTTCAACCTGCTCGAGGACCGCATGATGACCAAGATGGATCCTCAGGACCAGGTGTGGAGTGGGACAGTCAATCAAAACGGGTGGTGGTGGGTGTGAAGAGGGAGGGAGGTAGATTACCATCAGATTTACATGTCATCTGCAGCGGCTTCATTTCTCAGATCCCAAACAGACTGCTAATACGTTAAAAGCATCGCTGAATAGAAAAACACTGTAACGACACTGACTTTCAAGTTCGTTGGAATTGTACAAACTCTGTTTTTGCCGTATATACTCTGTTACCATGTGTGTTTGTACCTTTTCCCCCATTCTTACAATCATTAATCTTTTGTTCAGTGGCTCGTGGGTTGTTTGGGCTGGAATCATCCAAAATAATAATAATTTTTGGCTCAATATTTAAAATCGGGGAATTGGCTATTGTCCAGATTGCCTATGGAGCTGCGAGACCCCAGACGATGGAGAATGAGGGTGAAAGATTTTAAGACTGTAAAGTGGTAAATGGAAGAACAGACTGATGGGTTTGTGAGCAGCGCTTTAACATTCCTCTCTGTGTGTGCAGGCTCAGAGAGACATCATCTTTGAGCTTCGGAGAATCGCCTTCGACGTAGAGTTGGAGCCCAACAACAGCGGCAGCATTGAGAAACGCAAGTCGATGTATACCCGCGACTACAAAAAGCTTGGCTTTATTGTAAGTCTTTTTAGAGGGCTTCGTTAATCCGCTTCCTCTCTGATGTTATCCTCCTGGAAAAAAAAGCTTCTTTTAAACATATCGCAGCTAGTGCAATAACAGGCTGTATATCGAAGATAAACAAAGCTGACATGATGTCACCCACTGGTTTGCAAACTTCCTAAAGTTAATGATTTTGGCTCCTGTGGTCTTTGAAAACCACATACCACAAGTGAAGCGGAGATCTCACTTAGAAACTGAGGATTTTCCACACTTACACAGGATAGTCATGACCCAAAGGTTACTGATTGATCATTCTTTGACAATGAAAAGAAGAAAAAGACTATCATGTCGTATTAACCTGTGACTATAAACTCATCAGGAAAGTGTTTACTGATGCTTATGCTTTGGCTTTGCTGTTCATACCCAGTAGCTACGTTTTTTGTACAGCCTTGGATGCAATGTACCAAAATAAGTATAGTATTGTGGAATGTGTGTGTGTTTATGTGTTGCTTTTGTGTTGTATGCAGCAGTCTAACTATGGCATAAGAACTTAAGTAAAGCCACTGTGGCTTGGTGTAAGCCCAGAGCCGTTTCGGGGCTCTTCCCATTCACACTCCGACTGCAGTGTGCTCAGTAGAGATAAGGCCAAATTGGCCTGTCTTGTCTCCACTGTGTGTAGAAAACCCACCCTAAAAATCCTTAGTCTGCTTTCAGTGCGCCTCAGTTTGCACAGACACACACATACATACTGCGCGTGCACACATATAAAACTCATCATTCTCTAGATCAGCCTTATCACTACTGAGAAAAGTTGTTTACCTTCTAATATACGCAACTTCTATACCGTAGATATTGTTGGACATGCTGGGAGATTGTTCACATTTGATTAGATATGCATGTGCCACGTAGTCTATTTCTGGTTTAAGCCTATAAGTCTGCTTGCTGTCAGGCAGAATTACAAAACTGATGAGCCAGGTTTCACTGTCCTCCATTTCTCTTTCATCCTCTGCTTCCTTTACTCGTCTTCCTGTCGCTGTCCTCTTCAGTATTCTGCGTCACATTTAAAAGTCAAGAAGAGTCTCGGAGCGACGCATCTTCGCGTGTATCTGTGCATTTAATTGTTAGTCGTCTGCAATGTCTGGAAATAATTACGTCTGACAGACTTTCAGCACAAACGGTTTCTTCCCGCATGTCTGATGCAATATTTAGATGTTAAAAGTAGTGCCTGTGTTTTTGTTATTTAAAAGTTTTGAGTCTGATTGTTGAATATTGTTGAATATTTTAGTATAAGTTAGTATTTCATATTGTTCCTTCCCCATGGCCCTTCACTTCCAGTTAGAGTTACTTACGGCAGTTTGGAGAAATTTACTTGAGTTTAGTGTCGTAACTACGATATCCATCTCCAAAATGTCAACTTTTAGCCCAATAATCTTGCATTTCACCTACAGTGGAAGATATTTTATGTGTTTATACACTAGTAGAATTTATTCAGACTCTCAACAGACAGATATATATATAAACACCTAGCAAGGCTTGGAAAACGACCTTTTTAGTGGTTTCCATTGTAGTAGATCTTACAGGGTATCAGCCCTGAGTGTGAAGATCATGTATTTGCCAGATATCTGTTTAATAATCAGCGACAAGTTGTGTATTTGTTTTTACTTAACAGATTTCAAGTGGGCAGAGTTCTAGTTTTAAAAATAAAGTCTGCACCAATTATAATTTTGCATTATTTTAACCTAAATCTAATTACAGTGGGTTATTTGAGACTGCCAGCCTGCTGCGAATAAATCAGATCAATCCACACCCACACACTCCTCAGTACTTTTCTACTGTGTGTTTAGTGTTTTTTTTTATTAACATTGTCTTTAATGGAATCAAAAGCTTCGAGGGGCTTTAAAAGGACAACCTCCTGCTCCACTAACGCGGCCCTAAAACTCCAAGTTTCCTCCCTGACAGAAGGAGAATGTTTATGCTGTGCATGTGATCCCTCAGCTGGGGGGAAAAGGGGAAACGGGATGTTTAATCGATTATATCGAAGAGATTAAAGGTTAAAAAAAGGAGATTTGGTGAAATGTGTTTAAAAACATGTCTCACACTGCACCTCTGTTTCTCTCAGAACCATGTGAATCCAGCTGTGGATTTCACCCAGATTCCTCCAGGCATGCTGGCTCTGGATAACATGCTGTACTTTGCCAGGCACCACCAGGACGCTTACATCAGGGTAAGCACGCACGTACAACCCTAACGCACACACAAATGCCGCACAGAGATTCCTGTAGTGTCCTACAAAAGCCTCACTTCCCTCCAGCTCATTCAATCGGTGAAGTTTCTGGCTCGTCCTCAACACATCTTTCAGTAAAACTGCATTTCAATTTCTTTCACCGCCAGTCTCTAAACAATGCTGCACTGACATTAAGTGCTTTTTGTCATCCTTTCATGATAGCCAGCATGATTTTATACAGCTTTTATCATTATGACACGATTGTGGGAAAAGAGAAGCGTTAGTCGTGCCCGCTCAGCCCTTGTCAGACGAACAGTGGGAGAAAACACAGCCTTCAATTCCACAAATTAAACTGTCGCCAGCTAAAATGATTGGGACCTTGATGGCCTCAGTTATGGCGTGCTGCCATCATCCACGTAATTAGAGTGGGGGTTTTTGCTGATGACTTTTATGTATAGATTTAATTTATGTTAATCCACGAGCTCTAAGGGGTCAGATAAGGTCAAGAAAAAGACTTATAGTTTCTACCTCAGTGTTTATGGGTAAAATACCTTCAGTGTGACATTGAACCCTTTTAAAAGGGTTTAAGGCCCCTGCGCCTAATTAGTGTCAAAAATGCATTGCGTGTTAATGCTCACCTGTCACTGCAGCAGGTAGCTCTGCATGTTTGATTTTACACCGGATAGACTTCCTGACACAACTCCAAAGGGCATTTGTTTCCCAGGCTGGAATTAAACCAGCGACTTTTCGCTTTTCCAAGTGAATCTGCTTTAACCAAACCCAGTAAATGCTATTAATTCCTGTCAGTTAACCTGTCAGAGTGGAACTCAGTGCAACATCACAAATTATTCTTCACATAGAGCTGGGGTATCAAACATAAGATCTGTGGGCCAGAATCGGCCCAGCAAAGACTCCCATCCGGCCCCTTGGATGGCTTTGGAATATAAGAAGGAGGACATAAATTATGGCTTTTCCTACTGATAAAAACACCTCTCACTGCTCTTCATTCTGCACCAAAGTAATTAAGTAATCGATTTAAAAAAACAAAACAAAACGAAATTACAGTGAAAAATCATCAACTTTTCTATCGAATATATAGAAACAAAAATTAAAAACAAAAACAAAACAATTTTCTGTAAATTAGGGAACATTCAGTTTTTTAATTAGTCTGGGCAATGAGCTTTTTTTCAGCCTTCAGGCAACACACTCACCAGAAATGTCTTTTTTTGTTTTATAGCCCTGAGGAAATACGATTTCTTGCCTGGCTTATTTTATAACCTCTTGTTTCCAGATTGTCTTGGAGAACAGCAGTCGAGAAGACAAACACGAGTGTCCGTTCGGCCGCAGCAGCATCGAGCTGACCAAGATGCTGTGCGAGATTCTGAAAGTGGGCGAGCTCCGTAAGTCTATATCAGCAAACGCACGCACACACACACACTTTGCACACACTTTGAATAAAGACATAAAAAAAAAACAAGATGCTTTACGTGCAGAGATGCATATAGTTGTGTGAAAGAATACAAACATCCAGAGACACAAGTACACACAGCCCCTAACTGTTAAGATGAAAGCAGCCATTATGCCCTGTAATTGTGCTGCCAGGAGTTCATTATTTAGTGATGCACCTCGCCCCCACGGAGCCCCTTTTCAGCCCAATATGCCGCCTCTGGACGGCACACTGCGCAGAGAAAGAGACGCTGTGCCTACGTCCACTTCAAATTGATGTGCCCTTTTCATCTGTCTTTACTTGTTTAAATAGCTGAGCTGGTCTCGGTTCCGTTCCAGACTGACCCCTGCTGCTGCCTGTGGGGAGGAAGAAGGCATTTTTAGCTCAGTTTTAAACAGATATGCCCTTTTCTTCTGCTTATATTCTTTTTTTTCCAGAGGAGTTGGCTGCAGTGCAGGTTTTTTTGTTTTTTTAAACTCTTGTCGGAAAATTGTCCTGATAAAAGTGCCAAGCTAGGTTTCAATACCAGATAAGAAAGTGTGGAAACACTGCTTTTTTTAAACGTATTGTAATTGCCCTGTCTATTTTAAACATGCTCTTATCTCTGCCAGACTGAGCTATAATGCTACATTTCTATCCCCAACTTTCCTACCTTGGTCACATTCTGCCTGCTCTACTTTTATCCCGCGAATGACCTGTAGACACGTCCTGACCGGGAGAGATGGGCTGGATGAGTGCAGGGCACCGGTGGCGTGTGAAAACATGCTGAGCTTTTACTTTTCCTTGTTTCGGTGATCACTTTCATTCTACTCTGTGTTTGTTTGTGCATCGGTACGCGCCTGCTGATTCTTTGCTGCAGATCTCTGGGTTATATTTATATTCCGTATGTCAGTGCTCTTTTTTTCTTTTTTTAAAATCCAAATGTGCATCACTCCACGTGCCCTTTAGGCCTTTTCTCTTAGCAGACTGAAATTCTTCACTTCAGTCTCTCTTAGAAATATCATTTTGACCTCATTCGTACCAAAATACAGATAAAACAGCCAGACTTGTCCCTAAATAGGGAAACATGTGTATCTCTAAGGCTTTTTCTAAGCTTCGAGTTGAAGGGCTTATGCAACAGAGCTGGATCCCTGGGATGAATGCCAGACTGTCATTATGAATAAAACTTTCTGTTTTTGAGAGACTTTCTCGTTCAAATACAGTCCAAATTTCCCCCCCTCCCAAAAAAAGATTTGGGATTCTCTTTGAAATGTAAGAGTCGTGATGCCGGCTTTTGAACTGTGCACTCATAACAAGCCGGATGGTCCCTCTCTTCTTTAGCCCGAAGGATGCGACTAAGCTGATGATACTGTTATGTTATGACACAAAAAAATTTCCCTCCAGGACCGGATGCCCTAGTTGAATTATAGCAGTGACCTTGACTCGTACTTCTCAGCCTTTCAGTCCCCAGTGGCTGTATAATGTCCCCTTTACTGAGGGTGTTAGTCTGGGACACTGAACATACCATTAATATTTATGATGCAGCCGACTGTGTTTATGTATTTGTGAAATGGGAGGGCAGATAAGAATTGCAAAGGTGAACCCATAACCTGCAGAGAATGACCGATCTATCTGCGATATTATGCTCTGCTGACATGATAACGGCACATACGCCTGGTTAAAACATGACACGATGGCTTTATACATAAGTAGGCCATCGTTGGGTACAAGGTTTTAAAAAAATGGATGTAGAGGGAATGAAATGAAACAAGGCAAACACTGGGGACAGGAGAGAAAAGACAACATTTTGATATATTTGTATTTACTGAGCTCTAAATCTTAATCTTCTCATCCATCTCCGTCAGAGCTCCAGTAAATATTTGCTCAGTCTCACACTCTTTGAACATTGTATGAGTCCAATCCTTATGAGAGGATGCCACTGTGCCCCAGAGTACTCATAAGCTGCATTGCTTTTCTCCTGTAGTGAGCTAAGTGCATTTTCATACACACCCCATTAGCCCTGTGTATATTAACACACACTAATGAACGTATGAGTAGGACAAATGTAACATGGGCCTGGCAGGTGCTTAGAGAGTGACGGCTAGTCATTAATAGAGTGTGCGTGCGTGCGTGTAGCACTTTCCCCAGAGAGATGATGATGGAGAAATGAGTCTTGGCTCTACACCGACATCATTTGGTTGACCTTTCGTTGGAGAAACAGTGAAATACCTGACACTAATGAGGATGTTAGAACTTTTCTCTTTTATCAACTTTGATGGTATTTAAGTCAAGATACTGTTGTGCGTTGTTCCACCAGTAACTTAAAATGTAGCAGCGACGTTTCTCTTTATTGTAAGAGTTTGTACTGTGGGGCAAAAACAGTCTGTTTCCTGTTCACTACAAAAAAGTATGAAAACTAAGTCATGGACGAATAAATCTGACTCTTGACAGTTTGGAGGGCGGAGCCCAAAGGCCCTAATGCGATTGGTCACTTTCAAAGCGGTGACACCTCCACCTCTGTAAATGACAGATTAAGGTGACATTATTAAATCGAATTACTGTGTAACAGCATCATGAGCGCTGTTTCATGGAAAATGAAGTTTGCTAAATTCACTCTCAACTGTTCACTTTGAGCAGAAACGCTGGCAGTTATCACTGGATTAGTTCAATGCTAAAGAAAAGACAGAGTACACAAAGGCAAGGAATTAAATTGCGTGAGTGGCCATGAATACCTGCGCCTGTGAAATGAAAGTGTTGATTATGTTTTTATCTCGCACACCAGTATATTATCATAAATATTATTCCATACAAAACCCCTGAAAAAATTCTTTGCTTGAACCAAAGTGGTGCTAGAGATGGCAACGTTGTTTGGCCAGTTGGTAAGCAGTTTTGGATAGGGCATCTAACATAGGTGGAGTTGCCATAGTAACATCACCTATTTAATTTAGGACTTACATTTTGAATTTAACTCTGTGGCTGTGAACATTTTTTTTAATGTTGTTGTTGATGTTTTGCTACTATGTATTTTGTACTATGCTATTAACACGACACATTAATGCCAGCAAGTCTGGTTAGTTCTTGGAAGATTAACTGGTGAGCTTGAATGTGTTTGCTAAATGTCTGGATAATTAGATGAATTGGTTTCAGATTTTTAGTGCTGACTTGCATCCTGCTGTCAAGATAAACTGTAAAAGCTTTGTAAAAACCTTGTTGAGCTTTTATGCAGCACCATCGCTACAGCCCAGTAGTTCAATCAAAGACTGAAAAACCTGAAGAAATTTAGTATTGCTCTTCTTGTTTTTTGCCAGCCATCTACATGGTGATGCTTTTATTATGAGTGTGCTCAGTTGCACACAAGCTGCTGGAACGTCTGCATCCATCACTGTAAAACAGTAACTTAAATTTAAATGTTCTTGTGAATAATGTTCCACCACACAGTCTTAGTGCTGCAGAAGATAAATAAGAAATTGATACACTGAGAAAGCTGTACTCCCTAAAACTTTGATGCTACCGAGCTACACGCTGATGCAAAGCTGCAAAACAGGAAAAAAGTGTTCGCTTTTTTAAAAAATAAATAAATAAATCTGCTCTGTATCCCTTTGTGGATAAAGGCAGAAGAAAGAGACCGTGGATTAATGGTGACAGCAGTGACGTCTCTGTGGCTCATTTTCTCTCTCCATCTGTGTGAAATGCAAGTATGGCTCTGGCACGCAGACGCTCTCTTCTTGTTTTCTCACGAGGATGAAACGCGGAGGGATTCTGGATTTGCCGGGGCCTGCTGAAGTTGCCTTTCTTCCCTGCTCGCATCTTCAAGCGCTTTCATTCTAACCACATTTTTCTCACTTTTCTCACTTTTTGTTCTTGCTTTCATGCATCCTCCTTCTTTTATTTGTCCCTCTTGGTGTGTCTGAAGAACATCTGTCCCGCTCAGACTTGTCGTCCTTTCTCCTGCTTTTATGGTTTCGGTTGCTGTCTTTTCCCATGAATTTGACAAAAATGGCACAAGCACACCAGAAAGTAGCATTATACCATTGTCTAAAAGAAATACTACTAATACTAATAAATACTAATCCACTCATGAATCTGCAGTGATAGTTTTCTTAGTCCTCGCTCAGGTGAACAAACTTTCTTCTATTCTGTTTTTCTATTTCACTCTATCCGTGTTTTGAGACCTTATAGTGTTTTGCCTTTGTTGCTGTTGTTCAGATGTCGCTGTGCATATTTGATCTGCACAAAGGAGGCAAGCTTACATCAGCGCTGATAGAGCCTACATAATTCATAACAGCAGGTGTCACTCTCTGTCCTGCCTCCCAGTCTCTCTCTCTCAATTACTTCCATTAATACATACCTGTCCTGGCTCTATTTCTCCATTTCTGATGCCTCGCTTCGGATCCTAAAAGATTAATTGTCCCAACAGTGTTTCTGCTGGAACACGGGGCCTAATGGAATCTGTGTCTTTGAGACGCCGAGCCATGACTTCTCTCTCCCCGCTTAAGCCGGCCCATGGAATATTTATGAAGTTATTTAGAACAGGCCAGGCATGGTGAGTAATGGCCCTGCTTGGTGATTCACGGTGTGTCGTCTCTGTGCTGAGATGGAGAGCTGGGTGGTGAGGCATGGCGGGTCCAGGTAGGACGCACGCATACTAGCAGACACGGATGCCAAAATCAAAAGGAGACCAAACCCCATTTCTAAGAACACAGAGAGAGGCAGACTGACGGTCAAGTGCTGTTCTTCAGGTTTGTTTCTGTGTCTTTCTTTAGAAAGCCATCAGCCAAGGTCAGAACAAAAGGCCGTGTACAGCACCTTGGTCAAATCCACTGTACATTTCAGCACATGAGCAGCATCGCAATAAGGAATATTTACAAAATTCTCTTAATTCAGTTTTGTTGTTTATATCGCCTCATTTGCCATCTGTGTATCTCTTACTTTAAGCAAAAATGTATTATACTGTTCATATATTTGTACCGCCTTCTAATATTCTAATAAACTCTAAGTGACACTAGTTAGAGAGTAACGGGGCTGTTGTGATACATATGGCTAGTTGAGTCCAGTCACTCAAAGGTTTGTGTGTGGACTTGTGTGTATGTAGTATGTCCAAGCCCAGCAGGTGACTCAGAGTCATCCAAACTCATTAACCTCCCCTGCTGTTACCCAAAAAAACAACACACACACTTCCACACATACACGTACAACCCTTGAGAGGTAACACAGTGTGAGATTAAAAGGCTGCTATGAGTTTGGACTGGCCCACAGTGTGCCAGTGAGATGTAGTTTTTACACACACTCACAGCCGCGAAATGGATATTCATGTTGGGACATGCAGCCATACACTAATGCTGAAGAGTAAATAGCAGCCACAAATATCATATCTCACATTCTCGGGCTTTTTAATCAGTCCGTTTCAAATGGAAAGAAACAGCTTCACAGCTTTAAAATGTATTTCATTACAACTTTATGGTTTCTGATTGTTTTCTATGGCACGTTAGTGTCTGTAGTCGCTATCTTTGCTATCTGTACCTTAACTAATTTCTATCCGTGAGCACATTTGAGGGACGAACGTGCATTACACACCATGTGGTGCATAAAAAAGTAAAACAAGCACAGAGGACGCATTGCTCAGGGATGAAATTCTACCTCCTGCTTGTATGTCACACGCTGTGGGGAGGCCAACGCAGCATAAGAGCAATAAAGTTGTGCCAAATATTCAACAGTGTCACTACTTCAGAAAATCATATCAAACAAGAATAAGCTCAAACTTGCCACCGGTAAACGGTCCTTGAAGTATTCGTGACTCAGCTCGCAAGGTATTTATTTTCATCATAAAATGTTTCTGATATTCTGGAGATTTCCTAATGCTGGGATATTTTTAGTGCCCAGCAGCAGAGTTTGCTCTGCAAGATTGATTTGAGACTTTTGGATTATGTTTTCCAGCCTAAAACTTGTAACCTAGCATGAGTCCAAGCACATCGGAAGTAATCGATTTTGAGTCATTTCACTTTTGATAGCATTATTCACACTTCTGATTTGACGAGGCATTTTCCAAATTCAGCAACTTCTCCAACTACAAATATCAAAGTGTACAAACATTAAGTTTTAGCTGTGCATTGACGTGGAAGCTGATCGTCAAATCACAGCTACCACTGCAAGCCACCTCCTTTGTAATTCTCCCTCAGTGAATCAGGAGGAGATGATGGCAGAAGGATGTAAAGGCCAAGCGCAGAATCCCAAGTATCCCTCGAGCCATGACATGAGCATCTATTTGGCAGTCAGCAGCCACTTCTCACAGTTGTCAGTTGCAGGCTTGTGTTAACTGGGGGGAGGATAGCATTCTTCAGGGTTTTCCACTTCATAGCCTCGGGCATACACCAGTAAACGGATTGTAAATTTGAGAGCACAAACAACAACAAGCTTGACAGATGGGTGCTTGAGAATCTCAATTTTTGAGCATCATTGTCATTTTCCAGAAACTCCCGTCCCCTGTCAGTTCTCAGCATGTCGTGATATACTAAAGTGGCTCAGTGGATGAAACATAAGCCAGCCTATGCAAGTGCTGCCGATCTAAATTTTGCTTGTATGTGTTTTTTGCTCTTGGAGGTCCTTGGATGTAATTTACCAGCAAACCATGCTCTCAACAATCTGTTTCCCCAAAAGACCTCTTACTGGCAGGCTGTCGAGGGTGAAATCAGACAATACAAAACCGCTGAGGTCTAGCGTCTTTATATAGTTGTAAAAGCACCAAAAGGTAGCTGCTGCGGAAGCTGAGAGTTACAAACGGAACAAAGTTTTCTGTGCTGTTAAAATGAAGGACGGTGTGAATATGGTGTAAATGCACGTTTCTTTCCTATCAGATACAAAATGAGATCAAATGCAAAATTCTATCAGTGTAATTAAATATTCAAAAGAGGCAATTTCTGCACTTGGAGGATAAATTGTGGTTGCTAGCTAGTTGTAGGTTGCATGGAAGAATCGGCTTGTCTGCAAATATTTGGCATTTATTCCCTGAGCTGTAGTGAAACATGAAAAAGTACAACACAACCTAAACTGAGACAATTTGGCTTCAAAGTAAAAGCAAAAGTTGTCTCTTTCCAGTTTGTGACATAGGTTTCACAGTTTTCTACCGCTTGGTGAGCAGTTTGCAAGTGTTTGCAGACCAGTTGATGTCTTTCATACAACCTACTCTAACTGAAGCATTCGTGAGGCGGTTTTCAGTGCAGAGCCTTGCGATCATTTTCACACTGATGACTGCCAGCAACCAGTTGTCAACCAGTTGGGGAATTAACCTTTTTTCCTTAGTGACCAGTGGGTAAATGGGGCTTTAGCAATCAATGAAACCAATTGGGGAATACATCTTTTTGACCGCTGATTGCCAGATGGCCACTGCTGGGTCTCTAGGCCTGCATGCCTGGGGCGTTACGCAGCATTTGTTCCTTTCCAAAAAGTGAGAGCATTCCCAGATTAAAAGGAAAATGCACGTTATCGTTTGCACCTGACGCAGCTACATTCTTATAAGTCTATTATTTTTAGTCGATGCACAGTACCTGTACCTGTATGAATATGTTTCGTTCTCTCGTGCAGGCTGTGTTTGTGTGCATACCGCACTAATGCACGAACACATATGTGCATGTAAGCTGGATCATTTTCTGTTGTTTTGTAATGATTAACAAACAATTCTGTTTTTTGCATTTGGACCGCCGCAGACAGATTGTGTGTTTGTTTGCGTAAGCATGACTCACGCCATCTGAGATATTCCTTCAGAAGAATCTGGCACGAGGCATAATAGAGTGCATGGTTTAGCCCCCATATTTTGCATATTAAGATATAAGTTGTGTTTAGTACCTTTAATAATTGCAACCCAGGCACAGCAGACTCACAAAACTCACAGCTGGATGCGAGCCTCATTGTAGCTGAGAAGCTGAGAAAGGAAGTCTGTGCGAGCAGATGCTGCGAAATTTGTTGGATTTCTGTCTCAGTCCACAGCGCTGATGGATTCACTACATGCCTCCCTCTGTCTCATTTTCCTTTCTCTCCATCTGTTACCCTCCTATCTATTGCTCTTCCCCTGTCCTCTAATGCTTCTTGACCATTGTGAGCAACACCACATGCTAAAGTGGTTTTGTTATGCAAATGAAAGCCCCAGAATTTCGAGGCTCCGACTTTTCCCTGTTTTTCATCCTTATCTAATCTGCATCCCTCCCGATAATGGCACAGTTGTTGTTAGGAGATTCCAAATAAAACAAATTGAATATTTTGAACAAATGGTTTCCCGTTATTGTCTTGCATCTCTTGCACTGCCTCTTTTTCTCTTTTTTTTCTTTTTTTTATCTTGCATTCCTAAGCAGAGCCTTGGACCAGCGACCCCCTTTCTGCTGGCATCCTTATTTAATGATCATTAGTTTCATGATTGAGATACTTTAATCAGAGCAGAGCCAGAGCTTTGCTGGTCTGGCCCAGATATTGTAAAGTTTTTATTGTTATTTCACATAGATTCCCGCCTCAAAATCTCATTGACCGTGCATTTGAAAGGGACACACTGACCCTATAACATTTGGCAGGGTCTTAATAGGCTCGTAGGATCATTAAAATCCCTGCTGAATTCTTGCAGCAGTCTAGCACATAAGATGTGCTAGATGGATCTACAAAAGCTCTCTCCCCTTAGATCCAGTATATTAGTAGAAACACTAGTGAATAGATTTCGCTTTGATGCATATAGGTTAGCTTTGATGTGTTTATTTTAAGCCTGATATCCATACTTATGTGGTTTTAGTGACACTGTGCTGTAGAAATACACAGTCAGCTTGCTAAGTCATGCAGCCAGCTGCGGTTTGCATCTCTGTGTACCTGCTGCTTTGGCATCCTGCACACTCACGCAAACAGTGACTGGATCAGGAAGATGATGCTGACGCTGCTTGCTGGACACACACACATACGCATGCACGCATGCACACATTCACACATGCTCTCCCCTCATCACAGTTGGACATGAGGCCATGCTGGTATTGTAATTAGAGTGGGGATGACACTTTTTGCTGTGTATTCATCATGTGGCATAGCTGCAAGGTGACTCTGAGAGTTGTTGTGCTTGCTTTGTGCACGCTCACAGACACGCGTGCACACAAACAAATACACAGCAGACCTTGACAGATGTCAGGATGGCATTCAGCCTCTGTCTTCCTCTCACACATGCATAGAGATGTGCGCTCATTCTGTTTGGGCACATGCTTAGTCACCTCCCTCATGTCCACGACTCATCTGTTTGGTCGCCAGTTGAGTAATTAGCTTTCAGCCGATGTCACCGAGTCCACGGAGCGATCACGTCGAATGGACTCTGATAACATGACGGGTGACGGCGGCGTACACACGCAAACGCACACGCGCACACAAGTCCACTTTAGGAACGTGACAGTGACCCTTGAAAGCGGCCCACGTCCCAGAAGATGGATGAAAGGAGAGGAGAACCGCCTGAGCCCCCTGAGTGGCCTCGTCTTCATGATTAAATTTGTTGATGTCGTGGAACATCACTGCACCGATGTGTCTAATTTAGTCTGCAGCCAATGGCTTTGAACTCCTCTCTGCTGACAGAACTTTAACATCCTATCAGTCAGGCCATGAGCTACTGAAGCAGTGTTAAAAAAAAGTTCACATACGCCTTCGAGTTGTGATTCTGAATTATACATTTTCCAATATTTTATAATATTGCTTTCCCTTTGGTGAAAAGAACTATAAAAATATCAACATTCTTTTAAAATATTCATTCAAAAAGCCTACACTTGCTTCTACAGCACCAGGAGTCTACTTATTATTTTTATTACAATTGGTATAGATGATTTAAAAAGAGCCGTTGAAGATGGTGCGTCTACACAGATAGCAAAACAATGTAGCAAAAACGTGTCAGGAACAAGTGGCAGCCTGTGAAGCTGCAGAGTCGATGCAGACGTGTCAAAAAGTGCAGTTCCTCAAAGGGCCAGAGATGTGAAAATGCCAAGGCTTACAGCAGAAATAAACATGCTTTCAGCCTGGTACAGAAAACAAAACTTGTCTCTGTAGCCAGACAGCTGCATGGGCATGAATTTCTTTTAATAACTCGCTCGTTTACATTTTTAATGGTTATGCATCTTTTTAGTGGCCGGTGGATGCAGACGCAGGTATCTGCAGATATTAGCTGTCTGCTAAGTTTCACCTCCGCTAATTGGAGTCGCTGAACTGAACCTCATGACTAAAAAAAACGTGTTTGGGGTGCTGGTGAATTTTTCATGCAGTTTTCTTAATAAATGGCTTGCTGCGCATTTACTGGAAATAACGGACTGTCCGAGAAGTGTGTGCTCCAGTTTTTTACAGTAGGTGAAATTCTTTACTTATTTATATTTAGCACTAATTAGCAGATATGTGTCGGTCCAGTGCACCTATACAACTGTGAGTGCTTTGTGCTTAGCAGGCAGACTGATTTGCTAAACCGGAGGCTTCCACAAACCAGTCTGTGCGGTCTCTATTTGTATCGTGCTGTTTTGGTTTGCTTCTTTTTTCTATTCTAACTTGAAAGCTAAATTTATACCTTCAGTTCTTTCTTGTATATTTTGGCTGTCAGCTGTCGCTGTCTCTTCATTAATTTGAATGAGATCAAAGCTGTTATAGGGGCCTCATCTTAAGTTGCAGAACTTATTGTTTTTCCTCCCTGGTTTTTCACAGCAATGGCTTTTTGTTTTGGATCATTATCTGCATGCCAGATGTTTCTGTCCTTCAGATTTAATAATAATTTGAAGACCTACATTTAGCCAGTGATGGGTCTTACTCTCTCTCTCTCAGTCCATCAGTCCTTCAGCTAAGCTATTAATTGTGTATTGGTCAACCTTGAGTGAAATGGATCACGAGCCAGATGAGCTACCATGTCACTGAGCTTCCGGTTCTCTTTACACATCTTCGGGATTGCAATGATCTGGAAAAAATAGCTTAACAGGCAGTGATTGAAATAGAGCATAGAATTGTTTGCATAGCCTCAAGCAGGAAGAAACAGGCATCAGTCACTACAAAGGCAACTATCTGTACCACCAAAGATGCTCTTTCATCACTTTCTGTTGACTGATAATGAAAAAAGTATTGAATGTTCTGCTGACCAATGTGAGCATATGGTCAAGCATAATTTAAATGAGCCATTATAGTGTCCTGTTACTTACTCTGAGCGGTACAGGCACTGAACATCTGTATATGCAGATGGATGAAACACACACAGGACAAAGAATACTCATTAGAGCTGGGTTATAATATCACTCCAAGTGTCTGCTGTGGCCCCATATGCTTGGCCAGAAAGAGTCATAAATTGTGACTTTAACTGAGTATGAGTTCACGGCCACCCTGCTGTTTCAGACTGTTTTTAGCCAGCTGCAATCAGAGTTCAGTATCTGGGTGTGTGTTCAATAATGTGAGTCTTCATAAAGTCATCAAAATATAAACTCACGGTGTAATGTAGTTTTAAAACACGCACACACACACACACACACACACACACACACATATATATATATATATATATAGAGAGAGAGAGAGAGAGAGAGAGAGAGAGAGAGAGAGAGAGAGAGTAAAATGTTACTTGAAATATGAAATTTACACTAACTTTCTTAATGGAAAAAGACCAAAAATCAGTTTTTTTGGTAGAATACAGATGAACTCTTAAGTAGGAAGTTGTTGTTGTAATGGTCTGGACCTGATTGATTTTATTTATTTGTTTTACTTTTTATTTTTAATTGTGGGGTTGAATTTAACCCTGAACGTGTGCATTTTGACCATCATCCTATTGCTTTATTGAAACAGCAACGAGTGGATGAGTCACCCTTTAATGGTCTATTTTACTCAAAATGGGACAAAATTATGGAAAATGAACCTCATACTTTATTAAAAAAGAGCTGAAACCGGCAATCGAGACATTAAACTCAGTAAGAAAAATTGTACTTTACTTTATTGATTTATATAGCACTCTTCACAGGATAAAAACCAAAAAGTGCTTCACAATAACATAAAACAGTACAATCAAACATACAGCACAAATCTAATTAAAAGCTAGTCTAAATAAGTGAGTCTTAAGATGATGTTTAAAAGAATAAATACAATCCAGGCAACGTAGAGATGGAGGGAGAGAATTCCACAACCTGGGGGCCACCGCTCTAAAAGATCTATCACCTCTGGTTTCAAAACGTGCTCGGGGAACTACCAGCAGCCTTTGATTAGATGATCTCAGGCTGCGAGAGGGAGTGTGAGGTTCTAAAAGTTCAGAAATATAGGCAGGAGCGTCATGATTCAAAGTTTTAAAAGTCAGTACTAAGATTTTAAAATGAATTCTAAAATGTACTGGAAGCCAGTGTAATGAGTGTAAAACTGGTGTGATGTGCTCTCTTGACTGACTGGAGGTGGTGAAGATTCTTTTTGCTCAAACAAAGAAAAAGACTGTTACAATAATCTAAGCGAGAAGAAATAAAAGCATGAATAATTATTTCTAACTCAGATTTAGACAAAAAAGTTTGCAGTTTGGAGAGATTTCTTAGCTAAAATGACGTTTTAGTGGAGCCGTACTTCAAGTGAGAAATGGGATCGTTTACTTATAAACCTCTATCAATTAGATTGCAACCAGAAGAGTCGCCCCCTTCTGGCCATTTGAATGAATGCAGATTTTGACATTGGCTTCACTTTTCAAACCTGGAGGCTTGATCCAGTCTGTTTGCTGTCAAAAGTCAGACTGAAATAAGCCGTCCTCTCCTCCTTAAATTGTTCGCGTTGGTTCCCGGCTCTGATTTCACTTGCAGCTATTGAGAGTAGTTTTATTTTTTTTTTATCATCTTAGTTGATTTAGCTACTCAGTGCAAGGCAGTATTGTATGTGATTAAAACGTGGATCTTATATGACATAAAATCACAATTTCAATCTTTACTGTATATTTAATTTTTATATGGATACAACTGATCGTATCACAGCTAAAAACAATAAGTCTCTCAGTAAATTACCTTAGAGTATTCTCAACATCCATTCTAAATTTTAATTAAAAGTTTATTGCGTGACTCTACAGGTCTCCCCTTTTAGAAGGACATTTTTAAAAGGTAGCTCCATTCACCAGTACTCCTTAATGTCAGGTCAGTAATGCCAGCCTGTGCACTGAAAGAAGTTTTCTAATGGATTCCTCCTTTCATGTACACAGCGTGATGTCTCTCAGCTTCAAATCGAGGTCGTGTGCATGATTTGAGACGAGCAGTAACAAGAAGCTAAATACTACTGTACATCAATTTCAGCTGCATAGCCCCTTAAGTCAGAATAATGGGCAATACAGTTTTATTGCGCTTCTATTTTCATTTCATTATTGTGTTTATAGTGTCACTCAGAAAAATGCTAAACCGCCGCTCTGGTTAGGGAAAAAAAACACAAAGGTTTGTTAAGGCTAGCAAGGCTTAAAGCTCTAGTTACCTAATCATGGCAACAAGACTTTGCACTCACACAGTTCCAGCTCCATTCAGGTGGATAATTTTAAGTGCCTTTGTGCAGTGCTGAGAATGATTCAGTGGCATTTCAGCTAGCTGAAAAAAGGGAAGTACTAAATTGTTCAGCATTTCCCTCCATATGAACTACAGCACTCTGCAGTAAAAAAAAAATCAAATATCAAAAAGCTGAAAACAGCATCTATATGTAAACGTGATGTATTTCAATTTGAATGAACAGACTGAGCATCGCAGCCATTTCTCTGCTACAGTCGCATGAGAACCATTTAAGGCTCGTTCCTAATGTCGATTAAACGGCATCTTAAAGTGCACATTTTGGTGTTTTGCTTTTTCCCACTTACTCTAAGCTAAGTGTGTTTGTATTCAACCATCCGCGTTCTGTAAGCATTTGGATAATGGCGCTGTTTGTGGACCATTTGGAGCCATCCGCACAGTGCCATGTTTTACTTTCCCCCCTTAGCAACGGTGGTTCTGGAGGTAATAAAACCACCCTCGACTCAGCACGCTTTACAAAACCCAGAGATGGACAAATCTCTGCAGCATCACACCAGAGAGCTCGCTGTCTGTATTTCCAGAATAAACCTTGACATGTAATTCCCCTCACCTTGGCACCTTGCGGCTCTGTTGGTCCTATCAATAAATAACCTATTTAGCTCAGAGGTCACTTCAAACTTCAGCCTTCCCGACACCTTGTACCTGCCAGATTTTTTTAAAAAATGGGGGGGGGGGGGGGGGGGGGGGGGGGGCTGTACTTGATTATTGAGGGAGTTTTTTGTAATCTGTCCTTTCTCTTTTTTTTTCCTGTCCCCGAGAGAAAGACTGTAGACTAAGCAGGTAGTCAGCATCTGTTTTGGCTCACCTCTATTAGCTTCCTGATTGACTACTGGCACGGGTAACACATTTCCCCGGATTCCCCTCTCGCCCTCCCCTTAATCTCGCATCTATCGCTTCAAATCAAGGCTCAGGTCGCTGTGCCCGTGGGCTGAGGGCATCACTCATTATACTGTGAAGTTTCAATTGCAGCCTGACCCCTTCCATCCAATTTCATGGCTGCTCGTGGTGGGCGAGTGCTCCCGCTGCTCCATTCTGAAACTCTTTAAATGAACCAACCTTTGGCTCAGGGCCGCCACTCATCTCAGCAAGACGAGAGGGAGACGAATTTAGTTCAAATGAATGTCAAGCCTTGTTATTGTAGCTCTTGGTTAATGCGGTTTGGGCACTCAAGAGCCTCGGCTTTCTCTCTTCCCTCTCGTTCTTATTTCGTACATGCTCTCGCACAAATGGTGAGGATTGAAATGCTTCAGTGGGTCGCTAATAAAAAAACAAACCACCTCTGGCTTTGGAAAATGGAAAGTCTCGACGTAGTCCACTTGGAGCCGTTTGCAGGTCACAGTTTGCCTCTGAGGGGCATTTTTGTGTTTGAAGTTGATGAGTGGCGAAATTTTCAATAACACGCCGTTTTGCTTCATTGGGAAACTGCATCTGTTTCTCTGTAGTGTTTTTCTTTTTTTTTTCTTAATGAAATAACCTTATAAACACGTCAACTTCCTGCCACGTCTGCAATGCTGAAGCAGACAATCCCTATCAGGCTTCTTAGATTTTCTCTAATGAACCGTGTGTCATATTCCATAATATTCTGTCGCTAGTGGAAATTACATTATTTTCAAGGTGGCTCTTTAATATACACAAACCTGATGATTCTGCTTTCACACTTAAGTGTCTCTGTGATCATCAGACACATTTGTCAGTGTAAAGCAGAACCTTTCAGGAGCTCTTAGTGTATGATTTTATTTGTAATGTTTCTAGTTAAGTGGTGTTTACTTGCTGTGGTTGTTTGTGTGGGATGCCTGTCCCAGTGTGCTTCTGTCAGGTGTCTCGACTCGAGCTTCAGGCCACAGTCCTTAATTGAAAGGAGCATTTGGGTTAAAATAAATGCACCTTTGCTCACCAACTGGCTAATCCTTTGGCATTTTGTTGTGCCTGAGGCTACGTGTTAACTAACAAGATCACACTTTTTTAAATATTTATAAATCTAATGATGAGTTCAGTGGTACCAGAAGTCACAGTTACAAACAAAATATCCAGACTAATGTAAGATGATTCGCTCTTGTGGTATTTGCACAAAACAAGCTGTTTGCCAGGCATCATGTCAGGATATCAAAGATGTTGCCTGAGCCGTCTTCTAGTTAGCGTAGCTTAGCATAAAGAGTGGAAATGGGGCTAACGGCTAGCAGGGTCAAGCAGAGATTTTAAAAAGGCTTTTTCTGTCAATTAATAAAAAGCTCATATTTTATCATTACAAGGATAGTCTGGGCAATGAACTATCAGCACTTTTTCGATTTATCATGTAGTTTCACTGCTCGTCTGGCACACTTAAGATCAAAGTGGTCTGTATGTGGCCCATGATGTAAGCTGACTTTGACATCCCTGTCCTAGATTGTTGACAATAGAAGTTTTTCATTTCTAAATGCAGTTTTGAAACTAACATGGTAAATAAAACCAGACATGTTGCACCAGTAAAACTTTGTCTGAATTCACAAAAATTTAGGCAAGGTGTCACAGTGGTTGCCCAGAAGAGCAGCACAAAAATAATTTCAGCACACATACAGACTGTATATAAAATGTCATGTATGTCATGTTTCTGAGCTTTGTTTTTATTAGTTAAATGCAGCATTATTTGGGTTTAGTCAGATTAGAGCTATCTCCTCTGTACTTAAGAATCTGTATTTTTTGTGCCCACAGCCAGTGAAAACTGCCATGACTTCCACCCCATGTTCTTCACCCACGATCGCGCTTTTGAAGAATTCTTCTGTATCTGCATCCAGCTGCTCAACAAGACCTGGAAGGAGATGAGAGCCACAAGTGAAGATTTCAACAAGGTATGCTGCGTGCGTGTGTGTGTGTCTGTTCTTTTTCTTTCTTTCTTTTGAGGGAGCAGGGAGGTTGAGATGAAGACAAAACATCACAGTATTCATGAATATTATTGGGCCTAGGTTTTGGTTTTGTACTGAGCTTTCCACATAGATGTGTCACAGCTGGAAAAAGCAAGTAAGTGTGCTTGTATATTTCATCATTACGGCAAAGTTCATGCACAGCTCTATTTATTCATTAAGCATGGAGACCTCTTTAGTTTATTACCCCTCAGGCACAGAAAGGCAGATGGGGGATTGTCGACTAAGTTTGTGAATACAATAAGTCAAAAAAGAGGCGACATAGGAGCTTCAAATTGATACCCTAGATGCCTCTACTAAAAATCTCAGACGAGTTTGAATGTCATTGACCTTGTTTTCTGAAATCCTTGTGAATGCAATTCTCCAGGAGGATTTTGAAACTGATACCACAGGTGTGCCTACTTGGAGGCCGAGGGGTAGCACTGCCTTTCGCCAGTATTTTCCTACTGGGATTAAGAAGTGGATTTTTTCATTTAAATAAGAGGAAATCTGGTGTAAGGAGCATCTTACAAAACTTAGCGCACCACTTAAAAATGACAAACCTAAATGCTGCAGTTGTATGGTTATCCATGCTCTTGTGATACTCATTATTCCAACATTTACCCAGTTGCACTCGGTTCAATATTCTGCAGCAAGGCTGCTCACTAAGACCTCGTATAGCTCTCATATCACGCCAGGTCTGATGTCGTTACACGGGCTTCTGATTAAATTTAGGATTCAATTTCAGTTCCTCCTCATCTATAAGGCCTTGAGTGGTCTGGCTTCAGAGTATATCAGTGAACTATTAATGCCATATATCCTTTTAGACCCCCTGAGGTCCTGTGAAGTGAGGGCTGATGATAGTAGCCAGTGCAAAACTGAGAACACAAGGAGGCTGTGCATCCCACTGCCGGTAAATGTTGCTAAGATGCGTTTATTTCTCGTAATATGTAAAATAAAACTTAGACACAAAGGGCTGAAAGATGTGACGGATGTGAAAGGTGTGATTTCACAGTGCAAATTTCCTCTCAAACAAGATGCCGCAGATTTAGAAAGGAAGCTTGTACACATGTTGGAATATTTTTCCTGCATTGTTCTGCTCTGGTTCTGGTATAAAACATTAGCTTTCTCTGTTGGCAGAGAGAGCCCATATAAAGCCCCTACATCTTCATTTGGGGATCAGTGGAGTTTGGATGAAGATGACATACTTCCTGTTAGCTGGCTAATGTTGAATCGGCTCACACGGGAAATTTATGTAGGTGCATGGCCAGACGGTGTTCGTAATGAGGTGTTTATGACAGATATTGTATGTTGTGAAGTCAATTGGGCATCAGTTGTAGCAGACAGCAGATGCTCTGTGTCTTTTCTCTAATTTATCAAAGAAGTTACGATTACGTTACAATGTCAAATGCCAAACCGGTACAAGCTTTACCACTGAAGAAACCAGCCCTTATTTCAGCTCCGAGGGTAGATGCTGTGTGGTTCACTCTACCGTAAGCAGACACACACTGTGCTGCATAATGGTGACACTCTAACTGTCAACTCAGACCTCAAGCGGCCCCGAAATATATCTTCAAAGTTTGTTTTTGGTTGAATTTGAATGGAGTTGGTGTGCATGAATAATTGCATCATCTTCAGGTGTTTCGTCGCAGAGTCAAATGATGGAAGACGGCAGTGGGAGTTTCATAAGCCGGTCTCAGTGTCAGCGCAAATGTAACTCGGTGTTCAGATGGAAAAATCTCACGCTCAACTTTCACAGAAGAAATGAGAAGTGATATGGAAAATGTATTGGTGTTGTTTCCAGACTTGTTTTGATCCACTGCAAGAGGCTTTAGGAAGACACCGTGTTGAGACCGAAACAATAAAAACCTTGTTGTCTCCTTTTTAGCATTCGAGCAAATGTCAAAGCCACCTACTGTCGATTGATGTGCTCACCAGCAGCTGTGTTTTTATCTCCAGTTAATTTGACAGCGTGATTGTTCTGCTGTTGTTTTCCATTCACAACCAAATGGAAAATGAGTGATTTTCAGTGTTACACAAGAGGTTTGTTATGTCACCTGATTGTCTAATAGACTGAAACTTGGGCTTTATTTAATAATAGACACAGAGTGATGGAATAATCTTCTAATTGACACTTATTGCAACACCTCAACTGGCTAGTGATCCTGTTACCCAGTCCCCTTCCCTTCACATCGTTCACTTGAAGCTAGAATCAGTTTCAACTGACAGAGACAGAAGATGCTTACCTCCCCAGCCTCGTCTTTCATTGCGCTTGACTTTGAAATTCAGCAGTAGCTGTTGATAGTAAAACCATTTGGTCTCAAGGACGGTGTATCAGCTAAATGGGGCGTGTGGAGGTCAGTGCTGGCATCCTCTGCTTATTTCCCCTATGACCTTAAAAGGAAGCCTTGAGACATCTACCCCACCTGATGATATTTAAAAGTTGTCATTTCTACCTAATTTGGTAAACAACAATCTAGTTTTTTGTTTTTATCTGTAGCTGAAGCAAAAGTATAGAGAATAGGAAAATTCACACTGGGAAAGCTCAGATCCTTTTAAATGCAAAGTCTCAACATGCTCAGTTTAAAATCAGAATGTGATACTACTTTGAACAAGAACTAAACAATTTAGTGGAAGCAGTTTATCCAATATATATAAGGCAATAAAGAAAAATACAAATCACAAAAAATTAACATTTAAAGTCATAAAAAGCCTTTTGAATGTTTTAAACGTATCTCGCTGACAAACGTCTCAGTACATAAGCCCGCTGATCATTAACACCAAGAGATCTACTGCAGTAATTCAGCCAATTACAAAGAGGCATGGTATTAGCATTTGGAAAATGTCTTGTTTTTACTATTGCCTGTGTTTTTAGGGAGTAAGAGTAGGAGAATTTCTTTAAATGAAGAGTAAAGGAACAAGAAAATGTATAGTTTGGAGAAGGCCAGAGACTCATTTTCTAGATATGTCCTGCTTTAATTCAGCTGCTTTCTTGCAGAGAGTGCAGGAGGCAGGAAACATAATGGCCACTGGCTACCTGCGCTATTTTCTCATGGACGTAATGAGGCATTGCATGAACTTTGTGTACGAGGCAGCTCACGGCGTAAAGACCATTTAATGCCGTGTGAATGAGTCAGACATTTGCTTTCTCACATGCAGCTCTGCCGAGTGATGTGGAGTATATGGATGCAGATTATCAGTCTTTGTTGCCGTTTGTCTTTATCGCCTATGAAGGAAGGATTTTCACAAATAAATAAGTAAATAGCAGACATTCAAGCCCAGGTACACTCTCTTGAACAAGCAAGATATTTGCTGTGCTATAAAAGGACCAGCCCGTACCTATAGTGTGTAGACGTGTGCCCCGGCTCCAAATGTGCACACAGTATATAGGAGGGTATATCCTCTTTGGAGAGGACGCATGGATGCGTGGGTGGATAATTCCATGTGTCAAGTGTAATTCTGAGGGTGTCCACTTTAGATAAGGTTCCCATATGGCTAGATGTTCCTGTAGGTTCTACATTTGCCAGGCAGTCAGCTTTCTGAAGTGCTGAATACTTGTTGGGAAAAAAAAATCCTTGGTCAGGTTTTTGTCTACGTTTGGATGTGAAGTGTGTGAGTAAATCTCGATGGCTCTTTCAGTGGCTGCATCTTCACGCTCGATGGAGCATCTGCCCAGTACACACACACACACACACACACACACACACTGTGAATTTAAGCTCATTTAAGACAAAGGCACAAGGCTTAAAAGAAGCTTAAAACACTATGGCGGTTAAGCCCGTGCACACAGCACCACTGCAGAACAGCTGTACATTCTGCCTTATTGGTTTTTTGAATGTTCAAAAAAAAAAAAAGACAAAACATGAGAGCATAAAGGCGTGTGTGCTGTGAGTACATGATGTATGTATGTTTAATAGAGGCAGGTCTGATGCTCCCAGGGCACAGCGCCGACCGTCAGCAACCGTTTCCCCTGTTTCCATAGCAACCGCTGTTCAATTACCTCTGCTGTGCTGCACTACTCTGGCTCTGTGTCGGTAAGATGGAGCCACTGTGCTGCATGCGTGCATGCGTGCACGCTTGCGTTTGTGTGTGCGACAGCATCTATCAGAGACTGTCTTGTACAGCTGCCTGTCGTGCCTTCATCCAAACGTCTGTGCTGTGCGCCACTCCTCTTCCTCCTCTTCTCCACAGGAGTGGGGGGAAAAAACACCTTCATCTCTCTCTCTGCTCAGGCTCTTGGGAAAAAAAATCCCTCAGTGATGTAGCGGCTTGCAGCCACTCACAAAACCCCTCCTCCTCCTTCTCCCCATCTCTTATCCTTTCCTCCCTCCCTCTTCGTCCAAACTGCTCTCAGACACACACACACACACACACTTATCATGTGATCCACTTGCTGCACCACGATTGGTGTCTCTGATCGTGGCGTGTGTCCAATCAGGGCATAAGCCCCGAGATCAACCTAAGTGAAGCAGAGCACCCTGGCTGATGCTCTTAGAGTCACAGAGGGAGGGAGGAAGGCAAATACAGAGGCATGCAAAAATATAGTAGAATTGAGATGGGTAAAGTTTTATGAAGAGGAAGAAGGCAGGGTTTTTTATTTTAAAATTAAAGAGAACATGCTGAAACAGCGAGTGAAGCAGGAAAGCTGATTTAGTAGGATAAACAGATTCGAAAAGGCAAACCGGAGGTGGTACACAAGCTGTGTTGACAGACAAGTCTCCCCTTATTGTGGCTAACGCTAAAGCTAACTGTCCACAGTCAGCTTGACTGCTCTTCTGAGGAGCCATCTGCTCCCTCCGTCCGTCCTTCCGTCCATCCCTCTCTCGCTGAGCTCTAAAAACTCCCGTTTCCTGGCAAAAGCACGAGGATTCGTCAGCCACTGTGGAGAGTATCACACCACGCTTGGAACCATGGAGGTGACATGTAAGTACTAAGAATGGAAATGAGAATGAGAAAGAGAGGCTGGTTTGCAATTAGCCTGCACGGATGGGGCGAGGGGAGGTGGTAGTAAGGGAGGAAGAGGGACTGTTTGTGTTGTTGCCTGGATGCGGAGGAGGAGGCGGAGGATGGAGAGATTGAGGAAAGGAGTAGAAAAGGCAGGCATAGATGGAGAAGATGGGACGGGGCAGAGCGGCAGAGAAAAGGGGAGGGACAGATGGGGTCATGTAGACTCGGCGAGGCGTAAACAGGTTAGACCGGGACCCAGATCGCATCCTTTTCATTAACAGACACAGACTCAGTCACACAAATATAATCTGTCTTATAAGCTCACACCCACAGCTACTTACACTGCATGCGCACATTTCCCTGTTCACCTACCCCCCCATTAGACTCCAGGCATCATCTGTATTCCTGTGCGAGTGAGTGTGTGTGTGTGTTGGGGGTTGGGTTTTGTTGTTGTGAATGGGATTACTCCACATTACCAACACCCACTGTTTGTCACCAGAGGAATTCAATGCCACTACTACTGCTCTCCTCTACTCCACACTGTCTCTCTCAGCCTTGGATGAGCTTCAACCAGTGTTTTAGCCAGAGGGGTTTGACACAGGATTAGAGCGAGGTCAGCCCCAGACTGTAGAGCAGGCGTCTGTGCAGTACTGCCAGTACCTGATTGTATTTGTTTGGGACACAATGCAGAGAGAATTGCCGTCACATGTTGTGCTGCTCACCCTGTTATTGTGATGATGGATAGCATCTTAGCTGTCGGGTGAACTATACGCTGCTGAGGTTAAAGCTGAAATGATTAATCAGTGAAATTAATACGCTGACTAACTGAAGTTAAATCGAGAACTAGATACTTTAGATAGTTTGTTAAAGTCCTCCACGCTTTTTGAAGTCTCTTAAATGTTAGGATTTGTTGCCCTTTTTTGGTGCTAATGTACACCAATGCTATATGTAGGATGTAGTTCTCCCTCTTCCTTTCTGCAGCAAATCATCAAACTTTGACATGTTATCCCAACTACCCTCCCCTAACTCCCAATTGGTTCCTGTAGATTGCTGCCCCTCCCATGGGCTAGTTGTGCTGGAGGTTTCTTCCTGTTAAAAGGGAGTTTTTCCTTCCCACTCTCACCAAGTGCTTGCTCATAGGGAATCATCTGATTGTTTGGGGTTTCTCTGCATTATTGTCAAGTTTTTACCTTACAGTGCCTTGAGTTAACTGTTGTTGTGATTTGGCGCTAGAGAAATAAAATCAGTAATATTGACATCTTTCAGCTGCTTCTTTATTCACAAGTTTTTGCCACAATGGATAGATCAGCATGTTTGATTTTACACACGTTTCTGACATGACCCTTTCAGGGAACTGTACCTTTTCCCAGTCGGTTTGTTCGTTTAATTAAGAAAAATCTCTGTCTTCTACAACAGTTTCCTGTAACTAGTAAACACGCTGAGATATCAATCTGAATTTTGAGGCATGTATTTGAAATTTGTCTCGAACAATCAAGGGTCATGACTTAGTCTGTGGCCCAGTTTGGTAATGACTGATTAAAGTAAAAGGGTTTTACCACAACCAATACACATTTCTAAGCACTTCAAAAAAAAATGTCTCCCACACAGCATGAAACAGTCAATTAAAAGTCCATCTATATTTTTGAAAATACGCTCAGTCAGTGTGGGATTCTCCTTAAATCATGCTTGTTTATATGTTTACATTTCAATTTTCTGTCATATTTTTTTGAGCAATTAAAATAAACATGCAATACTGAGCCACTCTAGATTTACCAGAGTATTTCTTGCCAGGGCCAGGATTTATGCCAGCTGCGTCCTGGATCGAGCTTCATTCTGAAGTCATCAATTCTCAGAACGAAAGCATTGCATGTCTTACTTTAAATCAATACTGGAAATGTTTATTTGCAGTTTCAGCCCTGTTAATGATTGTATTCTCCAAGTGACAAGCCAAGCTCTATCACAAAATCCATGTGTCTGGTTATCGGTGATCAGTAAGCTGAACAAGAGACCTCGAGCGTGGTGAAGGTAGCACTTCAGCTTCTTTTTCTTTTTTTTTTATTGGTGTTTGACATTTCTGTTCCTGCCTGTGGTGATATAGAGGAGAGTAGATAATCTGCTTTGTTCAGCCATGTTGAAGAGTGACTATCCCAAGTGGGATTATTCACATAGCAATCCCCAAAAGCCCTTGGTACTGTAACTGCAGTTCAGAGAGCCTCTCATCAGCCCAACCCTGATAAATCGCTCGCTTTTTTAGAACATAGAAATGTGGTTTTTAGCTACTATTTCAGCTTTATTTAATGGTGCAGATCAGCTAAGGCCGCTTAATGCAAATCAATGCAAATGATTTCTGACTGTGCTCTTTAGCAAGCAGACACTTCTTTCACTTTGCCAGAAGGTTCCCATAGATGCATGCATACTTGATTAATCGAGTGGGTGCCGGTGCGTCCAGTCAGAAGTGATGTGACAGTAATAATTGTGAGTGCAGGTGACGAAGGCTTTGGGCGAGTGCCATGTTTGGATTCCAGAAAGCGGCTCGGGACAGTTGGTGAAAAGTGCTCGCACACGCCACCATCAATATGCCAACAACTGTGACCGCTGCTGTCCAGCTTTGTATGGAAATGATACGTCTGATGGCGAAAGGGCACCTCCCCCACTCCTCTCCTCTCCCACAGCGAGACCCCTCCTCATTTTGTTATAGCACACTGGCTTTACGTACCTCAGCAACTCTGCAGATGTTTATGTTCCTCTTTCCTTCCCTCGATTTCTTTTTGTCTTTCTCTCTCCTCCTCCTCCTTAGTCGTGTCTCTTGACCCCTCCCCTTTCTCCCCCTACACCACCACCACCACCACCTCTATTGTTGAATTCAGACAGGCTATTTATATCTTTCTGCCTGGCTGCTTCACCTCCCACTCCCTTAACAAGGTTTTCTTTATTGTTTTTCTTTTTTGGGTGCACGTGAAAGCGAGCGCACACATGTGTGTTTGTAAATGCACCGCAGCAAAGTGGCGTATTTGTGTCTGAGTCTTTCTACAGAGCACGTGAGGTTGCGTTAGCTTGGTGTGTGTGTGTGTGTGCTTTTGTTGTCCACATGGTTTGAGTTTGTAGCAGGAGGACGGCGTGGATGCTTAGCTGTGTTTCTGCGCTGGGATTTCGTTCTTTTTTTTATGAGTACATTAGTTTTTCATGACTGTGTGTGTTCCTAAGGGGGTATCTCTGATGTCAGGCAACGTTGGCCCACTCACACTGAGAACACCAAAGCTAAGCTCACTAATCAGACCAGAGAGATCATCAGTCATTAGCATCAAACCATCTAAGCTGCACAGGCAGAGATGAAGAGCTAACATTTTTTTGTTGTTGTTGTTTTTGTTGCTTTGTGTCAGGAAAGAGATAGTCTTGTCTCATCTTCACAACAACAACACACTGAAAATCAGCAGGGGAAGAGATGAGTAAACTCAAGTTTTCTTGTCTTTTGATGCGGTTATTTATCTATCTCTTCATTTATTTATGTGCGTGTGTGTCTCTGTGTGTGTGTGCCCAGCAGTCAGCAGTATATAAAGTCTTCTTGCAAGAAAAGTCTCTACAAAGGTTTTGGTTGTGTGTGGGTGAGACTTATTGTGCATATGTGCTGAAGGCCCTGTAATTAATATTGTATAATTATCCAGTTTTGATCTAACTCAGCTTGAATCAGTGATTAATTTAAAGCACCTCCTCTGTCTGTGGATTGATACCCGTGTGCGGGGAAAGGAGACAAACCCAGAATCTCTCTCTGTCTGGTGCTTTTTCAATACCTCCTTTTCCTCTGCCGACAACAAAAAGACAAGATGTATGATTGCAATTACCACTTTGGACTAAATATGCAAGAGCAAATCATGTGCACAAGGATTCATATTGTTCTTCTTTTTTTTTTTTTTTTGGCTCTCTGCTCTCCTCCTTCTATTTGATATTTTCTGCAGCAGGTGAGAATTTCTATTCAAGCCGCATCAGGAGACAGTGGTTGCATACGTAATGGCATGAAGCCTGTTTTGCACAAATCAATTTTTCCACCTCCGTTCTAAATTAAGTGAAGCGCAATAAACTTAACGTCCTGACAATGTCTGGATCCCACTGTGCGTAGAAAATCACTGCTGTTGCATGGCTTCTACAGCGTCTTCCATATGTTTTTCTGTACAGTGCCAAACTTGCACTTTTAGTGTAAAAGCCCTGTAACTGGCCTAAGTAGGAGCTAGTTGCATTATTTATGGGGAAGCTGTGTGATTTAGTTTTCCAGACAACTTCAGTCTACCCAGCATTCATGCATGAACGAGTGCTCTTAGGCCCCCCCCCCCCCCCCCCCCCTTATGCATTACCTCATATAATTAAATAATACCTGATTTTATGTCCTTGATGAGATTGTTAATCACCACCAATTTACTCACGCCTGTGGGACAATTAATTCAGAATGTTCATATTTCCAGAAACAACTTTGTCATAATAATACACTCATTAATGCAACGCTGTACACAAGCCAAGGTCAGCACTCGGCTTTCATCAGCATTTCTTGATAGACTTGCAGTAAGTGGCGATTTCCCAAGCGACTCTCTTCTGCGGTCATCCATATGGGCTGTGCTGCGCCTCACACAGAGCTGGTTGTTGAAAAAGAGCTCCTCTGACAGTTTGTCTCAGCATGCATTGCTAGCCCTCTAAATATGGCAACAACAGCAGCCAACAGCAACAGCCGGTGTCGACCCAGCATCACTCATGTGGAAGGAAGACTAGAACCGATGCAAGGAAGGTCTTCAGATGTGGTTTGCGGGTACGTGGAAATATTAGGAATTTCCATTAATTACTCAACTAATTGTTGTGTGCGCTAGTGGTGCTTGCTCCTACTGAGTAATGCTTGGGAGAGGAGGAATACAGCAGCGTATGTGCACTTTAAATGTGCACATTGGGAGTGTGTAGAAGTGTTTTGCCTACAGTACAGTATGTGTGCTTCTCTGTGGTGCAGTAATGCTGTCAAATAGGTCCCCGAGGCATTCACTGAAAGAGAATGGAGCTGCTTTTCCCTGCGCTTTTAAAGTTGCATTTACTCCTTACCACTCTATTTTATTTCAAATACCCAGATATCATGACTCCTTGCATGTCAGCTGTAGGGGGGTTTGGTACACGATTGAAATTTTAATGGATGAGACTAGTGCCTTATCCTCTCAGCAGAGTTAACATAGAGCCGCGACAAAGTTTGTCAGTAGAGTCTAAGAAAAACCAAAGGCTGAAGTGGTGCTGTGACTGCCTCGTTGTTCTGTGTGGCCAAGCAGTTTGTTTAAGGTAACTCCAGTGATTTTCTTAATATTTTCCTTATATACAGTACTGTCTAAAAGCCTTCTGCCACCCCTTATTTCTTTAGATATTGCCAGGAAAATGGCAAATGGCTGCAGCAATTTATTGAAATGTGTCCAGACATACATGGAAATACAGTGTACGAGTCAAGAAACAGTTTGTACTATTCTAACAAGCTTGAAAGTCGGTATTTGGTGCGCCCACCTTCTTTAACACAAAGTCTTTTCTGGAAGCTGTGTTACAATTTCTTCAACTAGTCTGCGTGATTAGCTCTCTAGGCTTCTTAAAGGACAATTAGAGCTCTTCTTTGGATGTTGGCTGCCATCATGATGATCTCATACAGCTTCAGTAATGTTCAGCTCCATGATCCATGACTGATAGTTCCATCGTGAGTTTTCTATGCAGGTATGCTTTTACTGCACTGACAGGGTGTCAGGGGCCATGCTGAAAAATTAACCCATTGCCATTCAAAGGCTTTCCAGGTGGTATTGCATGGTGGAAAATCCGATGGTACTTTTCTGCGTTCATAATTTCATCAATTTTGATGAAAGATCTTCAACACCACTGGCTAAAATGCAGCCCCAAACCATGACGGTGCCTCCACCGTGTTTTACAGATGGCTGTAGACTCTCTCATCACCTCCTCCATACTTAAAGAAATGAGGGGTGACTTGAGACTTTTGCACAAAGGGAACATTACTATCCCGGTTATGATAATTATTACTGATATTTAAAGATATATCCTCTCAAGTTCCTTTCAGTTGTCCCCTCTGTAACCAACACATGTATGCCACTGACAGCAGCTAGCACGCAGTTGTTGTTTCAGATCAAGCTTTCAGTGCTCCAGACCAGTGCGAAGCAGTTAAAGCACAACACTATGCCAATGTGTTTGTGCTGTCTGACTCCTGTCAGACAGAGATCTGTGTTTTGTCGTGCCTCCCCAAACGTCTTCTCACACAGGCTGCAGGGCCGAGTTAGAGCAAGAAACCGCACATTTGGCATTGTTGGCAAAGATTACTGTCACTATGATTTCGGAAACAGAAACCAGAGTGAAACAATGTCTGTATTCACAAAGGAAGCTCGTCTTAATATGGATTTAATAAACTAGGCAGCTTGCATCATCGATACTGATGTTTTTTTCCAGGATGTTTTACAGCTTTGATGTAAGTCGTATCCTACCTATAAATCTTCAGCCTCATAAAGATTGATATTTTTTCTTTTTTTTAAACTCTGCCTTTTTATCAGCTTTTAAATTTAATACAAACCGTACCCACCTCCCCTCTCCAGGCAGTGTGATAAGAAACGGGGATCTTTTAATGTCCATCTCTGTGGCATTGTTTTACTTTCAATGACATCATGGTCAGCTCTCAAGAAGATGTTTACTGAATGTGGGACATCGTTGCAGGGAGGAGAAATGTAATGAATGATCACCTTTATTAATTTTTTTCCTGCTAGTCACTTAAAAAACCCAAATCTGACGGGAATGAAGTTGTATGCGCAGATAATTATTGCACAAACACGTGCTGGCGTAGATTCCTTTTGTATGCGAGCAAGCGTGCATGGTTAGTCTTCTTCATTTACGGCCCCATTGGCACCGTGTGAGATCGACTTTTTGATTGCTTTCACTGAGTTATCAGCGAAGTCGTTATTCTGTGATTACTGCGTTGTTACTTTGCCCACCAAAGTCTTACCAGGACAATCTCCAGTTTTTACCACACAGGCGTGAGTGGCGGGTGAGCAGTTGACTGGCAGCTGGTAAATGATGTCATTAGCATCTCCCAGGCAAATGGAACGGCGGTGACAGTCGATTGGTCGTTGAGAAGGGGAAGGTAATTTGTTCCGGCTGAGGCGTTGCCAATGATGGAGAAGCCGACTAGAAGAAAGGAGAAGGAGGACGAGGAGATGGGAGCGTGGTAGACGCGTCAGTGGCCGGCTCTTCATTACCTGGACTTGATGGCTCATGGGACAGCATTTAATTACTTTTGCCGACTCTTGCTCTGCTGTCCAACTTCTCTCTTGCAAAGAGCTACAAGCAAGAATCACTGGCTGTTGTCTAGAATAGATTAGTGCATGAGGGCGAAAATGGAGAGAGGCAGAAATGAAGATAGAGGCGACGACCGGGATGAACGATTGGCCACTTAAATCATCTAAAGTGTACTTTAAGATGACGCCATTCCAAAAAGCGGAGCCTGAATTTGGTGCTGAGGATTTCTCAGCTCAGGCTGTAAAAGTTTGTTTCAGCGTTGACGTCATCTCACCTCTGCCAAGGTGCTCTCTGAGCAATCGGTGGATAACAGAGAAGGATGAAGATAAAATATTCATAATGCCCTGTTGTGAAAGGACCATGTGTTCGTATTAAATGTGATGAATATTCGCAGTGTTAATTAGCATCAGAGCAGCCACATGGGCCAACAGAATTGTTTTCCCGGTGAAGACATGACTGCAAACAAGGCATATTAATGAACAATCCCCAGAGACAGCTGGGCTGAAACACCAGAGCTGGATGGCGGTCTGTCCCTGGAGACTGAGATTAGGTGAGAAAGCAGGCTACAGGTGACAAGAAGATTCGAAAACATCATTTCAGGGGTGGTCGTCAGTGTACTCCAGATTCCAACTGCAACTGTTTTTGTCACAGTTTTATTATTTTCTTTATTTTTATACAGATTCTTAGTGACATAATGTTCCTTAATGGCAACCTGACACCTCATTTGTAATCCTAATGGGGATATAAATTCATTTTAGGCTTAATTATCACTTTTATAGGCGCGTGTGTGCAAAAAATGATGGGGAAGTCGGTGAGGGTGTGATTAAAAGTAGGGGAAAGGAGTGATGAATCTCTGGTAGTGTGATTGCAAGTTGTGGCTTCATCCATTTGCAATTTTCAGCTCAAAGAGGAGGAGGAGGAGGAGGCTGGGGTGAGGGGCTGAAGCTCAAAAGGCAGTCTCGGGGTGCTGTAAACCTGTCACAACCTGGACGCCTGTTTCACCTCATGAAAATATGGCATTCATGTTATGAGGATGCACAGGTGAGGACAGGACATGGAACAACAGATGGAGAAGTCATCCAACAGTGGGAATATGGATGTGGATGGATTTATGTCAATTTAGTCCCGACTGGTGCAGAGGGAAAACGTCAACACTCGCCCTCTAGTGGACACACTTTTTTTGGGGGGGACGTTTATGTTTTTTAACCTGTTCATGTTGCACTACTGCACGTCAGTTAGTAAAGAGATTCATATCTCATCACTAGAAGAAGCCACGTTGTCCGCGCAGTTCTTTTTAAATATAGTTATATCATAACATTTTTACTCAGTGAGCATGTTGGTTTCAAAGAGCCCTCGTGCACAGCTGTCGGGATTGTTTTGAAAATGATATAATGAGGTCAATACGTTGCATAAATGGGCTTGATCTTCATCCAGTACGGAGCTTTTTTGTGACCAACCAAAGATCCTGATTTTGGCTTTTATGCGCTCCGTTAGGGGGGATTTTTGAAGGATGCACTTTTGTACAGTCGTTGATGTTTTGCATTAGTTATAGTGCCACTTAGATTTGGATTACATTAGAGAAAAACCACAAATCCACTAATGCGAGTCTGTGTCTGGGCTTTGTAAATGAATCACACTGCATATGGTCAAAGTCTCAGCTCTGTAAGTGATTCTTCAGAGGAATCTAATGACCTGTCATATCTGGTCGCTTAAATGTACTAATTTCAGAGGCCAGCTGTAACATTGCCAGTGTGCTTGCGGCTCTGTGTAACTCCCTCTCTGACCTCCTGACACTCCTTGTCTCCGTGCTTGTCACCTTTTTGCATGTGTTTAGTTCCCAGGATTAATTTGTTGCCCATTAGTTTGGAAGTCAGTCATTACCGCCTCCAAACATATTTTATTCCAAAAGTTAATCCCCAGATTAAAGTTTGTAATCGGTTACAAAAATACTTTTTTGTGGTGAAAGCTTAATACCAGCATTTTACCACGAGACTTCATCAGATCTAGAATTAGACATGGGTTAAGTCCTTTTTCTGGCAATATTGCTGAGCTGCTCCAACTTCCCCACAGGAGACTTTGGGTCCAGGCCTCCTCTTAATGCTTTTTAACACAGAGAGTACTGCTGATTCTGATCTAAGAGGATTAACTTCAATCGCCTGCGTCATCTGGAGTGTTTTTGTTTTTTGGTGCCGAGCTGGGGTTTATTCTGTGCCTGCTACACTTTCACCAAGTCCAACCTATTTTTAATGCCCTCACCCCTCGATCTGACTAGTGTGAGGCCACAGGTTAGCAAGTTGATGAGTAATCGCTTTGCAGTAAAAACAAACAAGAATAATATTACGTAAGACTATGTTTGGGATCTTAGCTGGGTTGTGGCATAGCTGTTAAGAATGGGAAGCTGAGAGATTTCACCGATCACGAATGTAGAAGTATCCATTTGTTCTGTGCACGTGTTTGCACAAAACATGATCTCAAACTCTCATCATCTCCTAATTTAATAAAGTTTGTAAGAAAGCGTCTCCAGAGGCTGGAAACAAGTGTGCTCTTAAGCACTTAATCAAGCCAAATCAAAGAGAACAGAAGGCGGACGTTATTTCTTTGCATCACCTCAGTGTGATTCAATCTAGCGAATCAGCATCTGCAGGCTCAGACGGCGCTTCTGACAAAGTTGATCTGTCATCGTATCTGCCGTCACATCATCTCCAGTTAGTGGAGGAGCAATGCTTAGCCAGAAACGGTAAAAAGTGTTTTTGAATGAAAGCTGCTCTCTGTTTTTGAATGTTGTGTTTGAAACTTTTCGGGACGTTTTCAGTCAGATTGCTTTTTTGTGTGTTGGGAAAATGTGTTCGCAGATCAAGAAAATTCAGGATCTTTGGATCACACCAGTGTTAACGTTCTAATTATGCAAACTGCAAATCACTTGTCAGAGCACAAAGTTAAATGGAAGCAGCTGTCATCGAGTGTTTGAGCACAGGACTCATTTTCTAAAATGCTTCAGTGTGACTAGAGAAGGATGAAGAGCTTTTATATGCATAGCCAGCGTATTACTGCCATAAACCTGGTTTATTACTCGTCCTAGCTTTTGTGTGCTTTTAAGGAAAGAAAGAAAGAAATCATCAAGCATTCTTTATGGTTTCTGGCACTTTTGTTATGTCATGATAGAAACTTGTGTAAGCTCTTCATTTTTTACAATTACTGCGTTTAATTTTTATTGCACGAGCAGTTAAAAGAGGTCATTTATTGATCTGGGTTTGTTGTCTCTTTTGTCATTGCTCACTTCAGACAGTGTGCAGATGCTCTAAAATAAATAATCCAGAAATGCTTTTGATGACTTTGAAGAGCACTCCTATCGCGCTTCTGCACCCATTTCCAAACAACTGGTTTGAGCTGAATTTTAATACTGTGAGCAAGTTCTGTCATGTATTTCCCCGATATACGATACTTTTATTCGACTACCCGCTGCTAAACTGATCTCCTTTGCTCTTTTTCTACTTGATGCCCAATGAACCAGACTGGATTAGAAGCTCAAGTTCTGGAAAAAAATAAAAGGCATAAATCCTTTTGGAGTGAAACGCTCCCCTGAGCCTAAAATTTGGGTGGGTTTAGAGTCAGGGGGGTGATTTTGACTTCCTGTGTCTTCTTAGATGTAGTACACGCTCTCTGTCTTCACCCATTATGTCTCCTGCACCCTCTATAATCTCATCTTGCGCTCTTTTGCTTCTCTGCTCTGCTGTGCAGGTAATGCAGGTGGTGAGGGAGCAGATCATGCGAGCACTCACTGCCAAGCCTAATTCCCTGGACCAGTTCAAGAGCCGCCTGCAGAACCTGAGCTACACAGAGATCCTGAAGATACGTCAGTCAGAAAGGATGAATCAGGAAGACTTCCAATCCCGCCCCATCCTGTGAGTCATGCAGTCATTTTTTTTGTTTGACTTTTGTTTTGGTTTTTTTTGCATAAACTCTAAACTTACAAAAGCATGCATTTGACAGAGGGTTATATTGTTTGAAGTGTTACACCAAAGCTTTCAAAAGCAGCAGCCAAATGCTTTATTTAATATGAATAGTAGCTACTAATGTTTTATTCATTCATGTTGTAGAGCTACAGCTAGGTGATATTCCTGCTGGTATATGGAAGTGCATGAGCATGAGAGCATAATATGTGTCTACAAATAGCTGTAGTACTTTTCTCCTGATCTCCAACTTGGCCCACAGCAGGTTGCGTCTGCGCTTTGCTCTTGTAATTGAAAATATACATAAAATTCAAATTGACTGCAAACGGTATTCCAAATGAATACTCCATTAATGACCCTCCAGCTCACTGCGCTCGGAGAGCTAGCCCGTAATAGATCACTCATTCAATAATGCAGGTCCGGTAATGAAGAACATTGTTTTGTCCTGCCTGTATTTAATGGAGTAGGTAGCACTATTGAAAAATCGTTGCATCAAGAGAGCTTGTCCCTTTGAAGAGTAATCAATGCCTTAGGCAAGGGCTTATTGAATCAATATTGGAGGGGTAGAGACCAAACCTTAGTAAGCAATTAAACCCGGTGAAAAAAGCAACACAAAATAAAGAAAGTTGCACAAAAGTTTTTATATAATCATATTTAACAGATTGGTTTGAATCACTTTCCTGGTTAATCTAGCACACACCAATTCATTGCTGCGTCCTTCATTAATGAGGAAAAGATGAGATGCACCCAGTCTATGTGAAGTGATTTAAAGCCAAGTGAAAATGAAACGGCGCGCTTTAAAACTGTATCACAGCTGTGGAGAAGAGCTGAGCATCGCAGAGTCTCTTCTAAAGACTGCCGTCTGAGTTTTCCTCTAATCTTTTCAGCGCGATTAAGAATTGTAAACACAATGAGCTGAGCACGTCAGACCAGATATTTAAACAAGCCCTGCTTTACTCGCTGCGACCGCTCGCACTTCTCTACTACAAATTATTGGGGGGAATGAGTTAAGACATGAAAAGAAGGTGAAGCGACACTTTCACTTCACTTCAAAGCTGCCCGTCTTTGTAGACGTTCTGAGCTTATTATTTTATGTAATTTGAGATGTACAAAATCTACACCTTAATTCAATTGTAATAAGTGGCCATGTGTACATTACCAGGAGGCCCGTGCCTCATTGCTTTCATCATTTAAACACTTGTTAACAACCACAGTGCCCTTTTTACGGAGGTCTGTTCGTACAAGACGTTCAATTTTCCGGTGACTTTCTCCATTTGCCAGAAAGAATGGATTCAAATTAAAACTGAGGAGCTGCTTCCCGAAAAGACGAAGCAACAAAGTAATCTGAAACTCTCAGGCAAAAGCAGCCTCGCCCGTGTCGACCTCAGTCATGAGCGCGGCGCATGAAGTGGTAAAGACGAGCTATCGTCATCCATCCTTTCCCAGCCATGCCTTTCTCACTAGCTGTTTCTTTAAAGATGTCAGAGCGAATGTCCTAACACAGATCGGTGTAATGACTGGAATCACCAATGAGGCAAATACATGCCTAGGGAGGGCCAAGCAGGGAGACGGATGAAGGGAGGAATAAGCGAGTGAGCCCGAAGGAAGACGACGATGCGATCAGGAACGCCGAAACATAAAATTCTCACAGTCAGTAATATTTCTACGGTAGAAAACAAATGTATAGTAAATGTGATGAGAAAGGACTCGGCTGTAATAATGATGGAGAGCGGCACTGCTCAGGCAGATGATATACATAATTCATGTTGACCGGTGCTGTGTGCTCTGCATTCGTATGCAACGGAAACAACACACATACATGAAGCTGCATGAATAAAGGAGAGGAAATCGAGCAGACGCTTCAGAAACACAGGTTTCCGCTGATCCAACCTCACGTGATGCTGTGACATATTTGCTGTGAAAGTGTATGTCTGTGTGTTTTGGCCCTCTCTGTTTTATTTACAATCTTATTGACAGGGAGGGTCTTGTGACTTCGCTGTCACCGGCTCGCCACACCGGGTGCGGTTAACGGGATTTAAACAATTCTCTTAAAGCAAGGGTGTGTGCTTGTGTTTCGGCAGGGAGCTGAGAGAAAAGATCCAGCCGGAGATCATGGAACTGATCAAGCAGCAGAGGCTCAACAGGCTGTGTGAGGGCACTTGCTTCAGGAAAATCAGCAGTCGCAGGAGGCAAGGTGAGGCGCAGCATTCACACACGTGTACGCGCACAGGAGCAAACACGAATTTACAACCATACAAACTTGGCTTTTGGTCATACGCATCAGAATCCCCTGCCACGCCTCTTGCATCCACAAAAGATCTGCTTCTGTTTCCTCCTTTGTCTTCTTCTGTTCTCTCTTTCCATCGCCTTATTCTCTTTTCCATGTGAAAACACCACGGGAGATATTTTATCTGAGGGGGATCTTTGAAGCTGTGGACTGCTGTGCATCTGCCGTCATGATCGCTCAGAAGTTTTCTGGCTCTCTGAGCCTTTGAGGCAGACACACAGTGAAACTCTCTCCTCGCTGCATACAGAAAAGCAGGAACACGCGTGTCTGCCTTGAGGTGCACGCGCGGCGTCTTCCGTCTCCTTTTGCTTCTGCACATACAGGGAAAGCGCGCGCTAACAAATGCAAAGACGCATAAAGCCAAAAGCCCTGTAAACACACTTCTGTTTGCTCTTGTTCAGACACATTTGAGGGGAAAGCTTTGAATGGAAAGAATGAAAGATGACTGTGATAATCCCCAGTTCTACACTACAGAGGATGTGGTGAAAATGGCAACCCGGTGTATTGCCTTTAGAGAATAACACGAGTGTGTTGTTCAGGAGATATTAGGACGCTCCCATTTAAAGCAGCACAATGGAGATGAGAGCAAAAGGAATAAAAATTGAAAATCCGGCAGACTGCTTGCATACGAGTGCATTCAAATCATTCCACCTAATATCGCATTTCACACTCGCTGCCACGAGAGAGAAGGAGCAGAGAGGAATAAGAGAAGCGGGAAAGAGAGGAGTAGCAGGTATAATATACCGCTCTTCACTCACAGAGGATTTAATCTGCCTGAGGCCTCATCCCTTCACTCTTCTGTCCCCCCACCTTTCCATAACCCCTCTCTGCCACTTTTGCCTCTACAAATACATTAAATTAAAAAAAGGAGCCCAGTGACAAGCTTAGGATGTGGTTTGGTTCGCTGTTATTGCATTGCTGTCAGAAGCTACCCTGCAGGAACTGTACTTTTCAATAAGGCAAATCAAACTGACTGACTGAGTTTAGACCTCGTCCTTTTTTTTCTTTTTTCTTTTTTTTCCCCTCCATGCACCAATTTATTCTGGCATTTTAAAACCTGATCACTGATGCATTCATCCTGGCAGCTGTCATCCAGATGTCGTCATAGCCGGATGACGGAAACGGAGAAGTCGAAAAGAAGCACAGAAGTGGGGAGAAAAAAACAATTGAGTTAAAAAGATTATTCGGGACACGTTCAGGTGGAAACCGTCAGCCGGATTAAGTGTCTGATCTTCTTCGCTGCTTGTGGCCGACTGATTTCCGCTTGTCTAGGTTTTCCGGAGCAGCATGCTGTGATTGAGCTCATATTACCATATCGTGGTCATCATTACCTCACAGAGATCCTAGAAAGCTTCTCAGTGGAACTGGGAACACGCAGCCTTTGTGGATCCTACACAAAAAGAAAGCACGCTGGACCCTTTTAGAACACGAGTGTATGTAAAGCTATTTTGGAGCCCTGCTGGATCTGACACCAGCCTGTGGGGTTCCACCGGCTTTAATCTGCTGCAACAGCGCGCTAACTATAGCCAAGTCATCTGCCTGCTACAAGCTAGCTGTAGCTGATATCGCCTCTGAGGACTCTGAGGAGATTGCCGTTTATCCACAACACTCCTGCACCCCCATTCGTCAGCGTCTCTCTGTGGCTTGCTTTGTATCCTTCCTCTGCACATGTGAATTTATGCATTCTTTATTTACTTCTTCCTTCATTAATACATGTTGCTACTATCTGTTTTCCCACTCTATCTAGATCTCTAAGGCTTTGTTCTCGTGCCGGTACTGACAGCAAATTCATGCATTGAAATGTGAGAAGCTCCTCTTCTTGCAAAGCTTAAGGAAGCAATGCCACTACGAGGCGATCATGCTTAACTAGTCAAAATTTTCCTTTATCTTTGGTGCCTTTCTTAGACAGATTTCCCAGTTATTACTTTATTAAGTCTCTGTATGCTGGAAGTGTTTATTTTATACATGCAGTAAGTTAGATGGGCTCTTACTGTCCCCTCACGCAGTCCTCAGCACTCCACGGCTTCTTGTGTGATTATTTCAAAGACTCTCGTCCCGACATAAAATATTAATTAAGCTGACTTCAGTGCATTTGAATCCTCTCTCTACTCCCCATGCTGCCCATTACAGGAAAGCACTTTTTAAAAGGTCAGCTTGATGGCACTTTAAAGTTGGAAAGAGTGCTATGTGTGCCGTCTTAGTGCAGGATACTGCAGGCACTTTGTGTAAATGCTGCTTTAAAGCAAAAATAAACTTGAATAAAATTTGACCTAATTCTGTTAAACGTTATCGCTCACCAATGTTCTGGTTGCTGACTTTGTGATTGTTACGAGTGATACGAGAGATAAGTCTAAGATCAAAGACGGCAAGAAGACGAGCATGCACTGCTGCACAGACACACCCTATCAGTTAAGATGAGCAGTTTGAGAGCCCATCCCCTCACAGCCACTGCGCAGATCTCTTCTCAGCTCCCTGTGGACCAGTGCCACTCGAACCAATGGCCTGGCAGCACCGACTGTCTATTTTCAGCAATTAGGATTTGGACTGTGCACACACCGAGCCGAACTCCCCAGTCTGTGCACTCTTTCTGCCAGCTCAGCTCGATGCCCACCTTGCCAGGAAACGGCCGACAAACACCAGGCTGGAGGCAGAGGCTGCTGATGGAGACAACGACCAGCAGTGTGTACAGACACAACTGGTGCTGAAGCTGCTGGGGGATTGCTCAGGAGAGCGGCCACGATAAAAACACACCAACACGATTTTGACTTGAAGGGTCCTCTTAACGGTTACAATGATGTGACAACCTATGCACACAATTTTTTTGCTCACCTAATTTTAGGCCACTTATAAAAAAAAATAATCAGATAATATTTTGCTGTCGTATGTAGCTGATGTAATTGATGCTTTATCTTTGATAGCCTTTGTAATGTTAGATGTGAGCTTTGATTCCCTTTTAGAGAGAACCTTAGCTTTTATTAAAAGACTGTCATTTTTTACCTCATTTCCTCAGTTTTCACAGAAAAGTAGCTTGGATCCAATGTCTCTGCCAAGGACCCGATATACACTTCGTTTAATCAGGTCACAGTTCAGGTTTCATGCTCTTTTGAGCCTTTTGAGTGAGAGTTAAAGAAACCTGGATGTCCTTTTGTGATCTTGAATCGACCGTGTTTTCTGCTGTTGAGTCATTGTTCGGTGATAAAGGCCGCCAGTTTTGTTGTTGCCCGTCCAGATCCCTCCCTCCCTTAGTGGAGATCATTGTTGCCCATCTGTGGATTTTCCTCAAGGCTGTTTTATTTTTTGACACATATTTTTTGCCATGCTAATTTTCTCTGCTGTTGATGAGTCATGCAAATCCATACCCGTGTGATGCCTTTGCCAGCTACTGCTTATTTCATAACACCTCTAAATCTGCTTCTTACTCCCTTCTGTCTTCCTGTCCCTCTCATCATTTGTTCTAGATAAGTTTTGGTACTGCCGTCTGTCTCCGAATCATAAAGTCCTGCACTACGGAGATCTGGAAGAGAGCCCTCAGGGCGAGGTGCCCCATGACTCTTTACAGGACAAACGTGAGTAAAACCTTTAATAGTTTGGTTTTTTTTTTACAGTATTTTAGCACAATTTCTATTTAACTGCTTTCCCAATGAGGAAAATATTTATCAGTATTCTATGTTTATTTCCTGCAAAAATGTGTGTCTTGCCAAATTTAGAGACGAGCAGCAGTCACCGACACTAACAGTTGGCTTTTTACAGACAGTGTTAACATCAGTTTTTCTTGTGGGCCTTGCACAGCGACAGATTTGGGGAAAATTTAAAGTTTTAATCACTTGAAGGAAAAAGGAAAAAACACAAAACAAGAACCCATATGGGATAGCACAGTTGTCAAGGGGATGATGATGATGTTGTTGTCGTTGTTGTCGTTGTTGTCGTCGTTGTTGTAAACTCACTTCTGTCCTCTCTGCAGTGCCTGTGGCTGATATCAAAGCTGTTATCACTGGCAAAGACTGTCCTCACATGAAGGAAAAGGGAGCCCTGAAGCAAAACAAGGTGTGCGTTTGTGTGTGAGCGTGCGCACATACATGCACGTGCACATGTGCATGTGTGTGGGCGGGTGGGTGTGTATCCAGGCGAGAGAATGAGTTCCTGTGTATGCGAGAGTTGCATAACGAGGACGTCGGTTACATAATTTCGCTTTAGGAAATAACACAATAACTTGCGTCTCAGCGCTCTGCACAGCGTCTCCGTTAGAGGCCTCGCGTAGAAATAAGTCACAGAATAGTCCGTTAGTTACAGACGACAATTACGCCAGAGGCGCTAAAAACGTGCTGGCATCTTTTCTTCGCTGTGAAGGTGTGATAGTAACGTTTGGGCGCGCCCTCTGCGGTGCCTCAACCAGGATGAAAGAGCCATCATGTCTGCACCTGTGTACACATCAGCTCTTCCTCGTTCGTACTTTTCCTCTGCAAACCCTCGGCCCCCACCCACGGGACTCCGATATATTGGATCTTGGATAAATAGCCTTGAAGACAAAGGAGCACGCCTCCTCTCTGCTTTGTCTCTTTTATTACCTTGTCGATAAGCGCAGGTCTAGGAGAATGACCTGAGGGGGGTCTGTGGGCTGTCTAGCAGGCCTGTCCCAGCCTTGTGAATGAGAACATAAGCACATTTCATTACTCACTGTTAGAAGACCAGCCAAAGTCACCTCTACAGACTTGAGAGCAGAGCAGGCAGTGCACCGTTTGTGGGACACTGGAAGAATAGAGAAGTGTGAAGAGTTTCCATATTATCTCCCAAATTCCTCCAGATATGTTACGTTACAGCATCACACAAATGATTAATTAATTGCACCAAAAAAGAGAGAAATTAGCTTTGAGGTCATAAACCTGGAAAAACTAACAATGTTGTTCATTTAATGTGGGTATAACACTCATTTCCTGCTTACCGCTGAAACGCTCAATAACTGTTTTATGAAGTGCACGGACACCCTCAGGAATAACTTGATCTACAGTACCCAACAACCAGTCACACTCCATCAGCTGTTCTTTGAGTTAAGTAATTATAACAGGTTCCTTACTGAATCAAGAGGGTAAATATAGTAACGACTGCCCTTTTAGATGCTCACTGTGTGAGTGTGCAGCTTAAACCGGCTGCACAGAGTAGATAGAATTACTCTCAGCACTACTTTGTTTTTCTTTCCCTCTCTGAGTCAAATCTGACCACAGTTTCTTTTAAGCTCTCCTCGGCTCCAGGCTCAGCCTCTGACTGAGTAATCCCCTACTGGCTTCGTAAAACCAGACGCTAATTTCACACAGATAAATTACTTGCATACATCTACAAATCTGGCTCTGTCACTACACTGTCCTCCTTCTCCGTCCAGTTAATTTCATAAAAGAGACTGAAGTGAATTTATCTTTTTTGTCCCTACTGTTATTTTACAGTAGCTAATATAAAAAGATCCCTACATATATCTCACTGGTACCGGACGAGTTAATGTGCAGCTGATATAACAGATGGTGATGGGACGTGGAGGAGAGCAGCATCGCGCTATTATGGCAGCATTGTACTGTAAATCTCACCTGGTATTTCTTCTTCTTTTCTTTTTTGCTTCTACCTCTCTCCGTCCCACCTCCTCCACTCTCGCTCGGTCTTTGCACCATTTTCTCCGCCTCACATTCTCCCTCTGCTTTTCACTCTGTCCTCTCTGCAGGAGGTGTTAGAGCTGGCCTTCTCTGTCCTCTACGAGTCGGACGAATACTTAAATTTTATCGCTCCTGACAAGCATGAGGTAAGCTGACCCTGCAGTTGTTGACAGTGTCACACAGAATGAACGTGTGGGATTACGCATAGAGATCCTATGCATGGTTTATGCAGGTATAGAGCTAACACTTAAATAGTGGAGAGATGGCTTTATGGACAGATATAACTTCATCGAAAAACAAGTATAAAGACCAAAGCTGTATGTCAGGCTTATGTTATAAAAAATTAGGACCCTTCAACATGATTTTCTTGCTTTTTTAAAAATTTTTATCATCAAAAGAGTGGTTTGTATCGTCCAATGATTGTCGATATTTGGGATATACAAGATAAAAAATACACCAGGAGCCGCTAATTGAATACAGCTGATTAACTGATCATCAGTAAGTGTGACGATCCCTCTAAAAGCAGAAGTTTTGGGAGTTGCTGGTCTGGAGCATTCAGGTGTGTTAACAGACTTTCATCTTAGAGAAGCAATCATCGCTACCTATCAGTCTGGGAAGGTTTATATAGGCATACCTATCTGGTGCCATATATGCGGTATATATACCTATATATATATATACACTTGTGTGCCTGTTTTTCATCTTCATTTGTTTAGCTTTGTTTGTGCTTTTAAGCTTGTGCAGGTAAAGTGAAAAAAACTTGTTTTCTGACATGTAAAGCATAACTAGCACGATGAGTATTCATACTGCACCAGCCTGTTTGCCGTTGGCTTGGAATGAACTTTATTTGGACTTCTGACTTGACAATGACTTGACCCAGTTTACTTGACTTAATTTTAGTTTGCCCCAAAAGGCTTTAAGACAGCTCTACTTATAAATAGCTGATAGTCCTTGGGGAATGTGGCAAATAGAATTGCAATGTTGGTGGTTTTTATAGATTGGGGCCAAATATAACTCATTGTAAACAAAGGTGTAATGCCTGAAAGCTTTCGCTGAGGAATATAGAAACCTTTTGCCCTTTTTTGAAGGTGTTTTCTCTGTTTCTCAGAGTAGATTTTAGAGGTTTTGTTCTTTGTGCCGTACCTTTTTTTAACCATTCTTATGAATATTCTAATTAACGTGCCTCTGCCCGTCTCTCCGCAGTATTGTGTGTGGACAGATGGTCTGAATGCCCTCCTGGGTAAGGAGATGACCAGCGAATACACCAAATCTGACATGGACACCCTGCTCTCTATGGAGATGAAGCTTCGCCTCTTGGATCTAGAGAACATCCAGATTCCAGAGGCCCCGCCCCCGATTCCCAAAGAGCCTAGCAACTATGACTTCGTTTACGACTGTAACTAGCTGTACGACCCCACAAGCCCGAACCCGAAACAAACCCCAAACCCACTGTATTCACTGGACCGGTCCCCTTTTCTTATAAACTGGAACAAGAATAAATAATTAAAAAAAAACATATAATATAAAAAAATGAACTGTGATTGAAAGAAAAAAAAGGATTTCTTGAACTATTTTCCTCTTGCTTCTTGCTAGATGTTTATAAGGGAGAAAATGGTGCGTATTAACGATAACTGTTTGCACTTGAGGGACTTGGGGGTCGATGCAGAGTCATCACGTTGCCATGGAGAAGAGAAACCAGGAAGTGTTTGTTTGGCCTGTCGTTGGTCGTCCCACGTCTCCTCCTCCTCCTCCTCCTTCACTCTCCTCCAGTGTCTGGTGTTTGAAGACATTCACCCTTTTCTTCTTCTTGGCTGCGGCGCTTGCTGTCATTTTGCTTCAAGAATATTGTGGACAAAAAAAGCTTAGAAATTCCATTGGATTGTCCTTCCTTTATGTTCATGTTATTATTGTTCCTCAGGGCTTTTGTCACTTGGGGGTGAAGGCTATAGGGATCAAGATGGTGGTTGTGGGATTCAGGAGCAGGGAAGGACGATTGGGCGTCAACGGGGAGGGGGGCGTCAACTTCCCAGTAGTATTTCCTGTCACATTCCCACTTACAGTAGGACAATTGTGGCAGCTAAGTGTTTCCCAAGAGGCTGAATTACCTTTTAAGATGAATACTTTTTAAAACAGAAAGAGAAAAAATAGTGTCGTCTGTCTACTCTGCCCTGCTTCACATGTAATAGAGACTGTTAGAAAAAGTCAATCCTTGAAATCCAGGCACTGTACCACAGTAAAAAGCCTCTTTTTGAAATATAAATGTAATTATCCCACCACTGCTTATTGCTTATTGTACACACCTACACAGTGGCTTTGCCATAGAACAGCTGTAAAAGCGCCACCATTGTGCAACACGCGCTCAAACACACACTCGTCTCTCGCTCGTTTGGGTCTCTCGTTGTAAAGACTGCTGTACACAACATTCCTAAGCAATATTTTAGCTTTTTTTTCCTTTTGTTTCGTTTATCATTTGTAAAATGACTACGATTTAGTGATTTTGCTTTAGAAAAACGAAAAAGAACAAAAATTGTGAACGTGCCGGGTAGTTAGTATAGCAAAATGTAAGTTAGTATTTGATCAAGGGAAGTTGACATTTTTTGTGTATGTTCAGGACCATATGGCCACAAAATTGAGAGTTTATGTATTTTTTTAATTTAAAAGCAGATCGTGGTTGTTATTTCTAAGTATGATTTATATATTCCCCCCTCCCCCTCCCTATTTAATGCCTTCAGATTGTTTTGTTTTTTCCTTTAGGATTTTTTTCAAAGCCCCTCAAAACTGCTGTTTACATTAAAGGTTTAAGAACTGTAACCACTCTACACTGTGCCTCTCTTCATTCACAAAGCACAACCGCAAGGGTCCAAGACATGACTCGTGATGAAAAGCAGTAATAGTAATTTCACTCTGTATTGAGACATTTGTTCTGATTTGTCGCTCAGGCTGAATCCCGTGGAAAGATTTTTCCTTTTAACAATGAAAGACACATCGCTATAATTAATAGGTAACGGTCCTGGAGGCAATCTGTTTTTAATGGAACAGATAAAACAAGATTAACTATAACACAAATGAAAGCACTTCGATATTATCTGACCAAATCGCATGTTGGCACAGAATTCAATTCACAGGCATATGAAGGAGTTTTGTGTCAGTCTGCATCTGGACACAGACTTTAAGATCATCAGTGTCAAACAGCTACACTAACGCAAAACCATTTTAAGAGAAGTTACCAGACTTTGATGAAGTATCACAATATGGTCCTAAATTATTCTTGGATTTAAACTTTAACGTTTGCTTGATAAACCCAGATCCAGCACTAGGGTTCTTCTGGGCTCTTCTACATGGATATGTGATACAAGATTTCAACAAACCAACTTGTCTGGACCAGACATATTGGAACTAAGTTAAGTGGGTGTTTTCCAGTGTGTTCACCTCAGTCCTTTCTTGGTTCTTGAGTTAACCAGGTTTTTTCTCCAGTGCAACTCAGTCTGCAGATGTCTGGGTTAAATCCTTAGCTTGTAAAAACAGTCAGACTCGCATCTTGATATCCTTACGAACCTTTCGTTGACCCTGACAAGCTTTCCGAAGTATAGATCGAGTCCTTCATTTCAAACGCCACCAAACTTTTTTTCAACAAAGATTTTTGTCAGACTCTCTAGAAATTCTTTAAAGTGGTCTTGAGCAAACGTTTAAAGACCTTCTTTGGTCATTGTCTACTTTTTCACTCCTTTTCAATGCAGTCCTTGTACCTGAAAATTTTGAAAGTGATGTTTTGGTTTGTTTTTGAAGCCGCTTTATGGTGACTTATCACTCAAGCATTAGAAAAAAGCACCTAACTCAACCAGTGTTGTGTCGACACAGACAACTTAACAAAGAACATATTTAAGACTAAATTTCTCTATGCATTTTATTAGAAGTAGAATATTTTATTAAGTAGAAGGAGGAAAGATCATGCATAAAATTGTATTTTTGCACAATTAGCTACAAACTTGGGATCTCCTGCCATGGTGTGCAGTGTGTCCTTTAAAATGTGAGGAAACTGAATAAGTCCAGGACAAAAGAAGAACTGTCAGGTCTTAAAAAAAAATATCTGGGGCATATGAATAGTATCTGAAAGTCATGTCCTTAAGAAATAGGGAAAAGCCCTGACACAGGACCCAAGAGATGCATCTGTCGCTTCAGTTGATCCATCAGCGGTTCACTGAAGCCCCAACCTGAAATGGTCTCAATGGAAAGGTGGCTGTCAAGGAATCATTCTTAAGGAAGGAAAACGGGAGGAAAAGGCTGAGATATGCCAAATTATAGAACAACTGGACTGAAAATCAGTGGCACTTGTATTTTTTGGTTCAAATCATGGTCAATAAGTACACAGCTGTATGTCAGCCAATGGTGTTGCTGATTCTGTCAAAACTGATGGAATGGACACAGAAAAGTACCATCAGATTTAGATCCACCATCCAGTACCATCTCTAAAATACCTGCTTTGTTTTTTAACATAAGAATCACTCTGGCAATGCAGTAAAAGCAAATTTGGATAAAAACAGAATGGAAATATATCAGTCATGGATTGGTCTCCCCATTGTTAGTGAAGCATTGTGGGATCATCTTGACTAAGGATAAAAACTCAGCTAAAAATAACCAAATAATGCAAGCTAAATAAAAACGTTCAGCTTCTGTACAGTAATTCATAAACAGCACACACCTTGCATTCAGGTGGGTGAGAATTGTCTTGGTGAGTAATAGAGGTTCTCCACCATCTCACCTCACAGACCTCCTGCAGAGGCTGCAGGTTCATCTCCGTCTGTCCAGAAGCTGTTACAGCTCCATTCAAAGCAACCACAAATGTGGCATTTTATGTTGTGCCACTTTCAGAGCAGGCATTTCTCTCACAGAGAATGTCGCCTTTATTAAAGCAATATTTCATCTTTATGAATCTGCCCTTTTACTTTGAAATAGAGTTCTGTGTGGAAGTCGGCAGAAAATGCAATTTTCAAAGTTAATATTTTATTTCACGGCTAAATAGTTCAACTTTTGTTAGTGACACATTACATGAATTTCAAACTTATAATATTACTACTTTCAGAGCAGTCACTGGAAAATCCTTAAAAGATTTATGAAAAAAAAAATATCAGTGAACTACTAAGCACCAGCTTTTGTTTTTAAACTCAATATTTAATCTCAGTTTGCCTTTTGTGTATACATCCCTGGTTTTGGTGCTTGGGTTTTCCCATTACATGCCTGGCTGTGTCACAGGATGTTTATTTCCCAACACGCAGGTCATAGCAGCTCCCTACTCCTTAGTGTGTGACACCATTTCCTGCTTGACGGCTCTATCTGCTACCCGGCCCAGGAACCTCCACCGAGCTCCGTCTTTAGGCGAAGATTGTTCTCACACTAATGGATACTGATGCCCTGTGCTCATTAGAAATGTAAGTCAGTGCCTAACAGCATCTGTCTCTCACTCTCTTAAGCGAGGAAGAAAATATTCTACCTCTTGCCTCCCACCCAGCCTTCGTTTCAGTCACAGTGACTCTCACTCACGCGCAGCGTGCAGTTATTTGAACTGTCACAGTTAAATGGCTCCATTCCTGCGAGGGGAAGCTGTGCTGTGTATGTGAGAACAGCCAGTCTGGTAGAGTGGATTACTCAGTAGACCTGATGTTCTTTGTGAATATCTAGTAGCTACTCATTAGAGGAATACCAAAACCCTAAATTAAAATCAGTTCATGTTAAGTGTGACATACGGTTCACATATCAAATCTTAACACTGACAAACCTCACGCCGTCCTGCAGTCCCAAATATTCATAATGATGGCAACTCAATGGGCTCGGATTTTGTGGATGCCCACCTTGTAATATGTCTCCCTGTATAAATTTTAACTGGGTTAGTTCAGTCTTTTCTATTTTCCATGTTCAAGAAATCAAACATTCCAGTAATATTCTCATCCCGACACTTTCCAGTGCCAGAGGGTAGGTGATTTAATAAGGCTTCTGCATGCCTTCCTGAGGTGCAACAGATGAGGAATGAATATGAGCTAAATCCAAATTTGGTTGTATAGAAAATTACAGTCAGCTACATGAGAGAATCAGATTAAAATACTGACGGTAACTGTATCATTTAGGCTAAAAAAGGGGCCTCCTGCCTGCTGTTGTGTCAGGATCACTTGAGTCAAAAGTGGGATTGCTACTTTATCTGCAGTAACAGAAGTTGGTGGTATGTCTCTGTTCTAGGACCTCCCCGCCCTTCCACACATGTACTTGGGGAGCTTAAGGAGGCAAGAGCACACATTCCCATTCTTCCATGTCTGCACAGGGCAGGCAGCAGCAGAGCAGATGTTAGTGGCTATGGGTTTGACACTGACTAAGTTAAAAGGTTATGAACTGTAGGTGCTTGGGTGGGTGTACGGTAAAGCAGTTCACGTAGCATGCCATCAGAAGGGCATCAGCAATTGCTCTGATGTGTCAGAACTAATGCTATGCAACATTTCTGTGAAGACCAATGCATTGCATTGCAGTGTTTCATACTGAGGCACTTGTATTATTTGCTTGTTTTACAGCTATATCGATCAATATATTCTGAATGCATCCTCAGCTGCAGATCAGTGGGGATTTTATTTCTATATACCACAAATCCATATCTGTTTTTATTATATAAGGTGCACTGTGTGCTTCAGTGTTTGTGTACGCAAGAGTGCTGTCTGTGTTTATTTTTCCACGCACGCTCATTTGCGACAAGCAAGAGGAAAAGGACTTGGCTGGCCTCATTACGAGTTCTTGGAGACTTCATGCAGAGAGCGAGACAGCAGCCCAAGGGCCGGAGCCAGCAGGGCGCATCTCGTCTCCTCATCCAGGAGGACACACTAATCCAATCAGATTAAGGCTGGAACTGATTACATGGGCATGCACACTTCCACAGCAGGTTATCAGACAAGCTAGCATGGCAAACTCATCGCTCCTTCTGCACTCACCAGCATCCACTTGATAGCATTTAAGGGTCAGCCCAGACAAACTCACAAACAACATGGTTGCAGCTGAAACTATGGCGGCAAGGTCTGCAGATCCACTGCTACTTTCTCTGCCAGTTTTTTTTTTTTTTTTTTTTATTGCAGTAAAATTCCTTTTATCTTCAGAGCAGCAGATTTGCCAGCTAGAGATATTTCAAAATCCCACTAAACTTCTCTTTGGGAAATGTTTTTGTGTGTGATATGGTTGAACTAATTCTTTTAAACTCTGAGTTAGAATTGGTCTTGTGCTGCTTGTTGCTGTTGTCCCGCTTCTATTTCCATTGCATTGAAGACTTGGGGGGTCAGGAAGCTTTGTGCCTTTTTAGAGATTTCTCACCACACCAGCAAAGCATCTTCAAAGCAGGATTAAGGGTGAAGCCAATATAAACAATGAAACTATACTTTTATTATCGAATGCGCTGCCATAGTTCAGTTTCTCCCTAAGGGTGTTATTGACAAAACGTCGTCTTACTCGAGTAAATCACAAATCTAATGGTGCCAAAATAGCAGCTAACAGGCAGAGGAGGAAAAAAATACACTGGAGAGTGGGTCCAAGTTCTCTTGCTCATCATTTGTATTGACTTGTTTTCTCCGCTTGCATTCACTTTCTCATTTCTTTAGACTTTAGTCCAATCTGGCACGTATCAGAAACAACACTGATGCGATTGATGAGTGCAGGGACAGATCCATTTCCCTTGTGTGTTATTATTCACCTGACCCAAGGGCAACAGTTTTCACTCCATATGGAACTGAATGAAAAGAGCTGGAAGCTGCAGTCTAATAGCTTTTCTTAAAATCCAAGTGCTTTTTTTTTTTTTACATGTATAAGTTAAAATACACTTAAAAATCTCCATATACTGTGGTAGGAAGAAGGCTTTGTTTTCTCTATATTCACAATGAGACGTAAGCAGTTTGGAATTACTTGTACAAGGAGTTGGTGTAGGAAGATAAAAGGAAAAGCGTGCTCGCAAAGGGATTGCGATCCATCTCGAGGGGAAAATGAAAGTGCATAGCCACAAATAAATTACATCACACATGCATAAAACATCAGCTCCATCCTAACAATAAAGACAGAAACTGTAAGTAAATTACTTCTGAACAGACGCATGTGCACTGACTATTACTTTTCCTCCTGCTGCTGCAGCACCCGGAGCCCTGACCCAGGATTATCAGGGCGAAATGATTGCATCAATCCAGACAAAGATCATCCCGCTGAAAGTGGGGAAACTGTGATTTAGATGAATGAGTACAAGTCTGGAAGTGATTTCCATTCCCGCCCCAACAGTTGCTTAATCTCAGCAATCTGAAAGTCTTATCGTCGTTGGTGCTGTTGCTGTGGTGATTGATTGAAGAGCTCTTCACAGAGTGCTGCAGTCACTCAGCAATTGCAAGTGTTTTACAGGCACAACGGGACTAATGCGCATCTAATAGAGCCAGAGGTCCAGTCTGCCAAGACGTGCCCACCCTGAATCACTGGGAAACTGCTGTAAATTTAGAAGAGGCCAAGTTCATGTGTATCGCTAATTGCAACACCTGAAATGGTTTATGACCACAGCCGTGCAGAGACGGATGAGAAAGCAATCTTACCACAAAATCTAGAGGATATGTTGAGGAATCTACTAATTCGTGTTTCACTGGATTAGTAGATTTCAAAATTTCCTGTTTGTTTTTTTTTCAGGGTTCATTTAATTCCTGACATCAGAAACCAAACTGCCTTAGAAAATTCACAAATATTTGGGACGCTAAATTAGTTTTCCCTCAGTTTCAAACTGAACTTGTCTTCAAATTACTGACACTTTAACAACTACAGAACAATGGTGTCTGTATTCATAAAAAAAAGAAAAGAAAATGCCCTACTTTTTCTTGTACCTTGCAGTCATATCCCTGCCAGGAAATGTACCTGTCAAGAAGAAACAAAACCTAACAGAGCTAAAACGGTCCCACACTCATCTCTCATCTCTGCCTCTCACTTATTCCATTATATGCATTTTAGTCAATTCCCATCACAGCATCCCTTATTATTTTTTCTATTTCTCATATATCATCTCTTTTCTGTTTCATCTAAATCTGTCACAAGCAAGGCCTGTTCTCCTTTGCATTGATCAGCATCTAATTTTAGTGAAGGCTGACGTCTCTTGATGTTGTAAAATGAACGAGTGCTTTGTTGTATACCAGAGCCCTTGAATCAGTTGCATTGACTTTGAAGAGCTGGAGCACCAGTGATGAGGAGGTGGTGGTGGAGGAGGAGGGGCTGATGAAGAGGAAACTTGTTTTAATATGACAGTTAATGAGGTAAACATTGCCCCGGGTGCCTGTTGGGATTGGAAATTTAGCTCCTATAATTTCTGCCCAAATTCACCAAAAGTCACCATATGTTCAGCTGCGTGGCGCTTTGATGAAGAAGAGCCGTGGGAGAATGAAAGATGGATGACGATGAACTCACAACCACAGGGAGCATTTGTCTGATGCACCAATAAATCTTCTGGATTTCCCCACCGCCAGCCCTCTAACCTGCCACCCAAAGCTGCTTCAGATAAAACAAATGTCTTATCCCTCAACCAGGTGTAAGATATGTTCAACCTTCATTGCACGTTTGTTTGGTTTTTTTGAGACACAATAGGTGTGGCTCCTAAGCCGACTCTGCCGTGCTGCTTCTGCACAACTGGCAGACAGAGAATTTCCTGCCCCGTGATCAATAAGGCAACAGTAATTTTTCCTTAAGTCCCATGAGACGGAAATGAAATGCTTCTAGTCAAAGTCCTATTTGTGCCGCCTCCTCCTTTGTGTAATTTTAAAAGTGCTTTCTTCATAAATTTATGACTTTGCCTCATTACAGGTGAGACAGATTGATTATGAAGCGGAGAGACTCCCACTGGGCCATTTTTTCATGCTGCATTGTGTGGGACTGACACAAGACTAAAGGAAGCCAAAACCAGCGCTGAGTGTCTATATTTACCAGTGCAGAACCTGCCAGTGCCTGTGTGTGTAGGCTGAGAGCAGGAATATCGCTTCAGTAGGAAAATATTGTGAAGGCTGTTTATTGCAGGGTGAAGAATCAGGAAAGACTCAGTTTGAGGTGTTGTGGGAACCTTTGGTCAAAAGTTACCGAGATACAGGACCTGCAGATATTTTAGGCACTAAATGGTTAAAAGCAGTAAGAAAAGGACGATTGGAGCCAAACAGAGGCCATGGACACTTTGGAAGGGTTGTGGTTTGATCCTACTGTTTCTAAAGCTTTTTATTACAAATGCTAGAACACAAGAGTGCATTTTCCTAGTATTGGAAGTATCGGTAGACGTCTTCATGGTGTTTTAAAACCTTGAAAAGCTTCTGAGTTAAAAAAAAAAAAAAAAGATCTTCAAATAGGCTGCTGCTGCTAGACTGATAGATTTTGGTGATTGGTGCAGAAAGGTTACAGCCAAAGACTCCACTTTCAGATTTTTCTTTTTGTAATTTGTCTTGACTTCAATCTTTCTCAATGTGGTTTTATATTTCTAGCCATTAAAATAAATCACTAATCTATGGCGTCTGTGTGACCCAGCAGCTGGGTGGTTGGGACCTACTCTCTCATTTGATTCGTAGCCCACAGTTTTCTTTCTTCATTGGACTCAAAAATAAAGGCAAAAAATGTACAGAGAAAAATCAACAAGAAAAATGAACCATAACTTCTTCACACATTTCTATACCATTATATAAAACTTCAAAATATAGGGTTTTTTTATAGAATGAAATGTTAGTGCGTTCAGACCTGCATGCTACCACAGATTCAACAAGGTGCTGGAAAATTCCTCTGAGATTTTGCTCCATATTGAGATGATAGCTTCCGATATTTGTTACAAATTTGTCAGATGAATGTCCAAGGCATCTCCCACATGCTTTATTGGACTGAGATCTGGTGACTGTGGAGGCCATGTGAGTTTCTTGAACATGACCATGTTCAAAAAAACATTACCTAAGCTATATGACCACAGGGTACCTGTCAAAAGAAGGGTACAATGTAGTCATAAAGGTTTCACAATGGGCTCACCCGAAACCTTGGCTGATTGTGACCTACACCAGTTTTCACACCTTAGCTCATGTGATTAGGTAGAGGATCATTAGGGGGTCCTTTTGTCCCTCTTGGGAGGACACTCCCACATTTTTAAATTAAGTCACCTCGCTTCTCCATTTGCACACGTTTTGAATTTTAGCAGGTTGATTCAAACATGTGCAGATACTGCACATCAGTCTGCCATGTGACTTTCTAATCCGTCACATGGCAGATACTCTGTTCATTTAGGCATGTACATACAGGCCTAAATGAACAGAGTATCTGCCATGTGACTGATTAGAAACTTTGCATTAAAAAGCAATTCAACAATTGTACCTAATAAAGTGGTAGGTAAACCGTTCTGTGACATATTTGAAAGTGTTTCAGTGTTTTGAAAGCACATTTAGTCTCATTTCACATACAGGTGTTTTCCTTTGTGTGGAGTGTGAACCATCTACTTCACAGTAACTTGCACCTTGACCGTTCTCATTAGTTTTATAAACTTCTAAGAGCAGCGGACGTGTTGACACACTAATGGAGAGAAAGCAGAGAAATGCTCCTACATTTGTTCTTGCTGGTTCACTGTCATGGCTTATTAGGTAGTTTAATGGAACTGAGTCATCATTAATGTTATTAATTACTCGTGCTTTTAGTGTTGTGAAGTCAAAATGTCTGTCACGACAAAAGTTTCAACCCTGCTTTAGCTTTTAAATACTTCCCACAATAATATTCAGTGTTTTGTTAGAAAATCAACCATGTTTAAAGAAACCCATTCAGTGCCTGCAAGCTAAAATGATCCAAGATGATTACAGAAAACAAGTCAGAGAAAATGTACATTTTTAATTAAAACATGTTCATAATTTATACTTCATTATAATGTGCATCTGTGCATTAATTACATTCAAGGCCTTTCCAGTCTAATTCACAACCAACTGAGTAAAGAACTTTATATACACACAGTGTAATCATTTACAATGTCAAAATTAGGCTGAAATGGTTAAACTGTTAATGTTTGATCACGCTAAAGTCACACGTTGTCCAGGTTTAAATTTGACAGATTTTCTGTCTCCCAAGACGCCAAAGCCTTCATACCTAAAGGAAATTTAAAAAAAAAGATTTATATTAAAACACTGAATCAAATCAGAATGTAAAGTTATGTTTTTGTAGAATAACGCAGTTTTGAAATGTTGTCTCTGTATACCAAAGCCATTTTGAAGTTCTCTATTTTCAGAGGCTCAAAAGTAATTGGACAATTAAATGACAAGCGTTTCATGACCAGGTGAGGCCTATTAGCAGATAAACAATCTGGATTGTGATTCCAAGAGTTGGGAGTTGAATTTGGTAGCTTTTCACTTAATGTCAGGTCCTAAGAGACATTGATAAAAGTGAAGGAAGCCATCATGAACCAAATTAATCATCAAAACAACGTCTGAAAGACCACAGAGGACATCTAAGAGAATACTTTCCATGGTTAAGAAAAACTACTTCACCACATCTAACCAATACAAAACCCTCTGATCAGGTAGACATATCATATCAAAGCCTACAATCGACAGAATGTAAATACAGAGTATTTGCAACAAGGAGCAAACCTTCCACTCGTGTACAAGAAGATGAGATTAGACTTTGCCAGAAAACATCTAAAATAGCCTGCTGAGTTCTGGAGGAAACCAAGACAATCGTGTGTAGCGTGTGAATAATGATCCAATAAAGTATTGAGGAGGAGAGCAGCTCATGATATGAAGCATACAACATCACCTGTCAAACATGATGGAGGCAGTGTTATGGCATGGGGATGTATGGCTAACAGTGTAACGAGGCCACTAGCATTTATAGATGTGACTGATGCTAGATGCAGAATGACGAAATGTGTACAGGGTTACATCCTCTGCTCAGATTCAACCAAATGGAAAAACGCTGCAAGAATTTTCAAGGCAGAGAAAAGGGATGTTCCTCAATCTGCCGTTACTTACCTGATCTCAACCCAGTAGCTTTTCAGTTATTTAAATACAAAACTGAATCCAGAGAGACCCACAAACAAGCATCTAAACTTCAGGCAGTCAGTGACTGCAGTGGATTTTCATTGAAGTATTTAAAAAATAAAAATAAAAAAAACACCCTTATATTAAGAAATATTTTAGCTTGTCCAGTTATTTTGAGCCTTTGAAAAGACTGTGGCTAAAATGGCTGTAATGCCTGAAGTTTTCATGCAAAAGTTTGGATAAACCCCTTTAAATTAAAATTAAAGCAGAAAGTGTGCATTTCAATCACATCTTGACCATATGATGACAAACTACCTGTGGTGGTGTACAGGGAGAAAGCTAAAAAAAAAAAAGTGTGACTGTCTAAAAAAAACCAAACATATCAACTTAATTGTATATCTCTGTTCATCCACCTGAGAGCTGAGTAGTAAAACAGCAACTACTACGTGTGCAGTTTCTCTACTCTCATTTAGTTGTTCAAGTTATTTCCCAAAATACACAGTACTGCAACTAAGATTTGTTTTTTTCACATTGTTTGTTTGGTTTTTTTTAGTCCTCCATTGACGCTACCTGTCAGGAACCAGTTTTTCATGTTTTTAATTTCCTCCTGTTGATGACACTTTAAGTAGCTTATGATGTCCTTGATAAATTGAGCATACTAAAGTCAATATTAAACAAATAACTGTTATAAAATCCTATTATTTCATTTGTACTGCTCACTTACAGTTTTGTGTATCTCTTCCAGTCGGCTTGGCTGAGGGAGGGTTTGGTCACGGCCAAGGCGGCGTTCACATGTGCTTGGCGCAGCAGCAGGCCTGGTTGTTTGGCAGCTGGATGCACATAAGCACACTCTTCCTACACAATCAATCACAAAGTAATTATATACATAGTAGCTCATATAGGAAGACCTGGTTCTACAGGATGGAAAAGACTAGTGAAGCCAACTACAATGAAAAAAGTCCTAATCAGAATAACAGCACATTTCAGACGCTCAAATATATTCATTGCAGTCACTCACATTGGCTTTCCTGTAGTTGTTCTTGATGTTATTAATCTCTTGTTGTAGTCGCTCCAGTTGCTCTCGGCCAAGCTCTTCATATCCCCTCTGGAGCGAGGGCATGTACGCAGGATTGACTGAGCTAGCGTGGTCACGAACTGATCCTCCAGTAAAGTCAGTGTTTATGGAACTGGGTCCAGAGATGCACTGGGAGTTCTGTTAAAGCAGGAGGATCGGAGGAAGAAAAACACACACAAAAATTATGAGTGATAACATTTTTTTAATCCTATACTTAGTGCTACACTTGTACTATGTGGTAGTAGTGCTCACTGGTTTTGAATTCTCCAACTCGGACTCGGAACTCTCAAAGTACAGTCTCCAGACATTGCCGTGGTGGTGTTTGTTTTCTGCATGAAGCTCACTGGGCTCCACGACCACCATAGACTGGTCCAGCCCCATGCCTGACTCTCCCTCTCCCGCCGAGTCGTCTGACCCACTGCACTGGTTGTTCGGGAAGATCATGGAGGAAAGGCTCATGTCGCTTTCTGAGCCAGAGTTCAGCTCCTGATTGCCACATAGGAAGAGTGGGTTTAGACGCTCATATATATGGATTCACGAGGATTTGTAGTGTCCAACATGGGTCTTAACTGTGATACTACAGCTCAGTTTGAAATTAGTTTAAGCCTACTGTGCCTCAGGTAAGTTATTCCATTACATTTCTTGTCACTAAGGTTGGAGATAATTTAAATTAAGCTGAAAACTGATAATGGATTCAGAACTGGAGCAACTCACATGCTGAGACACATACAAAATACATTATTTAATTTGCCTGAGGGGCTAAAAAAATGCTTGGCTGCTACAAAATGAACTATAAATAATGGAATGACCAACAGTTCCCTGACTTCCTGTTTTATTAACCTAACGTAATACATAATAACACAGTCATCAGACAATACTTTAAGTACAATAGACTTACATGTGGTGCGCTGGTGCCTATGCTGTTGTGGACAGCCTCCAGCTGTGCATTGTAGAGTAAGGCTTTCAGATCTGCCCCAGTAAACTGCTCTGTCGCTGCTGCCAGCTGCTCCAGGTCAACATCAGGAGCCAGGGGGACGCCTGCAGTCAGAGCTTTCAGGATCTCCACACGAGCCTCCTGGAAATGTGACACAATAGCTCGATTTAAAACCCAAGAATCTTTCATGTAACATGACTCAACATTACTTTTTGTCTTTTAAGGACTGATACATATATAATGAGTTTAGAAGTGAAGTGATGTTAATTAATAATTATTAATATTCTTTTAAACCAACAAACCAGGTCAGGGGGAGGGCAGTAAAGGGATTTGTCCAGCCGTCCAGGTCTCAGCAGGGCCGGGTCAATCAAATCTGGTCGGCTGGTGGCTGCAAGCACGTACACACCTATGAAGACAAACACGAAGAATTCAAATGTATTTATTTTAAATTGAATTGAATTAAAGATCCCTCCAAGTATGTTTCAAGACAGATTAAAATGCTCCTAATTCGTCCACAAAAAGGTTTAACTACATCTCTATAACCTTTCATAGCCAACTATATTGTTCAAATGTACTGGCCCCAGGTTTAGAGTAGAGATGGCATGATACCACTTTTTTTATGTCCGATACCAATATCATAAATTTGGATATCGGCCGATACCAATATGAATCCGATATAGTGTATTTTTTAATTAAAACTGTTTTTTTAATATCTTGCTGCATTTTGTATAAGTTCAAATTCAAGTTAAAAAAAACAAACAAACACTAAAGCTATTCTGTTATACCTGTATTCAAAAAATACACTGCACCCAAAATATTTCAGTTCAGCAACACTGATTAATCTAATAAACTTAAACCTACTCCATCCTTCCTATTCTGGTATTTTAAAGAGTACTTAGCAGAAATATTAAGCAACCTAACTAATAGGGTTGCAAACTCCCAGCAAAAAAAAAAAAAAAAAAAAATAGGGAACCACCCCCCACCTCATGATGCTTAATCGATGTAATCAACTTTAATTTGATGCAGTGTGAAAATAAATGCACAGAAATCAATTATTTTTCAAGAATAGTTAAATAGATTCAACATCTTTCTTCAACAGAACTGCAGACTGCACAGATGGTACTTTCCCAAAGGAAAAAGTAGTAAAGCTTACTAGGGTATATTAGACTTAATAGTTACTATATACAGTAATGGACTTCTATACTTTTTACATCAGATTAAAACTTTGGGTGTAAGATTCAGATAATTGATTATTAAAAGCTCGACATTTTAAATGAGAATAAGAAAGAAAAGTATGTCTTTGTGCCCCCTTTCCCTGTTCAAGCCCTATCGGCCCCCCCTGGCTAAACTTTGCTAGATCCGCCCCTGCACAGTTACCAGCCGTCAGCTACATAGAAAAAGATCCTGGTGTACAAAGTAATATTAAATAAATTCTAACAACAGCTTATCAAGCTTAAACGTGCTGCTGTTGTTCAGCCGCTGGTTTCCTCTTTCTGGTGCAAAGTGGGCCAAAAACTAACAAGAGAGACGGACTCGCGACAGAAAAGCCGATCAGCTGATCATTAATCAGTTTCACAATTGAAGTAGCAGGGAGAGAGAGAGGCAGTTGCTCCATATATCGGTTGTTAAGCTTAATGTGGGAATGCTTTACAAACATTCAGAGATGAACTTACACACTTGCTTTACTTCTCTCTGGGATAACTTTCTCGGAGATGAAATGCTGGTTTGGTAGCAAGCCTACAAAAAAACACAGCTGCTCTATCACGTGAGCACACTGCTCCGACACTCTACGGTTATGAGCCGAGTTACGCCGTGTCGCAAGTTTTGTGAGGTGCTTTTTTGATATTTAATGGATCGGATTACATTTTTTATTTCTCTCCGATATCCGATCCAGTAATTTACATCAGTATCGGACCGATACCAATACTTAATATCGGATCGGTCCATCTCTAGTTTAGAGTGTATTCATATTAGTCATAAGTATCACAATGAAGCACGTTTGATATATTGTAATCACTGCATAACATGCTTGGTCATGATTTAGTGAACCTTCACTTGAAGAGGCAGTAGCTGAGCTCAAGCACAGCACACACGTAATGTGCCCAAGCATAGAACTTCAGTGTTTTTTCCGATGAGAAGCTCATCTGAAGTAATTAATTGAGCAATCTATAAGGCATTCAAGAGGAACGTTTACTGCTCTGAAAACAGCATAGTTCAAACCCCAAAATGCATAAAATCATCACTGTACTTTGGAAAAGTGTTTTTCAAAACCATGTGAGTGCAAGAGTGAAGAGCACTCGGGTCTACACAGTTAAGTGCAGTGTGAGTGGAAGCCAGCCAGGAGAGGCAGGACAATTGTGCAAGGGTATGGTACAAGGTAACCCTGCCAAGTGTAGATTCACCCTTATTTTATTAATGTATTGACTAAACAGTGGCCATAATCACACTTAAAAAAAAATTTTTAAATCCATTATATGTATATTGTTTTCCCCCATCAATCCCAAAATTATTAACATTAAATTATCAAAGTCATGCTTAGATGCTCTGTCATCACCCAAAGGTCCATTTGAGCCAGGAGGGGAAAAGAACTGAATGGACTTCAGGAGACTTAACTCGCACTAAACTTTAAATGGCTTTAAACACTTCTGATCTCATCCCAACAGAGTCAGTCAGGAGGTAAAGCAGATTACTACAAAGCACCCGTGATGATGACTGTGTGTATAGTTTAAAGATGTATGATGTTACCCTGCAGTCCCTCCACTCCATCCAGCTGGGTGAGGAGCTGGTTGACCACGCGGTCGGTTACACCTGTGCTGTCGTGGCCCCTCCTGGGGGCCAGAGCGTCAAACTCGTCAAAGAACAGGATGCAGGGCTTGGCGGCTTGTGCCCTAAAAGAGGCAGAAGAAGTAGTGATCAAAGGAAATAAAAAGAAAACACTTCATTTATGTGAAACGCCAATACTTTACCATTACTTCAAATGTTTTATGTTAATAATTATAACTTGCAACAAAAGGTAATAACACAGCAACAGCGATGCCGGGGGGAGTTTAAAAGTTCACTAACCTCTGGAAGACATCACGGACTCCCTTCTCGCTGGCTCCAATGTACTTACTCAGAAGTTCAGGTCCCTGGAGGGAGAGTTTAAAAAAGTCTCTTGTTGCTGTAGAAACTTTGCTCTCATACAGAAGGGCACAGTCTTATTTTAATGACGAGGCTGAAGCAGAGCCTACCTTGATGCTGATAAAGTTCATACCACTGTCTTTGGAGACAGCTCTGGCCAGCAGCGTTTTTCCTGTACCAGGAGCGCCATACAGCAGAGCTCCTGAGCGATGGCGGATAGGAAGATTGGCGAAAAGGACCGGATACTGCAACACACCAAGGACCCACAGTCAGTGACTGTGCAATAACTTATGCTGAATTCTAGCCTTGTCTGCTGATATAAGGGAGACCTCCCTTCATTTTTAAGAAGTAGTGTTAAAAAGGAAGAAGCTCAAACATTAACAGCCATGTCTTTTCCCCAAAAACCACCGTGATGAGTTGATGACAACACGGGGCAGAGCAGTCTGAGGGCTCACAGGATCAAAGATTACATGATAAAAATAGATCAAAGTTACCCACCGCTCCGAAAACACCCTCATTATGTTCTGAAACTGGAAGCGTCATTGTCAGTCATATTTGAGGTAAATATATCAAAATAATTGTCAAAAAAGGGTCAACTGGGGGACCTTTAGATTATGCAACTATACTGCAACTCAAAGACTGGGCTGTAAGCAAGGGATCTGAAGAATCCTAAGGTAAATTAAATGAGGAACATTTTCATTAGTTATAAGACCTTTTACTGGATTTTCTCTACTACTATAAGACACATGCAACACCCAAGCTGAATAAACAGATAAACTATCCTGGCAGTTTTCCACCTCTCCAGAAAGAAAAGACGCTTTACCGGCTCGAATAAAAGAGGTTTTAATATAGTAGTTGGACTAGGCATTTACATAATTTGGAAGTCTTATTATTACTTTGCTTGTAGTTTTTGTTTGTTTCTAAATCAGCTGATTCAAATATTTTATTTTCACTTTGTCTGTACTGAGCCCCTCATCACCACTCATGCCAATGCTTTCCAAAGCTCATCTGTACAACAATCAATAGTAATTATGGTGTTTAAAATACCTAGATAGTCGCTCATTATACCACACTGCAGCTAAAACACATTTTGAAAAAAGCAACAGCCATCTGACCTTAGCAGGGAGCAGTATGGTGTCCATAAGCTGCTGTCGCACTTCTTTTAGCCCTCCTACCCTGTCCAACCCAAATCCACTGGGGGTGTGGAGGTCTACACCCCACAAAGAGGGGGGTGTGAAGCCTTTGAGAGCCTGCGCAAAGTCCCTCCAGGACAGACACACTCCTGCAAAATACAGGGCACAATGAATACATCTGGACAATAACTCTACATTAGCATCAGTGGTCACATGATGCAGGAAGAATCTGAAGACCTGTAATTGATCTATTGGGAATTTCATCAGTCTTTGATACCTTGTTCACTGTGTCCTCTTAGCATAGCGTTAGCATGAACAGCCCGCTCTAACAGCAGTACTAGATCTTGAGGTGTGTATCCCTCTGTCTCCTTAGCAACAGCCCCGATATCAAGACTCACAGTCTCAACAGACAGGCAGGACTTCCTCAGGATCAGATGGATCAGAATCTCAACCCTCTGGGCCTGCAAACAATAACATGATCAGTGTTTTTTTTTCTACTTTGTGTGTGTGTACTTGTGCTTGTGTGTGTACAGGGTGGGCCATTTATATGGATACACCGTAATAAAATGGGAATGGTTGGTGATATTAAAGTCCTGTTTGTGGCACATTAGTATATATGAGGAGGCAAACTCCTCAAGATGGATGGTGACCATGGTGGCCATTTAGAAGTCGGCCATCTTGGATACAACTTTTGTTTTTTCAATAGGAAGAGGGCCATGTGACACATCAAACTTATTGGTAATGTCACAAGAAAAACAATGGTGTGCTTGGTTTCAACGTAACTTTATTCTTTCATGAGTTATTGACAAGTTTCTTTTTGTTCACAGCCATTGACATGTCGAGGAGGTTAACACATGAGGAGCAGATCGAAATTGTGTTGATATCTGGTGAACGCAGTAACCGGGTCATTGCAGCAGATTTCAATGCAAGACACCCTACGAGACAACCCATCTCCCATGCTACAGTTAGCAAACTGCTTGCTAAGTTTCATGAAACTGGTTCAGTGTTGGATTTGCCTAAATGTGGACGCAAGAAAACTGTCACTGTTGAAGAAACATCAGTGGCTGTCCTAGCTTCATTCAGCAAGAGCCCACAGCGTAGCACTCGCCGCATGTCACTGGAGAGTGGCATTAGTCAAACATCCCTTCGGCGGATATTAGCTACTCACAAATGGCACCCTTACAAACTCTCAACGAGGATGACCCAGATCGGCGCACAGAATTTACAGAATGGGCAAAACAAAAATTGGAACAGGACCCTCAGTTCACGCAGAAGATTCTGTTCAGTGATGAGGCAAACTTTTATGTAAATGGTGAAGTTAACAAACAAAACCACCGCTATTGGTCTGACACTAACCCACATTGGATGGATCCCTCCAAGATTGTTGGAACAACAAAAGTGATGGTATATAGTTTGGTGTGGTATATGGGGTACAACGATAGTGGGTCCATTCTTCATCAATGGAAACCTCAAGGCCACTGGATATTTGAAATTGCTACATGATGATGTGTTTCCCTCTTTATGCACTGAAGCTGGCACGTTCCCTGAGTTTTTCCAGCAAGATGGTGCACCACCACATTATGGGTGCCAGGTCCGAGCATTCCTAGGTGAACAGTTTCCTGGAAAGTGGATTGGTCGTCGTGGGCCAGTTGAATGGCCCCCAAGGTCTCCCAATCTGACCCCCTTAGACTTTTATCTTTGGGGTTATCTGAAGGCAATTGTCTATGGTGTGAAGATACGAGATGTGCAGCACCTCAAACTACGGATACTGGATGCCTGTGCTGGCATTTCTCCTGTGGTGTTGCTATCAGTGTGTGAAGAGTGGGAGAAGAGGGTTGCATTGACAATCCAACACAATGGGCAGCACATTGAACACATTTTATAAGTGGTCAGAAACTTGTAAATAACTCATGAAAGTTGCGTTGAAACCAAGCACACCATTGTTTTTCTTGTGACATTACCAATAAGTTTGATGTGTCACATGGCCCTCTTCCTATTGAAAAAACAAAAGTTGTATCCAAGATGGCCGACTTCTAAATGGCCACCATGGTCACCACCCATCTTGAAGAGTTTGCCCCCTCACATATACTAATGTGCCACAAACAGGACTTTAATATCACCAACCATTCCCATTTTATTACGGTGTATCCATATAAATGGCCCACCCTGTACATATGGATGTGGAGGAGTGCCGACCTGATCAGGTGGCTGGATGTTTACAAATCCCTGGATGAAGTGGGAACCGTGTACCTCAGTCAGAGAGGGATGGAGGGAGTGTTCACTCTGGCTGGTAATGATCAGACACACCAGGCTAGAGTGAAGCATCACCTCATCCACCACATCCTGCAGGCCTGCAGCCACAGTGAGATAACATTACTCATCAAAGCAGGAAATGATTATCGATCCTGTCTGTCAAAAGGCATTCCCACAGGTAAGAAAATATTTTACTTTGAGCAATGTGCTGCTGAAGCAGTGCCTCCGGGCCGTGTTCATGTTCAGGTGAGGCTGGTGCCCGCGTCAAATGATCCAGGTCATCAAGTAGAACAACAGAGGGCTGCCTCCATTCTGCCTGTTCAAAAATGTCCATCAGATTCTGTCTCACAGTTTCTACCCTTTTGCCTAAAAGGAAAACAAAACATATTTTTAATTAAGTTAAATTTTATCCTTCTTTTCCATTTAGACAGCAAATATTCATGAAGTCTTTCTTGACCTTGTAGCTTTTTGCAGTCTACCACCTCAACGTGTGCATCCAGCTCTTCTCTAGCTTTCCTGCAAAAGGCTTGGGATAGAGTGCTCTTCCCACTCCCCTGCAGAGAGAAGTTACAGCACAACATGTTGCAGACTTAACAAAACAATACTGGTTAATATGTGTTCTCCAGTGAGCTTAAGCTGCCAAAAAAAAAAAAAAAAAAACCCAAACAAACATCAATGCTATGAAGTATCAATTTATCTTATGTTAATGAATTATATTGACAGCCGTTGTGTTAGCAATAGTAGTTAACTTAAATGTTAAGTAAAGAGATACCTTGGCACCAGTGATGAGAAGAGCTCCACCTTGAAGTCCCCGACCAGTGGTACCCAGCTCTCTCGAGAGGGGACTACCCAGAAGGCTATGGGAGATAAACTCAAACCCAGTTCTACAAAGCTCATCCATCCCCCTGGGGAAAAAAACCCCCAAACATGACTGATGGAGAAAAACAATCTCCTGCTTAAATCACGCATAGGTACTGAATTATCAAAAGACGTACCCAAGAATACTAAGAGAGGGAAGTTCTGGGTGGGGTGTTTCAACTCCAGGCGTCACGGGTGGGGTGGTTACTGGCTCTCTGTCTACCTGAAGATGAGAGAAAGAGATAACTGTGAACAACTTCAAAGACTTTTTTTTCTTAAAAACGTGTTGAATTGTTTAATAAAAACTGCATGAAGCAATCTGTTTTCATGTAAAATGTTTAAAGACACAGATATATAATAATTCTCCATTTGCATGGCGATACCTGTATGTCTTTCTTCTGGATAACTGTGGGTGCTAGCAGAAACAGCTGATCTGAAGCTTCAGTCTGTGGTTCTGGTTTCAGCACAGTTAAAGCAAACTCTAACTTTGCTATGGAAAAGAATAAAAAGTGAAGGGCCATTATTTTTTTTTTTAAAAAAAAAAAGCTAATTTAAGATATTTATTATTACCCCCTTTTTTAACTTTACATAGCCATATGCCAAGCTGTCTGTGCATGATTTATAAATATACTTCTTTGGCTTGTAACGGAAGTGCAAGAATGAATCACCATCAGTTCCATGTAGGAGGATGGTGCCAGACCGTGCTGTCAGACAGGCTAAAGGTTCGTGACTCTGTGTGTGCAGCCAACCAAGGAATGCTGTCTGGATCTCCTCATCATCCTCCTCAGGCTGAAGAGAAAAATGTCAAAAAAAAAATCAGATGGACAGAAAGGAAAGAAGCTGAACACATTTTCTGCAATTCTGAACAAATTATATGTCCTTGTCATTTACATCCGACACTGTAACACAGATGTACACTCCAGCACTCACCAGTGGATTTAGGGGTTGTAGGCAAATAGTAGAAGCTACTTTGATAGCTGATTTCACTGGCTTAATTCTTACTGTTGAATGGGCAGGGATATTAAGCCTGCTGGCCAGAGGCTCTGGAATCTAAAAAATTAAAGATACAAAAATTTTAACAGAAACAGAAAGAAGTAGGGCACTGCAGTATTGTTAAAATACTGTTTATAAACTATATATATTCTTCTCTTCAGACACCATACTCACCCATACTCTTCCACTGTGAATCTCTCCGTTGCTTCTTTCCTTGCATCCAAGTAGCTTGGTACAATGGCACACTGCCCTAACCACCATGGCCTCCTCTTCCTTCACCTCCTCTCCTTCAGGCGTAGCAGTCTCCTTAGTAACTCTTGCCTTCTTCTTTTTCTCCATTGCCTGCTTGGTTCTGTCCCTCGTTTCTTTGGGGGATGGGACTTTGGAGAGAAGGCCATATGTAATTGAGGAGTGACCTTCACTCAGCCTAGCATTGAAACTGTGGCTCCAAGGAAAGATGTGAATAGCATTAGTTGCAACATGGCTTATGGTGCTGAGAGAGTGGGGAGGTGCACCGCACACTCTGTACAGAGAGTCCGTAAGGAGAGCGGGGATTTCAGGTAAAGGCGGTTGTTCCTTAACTGGGTCATAAGCGCCCTTTATCATATGATGAAAGAGGCTTTTCAGGTCGGCTATGCCACCCCACTGGTGGCTGTTAGAAGTAGAGGAGGCAGTTTCTGATGATGGTCCTGAAGGGGAGGAGAAATCCATGTTTGGCTGTCTGTGAAAACTTTCTGAGTTTGGGTTGGCTTTTAGATGAGAATGTGTGTGGGTGCCAGTTTCAGCGCGGATCTTCGGGGACACAACAAGTTCTGTGAATTGCTCCAGGCGACCGTAGGGCACACGTGGAGAAAGTGAAGCTGTGCAGAATTTTTTTTTAAATTAAACTGTATTCATAGAAGTCAAACATTTAAAACTCAAGTGCAATATTTTTGTGTCACATGTTATTTGATAAACAACATAGAATAATTCTATCAAAACTGACCTATTCGGATAAAGATTACTGTGTGGTTGTCCACCCACACAGGAAACACGGCATCTTGGAAAACTACTCTGATCTGATCCAGTAGTTGCAGCTCCAGCGCAGAACTGTGGAGCTCCTGGCGATGTCAGTCACACAAAAGTGATATATTAATACTTGTTAAGCGTGCTTTAAAAAGGAGAAGTCACCTTGTAATTATTAGAATGTGTAAAATAGTGCAAACTTGTATGAAGACAAGTTTCACATACTGTATGTCACTAAATTACCCACCAGGATTTCCCAGTCATCAGCTGATACAGGTTCCACAAACACCCGATCCAATGATGAGACCTGATGACATGGCCTTAAGAAGCCCTGAGGAAAAACAAACCAGTGAACTAAACAACTAGTAAGTCCAGACAGAAACTGACAATCACTGTACACTGTCACAAGATGGAGAAAATTAGCTTCTTCTGAAAATAGAGCGAAGAACAGATTCCTCACGGAGGGGCTCTACCTGCTCTCCATCTGTCAGGCCCTGCTTCTCTCCTAGCTGCCGACACAGCTCCACTTTGTGGCTGTCCAGGCTGGAGCTGGCTCTGTTTTGAGTCCAGGTGAGGAACACTGGAGGCCCATGACCACAGGACAACTCCAGAGGCTGGTTCTGAAAAATACCTTAAATGGGTTGACTGTGAATGCCACTGTATACAAAAGTATTCTATAGTCATTGCCAAGTTGCATGGGATCATGCAACTTGGCAATGACCCCAAACTAGAGCAGCAAATCTCCAACAGAGTGGCTGTAAAGGAAAGGAATCAGTGTGTTGCAATGGCCCAGTCAAAGTCCAGACCTCAGCCTGATTGAAATGCGGAACCTAAAGAGAGCTGTGCATAGAAAAATTCCTGCAAACACTGAAGTAGAGTGGGACAAAGTTTCTCCACAACGCAGTGAGACACTAATAACAACATAAATAAAATGGTTACTTCAATTTAGTGAAGCTAAAGGTGGTTCAACAAGCTTTACTGAATCAAGGGGTGTACTTTGTTTTTCACATGATTGCATGTTTGCTGAAGCACCTTTTGTTTACCCTAGACTACACCATGACCACCATCCTTGCTTGCAACCATGCTTGAGCAAACAAATCGTCCTCATTCAATCCATTTTACACTTTTTAGACTAATAATGACAGGGTTAACCCAGTTCTGAATCCTTTGTAAGTAAAGGTCAAACTTAAGGAGAGGAAGCCACGAAACAGGAATTCCTGTTAGCCAAAAAAGTGCAAATATAAATAGAAAGCCTTCATCAGAAAAACACTGTTCATTCATAACAGCGAACAGGACTCAAGGTAGAAAAGTCATTTTAAAAGATACACTAGACCCCGGATTTATTTCTAACCTAGTCCTTTGTCTCCACCAAGTGAAACCGTAAAGGAACTGCTACGAAAACAGCTCCACCGAGAAGGAAACAAATACAGAAATACGAATTGCTAACTACCCTCTCTCTCCATATGCTGAAGTATTGTGTTTGACTCAGCTCCTCTTCTATCAATATTCAGAGCACGTTTCCAGCCGGGCCGAAGTGGAGTGAATGGAGTCGTGAAAAACTGATCTTTCCAATTCATTTGATCTAGAGAGCAGCCTGACGCGAGGTCTAAACTGCAGAAGTCACATTTTATTTTGTAATGTGAATAACTGTCAAAGGGTCTCGGAAATTAATTCACAGCTGCATTAATTTTGTTTAAAAAAAATACAAGAATAGAACAACACACAGAACGGGCCAACATTTTAGCTAAAAATGGTTTAAGTCAACAAAGCTTCTACTAATTTAACCTAAACGATAGTGCTAGGTGGTTAGCTAGGCTATCTTACCTCGTTCAGGGAAAGCTGTGATATTAGCTTCAAGGGAAGGTGTAAAAAGCAGTTTTTTGCGTTGTTAAAAGTGACAGTTACGGGTTGAATGCCCTGATTGCTAAACATGATTTTCACAAGTTTTCTATTTCGCGTTCAACACGTCAAGCAAGCTGCACCGCTAACATCAAGTGTGTGACAAACTCATAGTCGATCGATGTGCTCTGTGTGTGCCAGACCAGACCAGACTAGCCGATATTCGGTTGAACGCATTTCAGAATAAGACATCCAACTACGACATGCTTTGAATGAATCCTATTCAACACGAGAATGAAACTTTATTTTGAAATGCATAAAGTGAAACGTTCATTTCCACAAACATGGCGGCTCCCGTCAACAACAGCTCTGGCTGCTGGAGAGTCCCGGAGGTTTACAAACATCACGAACAGCAGAGAGTGTGCATTTCTCGGCCAAAATATAGGGAAGGAAGAAAAGCCAAAGCAGTTAAGGTAAGAGGACCCTTTTGTTTAGAAATATACGGCCAAAAGAGCGTATCTTAAGGTGTGAAACACTCCCTGCTACGTGGGAACGTCACTTACAGTGTTTTAAAAAAAACATTTGCTCTCTTCCGGATTTTATGGACTCCACTGAACCACAGTGAGAGCCTTAACCACATCTGGATGATAAATATAACCACTGTTCGCAGTTTTCACATGAGCATTTTCCCATCAGTGTACCGCAGTCAAGTGTTGCATTATTTGCAGGTTTACACCATAAATTTAGAGAGTCGTTACCTGATGGTCCAAGGGGTCCCAGCGATTGGGGTTATGACTGAGTTGATTCAGCTGTGTGCCCTCTATGGAGCTGTGGAGGAGTACAGGCCCCTGGACGAGTATCCTGCCGAGGAGTTCACAGAGGTCTACCTCGTAAAGTTCCAAAAACTCACAAGTGCCAGGTACAAGATGTAACTAGACTGTTCATTATGCCTAACTGGCAACGTCTGAAGGACCTTCTGAATAATTTGGTTTCATTTCAGAGCAGCAAAGCGACACATGGATGAGAAAAGTTTCTATGGTGGTGTGCTGCACGTGTGCTACGTCCCCGAATACGAGACTGTGGAAGACACCAGGCTCAAGCTACAGGACCGGAGGAGCTATGTCATCCGGGCTGCTCAGAAAAGAGGTATAAATTTATATCTATAGGTTATATTTTGCCTCACAAAATCCACCACTCAAATGAGTAGCTTCTTAGTTCCTCATTAGTCCAAGCAAACCTCAGTTAACATAAATAAGCATAAGCTTTATTTGTCAGTTGCAGTTGCCTGCAGCTGAGATGACAGACCTACAGTAGATGACCATACAGACAATACATAAAATATACAAACTTACATTGGGGAGACAGGTCAGACTAGGCAGCAGAAAAAAAAAGGGTAGACAGTGAAATATGTAACATATAGGGGCGAGGTCAGGAGAAAAAAAAAAGGTTTCTGCCCATGCTGACTCTGACAAATGAGTCATCATGAGGAGAAAACACAAAAAAACTCCATAGCACATAAAGAGCACAGATATCATCACAGTATACTCCACGAAACACAGACAAGCAACATAAGGGCAGGGGTACACCAATGTGCACAGACGCTGCGATTCTCCGTGCCTCCAGCTTAGCCGCTGTCTCCGTAGACGGGGAGGTAAGCATGGCAGGAGGCGTTGGATCTGGGGAGGGATATCTGCGTGTGTGTGTGTGTGTGTGTGTGTGTGTCCAGAGTTCAGCTGAGATATATATATATATATATATATATATATATATATATATATATATAAATACACACACACAACTAGTCACTTTACATCTTTTCATTGTTTCTTTGTACATTTCCACCATTTCCCTTTTGCACTTTTATTTTCATTTGACTTGGATCTTTTTTGAATGATGTGGATTTTTACACTTTTTTCTGTCTCATTTTATTATTGCAAAGTGAGAGAAAGGGAACAGAAAGAGGACACACAAGAAGAGCCTACTTCATCGGAAACAACTACCACGTCAGACGACAACATCCTCACACACAAACAGACCTCTGGAAATGACAATACAAGGGAGACTCCAAACGTCAGCCACTATTTAGGCTTTCCTCTACTGCCATTACCTCCCCAAGAACATCATTACCATAGGCCTAAAAGTCAACATTTACCAACAGAGGATAAAATGGGGACTTTACACAATATCTGTGCTGACACATTAGAGCAGCGAGAAGGGAGTTCAAGGAGCAAACAGACCTTATCGAGCAGACCGTCAGCACATCAGGCTGTGGCAGTCAGATTTCTTCCTCGGACCACACACTTGGAGAAACGGAAACGCAAAATGGAAGAGGCTGAGGAGGCCTCCAGTACTGTTTCTGGGCAGAACGAGCCTTTGATTGGACCAAAACTACCAGAACCATCCAAACTGGACATGGAGGATGAGTCACTGAACACAACTGTCAGCCTGATCAGGAACACATTGAAGCAGGTACATGTGATTATATTGTTTTGGTTGTAATTAAGGACAAAATAATATTTTCACTATGCTCTAAATCACTTTTTACAGTTAATCCAGTTTCATTGTCTCTCCTAGGTGACATCGAGTCCAGACATCAAACCAGTGGAGAAGAAGGTCAAACCACGCCGTCGGATTTGATAGAGCAGGATTTTTTTTTTTTCTTAATTAAACAAATTTTGCATCACAGCACCGTTCCATTGAGGTTAATATTAAAGATGTTTTGGCTGGGTATGCAGTTATGTGATTTGGTTATTGTTCGAATTGTTCCTGAAATACGTGTCCCTCAAACATCTCGATTCTCTGAAAAAATAAGAAAAGCAGACTGTAAGATTGAGAATTTTTGATGGGGAAATTTAAAGAGCTTAGCAAATTCTCATTACAGATTACCCTGAAGTCAGGAAGGCAGGTTCCAAAAGCTTCCAGCAATAGGTGCTCATCTTTCACAGCCTTTTCAAAATCTTCAAAAGACAATTTGCCGTCATGGTCATTGTCCTGTGGGAGGAAGCACAATTGGCAGGGCTGCTAAACTATTTACAGACCTGAGAATTTTTTAAATAGTGTTTTGGGTTTTTTTTTAATCATGTGTAATCAGTTATATCTGTGCAGCAAACAGCTCACCATCTTCTTCAGTATGATCTCCACCAGGTCTTTGATTCCTTCATCAGGGTCCTCCTCATTGGGCTGTCTGATGAGCCTGCCCTTCAGCATATGAAGCATCTCCTCTCTAGAGATGGCATTGTCACCATTCAGGTCGTAGACAGAGAAGCAGTCTGAGCCATGCCAAACACAGGGATTTTTTTAGGTAGATAAAGCTACATGTGTGAAGGTGTGAGCGTGAGCTTAAGCAAAAAAAAAGTAAGATTGAGAAGTTACATTTTATTTTTTCATCCAAGGTCCCCCGAAGAAAGACGGACAGTCCCTCGATCCACTCTTTCATGCTGACAACACTGTCGTTGTCTTTGTCAAATGTCCTGAAGACTGAATGACACACAGTTACACTCACAACATGTCTTGGATTTAATTATAGATTTCACTTGTTCGTACTGAAGAAATTGCTCATTCCCAACTGTACTCCTGAACAAGCGTACTGAAGGATTTAATTTAATCATTCTGAAAGAGGTAGTGGAGGTGAGAATTCTGGGTTGTGCCAAATTGGAGAGTACTTACAGGGTGGTAGTGATGATTTGGAGATTTTGCTTACTTTCCACCATTTTATTGACATTTTACTATTTCAAAAAACAATATATGCTCTGTTTAAATTTGATGGCACCAACATATCTCAAGACAGCTGAGAGGGCAACAGTAGGGTGCAAAACTAAGTGGTACTAAAAAAAGAAACGATGCAACTTTAGGTTAATTGGCAGCAGGTCACTGACATGAATGGATATTTTATTTTATTTTTTAAAGCATCTTGGAGAAGCAGAGCTCCTCAAAAGTAAAGATGGGCCGAGGTTTGCCAGTCTACAAAAAACTGCATCTACAGTTTATGCAAATTCGAAATGATCAAATTTACATTTTACAGAGCGTCCCACCTTTTTTGGAACTGGGTTTGTAAACAATATATAAATAACTGTAAACTGAATACCTCTACCCGTCATCCTGTCATCAGTCAGTCCAAAGATGCTGTGGAGTGTGCTTATGAACTTCCCTCGGTCCAGACCTTGCACAGCTCTGCCAGAGTTGTTCTGCTCCGCCATAAGGACGTTAAACTCTCGGATAAGGCACTCAACCTCTTTTTTACTGACTAGAAACAGAAACAAAAAATGGCGTGCACTTCATCTGCTCCAACAATACTTAGACGGCAGTGTGTATTTTCATACCTGCTAAGTAAAACAATGAACCGTAAAGCTTAGCATGGACTGAACTACCGCTATAACAAAGCTGGCTTCGTTTATTGATTTGAGAAGTTTAACCGTCATACTCACAGTGCTCCACTTGTTTCGAAATGTTCTCAGCGAGCGCCTGTGTCGCCCGTTTGTTCATAGCAGATATTTTTGACATTTTCGATGAGGCCAGACTCAGCTACAGTCCACTCACAGGGAAGTTGATGTACTGTTGCCATGGCTACCGCGAAACGTTTACGGTAGTGTGTGTTCAAGAACCTCGACGGTCTACTACCGGTGGAAACACCGTAACTACACATCATTTTCATATATGCAATCCGCATTAAGTACAAATTAAATGCGTATATCTCAAAACATTAATCATTCATTTAATGTATTATAGCCCAATATTATTTATTTAAAAAATGACTTTCTCATATAAAATGTACTTGCAAGGCATTTTCCAATATGCAGTGCCCCATTCGTGATGGGGTTTTTTTGTTTGGGTTTTTTTGCTCCCATTTAAGTTTATGAGACAAAGCAGCAAGGCAGCTAGAGATGATTGTTTGATGGTCATTGGATGAGTCTTTAATCTGCTCTTGGAGTAACTTGGGAGGGCCGGCCACTCCAAGCAAGATTCAAATTGTTTTCTGTTTGTTGATAATGACTGGAGTCCCAAAACACTAGAAATGGCTTTGTTGCCCTTTCCAGTCTGACAGATGTCAGCGACTTTGTTTCCCAGTAGTTTCTTTAGAAGCATGATGTGTTACTTTTTGAAAACTTTTAATCCACTTCACTTTGTCTGATAGGTTCTATTACTATGCCATTTTTTTTTTTGATTCAACAGGTCTGTGATGTGGTTAAAGTGAATTCATGATTTAACAAGGAGAACTTTTTCCCTTGAATAGATTAAATCATTTAAAAACTGCATTTTTTATTTACTCAAGTTATCTTTGTCTAATATTAAAATTTGTTCTGAAACTGAAACATGCAACTGTAAAGCACTGTATATCTGACGATTTAAAGAGCAATTTTGAGGGTCTAATGCAAATAGATACATAACAGATATGTAAGGAGAGTACATCCACCATCAGCCCCCCACAAAATAAAAGTGCACAGTCACTTTAATTTAGTTTTTCAAGGATGATTCAACACCGTGGACCTGCTAGAGTCAGAAGTAATTTTCAACTGATGTCTCTCGGCTAGATATCATATTAGACATGAAAAATGAGTCAAGGAGAAAACAAGGACAACCTGTAATTTCTCATGACAAAAAGCTTACAGGAGCAGAAGATTAATACATTATTTTAAGCAGACAGTGTTGTGAAGCAGATATCAAACAGACCGCAGTTCTCAGAAAGAAACCTCAATGGTGAATATCTGCAGGGCACACAAAATTAGAATTACATAACTATCCAAGGCAATAATAAAAAGTAATAAAAAAGTAAACCTAATTATATAAAGACAGAATGACCGACACTTAAAAATTCACCACAAGAGCTTAGTGTTTCAGGGGAAACTATGAAACCAATAACATTTGATTCTTACAGTGTCTTGCAGACGTTTTTTCAACAATTAATATTGCCTTCCAACAGCCTCTTTATACCAATAATACTGGACTTCCAGTATCTGGTGTCAACAAGAAAGGTGCAACTTAAGGAAAACCTGCGATGAGATGCAGAAATCACAAACGTTAAGACACAAAACACAGACACTTACTGTTATTCCAGCTTGAAAAAGTATTGTAAATATTGCCATCTGCTGGACACAAGTTATGAATCATGATTCATGTAGTAAATTCTTTCTTGTTGAGAAATATAAAGAAGAATAGCTGATGTGAAAAATAAACTTTATTTTTAGGGGAACATGGAAACAGGCCCTTTTCTTCTCACTTCTTTGCCTGTGACCTTAGCCGTCACTGCGCCCCCTGTCATTTGCTCAGTGTGTCGAGAATTTGTATACAGTCTGACCACAAGGTGGTAGTCAGCTATTCAGTCAAAAAAGATTAGCTGAGTGAATTCAGCTGCAAGGACTTTCCAAATTATTTACAATAGTGATACCTAAAAAAGATACAATTATCTGAATGAGGAGAATTTCTCACAGTGAAAGTCATCAGGCCTGCCTTTCTTAAATTGTCTGAAAGGGCTGAGACTGAGTTTGAAATAAAAGGAAAGACCTCCCGCCCCCTTCTTACTTTATGTAATATCACAGAGAAGTCACTAAGCCAGGGAACTGATGACTCAACACTTAGATTTGTACTTCATAAACTACACTGAATAAGAAAAAAGTGCCTCTTTGCCAGATTAGAGCCAGACTGAACCGATCCAATCCACTCCATTAAGGCAAAATATTATACCACTGCTTACACCTCCCTGTGTGTTTCTGTGCCATGTACAGTATATAGTATGAACATATGAAAAACACCTGTGTGTTTAAGTGTGCATCACTGTGACAGAGAGGAAAATGTTCAGATGTGAAGATGGCTTCCCTTCAGTCCGACCATAATAGCAACGTGCATACGAATGATTCCGTTTGAGTGCAGGATACGTCTGAGTCACTCAGCCCGCCGGGTGAGGTTAGTTCTGATCGGTAGCGTTGCGTCAATCCAGTGGTTTGGATTCTCAATCATGGACATCCACACAGTGACTTCCTCTTCTGTGGAATCCATCCAGCTGACGACCTCACCGTAACTCTGACCTGGCATTACAGAAAACCCACACGTGTGGTCATTATTTATGTTGTGGACTTTACCGCAGCTGTTTTTCTCAAAGAGGTCATGGAAACAAAAACATGTGAACACTCCCTGCGTGTCCATGCACATACACTCCATTTGAAGAAGGAAAAAGTTTTAACCAACAGACTAAAATTCTGCATACAGCCATTGAGAAATCGTGACTACAACCTCCAAGCTAAAATTGACAGCAGCAAACAGCCTCAGCAGTCAACAGCTCTGCCCTTTGAAGAACACAACTTTGCTCAAAATCTGTCTGTAACAAAACAAAGCTGTTACTTCCCACCACTCTGACATCATCTTCCTCGCAGTGAGACATAATGGAGCTGATGCTCTGCCTGCAATTTGATCTTGAGTGCTTCCCACTCCATATAAAGCACAGTAACACAATCTACGAGCAAAAAAACACCATCAGTATTAAGGATAAGTACTTGAGGGAAACTAAACTGTTTTCTGTGTGTCACTAGACACACCTGCTAAATCTATCTTGCAGTCTGTGTGGTAGATTTCAAAAGCAACCAAGCAGATGAGGATTTTGCAACATCAATAACAGAGACGCTGCATTACCAGCGAGGTGACTTCGCTCCGATGACACGACCATATGAAATGCCTGACATGCCAGCAGGCATTAGTTCAGTATGAAGCATTTCACTTTAAGGTTGTCTCAACTATCAGCACTATAGAAAAAAATTAGACGGGTTTTCAAGACAAGGTCGACAAAGCGTAGAAATATGAGACGTGCAACAATCGCATTAATGTTCCAGCCTCGAACACAAGAAAGTGCTTTCCTCCCGCAAACCTGTGAAGTATCACAGCACCCACGAGACACCATTTCAAAAGCTTAGCACAAAGACAAGGAGATCCTGTCAGAGCCTCCAGTCAACTACAGAGACAAACAACAGACAGGGAGACAAGAGGAAACAATGCAGTCCCTAATCACTCGTGGCTCTTAGTATTGCATGTAAGGATGTATCAAGCAAAGATATCTTACCACTTTTCACTGTTTTTCACTAGTTATAAAAAAAAATAGCCAGCACAACACGCTGACAAATTATTTACAAAAACTGTTAGAATCACTTTCGTTTATAGTCACTCTCTAGTCAGATTTATGTGTAACAGTAACCACAATCTATTCAAAAAACATAAATTATATAAATATGACCTTATTACGATGCTGCATTACTTCTTTGTACTTCTCAGAGGTCAAGTTTTCTTTCCATATCACCTCTTCCTCTGTAACCCTAAATAGTTAGGGTCTTTTTTAATGTGATTTTCAGTTAAACTATTAAAATGTGCAATATAGATGATCTAACCAGTTCCACAGCTCAGACGGACGCCCCCGAGGACATGAGTCTTTAACCCTTCGCGTTGCCACACCGTCAGCTCAGCACAAGCCTCTCTCAAGTCGCTGGTATGGAAGCCGTCGTATACCATGGTGTGGTTGTAGGTAGGACTGATGGAGTGCTTCACCACCCGGGTCTTCTGACCACTTTGACGACTTGCATCTGGGAGTATGTAGCTTGTGGGGTGTGGAGCAAGTAAATTAGCCCGATTATTTAAAGACTCAAATTACAGGCATATGGAAATAATTCAATATTCATGAAATGCTATCACAAAGTTTTGCCCATTAGGAAGAAAAAATAAAAAATCCAAAAAACATACATGATATCAATTTGGCCAACCTCCCTTTCAAGGCCATCTCCTTATGCACCACTTCCACTGTGACTGCTAGTTTCCAAACTGCTCCACAGGAGTCCCATTCTGACCACCTGACCATGTGAATCTGCTATTTTTCCTTAGGTTACTTTACTATAATAATAACGGATTGCATTTATATAGTGCTTTTCGGGGCCCTCAAAGCGCTTTATAATACCACTATTCATTCACTCTCACATTCACACACTGGTGGAGGCAGCTGCAGTTGTAGCCACAGCTGCCCTGGGACAGACTGACAGAAGCGAGGCTGCCATGTCGCGCCATCGGCCCCTCTGGCCATCACCAGTAGGCAACGGGTGAAGTGTCTTGCCCAAGGACACAATGACCGAAACTGTTCGAGCCGGGGCTCGAACCGGCAACCTTCCGGTTACAAGACAAACTGCCAACTCTTTGAGCCAATCCTTGCTCACCAGCCTCATTTGCAACTTGCACATCTATCCAGTTCTCCAAAATGAAAGTTTGCCACTTAGTTTTGGAGGATATGCAGTGTATAATCACAAGTTCAGAGTGCATCTATGAAAAGTAGAGTGAAAAAATATATAGTTTTTAGGAAATGTTTTGTAGTCATGTTGGAAGCACTGCAGAGGTGCACAACGACATGACCCTGAAGGGGAGATTGACCACATTTGAATCATGTATTGCGAAAATCCCCATGAAAATACGGGGAACTCTGTAATTACTGATAAGACTGCAACATGACATGTAATGTGCTGCTTATACGTAATGACAGAGTAGATAACTGATGACAAAATATCAGGAAATGTGGTGCAGAGCTGACGCACCTTCTAACAAAGGAGTCTACAGCACCTCCTTTGTTGGACAGGAGACCCTGAGCCTCCCGAAGCCAGATGTGAACCTCTCCGGTCAGAGGCAAACCGCCACCTTAACACACACACACACACACACACACACACACACACACACACACACACACACACACACGCACACACACACAGAATGCATGAGATTCGGGTGATTGTGGTACATAGATATAACGTGCATCCGTGTTGTATTAAGGTATTTTCCTCACCTTCATATCCTTCTGGGATGTATTTAATAGAGAACATGATGTTCCCACGACTGCTAATGGAGTCTGGGCTCAGATAAACCTGTGACAGAGCATACATAAAATAAAAAAAAAGATGAAGTCAGAGGAAATGACAGTATGAAAAAGAAGGAAAAAGGGAAGGAGGAGAAGTGTGGAAGCAGGGAAAGATTAAGGTTACATAAAACCTAGTTGAAATTCACAGCATGTCTTCCTCTCCCTTCAGCTCTCCCAGACACAAGAGACACCTCCCCACATTCTGTCTCCAACAAAGCTGCTGTAACTGCTGCTACAAACACACTCAGATACTAAACAAATGTAGATGCAGGCACCACAGTGGGCTGGTAAATATTTATCTGGCACCATTCGAACACAAACACACACACTAATTTATGCAACTACAAGAGTGTGTATTTGCATGCCACTCGTTGATGCCAGGTCCTTCCTACCCGTGGCTGCAAGTCCTGCCACAGAGGCTGTGTGCAGGTCCAATCCCAGAGCGCCAGAGTCACCTCCACCTCCCCGAGAAATACGTTCCTCCCCAGAGGCTCGGCATGCCACACAGAGAGGTTCAGGGTCCGACTCCGCAGCTCTCCGATCCGCACCTTATACTGAAAGAACATACATCACGAGTGTGTTTTTGTTATTTAGGTAACTTTCTGTGATTGACATTTTATGTAACACGTAAATGACAGAGAGTCTCACTCTGAGTGTCTGATCATAAACTGGGTTTAGGGTCTTCTTCTTCACTGAAGTCTTCTTCTTACTGTGATTTGACTTGTCCGGCAGGAGGTAGGTTTTAACATATCTGTGAAAAAACACACATCCGTTGCTAGACTGGCTCCATATGGGCCCGGATATTGTTGATTGAATATCTACTTTCACATGCATGCAAACATGCAGTCACTTACGGGTCAGACCGGTTCTTGCGTGCTGCAGCAATGTCCTCACAACGATACACTTTGACCTGCAGCTCCTCCCTCTGGCTGTTGTAAGCCAATGAGTACTGGATACGGCCCCTCACCTCCACCACTCCGAAATCCCCCGAGCTGAACAGACTCATCATGCTACCGCTGAGCTATAACACGTACGCAAAGGAAAGATCAGCTCCTACGTCATTGTCCTGAGCTGAGTCATCTTGCGTCGCCAAATAGGCAATTAATCAAATGTGTGTGCGTGCATGCAAGTATGCTGTGCGTGTGTACGTGCATGTACCACGTAGCCCGAATGAAGACTGTTGGTGGAGCTGCTAGTTCTCAGAGAAGAAGGATCCGTCTCTGTCAGGCTGCTCAGCGAGTCAGTGTCCCCATTACAGTTGTCAATCAAGTCTTCCTAAACACACACACACACACACACTCACAGTTCTTATGCAGCATTATAATTAGACACAAAACATCTGTCATAAACTTTTAGTATACTTTGAAGGAGTTTTTAATGGGTAAAAATGGGATCCCAACCACCCACACACACACACAGATGCACACACACTCAATACACCATAATAATGTCTCATTTACAAAAGTACCCAGAGCCATAATTTACCACTCAGTAGAAGCCCCTCTGGCTGCAATAACAGATTTCAGTCTTCTTGGATAACTCTGTACCGGCTTCACACATCTAGATTTTTTTCTGATATTATTTTTTAGAAGATTCCTTCAAACTCATCAGACCGGATCGAGATCCATCAACCCGTTTGCTGCCTTCTCCGTGCAGATCTCATTTTACCTTGGACAATCCAGACTGCCAGAAAACACTCCTGAGTAATCTCCAAAAGTTGATTCTGTTCATCTGGACGTAGCGTTTTTTTTCTCCCAGAAAACGCTACGTCCAGATGAACAGTCTCCAAGACTGAAGAAGAAACGTTTCGTCACTTGGATGAGTGACGAAACGTTTCTCCCAGAAAACGCTAGGTCCAGATGAACAGAATCAACTTTTGGAGATTTATTTTCCTGGATGATTGAGAATGCATCAAGACTCCTGAGTAATACTGATTCACTGATATGCTGAAAGGTGATGTGTTTATCCCCATGTCAGGTTGCTTCTTTAGTGTCCTCTCTGTCTTTGATTGTATTCAGCCTTCCCTCAGCTTTGTCCAGCTGACAAATAACCCAAAGAGTTTTCCATCTTCAGACTTTATCCTTTACTCCGTGCTCCATGGATAGTAGCTAAATTCTTGTCTCAGTGGACCAGAGAATCTTTTTCCTCTGCTCTCGAAGACCTTTCAATGCTGTTTAGTGAACTACAAGCAAGCTTCCTTCTTTTTTCTGGGGACACGGAAAACTTTGCAAATGGGTTTTCTCTATGCCCTTGCCCTTTATCACTCTCCAGAGTTTTATCACAGGGATATAGAGGATTCATTGGGCTTCGTGATCTTTGTCCTGACATGCAGAGTGGATTGTGACATCTTTACACAGACAACAAAGGTGTGTGCTTTTCTAAACCATGTTCAGTCAATTGAAGTTTCTGCTTGTATAAGCCAGGTAAGTTCAGAACATCCACTCTGTTACTCTATAGGTAATCAGCCCATCAGGAGTGGGCTGTTTTAAGTCTCATCTATAAATTTGTATAGTGCTTCACTTAGTCCCTATGGACCCCGAAGCACTTTACACTACATTCAGTCATCCACCCATTCACACACTGGTGATGGTAAGCTACATTGTAGCCACAGCTGCCCTGGGGCGAACTGAGAGGCGAGGCTGCCGGACACTGGCACCACCGGGCCCTCTGACCACCACCAGTAGGCAACGGGTGAAGTCTGTCGGACCGAGACTGTCGGAGCCGGGGCTCGAACCAGCAATCTTCCGGTTACAAGACAAACTGCCAACTCTTGAGCCACGATCGCCCACATGATGGTTGCCTATCATGTGGGCGATTCGGACTATCGGACTATCCTCCACACATCATCAATCTGAACCATGGTCTGAGTAACCCTCGTCACTCAGGCCACTCACATATGGACTCTATACTCAGGCCAAGTCTTTTGCACTTGCCATGGAGTACCCATAATTTCATTGTACATGTACAATGACAAAAAGGACTATTCTCTTCTCTCTCTCTCCTCATCACCTCAATCTCAACTTTCAAAGATGGAGGCTAGGTAGTTTGATCCTTGCAGCTTTGTTTGATAATTTAGTTTATTCACTGTGTAACTAATTTAGGGATGAAAGCTCTGGATTATATATAATAGTGCAAAAATGTCTCCTCATTTCTTGTTTGTTGCTAGAAAAATTGGAAATAGGTGCAGGAACTAAATGAAACATACAAACATGTTTGGAAAAAAGTATAGAAGGGAAAAACAGTGTTAATACAATACTAATAACGTTAGAAGTCAGCATTTCGTACGATCACCTTTATTCTTCAGCGCAGTCTGAACTCTCTCAGACAAGCTTTTTTTGTCTTATCAAGTAATCTTGTGGAATAGTTCTCTAGGCTCCCTAAAGGACGTCCAGGGCTCTTCTTTGGATCTTGGCTGCCTTTTGTTCTGTTCTCTATCAAGATGATCTCACAATACTTCAATAACGTTGAAGTCCCTGTCTGGGGAGGCCACTCCATGACTGATAGCTTTCCATTGTTTGTTTTTCTATCCATGTATGCTTTTACTGCATTAGCAGCATGTTTGAGGTCATTATTATGCTGAAAAATTAAACTGTTACCAATCAGTTGCTTCAAAGAAGGTGGATCCAAATCTGATGGTACTTTTATTTGCTCATAATTCAATGAACTTTGCCAAAATCTCCAACACCACTGGCTGCCATACAGCCCCAAACCATGACAAATGCTCCACTGTTTTTTACAGATTTAAATGACAAATTTCCACTGATTTTCAGTTCAGCACTTGAGCTTTTTCTCCTCGTTTCCCTTCCTTAAGAATGGCTACTTGACAGCCACCTCTCTACTGAGACCCATTGTGATGAGGCTTCAGTAAACAGTAAACAGATCAACTGAAGGGCCAGTTTGTTTAGTTATTTATTGCTAAATAGTCTGTATGTATGGATGTAGATTAACCACTTGTTAATCCATTGAATTAGGTGCAGTTATTTATCCAAAAACTAACTAAGAAAACAATCCTCTGAAAATGGTCAGACTGATAGAAAAGGACTGAAAAAGCACCCAAAGTAAAACTTTGAAAGACCTTCAGAAAGCCTTGAGAACTGGTGCTCAAAACAACTTAAAAAAAAAAACGACAAGAAAGTCAGACTTCTTGGAAGCAAAATATAAAGAAATGAAAGGTGATTCAAGACTTTTGCAGAGTACCGCAGTTTTGCTAAGTTTGCTGATAAAACTGATTCTCTATATGCTTCACGAGTCTAGCTGAGTTCCTCTTTTCCTTTGCTTGCAACTGTAACACAGCCTCCTGAGAACCATTGCAATGAGTCTGAAATTTTAACAAATGAGACATTTTGATTTATCGAGTAAAAACTGATTGTAAGTGATGACTGATTTGATCAATATATAATTAAATACACAACAACAAAAAATGCGCAACTTTCTGGAGCCACTGTATGAAAATGATCGTTGAAGTACTGCATTGGCTGTTTATTGGATTTATACACTGAAAAATGACAAATATTGACTCAGTGTCTTTGAATAGGAGGTACAATAAAGACCAATTCAACAGTGTTTGCCAGAACCATTAGTCATGGTAATCTGTGGGTGTGTGGTATAATCACCTCAGGTTCCTCCGATTGGCCGTTACTTCTGGTTTCACATTCTGTGAGCACAACATTGAGTTAATAACATTACTGAGGGAGGGCTAGAGAGGCACAGACACAGCGGGGGAGGAATTTCATACCTTTGGATGATGAGGAGCTGTTACTGTGCTGGAGAACCTGTAAATTATTTGTATTTACATGGTTATTAGGACAAGAATGGAAAAAGGGGAAGAAGAATGCATGCACAAACCTGTGACATGGGTCCGTTTACTGTGGATGTGGGTACCGGTTTCAAACTCTGAGTCCTGAAAACAAATATTGGGAGATGTAGCAGCAGATAAATGTTACAATCAGTCCATTTGTCTCACAGTCATCCGCACAAACCCTTCAGTCTCTTCCTGGTTGCTGTCCTTCAGACTTCCTTCAGTCTCGAGTAAAGTGTTGTTGTTGTCCTCTCGCTCTATGTTGAAAAGTCCATTCAGAGGCACATCTGTCAGCAATCACAGACAGTAATCACAGACAGACAGACAGAAAACAGCCCTGCTGATCGCTGACAGTTGTACTACATGAACTGAAAACTGACCTCTGCTCTTTGTCTTCCTGTGGCGGATGGTGGCGTGGACCAGGTCGCAGCCCGAAGTCCAGTTGAGATGGCGTTTGCTACACTCCTCGCTGAACCACGCCCCTGACAGGAAGCGCAGACGGGTTGAGTTCGTCTCTCTCTGCTCGAGGGTTCTGCATCATCAACAGAGAGACACTCTTTGTAACACCTGATATTCAAAGCAGTTTAATTAAAAGTTATGGCAAAAAAAAAAATCGATAAAAACATGTGACGAAGGGTAAGGAAATAATTATAATTGATCACCAACTGTGTCTTACTTGACCTGAACACTAAAGGGAGATTTTGCACCAGCACCAAAGAAAGTAATATATGCCTGAGGACCAATCCCACCCATACGGTTACAAACATCCGAAGAGATTAGCACACATAGTATCAGTCAGACTTTAATAAATAGTCACCTCTGACCTTACACGTCCTTCATCACGGCGACGTAACTCCAAGTCACGCTGTACAACCTGCAGGATGGAGGCCTGCTCCTCCTCCGTCAGGTGGCTCAAGTCAAGTGAGGAGTCTCCCTGCTTTCCTTCCATCCCTAAGACAAAAGTGTGTTTGACTATCATTACACAACACAAATAGTGCAGTACACTACAGTCTTACTGCTTTCATTAGACATTGAGATTAGAACATAACATGAATGTGCAATATATCAGGTTCATTATAATACATTTAAAATCTACTGTTCTACAAAACCTTTTCTTTTTCTTCATTTCAGTGCATTGAAAAAAAAATTTCTGCAAACTAGCCTTTCCGGATTTTTTTCCTTATTACCTCTTAACAGTAATGAAGGTTTGTCTGGTTAAAGTCATTTGAAAAAGAAAGTTCACATTCCTATAAAAAACTAAGTACATCTTGCTGTTCCCATTGGAATTAAGAAGGTAATCAGCAGCCAGGTCCTGCTAATCAAATGCACTTTATTTATGATTATCAGTAAGTGTGAGTGCCTCTTTAAAAGCTCTTTACTTCTGTGCTAACACAATGCCACGTTCTTCACTGGAGTGGATGTCCCATCAAATTAAGTTCAAGGTCAGTCCATGTAATGCTCAGAGAAACTGCAGAAAACCCAAGAGCTACAGCCACAGTTAGCATGTTAAATGTTAAATTCATGACAGTGTTAAACAGGACATGTCTTCTTATCTCTAAGAAGAACGTGGCAGCACAGATTAGGTTTGCAAAGTTCTAAATAAACCCCAAGACCTCTGAAGCAATGTCCTTTAAAGAGACAACGCCAAAGTGTTTAGCCACGATGCACAGCGCTACTGTACTACTAGCAAACTTTGCGTGTGTGTCCTGTTTTCCTTTCCTTCTGACTTCAGCTGCCACCCATTTCTTCTGAGGAGCTGGTGCACAGCTGGCTCCACTCAGCAATTAACCACCAAACTGCATAAAAGCTGGTGACGGCCTACTTAGTCACTCAGAGTGAGTGCTGTGGTGAGCTTAGGTGTGGGGTTTGAGGTACCAGTGAGTAGTTGTTTTCCCCCAGCTGCAAATTACTGGTTTTAGGTGTACTGTTACAGAGCATTTAGTGGTGTGTTTGAGCTACCAATGAGTAGCTGCTGACAGCAGCGGTGTTTTTCTTTGGTTTGTTAATGATTTTCTTTCTTTTCAGCGTGTTTTAGTTTGTTGACATATTTGTTTGATTGTTATAGTAGTGTAGCCATCTCTTTAAGTCCTTTTTAATAAAAGTTTTTTTGTCTTTTCTTTTTCCTCCTGGACTTACTATTGTTACTCCTCATCCCCTTGGCCCTTTTGGGGGACATGACAACCGAACGCCTCATACTAGCTGTCAGCAGGTGGTGAAGTGGGGGGATGTTTTGGGCATGGTTCTCAGCTACCGGACCTGGGCACCTCACAGTCATTGAGCTGACCACGAGCCCCTTTGTATAACCAAAATATTCTAGTGTCAAATGTAGCAAATCTACAGCAGAACAACTGAAAAGGAAATGAATCGAGGTGATGCAATGGCCCAGTCAAAGTCTAGACCTTAACCTGATTGAAATGTTGTACACAGATGTGCATCAAAGAGAGCCTGCAAACCACAATAAGTTGAAGCAATGCTGATGATGTTGTGTGAGAAGAGTGGACCGAATTCATCCACATATGTTGACCCTTTGTGGGGGAATAAGTCACACAGAAATAATGACCTCAAGTTAATACTGCTAAAGGTAGTTCTACAAGTGATTTAATCATAGGGTGTACTTTTTTTAAAGGACTGAGCAGAGTCCTGTAAACTTTTTTTTCCTCCACTTGTAAAATTTGGTTAATGATGACATTACTTTGCTCAGAGAGGTCTGAAGGTTACAAACTGCACAAATTTTCATTTACATGAAACAGAGTAGAGAAATGCTTAAGAGGAAACCTATAATAAAGCTATTTCTTTTTTTTTCTTTAAATCACCTGAAGCGAGCTCCCTGGTATCTTTCAGGATGCAGTAATACATGCTGTTCCAGGTGAGCCTTTCCTGTCTTCAATGACTTTCACTCCCTCCTACTCTTAAGTACACTACTGTAGACAGCCTAAAAAACTACATTCAAAAAGATTAATAACAACCTACTACTGAATTCACTTTCAGCTAATGTAAGGCCGAGATGGATGATCTAACCTTCCGCACCACCATGTAATAACTGTTAATGAGTTTTCATGTCCCCAACGCCTAAGGCTAGTTACTTTTGAGAAGTTAACGCATGCGCGTCAGGAACGTGTTCGCCTGTCAACGGGTAGGTTAGAAAACGCCACGCACAAAGTGCTCCAGTTTTCACAAAACACGCCGAGTAATATTAATAACAACGTTGTTGTTCTTATCAATAGCTCCTCCACAAAGCACTCCTTTGGTGGTTTTTATTGTTATATAGGTTTAAACCTCTAAAAGTGACTGAACACTTGTTTTTAAGACTGTTAATAGGTTTAATTGTTTAGGCTTATTTATTTACGCGAAGTGCCCTTTAGGGGGAAAAGAAATAGGTCAGTGCACTTCTTCTCATTACGAATCTACCGCGAGAGAGGAAACACCTGTCGCAACTTTTCCCTTTAAAGATTAAAGATTAAACTCTCTCCTCTCCCTTCTGTTAGAAACACAGAAAGAAACACACGAAAGAAAAACCGGGTTACCTTATTTGACAGCTTCCACTGGTTCCATCGGGGGGAAAAGTTCTCAGGAAAAGTTTTTTCTCAGTGCGATGTGTTTGTCTGTGTACGTCGACGCTTGTGTGCTGAGTAAACGGAGTGAACACGCCCTCCAGAATTAGTCCGCACAGGAGCTGCTCTCAGCTGTGAAGGTGTGTGTGTGTGTGTGTGCGTGTGTGTGTGTGTGCTGATACTGTGTATTTGTCTGACAGTGTGATATGACTCACGCGGATGTTTTACCAAACTGCAGGGTGGAGGTGGGATGTATCTTGTAGCTGTCCACACCTGCTAAGCACACACACTCCTGCCTACCTGGCCTTACTGTGCACAAACACGCACGCAGATATCGAGCCCTCTGCCTGTTTTGAAAAGGAACACCAGCCTCAGTTTAAATTTGGTAAGGTGTTGGACTTCCCTTTCCCTCAGTGGAACTGCATTGTGTGAGTGTGTGCAAGGCAGAGGGGGGAGGGTAGGCGAGGATGAAAGAGAGAAAAAGGCCAAGTTCTGTCCTTTGTCACCAAACTTGGATGGCAGCCACAGTCTCCTCAGATGGGGAAAGCTTTTTTGTGTGGACTTATTCAAGCCTGTATAGGTCCTGGCTCAGACAGAGACCAAAGCATCCAACCAGCCCTCGCTCTGCTCCCCTACAGAGTCCCATCAGTGCTCTGTTAGTGCCAAATACTGGGGTCCATACTGACACCCAGATATGGTACATGGACAGGTCATTTTTATTAACAGGTCCTTGGTCTTAAGCAGATCATAGTTCAGTTCCTCTGCCCAATTCTATTTTATTTATATAGTGCTAAATCACAACAACAGAGGCCTCAAGCTGCTTCATATTTAACGTGAAAACCCAAACAATCACATGACCCTTGTGAGAACATGGTAACAGTGGGAAGGAAAGAAATCCCTTTTAACAGGAAGAAACCTCCAGGGGAACCAGGCTCAGGGAGGGGCAAACATCTGCAGTGACCAGTTGGGGGTTATGAGGGGAGGACATGGAGAAAATAATGATTAATAACTAATGATTAAATGCAAAGTGGTGTTAAGGTGAGTGAATAATAGGAAGTCCTCAGCAGCCTAGACCTAACTAGGGGAGGTTTCAGGGTCACCCGATCCAACCCTGATTATATGCTTTATCAAAAAGGGTCGTTTTAAGCCTGATTTAAAAACTATGGGGGCTGTCTGTGCCCTGAGCTATGAGCTGGTTCTACAGAAGAGGGGCATGAAGCTGCAGACTCTGCCTCCTGTTCTACCTTTAAGTACTCAGGAACCGCAAGTTGTGTTTGCATATTTAAATGCAAGAAAGCAAAGACATGCCAAACACACTGAGAGACACCTCTTCTTATTCCTAGTTTATTCAGGAAATCCAGTGTCATCACAAAAAAATCAAACAGCTCATATTAATGAGTTTAACCAACATTAGTATTATTTAAACAGGATCACCTCTATGTCACCTGTTTTATAACAGCAATCAAATGGTTCAAACTTTATTATAAATCTGAGAAATCAAGTCAGAGTTCTTCTCCATCACTACCACGTTGGTTTTTTTTTTTTTTTAAGATAGAAATTGTCTGAACTACTGACAGTAAGAGCATCAAAATAAAAGTAATGCACCACTAGGGTCATTACTGGAGGTTTTTATAAAGATTGAAATCCTGACTCTACTATTAGGGCTCAGGTTTTAGGTTATGGTGTGTCTTTCTCAGTGCAGGTTGTTATCACAGTTGTTATCTCTAACACTTCCTTTCCATCAGTGAGGTGCAGGTGTCCGAGCTGTAGCTTATTTTTTTTCCCCACTAAAATAAGACTGGCAGTAGCAGGCCACCATAAAACAGACGACCCCAAAGCTGGAAGCAGCGATGTCAGTGGCTATACAAGGACCTGCTGAAAATATTTAAACAATAACTGGTGAATGAATTAGCCTGCATGATTTTCTTCTCATGGAAATAGAAGAAGCATCACTGCTAGTAAAGCTATGAAATCACTCCTCAAACCATTTAAAATGTAGGATTACTTTTTTTTTTCTTCAAAAGGCACTAAAGGAAGACGTCTCCCTGCATCCGCAGCAGCACCAACACTCACTGCAACTTGACGGAAAGAGGTATAACAGCCTGTGAGTGGACTTTAGGACCTTGGTTACTATATTTATATTATATTAATCAATAATTTCATACATTACAGGTTAACATTTGGTTATATTTGTTTCAAAAAAACTCTAGAAAGTTATCAAAATGCACATGAACAGAAATGTACTCAAAGACGATGGATAAAATGTTTGTTGTGACCTTGTCTAAACTACAGCCTGAATTTAATAATATAACTGCACCACACTATTTATAACAGTATAAACACCTAAATTACTGTAATTTAAGGTGTATGGTGAATTGTATGATCACAAAGCAGTTGCATAAAATTCTGCAGAAATCAAAGTCTTGCTTGATCGTGCATCTAACACACTGATCGTGAACTGTAAATACTGCAGTGAGCTCATGCACAGACACTTGTTACACAATGCAGTATTTTGGGAATATGTCCTCGTACAAACACACCCATCCCCCAGGGGGTACACACAGGGACCAGACCAAAAAAACGACAGGGGGAAAAAGGGAGAGGAAAAAAGATTCTTGTCGTCATAACCAGATGAGTCACCGTTCTGCTGTCCTTCTCTGCACCGTCTGCTTGTCCGTCATTTATCTTGTCTTCACTGTGGCTGCTCTCTGCATGAAGACAGACAGAAGAGTGTGTATAGACAGATGGAAAGCGTGTGTGATCAGAATCAAAACAAGACAGGCAGAGATGCTGAAGGTGAACCGTTTGCGCTGTGCATCGTGTGTTGTTGACGATTCCTGCCACCAGAGGCTGCTGTTGCACTTAACACGTTTCTCACAAACGCGTGAGATTCTGTGTTCTCCAACACCTCCGCGCATAAACTCACATGGGGTCGTAGCTGCTCTGCTCTTTGGATTTGAGGAAGCGCATGGCGAAGAATCCGCCTGCCTGCAGACACAGCACGAGTATGATGCCGCCTATGAAGCTGGACATGTCGAACTTGGCCTGGGAGAACTCGGGGGAGGAGTTGGTGTTGCTGTCATCACCTTGAGGGAAATGACACAGAATTCACTGGTTGTTTTTATATATATATATATATCTATAAAGTGCTGACAGGGTTTTTAGCGGGTGGAGATGACTGGATTGCCTTTAGGAAATCTTTTAGTCAGCTGTTATGGGACTAGGAGATGACGTCTGAAGCAGAGTTGATTCAGTTTACCTGAAACGGTTTTACCACCTCCCGCAGCGACAGACTCTACAACTGGGGAATAAATTATGTAACAGGGTTATGAAGATGGCAGAAAAACACTTGATATCAAATCCCCCCCCCCCCCCCCCCCAAATTATGTTCATTTTTTTAATACCTGTGCACAATTCAGACACTCTGGTCCAGCTGCAGTTCATGCCGTTGTCTGCCGAATCCCCTTCATCGGTCACACACATGCCTGTATCATTGCCTGAGGGAGACAGACCCTGGCATCACTCAATAATTCAGTGATCTTCTACAAACCAGGGGAGCTAGTGTTACAGCAGCATCGGTGATTGAATTACTATCAGAGGTCACGTGTGTGTGTGTGTGTGTGTGTGTGTGTGTGTGTGTGTGTGTGTGTGTGTGTGTGTGTGTGTGTGTGTGTGTGTGCGCATGTGTGTCACCATTTGGACAAAGCCTCCAGACACAGCCTGTCAGGTTGAGCATGGAATCGCCGACACACAGGTCACATGACTCGGCTTGAGAACAATCTGTAGGAGGGACAACACTGGCAGTTAATTAGCAGTGTCAATCAAAACCCAGCTGGCTGGCCAGTGCCCATTTATTCTGAAGCAGCTTCATTATTATATGATATCCTGTTAGTTTGGACAGTATCTGAGAATGCAGAAGTTTATGATGATAAGAAAAAGATAATTGCTTCCTGTTAAACTCTCTTATTTGTGCTGCTTCTCGGTGTGTTAGTAATAATAGACAAGAAGCCATCTTACCAGTAAATAAGAAGTGAGACATTAATGAGGAAAGACAACAGATTAAAGCACGAAAATAGACAGCAGATGGCAAGCTTAGGAAGACACACAAGCCGGTTCAGTGCAAAATATACTGAAATGGACACCCTGTAAGAAAATAAAACATACAGATAGACCCATACCTGGCTGTAGATACACAGAATGGATCACTGCTAGAAGCAGCAGAGTGGAGGAGAGAACAGTAAATGTCACCAGCTGCATCCTGACTGCAACAGACACCTGCGAGCAACACCTGGAAACGTTGGCACTTAAAAGTGAGTTGATTTTAAAAACTAAAAAAAAGGCTTTGAATTTAAGTCTCCTCAGCTTGTCCTCGAAAGGGTTTCTGGAGGTGATGATAACCAGGACACAATGACAGATAGGAGTGAGGAGATCTGTGTAACATGAGCGCCACTAAACTTGGTTCCCTGGCAACCAACTGGCCCACCTCAAGTCACCTGAAATGCATGCCAGTTGGAACGGACTGACACCTGTTTACCTAAGCAGGCGGTGAACGTATACACACACCTTCATTCACACATATGTCCTTGTGAAGCCTATAAATTAAAGAAGGACTAATGGGAATAAACTGAGCTAAATTAGTGTTCATTTTGATGTTACCTGCACTTAAACGCATGACAAGGTTCTTTGTTTTCCCTGTTGGAACTCTGGATTTAGTGATATGGTTGCCTGCTTTGTTAAATTTTCTAAAATCCATGTTGTGGGGCCCTTGAATGTCTACGCTTCATTTAAACAGATGTTGATATTTTACGGCATGAAAAGGGTAATCATCAAAGTCACTTGCAGTCAGCTTCATCGGCACCAAATGTCATGTGATGCCCATGAAGATATCAAGAATAAAATAGCTGAAAAATGCTGTTGACCTTTTAAACCTGAGGTTTATGTTGCTATTGTAGCTAAAATTCATTCCTTCAATGTCTTTTGTGACTTATTGAGATTCTTTTATCTACCCAGATCCCCCAAAACATCCAAAATATGAACAGCTTCAAAAATAAATTCATGCTAATTCATGTTATTCATACTTACAGTAATACAAGTCAAAGAGGAGGAAGGTTTAATAGACCTTGAGCTGGATCTAACAAGAGCTAATAAGGTCTTCATATCCCTTTAAAGATTTCCAACAGGTTTCTGCTAAAAAAGCATTGGCTTTTCATCTATTCTGTACTCACATTTTTACCTCGGGGATGAAATTAAGATTTTTAAAAACTTTTTTACTGTATACCTTTTAAGCATCACCACCCACATATTGATAGAATATGTTTCTTGTACATTATCTGTGCAAATAAATATAAAATATCCCAGATAAATGTAAGAAAAGAGACAAAGAAAACCATGGTAACACTCTGTGACACTAGCCTAGATCGGGATGTTTGTAGTAATGTTACTCTTAATGTGTGATTAGTTGTGAAAGCTGAAGAGGTTACAGTTAAATCGCACATTCCTATTGGTAAAGCTGGATCTGGATGTAAAGGACCAGACGTGAATATTGAGCATTACTGTTTGAAACTACAGTTAAGTCCATATGGGATTTTGGACAATGACACATTATTTTTGTTTGACTACAAATCACGGCAGTATGTTTTGTTTTTTGATCCAACAATCCAGATGTAAATGAGGGGCAGACTTTGAGCTTTACTTCAAGTGGTTTAACAAAAGTATTGCATGATATGAGCAGTTTCAACAGCAATTAAGCAATGTTTCCTGGTTATTCCATGACAAATCAGGCTGGTGAGAGACCTGGAGTTGATTCCAAGTGTTGAACTCTGTAGATTTTCAGCAGAACTTTCAACATGAGGTCCAAAGAGACATAGATGTAGATGATGGAGGTAAGGCTGAAAAACCAAATAGTCCTGTTAGAGAAATAGCAAAATCCTTATAGGACAGGACAAATCAACAACTGACCTTCTCGGCTACACAAAAAGGCCTGAAAAGCAAAAAAAAAAAAACCCTCATCTGATTAAGAAAAACCCCTCACATCATCTAAACAAGGCACAGAGAATCTGTCCATGATGCCCAGGTGTTCTAGACTTCAGACTGTTTCATGTTTGTTAAACCATTTGATGTAAAGCTCAGGCTCTGCATCTGAATCACATCCTGGTTGTTTGATTTTAAAGCGACTGTGTTGATGTACAGAAAGGCAACATTACAAAAAAATGCGTCATTTCTAAAAACCTGTGGCGCATGGGGTTAGCTCAGAGTACAAAGGTGCTCAGGTTTTGCTATTTATAAGAGGCTCCACAACGTGCAGCTGGGCAAATGCATCAGCACAAGCTGCACAAGTGCTTCCGACCTTTTAAATTGTCGCTTTGTGATGCAGATGCACTGAGTCACAGCCCCCAATCAGGCCGCAGGGGAAAAAAACGTGCACCGAGTCCAGGATCACGACAAAACTTTGCAGCTTTATGCAACGATCGCCACCTCCTCCACTCACACTGACGTGGCTCCTTTAGCTCCCACATCTCATATGCTCTGGCACCTATTGTCTGGGTAGATCTTTCTTCAGAGTGGCTCGTGTGTGTTAGGAAGCAAAGAAAACACACACACAAAGGGATATTCCGCAATCCTGTTCCACACGATTTCCTCCTCCGCTGTGGGCAAGCAATCTACAACACCGGCCACAGACTAGTTTACACTCCACGGAGCACTGCTAGTATTAGAAAAGATATACATGACATAATAACATAAAGGACAGGGTGGCACACGCACACACAAATAATCTATAATTATTAAGTGTTTTACATTAATGTAAAGCACAGTTAATATTTTAACAAAATTGTTTAATGCTGTGTAAAAAGAAGTGGGTAACTTGAGCAGAGCAGCCGTGATTCTGCAGAAATTTGTAGAAGCTGCTTAATACCGGCGACATTTACGAAGGTGACAAGTGTTGAGCCTCAACTCAGCTCGGTGACGTAGGAGGGGTGTATCGACAGGAAGCGTGTCCTAATATGGCTCGAACAAGACGAGATTCCCCCAGTTAGCTCAGCGCCGTGCGCCACCACGCAGACAGCTGTTGAGCCCAGCCTGTAGCGTCCTACGCTCCGTGTCAAACCGGGGGAAGCCACGAATCCCCTGCTGCTGTATTACTGTAGGGGAGGTGGGGGCGTGTGTTTCTGTGAAGCGATACTAAAAAATCAAAAAAGACGAGACAAATACGGTTGACAATAAGCAAAATGTACGATTGATTCCTGTCTTTGCTGGATTGTAGGAAAGCCCTCACCACCCACAGCCTAAACACAAATGCTCAATCCTCTTAGAAGATTTCTAAATGATTGTGAGGCTGTGCGAGGCTCATAAAGACAAGTTATATCTATATATCTATTTATCTTTCTACATATATAATATATATGTATGCTGATGTTATTTTGAAAACAGTTTTAGTGTATAATACTTCTTGAATTTTACCCAGCACTCCATATTAGTATACCCATATCTCTGTTAGTGCAACCATGCACGCACAGGCCAGTTTTTCACCACTTCACCCTCAAGAATAGTTCACCTATGTGCTTTACATAAATTTAAATTGTGTTTAAAAAGAGTTCAGTGTGTGCTAAAGCTGCTCCCCATCATTCGTTCATTCAGCAGGCTCTCTGTCTCCCTGTACGACATCTCCCCATGAGTCATACTCTGAGATTCAGCACCGTGGACAGCGCCAGCGCTTTGCGTTGTGCGCTCACAGCTGCCAAGTTCCAGCCCTGCCCAACACAAACTCGTATCCTCACCTTCAGCAAGGGGTTTGGGTCTTATTGAGAAAACGTGTGTGTCCGTCGATGGTCGTTATTTGCAAGAAATGAGAGCATTAGCGAGCCGCAGTGGGAGGGGCGACGGGGCTCTGCCGCATTTTTCTGAATGAAATTACTCCATGGACGTCCCCTCCCACTTCCCCCCGCATCCCTGGCGTCGTCCCTTGATTGGTCGAGGCTCCCAGTCACTGACGTCAGACAGACTCTTGTGGATGATCCCGCGCGCAAGAACATTCATTCTGCCTCCAGTGAGCGATTCGGGGAGCTTGAAGAAGGAGAGATGCAAGCGACGCCAGGTGAGAGTTTGGCGCAACTTTGGTGAAGACGGGAACGCGGAGCTGTGTCTACACGGGAACCGTCGGTATTTAAACCTGCTGTCGAGCCTTACGGCGAACAGCCTCACCTCGGCTCCATCACCTGTGCTGGATCTTACAGGAGAAAGAGAGAAAAAAATCAGTGTGACTCCCGCAGAGGACTGACTCGTTTAAATAAGGTGAGAGGAATTTAGTACATGCTTGCTAACGTGTCTCGGTACGTGCATGTGTTGGGGGACACGCTCTACGGTGCAGTGAACCCGCATTTGTATGATACTAAAGGGTCCCCTGCGTTAGGAGGTGGGATATACCTCCTCACTGTGGGAACGGAGAAAGAGCGCCGGGTGGGGGGGGGGGCTCGGTGCCCTAGGAGAGCAGAAATAATGCGCAAATAACGTTCCTGCAGGACGTCCAGTTTGTTATAAGATAAGATCCTTAGATTCGCAGATTTTCTCATGGATGCATGTTGCACGTAGAATTTATTCGAGGTTCTGTGCCTCTGCTGTGCGGCATCACGAGGAAAACCCAGACTGTGGCTTACATAATAAATCGAGTTTACATATAGCCACGCACAGATATGCCTTAAGCTGTAATCCTATTTTAAAATGATGCAGTTCATTCATTCTTTTCAGTGGGCAGCAAATGAGAGCCCACCTTTTACAGTCACGTGTTAGCCTGGTGATTAATTAAATATTATATATCTATCCTAAACCATTCAAAATACATAGCCTATTGGTTGACTGGAAGTTTCGCTCCTTCCCGCAAGAAGGACGTGACGTCCCAAAATACAAACACATAGATTTTGTTAACTGTTAAAAAACAAACAAAAAACAAACATTTGAAAAAAAACATTTGAAAAAAAGTGATCATTTAAAAAAAAAAAACCTTATATTGGCTTTCAAGACTACTTTTTTTCTACATAGCTATTGGAAAGTAGTTTTTTTGTGTTGTTTTCCCAAAATGGAGTAGGTAATGATATCACAAAGAGCAGGAGAACACAATATCTGAAGGTCTTATAGTGGTAGGATGGTTTCTCAATAGCTCAGCCGTGTTGGATTACAAGATTATAGCATTTGAAGCAGTGCATTAACACATCAAGTGCTCTTCTGCTCTGTGTGATGCTACAGCCTGCATCCTGTGGCTCAAACCACACCAGCTTCTGTTTCTGGAAATGCTGTTCGATGAACATGTGGGAGCTGTGGTAGTGACTCATCTTTCTGATAGTAACGTATTTCTCAATTTTTTCTCTCTTCTTTAGGTTTTATTGGTGTGACTGCTGAACCAAACAATGATCCTGAACGCCACAGACTTGGGCTGGGATTCTGAATCCTCAGGTGCAGAGCCCATCATCCCATCAGACCAACTGGAAAGGTCATCTGCTTATGAACTTCCACCTCTCACAGCGTGGGGCGTGGCCCTCTGTGTTTCAGGGACCCTCATTGCGACTGAGAATGCCATCGTAGTCACCACCATCCTGGCCACCTCGTCTCTTCGTGCCCCTGTCTTCCTGCTGCTTGCCAGCCTTGGTATGGCTGATCTTCTGGCTGGTGTGGCGCTGATTCTGCACTTCCTCTTCATGTTCTGTGTGGAGCCCAGTGATTGGTCAGAACTGCTGACCTCAGGACTACTGGTGACATCACTGACTGCCTCCCTCTGTAGCCTAATGGGTGTTGCCCTGGACAGGTACCTGTCTCTGAGCCACGCCCTCACCTATGGCTCAGGCCAGTCGCGGCGGAGAGCCGCCATCCTCCTGCTGCTGGTCTGGTTGGGTGCATGCATGATTGGGGCGGGGCCAGCAATGGGATGGCACTGTCTTGAAGACCCAAATTCCTGTTCTGTAGCACGACCTCTGACCCGGACATATCTATCGCTGCTGTGTGGGGGCTTCCTAGTGGTTGTAATGGTAACCCTGCAATTGTACGCTGGGATCTGCCGTGTCGCTAGGCGGCATGCCCATGCCATCGCTACCCAAAGGCATTTCCTCCCTTCCAATCAGTCATATGCAAGCAAGCACGGTAGCGGGAGAGGTTTCTCTAGGTTGCTCCTGGTCCTCAGTGTGTTTGTGGGCTGCTGGATGCCCTTCTCCCTCTGGGGGCTGCTGGGAGATGCGTCCAGCCCTCCTCTGTACACATATGCCACCTTGGTGCCAGCTGCAGGCAGCTCCCTACTAAACCCCATTCTCTACAGTCTGAGACACAAAGACATTCGCAAGGTGCTGCTCCACGCCTGCTGCCCACACAGATACTCACACAGCACACACATACACTACCCTGTTGATGTGTAAACTGCCAAACCAAAGCAGACTCAACCCAACATAAGATCTATGCCAGACATATCACCGTTTGTGTGCCAAAATACACTCATTGCTGCACTGACTGTCACTTGGATCCAGAACGAGGAGTCTCTGACACATGCATACTCCCACACGCGCAGGCAGCACTTTTCAGAGATAAAAGTGTTTCTACAAATCAGAATGTACTGAGCTGTCCTGGCTGGTGGCCATCTTGGGACAAAAGATACTGTTTGTGCTGTGTACCTCATCCTCAGTCAACTGTAGCTTCACTGGATTCCCAGAAGAAAAAAATCACAGAAATACTATAATGTGTATTATACATATATATAAAACAGACTTGATGAGTATCGGCACTTTACAACAGGATTGGACAGATTATAAATGGAAGCCTTTCACAGTGTAATGACATGTGATCCAAAGCCTGAGTTCATTTACTTGAATGTCTGCAAAGCAACATGTTCTATAATGTTGAGAGTATATTTTGCACATGTTGCTAAAGGCACTTTGAAACATACTGACAGTATGTTCGAGTTGCACAACCAGTTTTTTTTTTTTTTAAAAAGGAATATTTTATACTGATGAATAATAAATGATTTTTTTCTACCAAGTGACGTCATCCTTCTTCACTGCTAGCAGGGCTTTTAGTGCTTGTCTCTTTCCATCTCTCACTCTTTAACTCGGACCGCTGCTGCTGTTCCTGTATCTTAAATTATTTCGTGTTCGAAGCAATGGGCGATGTTATTACCGTCCTGGAGCACCCACTGCATCCTTGAAGCAGCCGTGGCATGAGAATGCGGCGATTATGCAAGAGGTTTCTCTCTCCTCCTACCACTGAAAATTTCTGCAGTCAGTTCGTTTTCACACTCTCTACACACGCGGCACCGAGGGCTATGAAAGGTGTCCAGCAAAGACATAAAGAGGATGAGTCACGGAAAGCCTGAGCAGAGCTTTTTTTTCCTCCTTCAAGGTTTAACCTCTTACTTAAGACATCATAGCACACACACCAAGAATCTGAACAGTCAGTGAAATTCACTCTCTTTATTGAAAGAACTAATCATTTGGAAATTTAAGGCAGGAGAAGCAGATCTTTGGCTAAGCATGCCGTGTCATGGTGCATTAACACAGACAGACTTAAAAGAAAAGGCACTCATCATCATAGTTTTGGAGAAAGCTGACAGAAACCTGTATTGCTAACCAAATTAAGGCACAGACACTGAAATTCAGTATAAAAAGGCACTGTGATTAAAGCAACAGATTCTAGTTGATCCCCAGAAAATCTCAGAATACAATTGCAGGAAGAAAAACATAAGAAAAGTAAAATACATTAGCCAAAAAAATAACATTAAAAATAAAAATCAAGTTATTAATGTTAATTTCTGCATATGTTAAGTATGGCAAACTTATCCAACACTCCTGGTGTCTGACATCAGCCAATACCTCTCTCCTTATCTCACTGAATAATTAACTACTGAGTTTGTTTATGAGCTACAACCACAAGACAAAGGTTCTCATGAAACCACTTAAAAAACAAAGAAAAAGTGAGAAGACAAAATACAAAATGTAATAAAACTGTGCTTTGTAGGGATTTAAAGTGATTGAATTAATAATCCATAGATATAAACTTTACATCCGTATCACATAATCTATGAAGAAGCTTGTCTTTCCATCGATACGTATAACTACTGTGAACTGAAGCTGTTGCATGTGTGTGTGTGTGTGTTTGTGTTCGACTTTACTCTCTATTATCTGTTGCCATAATGCACCACAGCCACTAAAAACCAGGCTTTAAGCCCTCAGCAAAGGATACCTGACTGTAACAGACACGCAGAGAGAGGCGGAGGTGATGCATTTAGGCACGCGCTCAGGAGAGACGTGCGTCACATCACATAGCGCTCTTGCATCAATAACAGCCATGTGTCATCCAATGAGAATTAATGGCAAACTAGGACGAAACCAGACACGCTCGCTCCATTTATAATTCTGCCATAAATTATTTTGAATATATACGTGACCGGATCGAGGAATGTGATTTGAAATTGGTCACAGGCAAATACAACATGCACACGTCCTCTCAAAGTGACCAGCTTTCACACAAAAAATACACAGACCTCTGTGCTGTTTGTACTTGAAGGCTGGAATCTGAATGGGAATGCACAGGTGTTTTCTAAGACTGAGGAAGAAGACAAACAAACAAACAACCACACACACAAACACGCACACGGTAGTGAGAGGAAAAGGGATGGCGATCAATCGGACCAGTCATCGTCCTCTCCGAACTCGGAGGAGTCGTCCTCGCTGTCGCTGCACTCCACGGCGATACGGCGCGACAGGATGGCGGCCACGTCGTTGCCAAAGTGATCCCTCTTCTCCTGCTCCCGCTGTTCCTCCACCTTCCGCAGGTTGAAACCTGAAAGCGTGTTAAACGGTTTAAAGGCGTGTTCAACATCTGAGTAATCTTTATCCAGCTTAACTCTGTCATTATTTAGGTCATTCATAGAAAAACGTTGTCATCACTGACTATCAGGGTAATCAGGGAGCTGGCAGATAGTAGTCACAAATCATGTATGACACTTGAAGGAAAGAGTCCACATACTCAATACTTAAAATGCAGTTTTTAAGTATTTAATATCATTCGAGACCACCACACACTGTCTTTTTAAAAGCTGAACGTGTTACCTAAGGTCTTTGACTTAATAAATTACAGCTCAGTGACATAATTCATTTCCTCCTCTGCCCTCTTCCCTGCTGTGCTGACACAGAGACATACTGCTTTCCAGATAATGGTTTGAGGCGAGTGGGAATTGACTGCAGCGTTAAAGTCTACAACAAATCAACTAAGTTTAAAATAAACAGCTCATAAAGCTCAACAATAACACACGATTAGCATATCATTTTGTATGTATCACAGGATGATGAGAACCATATGGCTGTGAAGAGGGATTATCAGTTTGACTGCAGAGCTGGAGGAGTCAAGGACATCACACTTATTTATGTAAGCCACAACATGTTGTGGAGAAAATACTCACTGCCGAGTGGAGAAAACAAAAAACAAACCCAAAAAAACAAAAACAAATCATTCAGGGTTTTGAAGGACTTTTCTTGTCAGCAGCCTTGATTCAAATTAATGGTTAAAACGATCAAAATAAACTTAATAGCCACTTTATTCACCTGCTGTTAATGCAAATGTCTCATTAGCCAATCACATGACCGTAACCAAAAAACATTTACGTGGCACAGTTGTTGATGCCAGAGTACTTCAGAAACTGCCGATCTACTGGGATTTCCCCAAACAACCATCTCTAGGGCTTAAAACACTAAAGAAATGTTTCCTGGTCTGAGTTTTGATTTCAGATTGTAGGGTCAGAATGGACGCTGGTGTAATAGTAGGAGGATATTTTCTTGGCAGACTTTAAGTACCAGCCGATCGTTATACAGCACAGTCTAGTACTGTTGCTGACCATGTCAATGTCCATGACCAGAGTGTAACACATCATGTCACAAAGCTCAAATCATCTCAAACTGGCTTCTTGACCATGAGTTCCCGTTTGTAGGTCCACGTTTTTTTATGCATGCCACTTTGTTTATACTCCTGCTCAAACGTATCACACTGTTTCACTCACTGACAGCTGGGAGTAAAAAATGTGTCAAAAAACAGCGGCAGGCAGCAGGGACCAAATTAAGTAGTAAACATTGCAGGATTCAATATATTTTTTCCTCTAATCTGCTTTGTAAATGTTTCGCAAGTAAGGGAATGCACAGACAAAGTAAATGGTGACATGTCAGTGTGCACAAACGCAGAGCAGATATCTTCTTTACTCTTTGGTAGTTCAAGTATTGTGTTAGTGCTTAAATCTTTATCTGAGAAACTAACACTGATAATCACGTTTTAGAACAATAGTGGTGTTAAAAGAAAAGGGTGTGCATATCTCACTGCTAGATGTCAGTGGATTGCAGTCAACTGATATCTATTTTCTCACATTTCCCAATTCAAGTGCATAAATTAAGCTACGGAGGCTGTTGTAGGACAAAAAACAACAACTCTGGAGTGTTTTGTTCAGAGGGAAAGTGTGCTTTTTAAGACTCTTTAACCATGTCAGCTGCTTGAAGATGAGAGGGCTGCATGTCTTATCTCCTGCCAAGAAGTAATTTTGAAAATACCAGGAATAAATAAGCATGTTTTTGCACTTTTTTCTGATTTACAGCCCTGACTTCAATTTAGGAGATGAGGCTTGATGTGAGGAGGAACAGATGATGCTTTATTTAGATGCCACTGCTGTTGTCTCTTCATGTTTTCATTACTTTGGTGAAGGGGCCCCGTTCTCCCGTGATAAAAGATAAGTCTGATCTTTTATATCTTGATTCTGACACAAATTAAAGTTTGCGACACAAGAACGCCTACGAGTTCATTCTTCATGGTTCGTTATATATGTATGTTTGTTATGTGTTGCAGGTTTTATTTGTTTCCCATGTTTGAGACTTTGGTCCAGCCCATGAGGCCCGAGGTGTTCCTGCGGTGCATTACCTTGTCGGATGGCCTGCAGCAGGTCGCTGCGAGCGTCACTGACGGGCTCTGGCTGAGGTTTGGGAGCAGAACTGGCTGTTACCCCGCCAGAAGGTGGCGGACGAGGAGCAGAACTTTCGAAAGGTGGTGGAGGAGGACCGGGGGGAGGCGGTGGAGGAGGTGGTGGCGGTGGACCCCCGCCTGCAGGCATAGGTGGTGGAGGAGGGATGGCGGACATAGATGGGGGAGGAGG